>NC_135699.1:8142354-8742354 GCF_964276395.1 Gasterosteus aculeatus | reverse complement strand
GTGTAAAGAATAAAAGACGGGGATTCCTTTTTGCACTTTTTTGTGTTTTGTTTGTCAGTACCGAATTCATCGACGCACCTGTTTGACGAGCCGCTCTGTGTCGTCACAGAACGTCACAGTCCAGAGACGTTCGCCCCTCCCCCCCCCCCCCCCATGTCGGCCGTCCACGCTGCGTGGAAGGCAGCCTGCTGAATCAGCCGTGTGTAACTCCGGCCACAAAATGAAAGTCATGCACCACAAACTGGTCGTGTCCAGGCACACACAATGATTGACAGAGCTGGACTTGCAGGGATGAAGAGTCACACCGGCCCGAAAAAGTTCAGGGGTTCCGTTCAAGTCCAGCAGAGTATTTGCCTCTGCGGCCACTTCGGATAGGATTCCCTCTCCCCTCCCCGGGGATTTCTCGCTGGTCCTCAGTTCAATTCTCCACTCTCCTCCCCCTGTCTTCTGACACCTCCTGCCTCCTCTTCTTCCTCCTCCTCCTCTTCCTCAGACTTCCGGGGGATGCGTGTCCGGCTGGGGGCCGCCGTCCACCCTCACCACTGTGGAGAGAAAGTCAAAAGAAACATGTCAGGCTCCGGAGGAGTGCAAGCGCTCTGCGTGGCGACATTTGGCGGCAGTTCATTGCTTTTTACTAAACACGCAGACGTAGAGCCAGAGTGGAACGGACATTTAGACATTTAACTTATTCAAAAGAAAATGGCAGCGCATGTCAATGTTTTCATTCCATTTGAGGACTTACTTCACTAGAAGAATAAAGTTGCACCAATCAATTCCTTTCTGGCTGCGTGCTTCATCGTGCGCCGCTGCTTGTTTGCTCGTTACTGCAAAACCTCGCCCGCCCCGCGGCAACGTTCACAGGTCTTTGCAATGCATCGTATGCGCACGTTATATTCCCATGCACGGACGTTATTCTTACTCAGACAATTGTGTGTGTTCTCTATTCTACCAACACTGTCTCTTGTTTCCCACTGATCAGCTCCTCCTTCGTAAATGAAATCCTTTGATTAAGGGCACCCTGAACAGCTTCTGCAATGCTGCCCGCAATGATGACAACCTCCTATCTGTCTGCACGGCGACGCTCTGAATGCGCTTTAGTCAAACGTTTTCCCTGCAGGGGGCCCTGTGGTGTCACTCACTCATGTGAACCTGCTAAACCAAAGTCATTAGCTGGATGAGGATGGGAGGCAAATGCTCTCATTTCCCACAAACCTCTTAACCTGCTGCCAATTGGGGGACGCCATGGAAACGCCTCGGGAATGCAGAGGCGTTCCTGAGAGGACCTCCGAGTCCGGTGGGTGTTTTCTCGTCCTCATCAATGCATCGTTGTGCCAGAGGAGTGCAGTGCAGTTTATTTTAACTCTTTAAGAGAGATGGGGGGGGGGGGGATTCTTTTGTGGATTCATAGCGTCATTCCCCCTCCTCCTGCTGTTTCCTTTGCTTTTTCCCTTCCTCAACAACTCATCTTTTTTTTCTTTTTCCCACACGTCGGGGTGTAAGATTCACACGGGGTACCACACGCTGCCTCTGCCACTGTTCACATCCGAATAGAGTCGGCCCACGGCACCACGCTCTCCTCCCGTTCGAACGGACACATCTCAGGCATCAGCGGGGACGGACAGCAGAGGAGCGCTCAGCCATGTGCGACGCAACACGCACGGTGTTCAGGCCCTCGCACAGTGGTGCACACCTGCTCTTGTTGCGCGCAGCGCAGCGCATCTCGGCGGCGGCGCTGATGAAGGAGGCCACGCGGCGGCCCCATGTTCTTCAGCTCGACCTCATTCCAAGAATCAATGCAAGCTGCCGTCTTTCTCCAAACCAGCTCCATCTGTTCTGAAATGTGAACTCGCAGCCAAGCTTTGTCCCCTGACTTCTTCCTTTCTCCATTTCTAATCAGCACATTCAGGCGATCCTGATTGGATTGAATTTGTGGTGACTTTTTTGGAAGAAATCCCAGGAAAAACTTTTTTATAAATTTGAAAGATAATATCAATTGATTGTTGGCGGAACTGATTCGTTGCTAAACTTATTTTATCACATTTACCCGTTACCTACAATAGCTTCTTTCTCTTGTTGTCAATTTTCAACTTTTTGAGACGTATTTCGGAGGCTAATGTTTGGTTTAAAGGGCCCTTGAAACTCAATTAGCTTCAACAGTCGCGCAATCCCAAATAATCATTGTATTTCTTTGCCAGTTAGTTTTTGTGTGAAGCAAATATTTACATGTTGTACCCCCCAAATGCCTACATTTACTTATTTACTATTTCTTTGTGTTCTCCTGCTGTCAAATATAATGGATAGCTTTACTAATATGATGTTCCTTTGCTGTTATTCACTGTGTATGTAGTCGTATTATGCATGCAATGTTCTAAGATTGAAGAAAAAACAAATATTTGATCTGACGTGGCAGATCGTGGGGCATCGACATGATTCACATCTCTACCTTTGGCTGATTCACATTAACATAAGCAATAAGCGCTACGTAAATGTACATGATAACCATTTGTTCATTTTGTCATTACCTTCTTGTGGCTTTCAGATCAGCACAAATTAACAATTGTTCAGTTCTCAGTCAGTTAAAAGCTCAGTCATACATATGTATGTTTACATATTTGATGTGAGCGAAGACTTGGAGCCTGAATAGAGTTTAAATATGAAACGCGTTCAATATGCAGGACGCGGGGTGGAAGCAGGCAGGAAGGAGTGCAGTGCAGATAGACGGTTCTTTTTAGTGGAGATGAGGCAGAGCCACATCCACAGCAGTGAGTCTTGCAGGGAATCCCCTCCCTGGATGTTGTCAGTCAAAACTGGGGAGATTTTTATTGCTCTATTTCTCGTTTTAAAGGCTTATTTGACTTGTTTTGACTGCATATGTTGCCATTACCGTAGCCGGTGGTAAAGTATGGTTCAGTGGAAACAGGAAATCCTCAACGATATACTGGATTTATTGTGCATATTCTCAGCCTCTCGCTTATTTTACCAGAACCAGTTGGTTGTGAAAGAACCAACGTCTTCTCAACGTCAACCGTCTTTTTAATGGCCCCCGCAACCGCAGCCGGTGCTAATGCCAATTATCACGTCCTAAACGTGGGCGCTGGATAGGCTGGATAGGGGGGGGGGGGGGGGGGGGGGGGGGGTGATCCCGTCCAGTAACACCTGCTAATGAGCCAATCAGTTCAGGAGGCGGCAGGGTTAACGGGGCAGTCTTCTCACTGAGACGATAGCGATTTGTTCCTCCAAAGGAATTTCCTTCTTTTCTTAGACGTGCAGCGGGGTTTCTAGTCGTTTGAATGGAGGAACGGAGAGGGACTTAAACAAAACACAAAAAACTAAATAAGCTTTTCACAAGCCTCATTAGAACGTAATGGGTATGCCAAAAAGGACGCAGTCATGTGGACTGTTCAAGGGAGGATTTATGAGGTGTTTGGCCTTTTTTACCACATTATTATCCCAGCATAACTATATTTAAGCTTTAATATAATTCACAGTAAGACCAGGAAGGAAACGAAAGAGATGCTTAGAGAGAAAGTCTGAGCGAGAAGCACAGACGACTGAATGAATAACAAGATCATGACTGAACTGGGGGCTTCTTCTGCAAGAGCCTCTCAGGTTTATGTGTATAGATCGAGTGAGCCGCCTTCATATCTTTAACGTGAGGCTTCTTTGAGTTATGAAGGAAGGTAGAACGATACGATACATCCAACTCCTGCCGCACTTTATTCTTTTATGAGCTGTTAAAGTTTATGCTCTTTTTATTTGCGCAGACTCATGCAGACATGATCCCTTTGTGCGTGTGTGTGTGTTATTGTTATTGTGTTGTAGGTGTGATTCCTTCTTTTTTTATATCAGTAAATCCCATACAAAGACCAAACAACAAAAATGATCAGAATAACGCATATTCAGTTTGTAGCCAAAACGTGATGTTTCCAACCTTGAATGGATGCTTTCAATACAAATATATGATTAATTACAGGGGATTTGAATAGTGTGCGAAACACATACTGACTAAAAGGCAATTCATCTTTTTTTTTTAAGTACTGCGCTGAAAGAAGTAAATTAGGATCGAAGTGAATTGCTTTAAAATAGATCAGTAAAGTGCATTATAATTTTTATCCCAGCGGGCCAGACGTCGTTTACCAAATTAATCTAACAAAAGCTTTTAGATTTTGTCTGGCTTGCTCAACTACATCTCAAAGAGGTTCCCACAGACACACATCCAAAATACCTCATGTGTCAAGAAGAGACAAATACAGATAATGAGGACTAAAAATATGCTTTCCTTACAGTTCTGTACACAAATGTAGAAGCCATGTCATATGGATCTGTCAGATCTGAATTCTTCAGGCTCATATTGAAGGTACATCTCCACATCTGGCATTAGGAGGCAAACAGCCAAACTAATGTTCAGTCCCCTCCTCGCATTCATGTAACTGCCAGCTCCCAACATCCTACTCTCGACATTCCTTCTGTTTAATATGTCATGCATGATGGATTTGCCCGCTCTTGGCTGCTAGGTGTGAATCCTGCTCCGAGGTAATCTACGCTGTGTTAGATCTCATCCCAGAAATGTGTTGTCTTAGGGAAAAAGGCTTTGCACGCTGCCGGGGAACCGCTACAAGTAGAATCTCAGCAGTGCATCTTGATATAATCAATATAATGACAGCTAGTATATCATTGTGTGAAGAAGGAATGTTCTCAGACTTGGGTGAGTGTCGTTTTTTAAAGATTTTTCTGGTGAATAATACATTTTGGTCTGGAAACTGGAATGCCACGTATCAAAATGATTCTCCAGAAGTTCTATATTTAACAGATACTGCATGCAAATGCGTTGACACATTGAGCATATTGAGCAAGACTTCCACATAAAATACAAATATTTAAGTGGAATTCTTTGCCGAGTTTTTCCTTATCTTTTGTAGCAAGTTTGTAATATAGATGAAATCGCCCCACCTGCATTTGACACAATACCATTGTTCCTCTGCCCCAATGAATGCTAGGCATGAAATATTCACACACGTCACACGCTTACCAATCTGCTCCTGTGTGCGTGAGTGTGAGGGCTGAGCCTGCACGTCGGCCTGCGCCTGCTGATGCTGCTCCTGCAGACTCTGACTGTCCACCGAGATGCCGCTGTCGCTGTGCAGCTTCTCCCCCTCCGGTGTCACCATCTGGTTGTTTGTAGCCGCGCGGTTGTTAGCCGCCTGTTTGTTCTGCTTGCAGCTGTTCCACCTGTGGAAGAGCGGCGCGGGGGGGGAGACGATTGAAATAATGCAGACGTGTAGTCTTAGTCTGCGGTCAAGCGATTGCTGATGAGTGAAAACAGCTTTTTAAATGAAGGAAAATGCTTTCCTTTTACTCATCATCAGTTGTCCGATAGAAAGGAGGAACCTGCATTAGTCTACTTCTGTCTTTAATCAAGAAACCCACCATTTCAGAGACTTCTGTGCACTATATTTTTATTTGTTCGCTTTTGAATATGAATTACTTGATTACCAATGATTCAAATAGTCTCCTGGTATCGAGTGATACGGGGCAGTTCACACTCCCCGAGGGCAAACTCATAAAACATTGTGCGTTAATAAAATTCATATAAATTACAGTCTGTTTTCCGCTTCACGGCAATTCCACGAGGATTACGAGCCAGATGTGTGCGTGACTCTGCTGATAAACCCCGGTCGGCACTGTGCGAGCAATCAATGCCCGTAATGACTCGTTTCAGACGCCTTTCAGGCCGAGCTGCGTCTGTGTGCCCGCATGCATGTGTGCTAGTTTGTGTGTGCGTCACCTCTGTTATGCATTGAGTGTTCTGACCTTCTTGTCTTTATGTCCTTTTACAAAAAAAAAAAAACTCATTGTGGTACATTCGAGTGCTTCTCCAGAAGTGGGTCAAAAGCACTTTGACCGTCACAGGCCTGAATATTTCATAACAGGCACCTTACAGGCATCTCTCTGCCACGGGCAACATCTGTCCCCATCCAACAGCCCCCACAGCACCACGAACACCCTCTTTGTCCTGTGGTTTTATTGCGGATGAGGCGCAAAAAGCCAATCGTCTTTAACCACGAAGCAGCAGCTGTTTTTTTTTCTCTACTGACTGACCTCTTAAAAACGATGTAGGCCACGAAGCCCACCACCACGGCGGCCAGGATGGAGCAGTAGATGGGGATGAGGTTCTCGTTGAACCCGTGGCCGAGGAAGCGCGGAGACCCGGCGCTGGAAGTGGTGGTCTCTCCTGGCAACGGGCCGTCTGAGCCATCCGGCAGGAAAGAATTGGTGAAGGAGGGTGGAGACGGGTCCATGTCCGAGGTGGGTGTGAAATATGTTGGGAGGAGAGGATCTGTGTGGGAGAGAAGGGAGCATCTGTGAGAAAACAAACCGGATACGACTGAGAGAGAAAGTAAACTTACATCTGCAGACGTGGTGGAAGAACAAATGTTTTTGTTTTTTTTAAGTAAAAGCAGCAATACCACATCGGAAATAGACTATAAATACTCTCTTCCAAGTAAAGTAAAGCTGTTAGTGATAAACAGAGTTGTGGGTGAGTTGTGAGCGCAGAGAGGGAAAGAATTTTCCACCATGAAGGGGGGCAAATATCTGTCACCCACCAGTCTACCCCACAACAGGCCTGGGCCAGGTCCCTTCTCACCACATCCCCATCTCGGCACACTGCATGACATCAAGGCCATATGGATCGCTGTAGAACAAAGTCCGGGGCTTCAGAGAGGTCATCGCTTTAAAGCGTAGCCTATGCCGAGGCCAGAGAGGCAGAAAGGCTCCGTGCTTCTGGGTGTGTCTGGTTTCTATCACAGCGAAGCCTGGGAGAGAGGAGTCATCTTCCTCAGTCGTTGTGAGCTCCATTAATGATTCAGTGTTATTCCCCCCGTGTGGCGGCCAACCAGTGCCCACTCTGATGGGAATGACTCTTGAAAAACAGAGAGTTCAAATGCTCTCAAATCTCTCCTGCAGGACCCGTCGTATTGCACTTCTGCTGTGCGGTGCGCTCACTAATCCTGCAGTGATTCTGTCGGATTGCAGAAAGTGTAGATCGGTCCCTCCCTCGGGGCATATTACAGCGGGGGCCGAGGAGAGGGCCCGTCCAGCAAGAACCAAAAGTCCTCTGAGCGCAGCAGCTCGGTTGGGGATGGAGGATGTGCAGCCTGGTTCACATCTGAGCCTGTAATTCCCGGCAGAACCTCAGGCTGTTCCTCATTAGCTTCATACTAGCGCTCACAGGATTAACCCCCTGGAGACCCCCACGAGGCTTCCTCCAAGGCCAAAGACCAGGACTGCTCCATGCATATGTGCAGAGGGTCGTGCTTCTTTACCACTTCTATTTGTAGGGGTTTGTAAGCATGATGAATACACCCAATATACTTACTATAGTGAATAAGATTTGTGTAATCTAACCACATTTGACTTGTTTTTTTAACCCCCGAATATTTTTTAAACAAAGGAATGGTTCTAAGGGTCTGTTCTCGTAAATGTATTTTCTCCTTGATTTCCAATGGCATTTACTATAAGCTAAAGCTTCAGAGACTACAGGGCTTCCAGAGTAATACACCTCCTAATGTTCTGCCTCCAACTCAATTCTGCAGAGGAGTTTTTTTGTGTTCTACTTACAAGATTGAAGGATTACATTTTAATAAACCAACAGCAGTGTTTCTCTATGGAAACTGATGTCAGTGCAGAGTGACGGGCACGTGTCGTTGTTCTTTTCCCCAAGACACGCTAAACAATTGTTAATGTAATTTGTGTTGCTCTTTACCATGAACACTTAAATCTCTGATGGATTTGTCAGAACTCGGCTTAATAATACCAAAAAAAGTCAAATTAAGAGCTGTTACCAAATTGTGTACGGGATGGAAATTAACCTACTCTTTTTTTTCTCCATCACTGAAAGACCATCTTCAAACTAACTTTACAAATTGAGGTCTGCTCCTTCAAATCAAGAATTTTTGTGAATAAAAATGGATGAAGCGCCCGGTTGTGCGGTCAGACGACAGGAAGAAGAAAGTCGGTGGACCATCACGGACAAACGCTGTCTCCACATATATTCTCTTTTCACTGACATAGCACATAGTCAAGTTTCTGCACATTGATTTGTTGCATAATTTACACACTTACTCGCTTTAAAAGTCCGACGGGACCTTGACGGGGAAAATCATGTGGACGTACTCTAAAAACCCCTGCTGGGAGTTAAGAGTTAAGACGGCACGTCGGCCTCTTCGCGGTGATGACGAGGCATTCCTGCCTCCTGGAGGGGGGATCGGTATACCGAAATGGTGGAAAGCATCTTTCGAGGGCCGAAGAAAACACATCACATGTGCGTGCCATACTTAGAAACAGGAATAATGCTGAGGCCTATTTAAAGCAGGTGCTATTGATTCGCATCGTCTAATAGGAGGAGTGGAGCACTGGTGTCTGCATTACACGCATTTCTCGACCTTTCCTGGGATGTAGTCAGGTTTCCTCAGCTCCGCCATGCATCATCCGGCTAATGCAGGGCTGGCTAATGGCATTAGCAATGCAACACGACCTTGCAAATAGAATGAATAGTGAATGGGGAGGTGTGAAAGTTTGTGAACGTGTGCATGCACGGTGCATTCATCCTGCTGCCACTGCCTGCCTCGCTGCAGCAACTGTTTTCTTCGTGCAGATATATTTATGCATCAGTCGCACCTGAGGCCTCGCTGTAGATTGTCTTTCTCATTCAGAGCCGAGACGACAGCAGCCCCCCCCGCCCCTCCCTGCGAGTCTGCTGCTTCACATAAGACCAGCTCAACACAGAGCTACAGCTTAAGTACAGTGTACAACATCTTTATCCCAACTCCCCCTCCTTCCCTGCGTCTCCCTGCGGGCTGCTGTGGAGGAAACGCCGGGCTGCATATTTCAGCTGCAGCAGAATGGGGGCTTTAACAATTACATTTGGGCTTTAAAACCTGCATGAAACAAAATAAAAAACTAGCCCGGGACTTTACGAGCATGGGGCTGTGCGGGCGCAGGGGGAGGGGGGGGTGTGTGTGTTTATTAGCGGGGTGTGGAGCGAGAGGGGGTTTAATTGTTATGAGCCACTGAGGTCTTTATGGTGGAGTCAACCCCAGCGTCCTGTGCAGAGGTTGGTGCCTCGGCTTCTGCCGGTTAAGGGCGGAGATGAGCAACCATTAGGCGCAGCACACATGACGCACAATGACCTCTTTATCAGCTGCCAAACACTCCGTCAACACCCCCACCCCCCCCACCCCCACCCAGCTCAGTCCTCCGTCTCAATCTTCCTCTGTGTTAGTCGCCGGACGCGCACACATCCATCACACACACACACACACACACACACACACACTCGCTACGGATGATTCAAGTGAGCGCTCTATCTTCTATTAGGGAGGGTTAATAGGGAGAGCGGAGCGGAGGGCAGACAGAGAGGCAGAGTGTTGGGAGAGAGTGACGAGGGGGTGCAGATGAACAGAGGAGCTGCTGTAAAGTGCTCTGATTAGCCGGAGTAATTATACTGCAGCGGTGAAGGCGCTGAATGCACACTTCCACCACTTGGCCAGCCCGGCCACTCGAGGGCTACTGTGGGAAGAGGGAGAGGGTGGGAGGAGGGGTGAGCGGGGGGGTGGGGGTAATAAAGAGCAGACAAATGTCTTCCTTTTATCCGGTTTTATTTGGTATATTTTTTCTTCTCTTCTTCTCGAGGACAAACACTCAAAACGACGACTCAACACTCAATACTTGAATGCCAATCTTCCCCGAACAGCGCCACTCGAGAAAAACTCTGCCGAGGCCTAACGGACACTTTCGATAGGAGACGCAGGAGGTGTTTTCAATTTCAGATGAAAGAGATTCACACATGTGCGCCGCGCGGAGTTTAATGAAAAGTGCACGTGTTAACGCGTGCTTGGCGCAGGGAAGAGCGTGCATGCGCGTCAAGTCAGCTGCATCGATTTTGCGCGCTCATAAAAAGTATTGTGTGTCTGAAGCTGGAGAGGCCTTGTGCTTGTGTGTGCGTGCCCTGTGGAGGGTGTGCGCCCATAGAGGTCATTCAGCGAAACCTGAGCACGAGCAGGAAGAAATCCCAGGACTCGGATCGACCGCTCAGCACAGAATACCAGCGCAGCACATATGCTGCGGCTCCCGCTGTCTGTTTTCACCTCCCTTTCTTTCTCTCGCCCTCCCTCCGTCTGTGATTGTATCAAGTAATTGACACTTGGTGACAGCTTGATATGAACTGGGGATTTTGGGATTTGAAAATACTCTACAATCATATCTTTTTACTGTATGCAGGAGAAAGAGAGATGGAGAAAGCAGAGTTTTAGACTAGATTTTTAAATTATTTAAAATCATCATCCTGATCGAATTGTGCACCAGATTATGAATTTGTGCAAATGAGTTTTAAAAAAGCAATGTATTTTGACACGTTGTAACGTAAGCTAGCACTTATCAATCCGTCCATATCAATCCATTCTGTGACTTTTAGCGAGACGGGAGTTGGGCACATTATAAAAAATGTACGCACAATGATGAGAATCCTCGCGAGCGGCTTCCTGTTTGCTGCAGAGAACATGTCTGCATCTATCATAGACCACCGTGGAGGACCTGGAAACACCACCACCCCCACCGCATGTGACTGTCACCCACAGGCCCACTGGTGCAATGTGACAGGGCTCCTCTTTCACACCGACTTCCTGCAAGGTCACTTATCGTGCCATCTACGGCCGCGACCGCCACTGCCGCTACTCATCGCTATCGCTTAGGACGAGGCGGGTCAAAGGTGAGACCGGCTGCATGGGTGGGCGCTAAACGGGCAGCAAAAAGGCTTTATTGTGACCTAATGTCCATCGGATATGTCTGGGAGGCAGTCCGATGTTTTGCATGTTTTAAGGAGCATAGGGTGCAGTTTGTTTTGATGGCTGTCAGTCCTGTTTCTCTGCAGCCTCGTTGGTCTTTTGGAGCGGACATGTCTTCCTCCACCTTTCTCGAGGAGCAAACTACATAAATACATTACTGCCTTGGTTATATGTCTGTGTAATCTCTGCAAGACAGGGGAAATAGGCATTCCTGGCATCTCACCATGGGAAATCAGGTTCCCACACTTGATTCCAGCACTGCTACACAGCTTCCAAATTTAAATTTGTTGGGTGATTCAGGAAGTTGGAATACTTTTCTCATGTCCTCGCTATTGTAAAAAGACAAACTAACAATGGGGAACTTTGCAGCCAGTTAATATGTGCTTATATACTTCAGTCTGGAGCAAAAGGCGGAGGGAGGAACAGCTTGACATTCCGTCATTCATCTTTGGAAAAAACAGAAAAAAAAACATCGTCTCTACGTTTTTATCCACTTTGGCTTTTTTCTCAGCCTGTTGAATGAATTTGAAAATATCCTTGGAAACCTGACTTTATGATTTAAGATGCAGAGCCAAGCTAAACAGAAGCCACAGCTGGTGTTTAAATAACTGTGAAAATGGATAACTAAATACGGTGGTAACTCGGCCTCATCTATGCAACCTGCTCTTATCTTTCCCCCGTCCATTTCTCTGCTGCCTGTCAGTGCTTCTACAATCTATTCAAGTTTGGTACAAACACATCCTCTGTACTACAAGAAGATGTTGACAGATTGTCGAGTTTCATCAACTTTGTGGCCCCAGATACCTGTTGTCGTCTCTGTGAATTATAAACCAGCCTTAAAAAGAGAAATATTGCAGCTCAAGTATGAATCTCAACATATTGAGAAGTTCAATTAAAGATTCTAATGCACAAAGAAGATCAACAAATGCCCTGCATTAGCAGCGGCTCCTGCTTTTGTAAAAGCATTCAATGGTCAAAGATTGCATAAAAAACACACTTGGGAGGGAAAGTGCTTTTCCCCGTATGAAACCACAAACTTCCACTGAAGTTTGTTTTTTGTTTGAGTGCTATTTTCCCTTTAAACTGCTCCGTTATCTGATAATGGGTTTAAGAACGATGGCATATTTCTATCAGGAAAATCAAACATTTTAACCTCCCGGATTTGAGCTTGTTGGCCCCCCGATGAGGCCAATTTCACGCCCCATCGGACATGAGAGAACTTACAGCTCCCTTGGTTACAAGCTGCCCGGACCGGAGACCAGCAACTCGACTCCGCCTGCGTGTTGCCTTTGGCTATGTGGGAGAGCAGCTCGTTCATAGTGTCCGTGTTGACATACCGGTAGTCTTTGACCTTTTAATGCTGGAGCTTTCAACTTGAAAACATCGACCAGCACCGACGCCTGACCTGGCCTGTTCCTACCGACACACACGGGAGCCCATGGAGGCCGGTCCGGCCGTGATTGGGACGTATATGACGGCTCCTATAAGCGGCTTTGAGGTTCCCGACAGCCAGTGCGCTTTATGCTTCTGTCACGGCTAAACGTTGCGTAGCTGTTGGATTAAACTCTGCTGCCTTTGGCTCTGAACTCTGATGCGGACCAAAAAGACACAGCAGTCCTTTAGTCCAGTGATTGTCAACTGGTGGGTGGGTCGCGGACCCGTTTTTAATGGGTCGCGGGCCTTTGCCTCATTAAGCTTGTTTATGTGTTGGCATACGTATTCTGTCTCCATACTATCTCAGGTTCAAACTGCACCATATTTTCATTAAATAAATTTGAGAAGTTGAGAATGTTCCTCGATTTGGGTCGCGGCTTGTCATTAAGGGGTGATGGTGGATCCCGGAGCCAGACCAGTTGAGAACCATTGCTTTAGTCTATAGTCCCTTATTAACAGATGAAAGGTGACACTTAGTGACCCCATTTATTTACCCAGTTGCAGTCTATTTTTACACAAATCCGCAAAAAATATTGGAAATTCCAAAGCCCAAGTTGACGCCTTGCAAACAGGTGTTTTGAGACTTTTTCAGAGTAGCAGATAAGGAGCTTCGAAACGTTCATCACCGCTCATCGCCAAAACGGTCACTTCTTGTTTACCCCCTCTGGTTTGTGAACTAAGTCAAGGCAACAATACCCGCCACCGATGACCACGGATGTGCGCGCGGCAGACTCACTGTGACAGACGGAGTCGCCCATCGGCGTGCACTCAGCCAGCTCTATCTCGCTGCCCTCGTCGCAGATGGTGCAGGGCAGGCAGGGGTCGAGGGAGCTCTCCCGGTCGGAGTAGGTGTCGTCCAGGCACTCCTCGCACACCGTGTCGTGGCCGTGTTCGCAGTGGGCGTACACGCCCTGGCCCAGCGGGCACACCGTGCACGGCTCGCACTTGCCCGACATGGCGTCGAAGAAGTAGTTGTAGTTGCAGACGCAGATGGCGTCGTTGGAGTCGGTGCACGGCGTCTCCATCCGCATCAGGCCCGTGCACTCGGTGCAGGGCCGGCACTGCTCCGAGGCGCTGTAGTTCTCCGAGAAGGTCTCGCCTGCGGAGGGGAGGACAGTGCGGAAGGAGACGAGACGGAGGAGCCGAGAGCAAAGGAAAGGGTGGAGGTTAGAAGGTGGGAGATAGAGAGAGCGAGGAGGAAATATGAGGAGATAAACAGAGGGATAAACAGTGAGCCTAATGACATTAATCGTGTTTACTGCACATTCATTAGGAGGGAGGACACATTGATCCGCCGGGCTCGGAGCGATTTGTGCTCCGGGACAAGAAAGGTGCTCTTGTCTGAGAGCCGAGTCAGAAGCCCGCTGTGCTCATTACGATATTGATCCCAGTGTGTTTGTGCTGCGCCGAGTAAACGGCTTTAATCTCAGCCACGCACAGAGCGAAGGGCGGGTGCACGCTCGCACTGATGCCGATGATAAAGACTTGTGCGTAGTGTACCCCGGCGGCCACGTAATTACTCCGGTGTATGTACAGGCTTAAGGGAGCGTTAACTAACAAGCCATTCTGCCAAACGTGGGGTATTTCTGGGACGCCTGGAACCTTTTCGTCATTTCGTTTGGCCTACAGCTTATTTACATTGTCAAACTGATCACAAACACATTACCATTAAATCATGTATCCTTATTGGATTAACATTGGTATTGTGCAGCCATGCTAGCAGCTCAGTTAACGATGCATAATGCTAATGTTAAAATACTGCTTTAGTTTACTTAAACATAACATTAGCCGATCATCATAAAACACAAAGTCCCAGCGGAGGCGTATTGAGTATTGCTTTGGTTGTGGTTGGTGTCAAACATCCCGTCACATGGTTTGCTCTTTTCAGACAGACAAACGACAAACGTCTCAAAATTTACTTTTTCTGTTCAGATGTAAAAAAAAAAAGAAAAAGGAAAAATAGTCCCTTTTTTTGAATCCTTGTGTTCAAAAGACGCCTATTTCAAAGAACAACTGCGGGGCATTATACTGATTGTTGTAAGAAAAAGAGATGGCCGACCAAAGCTGAGGGTGGAGAACAGTGTCAAACAGAACGAAGTAAAAGCGGACTAATTGCTTGCTGCTTTTCACTTAAACATTCTGCTCTCCAGGAAGGTTCAGGAGAGTTGGTGACCTCGAATCAGTTTGTTCTTCCACCACCAAGTAATTAATTAATATTACACGTGTACATAGAATTATTTTTCTATATAATTGGATACCTGATGAATTATTTATATAGTAAGAGGAAGGGAGGCAGAAGAGGAACTGTGTGGGAAATAAACCTACGGCTCACATTATCATGGAGGCAGCTCCTCTGTTCTCCGAATCCCTTTCCATTGTGACGCAATGTGCAGCGCTTTAATCCCACGGAAAACATCACAGGGAAATGCAAGTGCAGCGGGGAAGATTAGCATCCACCTCTCCTGCACCACAGTTTCACAACATGGTACGAAGGGACAGGGAATGCGTGTCGAAACTGATTTGTAAACTGTTCGCCGACGCCCAGTTTCGCTCTCGATTTCACACGTGGAAGCGCAGCAGATCAGCAAGTTATCACTCGTTTAAAATGTCCTTCGCGCCAGCTACACTTTTTTTTGCGCAGCCCCGATCGGCACGCGCATACGGCTGAGTGTGTTTTTCCATGGGAAGTGCTTAGTGGGTGTCGCGTTGAGCTACATGCATATTGTCGGTGTGAAAGGCCCTGCGGCAACGTCCCAGCACTTGCCTCTGCGCTGTAAGCGGCTCTGGCGAGCAAACGCTGGCACAGACGGAAGCTCTAAACACCTTGTGAACAGCAGCGCGGCTTTGAAGGCCTTTCTGCAGGCCCACTGAGCGGAGCAGACGGAGGTAATGACACAGAGACGGGCACAGGGGGGGGGGGGAGTTGGAGGCCGCTCGATTCGCTCGAGTGAATCCGGTGGCCGTTTGGCGCTCGGTGTTGAAAACGGGCCGGTGAGTGGGACCAGAGTGTTGATGAGCGGCCGGGTCGGGGTGAGGGGGGGGGATTGACCTGTCAGGGACGTGAGTGAGTTCTTCAACTCAAGACACACCGAACCCACACACGCCGCCCGTTTCTCCTCTGCCCGCCGTCCCGCCTTGCTCTCATTGCTGTCCGGAGGCAGAAGTGAATAGAGGAGAGTGACGGAGACGAATAACAGACCTGAGAGGTAAACGATTATTTGAATTAGTGAGCTCGAAGCTGTTGTTTTTTCTTTGCAGCGGAGCTCAACCGGCAAAGCTTTCCTCATTCATTTCAATTATCCCACAGCGTGCAGGCTTCCTGAAGCTAATTTTAACTCGCATGCATGAGCCCCTTCCCGGTCCTTGTGTGTGTAAACACGTTTAAATGCGACCACATGCACCGAGAGGAGTGTGCGTTTTGTCTGCTTTGTGTACTTGTAATTCATTTGTCTGCGCTTTCATCTGGGGGCCATGAGAAGAAAGTAAAAGGCCACTGAGGATCCTGTGGTGTCTTCTTTTAATAAGATATGATCCTTTTTCTAATTGTCCCCAATTGAGCAATGGCCAGTTCATGTCAGCAACAACAAAAAAAAAGGCCGTAGGGTTATGTTGGGAGGATGCACTTAAAATGTGCCACTCGTGAAGACCCCCCCCCCCCCCCCCCCCCTGCGCGCTGATGCGCTTGGGTCCCATTAGTGTCATCAATAATGTAGCTGTGGACGGCCTCGAAGCTGCCCAATGAGCGCCACAATCAGCACTCAAGGGTGTAAGCTTTTAGCCAGGACGGCCATTTCTGCCGTCCCGCAGCGGAGCCCCCGTTTCCCTCTGCTGAGCGCGGGGCGGCTTTTATTCGCCTTTTTGAACGTGAAACATTTTTGCGCGCGATTATCGGCGGGCTTCATCGGGCCCACTTAGCTCTCCCTGCAGGTTTGAAAACGGGTGCTGTGGGACATCTCCATTTTCCTCTCCTTCTTCTTCCCCGTTGATCGGACGTTGGAAGCGATTCTTGACACTGTGTCTCAGCAAGAGTGATTCCACCCTCCTCCTTCCTCCTCCAAAATCCCCAGTGACCCCCGCCACCGTCCACTCGGGACGGCCGTTTGTCGCCTGGTGGGGCTCAGCCTTTTTCTCTGTCAGATCTGCAGTCAGTTTGCAGAACGGTTCACTAAGTAAGGCAGGTCTGGTTGTCTCGTCTCCCAAGACAGCAGCGAAAAAGTGGAAGAGACTTATGAATATTTCAGCGCCCTCTGACGCGGGCGTTCGAGGGGGGGGCCGGGGTTACCTTGGCAGGAAGTGGTAAATAACGATTCACCCATGTTTACCATGAAACAGGAAATGGATGTGTTGCATTCTCTAAATTATTAATATCTGCACAAATGTATTTATGGCTTTTGTTTTCTAAATACGGTCAGTGTCAGACTCACTGTAGCGCGTGTGCTCCTTCGGGACCTTAAGTACCGTAACATTTTATCTCCTGAAACAAAAACAATATTGAAAAAGAGAAAATGCATTTGCACTGGATACGGAGTGCCCCCCCCCCCCCCCCCCCCCCCACCCCCAGGGTATTTGAGCTTAATAGCTGAGTGTTTGTCGGCGGTGAATACCACTCCTGTACTGCAGAGCGAGATAATTCTCCTCTGTTAGAGGCACAATCGGCTTTTTAATATGGTTTAATTAGCCAGATCAAATGAGCAAAGATGCATCCATGTGACAGTGCGCATGTTGAATGAGGCTATCGTGCCCCTCGGTGCTCGGCTCTCTAATACCATTCTATCCGTTAATACAGACGATGAGTCATAGCACAGGGAGGAGAGGGGGGATTGCTGAGCACAGCATGGAGAAAATAGGAGGCACGACTGGAGTTGGTGGGATTCGCTGTTGTGGGCGGAGGGACGAGTGAGAAAAAGGAAACTCACTCCGAGTCGTGAAAATGGAGCCGTGGTTCCTCATTCAGGCATCGGAGGAGACAAATTCCTCATGACGTCAAAGCAAAGATTGAAGTCCAGACGCTGGTTACTGTGGGTGAGTGGAGACCACGATGGTCCTCCAGCATTGTGCCCGTAGCAGGGACTACTGTGTGTGAATGCTAGTTCCTGATGGGCAGGTGGCACTGTGCGTGGTAGCGCATGTCATCCGTGGGTGAAGGATGACATGATGTGTTAAAGCGCTTTGGGAAGTGCTGCACAGCCCATTTACCATTTGTGAAGCCGCAGCGAGCCTCAAGTACAGACTCAAGTCTACCTCACTCGGACCGACTTCCATCTCCGGTTCATCAGATGCAACGCTTGCCGATGACGATGAGTCGTCCTGCACACTCTCCATCTTCTGGTGTTGATGGATTTTTAACCCTGACGTGTTAAAACCACAACCAGCCTGCTGAGTTTGTTTCTTTTAGTTTTTGCACAAAAAGCCACTTTTTTACCAATTTCACAGCACTGCCTCTTTTACATCGAGGCGGTTTAAGGGAAATCGACTACTTTCACCCTTCAGCATGGTCGCGCTCTAGATGTAGAGAATTGACTTCTTGCCCCTGAACCCATCGCCGCGTCTCTCGGGTTCCCCGAGACGAAAGAATAGACACTTCAAAGAGGTGATATAAAACGAGATTAGCATCGGAAGTTAAGATAATCCAGAGATCACTTTCCTCCGAACAAAGAGCGTTACTGCCAGCTCCAATTTAATCACAAAAACGACATCCAGTTCCCGTTATTGTATCTGGGTGTTAAAAGGCTGTTTACATGCACCGTTTGACAGTGTTTACGTGTGGCTTTTGTGTGAGGGGATTAATGCGATCAATCAATGCCGGACTGGAAGGTGCACTCTAAACGTCTAAACAAGACGAATTTGGGGGGGGTTCTGCTTTGCGTCAGTGTCTCGTCGCCTGAGCTGTGCGGCGGCGGCGAGCGAAAGGGCAAGCAGAGTTGTGGGGAATGTGGCGCAGAGAGACGGACGAAACGGAGACACTTCCGTCTCCGGCATCCCTCTGTGGGATGTTGCGCGATGGCGCCTCTCCAACTTGTGCAGAACGAGTGCTAATGTCTCACAGGCCGAGCTGAGCCGCGACATTTGGGGCCAGTTACCAGCATCAAACATAGGAATTCCTGTGTTATTCCTTTAGGATGCTCGACGGGGGCTAGCAGACACTTACTTACACACATACAAATGAGCAAATTGGACAAAAAGGGGTTTGTTTTGGCTTGAGGTTTCTTTTTCTTTGAAGTTCGGGCCCAGCGCCGCCATCAAAGACGAGGAAGAGAAAGTTATGTGTATAAATGAAAATGATGTAATGCAGAAACTTTGCATCAATCGGGAGTTTGTGATGCGGGTGATGGCGTGCCGTTTACATATGTATTTTGATTGCTTCCAGATTGGATGATTGCACATATTTCAGGAAAGGGATGTTTTTAGCATCAGTTACTTCTCCAATCTATTTAAAGGTTAGTTTGCTCCAATCGATCACATAGAAAACATAAACCGATGGCGAGCAGATGCATTTGAGCCGCATTGGTCGGCAAAGTTGTTGACAGTGAGCCTTTGGTACATTGTTTTTAGAGATACTGTTGAGTTTTTACGTATTTTTTATAGCAAAAACTTCAGAGGAGGAGATCTCAAGACACAGACAACAACAATGTTTGTGTGCTGTGTTTCTAATAAAAACTGTTTATAACTTCATGTTGTATCAGATGGAAGAGAGTTGCCAAAGTAAATCAACCCAGTTCTAAGATTTTACTGAATTAAGTTAAGCCATTGTTTTGGAAGAGTATCTGTTTTTCTGAACCATTTGTCTAAAGGGAAATTTGTGGATTGTGAATTTCTTCATTTAAATGTCATTTAAATAGCATCCAATTGTAACTAATAGCTTTATTAATAGTTAACGTGTAAGATGCTATGATTTTATTATAAATTGATTAATCGCCATTAATAAAACCAACTTTCCTGTTGCAGGTTTGACATGCGTCTGCTGTTTTCTACAATTAGGTAAACAGCCTGCGATCATAATTCATAATGAGATTAACGAGTTGGTTCCACTCACTGTCCAGACACTGTGAGCAGACGGTCTGCGTGGCGCCACACTTCTTCACCACTCCCTCTCCGGGCGGACACTCCTCGCAGCATTCTCCGTTGCCGGCGTACAGGCCGGACTCACAGGGGACCTGCACCGCCCGCTCCGTCTTGGACGCCAACGCCAACACCACCTGGCACACGGGGGGAGGGGGGACAGCAGAGTGGAGTTTGGTCAGAGCGGCACTTTCGTCAGCACTGCAGGGCCGCTGTGACTTAAACAAATGACAGCAAAACAAATTGGTGAAAATCACTGCCAGGTGTCGGGATTCATCATGAATCACGTCGTCTCCACCTGTATCGGACACACTTTGAACAAGTCTAAACTGGCCTAATTGCCCCCCCCCCCCCCCACCCACTCGAAGGCACATCAGCTCTAATAGTAAACGTATGACATGCTCAAGGAAGAGGCAGATATCATTAAATCCCATGTGCCACATTATACACATGCCCGTCCTAATTACTGTCGAAAAGTGAGAGGAGCCGTGAACGTCCCCCCCTGCTTCCGATCCGCATTGGGAAAAGACAGCAGCACATGGTTTGGTTACTTAGGAGGCCATTGCATAACCCATAACTCTAACCAGAGAAGTCTTTATCCCATATTTAAATGGTAGACTTTGTAGGGAAGTTTTGTATTTTCTTTTTTTTACGGGAATAGGAGATGAATCCCCAGATTTCTGTTCACGTACCCACCAATAGTAGTACAACTCTTTCAAAATATGAATACAATAGTATTCAATAGGGGGCGACGTGGCGCAGGGGTAGAGAGGATAATTGCTCCCCAGGCAAAAATGTAAAATGTCATGGGTTAAAATGTAATGTAAGTTGCTTTGGATAAAAGCGTCAGCTAAATGACCTGTAATGTAATAGCGTGTGTATTAAAGCTGTTGAAAGGTAAGAGGAAATTATACGTCATTACAGTTCAAATTAAATGATAGTACTACAAATCTTTGACGAAGCAGTGCTTTCTGGACTTTTAAATACACAGACATGACGTGTGTTACTCGTGGAGTAATTCAAACTGGGTTCAAAAAGATTCTGCCATTGACTACATCACATTCTTTAAGTAGTAATGTCCCACGGGGGATTGTGTTGTGGGCGGGACTTCCCCTCTCATCACAGATGTGCAGATGTTTTCACACCTGTACTGTAACACACCCGCATCTGTGGTTTGTTTCCCTTCCCTCCTGAACCATAACTCCATACATGAGTTAGTTTGGATTTCTTCATCCTGTCTCTGCTCTCTCTGCTGGCAAAGGAACTGAGGCTTGTTCCACTCAGCGGTTACGCAACAATGTTAAATAAAAGTATTAAAGAGTTTATGCCCGGACGTTTTGAACCGAAGAAAGTCATTATGCTGAAACACTTTCATGCAGCGGTGGTGGTTCTTAAAAGCTCATTTCCACTTAATAAACATTTGCTGAGATAACCATCTTCTCTCGCTTTCTCTCTCACTCTGACTCTCCCTCGCTCGTCCCTCCCCTCCGTCCTCTCCCCGCTGTCCCTGCTTTCATTCAGAAACAGATGTACAGAGCAGCCGGCATGCTCTCTCCCTCTCTCTCTCATTCTCCCTCCTCCTCTTCGCCCCGTAGGTCATCCCACCGTTTGCTTCTCCTCCGTCCTTTACAACATGAAACAAATCTCATCCCTTTTTGAATGTATCCTCAGGACGAAGCCACGTTTTCCTCTGCAGACAGGAACTCTGGATGCAGTCCCAAAAACCTCAAGAGAGTCCTCCTGTATCTGCAGAGGAAGGATTCATGTCTCTGACTCCCTTTCCTGTCACATCTCACTGGGATATCGCTCAGCGCAGGAACATGCATCCACACACACACACACACACACACACACACACACACACACACACACACACACACTCAAACAACAATGCAGGGTGACACAGCAGTGAAGTGCCTGGTTTGTATTCTCCCAGATTTCATGGTCAATTTACGAGTTTATTTCTAAATTTAATTCCAGCCGGCCGTCGCCACCCTTTAAACCAGCTGTCATAACAGAGTGTCCCCTCACATCCAGGGCTGTTCACATGATGACTGAGCCGCGCAGCCCAATTAGAGCAGCTGCTGTGGACATACCGGAGAGCCTGGAGGATGTGTCCTCTCTGCGCTCCGCTGTCCTCCCATAATCAACTTTTGTTCACATAATCAGAGGAGCCTCATCTTTTTACGTCAAAATAAGCCAATCAAATAACAGCTCATGCCGGATAGGAATTAATTTACTTTGCAAGCTGCAGCGGCTTTATCTTTTATTCTGGGATCCCAGATTTGGCCTCAAAATTAGAATTAAATTACTCTCATTAACGCTGTTGAGGTCTGGGCCCTGGCGCCTGTCAGCGGACAGATTCTGGTTGGTGCTTCCCATTGTGAAGCACAGATCAGAATTTCCCAGAAACCAATTTCCAAAAGGGCTTTCTAACTGTTTCCTGGAAAACCATGAAGAAGTTTGATTGTTGGTGTTGGGCTGCATTGTGGAGAATATATAATCTGTACATTATAGCAGGTGCATTACTTGTAGCAGCTGCATGTTTAACATGCAGTGAAAAAAAGGAAATTGGTCCTTTAATGGGATTTGTAATAGAAGAAAAACCACAGCAGTGATGCAGTTTAAACCCAGTTCAATATATCAGAGAAATATCTCAACACATGCAGCTCGGAAGTTAAAACTCAAAGGCAGCAGGATTATTAGAATAATCATATACGAATAAATATTAAAGTAGCGTCATAAAAGTCTCCACGGCATGTCCACGCAAGGTGCATAAGGAAGCTCACCTCGTTCCACGGAGTAAAAAAAAAAAGAATCCAGGTAAGAAAAGTAAATATAGACATCGTGAGATTATCAGCGGAACGCGTTGTAGTTGCTGTGCCGACTGGACTACTTACCGAAGCGCACACGATCACCAGCGACCAGGTGGTCGTCATCCTGCGTCGCCTGCTGGAGTCCCGCAGAAACGGATCTGGCGCAGAGAAGGCAGCGCTATGAGGAGCAGGAGGAGGAGGAGAGCCGCACAGCAGGAGTGCTCATCGTATTCCCACTTTTATCAATGCGTCCGCACCATCACTGGACTGGACTCAGAAGAAGCCGTCGGTGCAGCCCGCAGGACCCCCACACAGAAGAAGAACAAGAAGAAGAAGAAGAGAGAAGAGGAGGAGGAGGAGACAGTCCTGCCCGGAGTGCTGCTAGGATGCAAGTGCACTGCGGAGGAGGAGAGAAGAGACGTCTGCCCTCCAGTTTATTACCCCTATACTCCTGCAGTAAGACTATACAACCTGCTCCTCTCTCTCTCTCTCTCTCTCTCTCTCTCTCTCCCTCCCTCTCTCTCTCCCCTCACGTGAGGTTCCTTGCAGCCGGTTGCTGCTGGTGATTAACTGTTACCTGTGTGTGTGTGTGTGTGTGTGTGTGTGTGTGTGTGTGTGTGTGTGTGTGTGTGTGTGTGTGTGTGTGTGTGTGTGTGTGTGTGTGTGTGTGTGTGTGTGTGTGTGTGTGTGTGTGTGTGTGTGCCATGCAGCACATGCAGACTGTCCACATACTTTTGACGATATAATGTAACTGTAGTGGATTAGATTATCACGACGTGTGTTACTAAACTTTCTTTTTCCCAATTATGTTAATAAGATAAATTAATTAGAACGAATTAGAAACCCCTTTCCATGTGATTACCTCCAAAACAAGACGACTGCAGGATACCTCAAAGACTGCAGGGGTAACAGGTGTGTCTACTCCTCTATTGATCCGGTTTGGTGAATCAAACTAAATTCTCCCAACTCTCCCATAACTTTTGGTCTCTGGTGTTTTAGCTGATCACTGCGCAACATCGCAGTCATACGCTCCCTTCAGCCAGTTTACAGGGTGCGATGCCGTCATGAACCACAAGAGGGCGACTCAGCGACTTCACAAGGAAGCACGAGACTGAAGTGGCTTCAGATACGAACGGATCTGTGTCCTGGGACTTCACTGTAAATGTGTCCGAGGATGTCAAGTGAGAGTTGGAGAAATAGCATTATGGAAACATTCAAGTCAGATATACTGTAGTCTGAAGTAGGCCTGCTGTTTTATTGCTGCATCACTGATATTATTTATTTATTCATCACTGTCGAGATGATACTGAATATGAAGAGGCCACTCCAAAACCGCTAATGCACTTCCAAGCGTTGAAACTGTGTTTGATGCTCATTGAGGTACTTAGCTTTTACACTCAAAGGAAAACAAGTGTTGGCGGATATTGATCAAGGAGAGAGTGACAATGAATCAACAGCAGTCCCCAAAAAACTGCATCCATCCTTTCCCTCGGCGCCATCTTGTTCAATCCTCCTGAGCCTGCAGCTTCCACCTTCTCCTCACCAATCACCAGCTCGGGGGGGGGGGGGGGGGGAGCGGCTGATGTCCCTGAAGCAGCATGAAGCCACAGGCTGATCTGGTTACACTGTTGTAGATCCAAATGGTCTCCAGTATCGATCTAGGGACACATCAATTCTCCCACTTCCTACATCCTCCTTGGAGATCAGCCCCACGGCACCTCCGACCGAAGCCCCTAAAGCCCCTTCTGATGACTCTGGCTTTCTTTCATGTCGTATCCTCGTGGGCCTTTAAATACAGTTTTTATTGCGCGTCGCCATCGCGGTTCGAGTAAAGCCACTGTTGATGTACAGGTAGTGATGGGCCTTGACTCATCTGTTGAGTAAATGGTAGTAATTAACATTTGTGGTCTCCAACCATGTTGTTGATGCTGTTTGATCCCAGCGACAGTGTAACAGAGATGAACTACATCTCTAGGCTGAAATGTATCCTTCCAACGGCCAGAAATAGAAAGATGTCCTCTGAACGTGGGCTCTATTTGCAGTGTTTCGGATATATGGATCCGTGCTGACGGGGGCCTTGGGTAGGATACGTGTATTTTTCTCTGTGCGTATAATATTTCCAGCCTTATGGAGTGCAAGGTCACTAGTAGAACACAATCTCAATGAAGATGACTTGCCGTCCGGCGGAAGTCGCCACAGTGAGCGACCCAAGAGCAACAAGACAGAAGGTTTACGAGGTTTTGTTTATTGTGCCGAAACGTCTTTCCAAGCCTTCCTCACAGCGAAGGTGTAACTGATCCCTGACGATATATTTGTTCTAGTGTGCCTGAAATAACTGAAATCACTGCATCATGAATTAAACCTCTTGGAACGGCGGAGGCCTATTGTCGCGTTGTACAAACTGCAGGTGCCAGAAGAAATGAAAATCATGGAAGTTTATTATCTTTTATTCTTAGGCTCCTTTTTGCTTCGTAGTGTAGACAGGAAGGTAAAACAGAAGGTGTTCTTCAATATTTGTCGGTATTGAAAATGACCTGTACCCGTGTAAGCCGTAGACCGCGCATAAGAAGTGGACGTAGTCGCTGTGACGTCACTCATTGGTTTGGGGACTGCCGTTATGAAACCCTTATTTAGGCAATTCTGCCACCGCTACATTTACTCTTTTTTTTCAACAGATGAAAGGAAGTGAACGGACCGTATTTGGAGAGAAGAAGAATAACGTAGTGATACTGTAGAAAGCATACTTTGCTTAATGCTTATAGAGAAGTCGCCTCCTTCTGGTCAGTAGCGAGAATGCAGGTTGGCCCTGCAGAACCAGAAGTTGCCCCCTGTTGCTGATAGGACCTAATTGCGGTATTCCTGTTGGTTTAAGATAGATATTCCTTTGGTAAGGCTAACCGTACCATCGGAGTTTCATACTAGTTACAGTTTAAAAGTGCAACATTTATAACATTTAGATTTTACACATGTTGTATTACTCCCACCAACCATATAGTTCATTGCACAATGCAAATACTACATGGTCGAGTGGAGTGGGACTGAAAAGTTCCTTTTCAATCTGGGTATAGGTCTCCATCAGCTATAGCTTTAGGTTACTATGCAGTGGTGTATCAATATTCATTTAATGTAGGATCTTATCAGCTTGTCATCAAATAAGTGCTTTTTATACATTATTCAAAGACACATGAGTATTACTAAATGAGTATTTAATGACTAAATAATCATTTAGTTCCTAAGTGAGAGAGTTTTCGTCATTTTGTGTGTTATTGTTATTCTGGAAATTAAGCTAAAATCTAGATCTAGAAGAAAAGATCATGTGTACTAGCTGCAGAGTAATCTTTTCAATGGACTTAAATACAGTTTTTCTGATTGTGCTAAAGATTCCTCGGATGATTTTTGGAGATTCTGCTCTGCATTGGATTTGAAATGAAATACAGACTGAGGTTAAAGTAATGACTTTCAGCCATATGGGTCTTTCAAAGTATTCAAATCCACGGGGAATGAACAATGTGGGAAGCAAGCTATACATATTTCCTCTAAATTTGGATTACAGCTCATATAAAGTTTGTCCAACTTAGTGCAAACAGCCCTGAGTTCAAGTTGAAAGTCTGCCACAGAGACTGAAAGTTGAAGATTTATTGCCTTTTTTTCAACCTGGCAATCTCTGGTGATAGAAGGATGGATGAAGATTTGTTTTTTTTTTGGCTATTCATCTGAAGAGAATGAGTGACTTATGGGTGGTTGTTTGCCTACTGAATATAACACCCAGGTCACCGCCACGTTGTGGAAAACGGGCTTGCGATGGAAGGGCAGTGGGTGAAGAATTGAAACTGGTGGAACACATTTCTCCTCTTAAAAGTGCAGTTGTTGCTGGATATAAAACGCAGATGTTGCACTGTTTGGACACAGATAAGTCCAGTCCAGACAAGAAACTTCAGTGCGACCGTGGTGTGATCTTACAACTGCACACGTATTTCTTATCTTGGTGCTTTCGGGGTGACAGATTGGGGCCGATGTAACAGTCAGAGCTGCACGGAGAGGCGTGTACAGTCCAGAGGGTGGATGCCATGTGTTTTTAACAATCTGCCAAGAAAAGGATAGAACAGCACCTGTGGCTGGTTACACATCTAAAAACATGAGTTATGGTTCCTGCTCCAAACTATAGGCGGAGATGCATTCACCCTTCACCAACATTAAAACCACAAAAAGTACTCGCTGAGATCTGGCCGTGAGCCAAAGCTGCAGAGGAATGCACACTTCTCTCCTGGCAGGCAGTCTTTACGCTGTCACATTCATGCCCTGGTTTTGTTATTTTTCTCCTTGGTTAACTTCAACTCTGGAAGATTTCCCACGTCAAGAATGTTCGGCTCAGATGCCAGAGGTTCAAAGAGAAGAATAAAAATGGATATTTAAGCTAATGATCCCATCAGTCATTTAACTGTCCTTGTTATGTGAATTATTGCCATAACCAGCAAGCTTTTTCTTCCAGAGAGCACGCACATTTATGTAAAACAGATGAATGAGTGAATCCCAACCAAACCTTTTCACAACCAACATTCCTGGTTCATGTTTTACCCACGGAACAGTTCAAGCTGTGATCAACGGCTTGGATTTGGAATTTCCTCTTGACATTTATTTAGTCTGTCAGTACATTTTAAGTCAGTTTGTGTGGATGGTGGGTGAAGTCGCCTAAACAACCAATTATTCATGTTGGGGATATGGAGTAATAACGTCGGCGACCTCTTCACCTTTAAACTTTAAACTACCGCCATAGGTTCTGAATTACAATCTGTCCAATGGTTTGGTTTGTGAACAAATACTTAACTGACATCCCTGTCAGCCGCACCACTCTGTGTTTATGGCTAATTATCCCATGAAAACATTGTTGAACTGAGTTTAAAAGTAAGTGAACATGGTAAACATTACACCTGTTAAACATCAGCAAGTCAGCGCTATCATCGCAAGCATGTTTGCATGCTGACGTTAGCATTCTGCTCCAAGCCCCACAGGTCCTAACCAGCTCCAGACTCACTGTATCATCTGCATGCATCATGGCCGGAGACACGCACTCAGTAACAACCACCAAGCCCCTCCTGCCCGTGGCATATGTGTTTATTATTAGGACCACGGTGCATTTTCCAGTTTGATGCAGGAAAAATGATGGGCAGGCTTGTTAGTAATCTGTTCAATATATTCATGTGTTTCCTGTTGAATGACAGTTATCCTTCCGAACAGAACAATCATTTGAAAATGCATCATAAATACAGCGTGACTGCACAGTAGTACAAATACTGTGGGAAAGAGGAAATGAGTGTCTGTCCACCATATGGACTTTAATAAGTAAACTAACGATTCATTTTTGGTCGGCTATGAATGTGACTTCCCTCTTCCTAGAAAAGCTACCCAGGCATTCATGCACCCAATTGTGCACTATTACGAGCTGACGTTTGAATTGCAGGTCCTGCATGAGCAGCTCTAACCGAATACTGCTCATGACCCCGACGCACATGTGCGGGTTGACCGCATCTTTACAACCTGCACCCCCGGAGGCTCGTGTTCCGCGCTCCCTCCTCGTACCGGACAGCCAGAGAGCTGCAGCGAAGCATCCGAGGCCCGTCTCAGTGTCCCGTTGCTGACCCAACACTCGCAGGCACTAAACCCCGGCACCCGGGCCCCCCCTTCGTAAACGTACAGGACCAGACGGAGACGTACAGCCGGTGGTCAGAGCGTGCTTCGCCCTCAGATCCCCTGCTGTCATGGTGTACGTAGCACCGTGCTGTAAAACGCGTGACCCCCCCTCGATGACCCCGACGTGGCTGTGGCCCAGAAGCTGAAAGGTTCAGCGGATAAGAGCAACAAAGACAGGTTGTATTTACACAGGTGATGTTGTATACAGGTCATTTTTACTGACACACTTGCTGCAAAAGGATATAATTTCTCAACTCATTTCATCTAATATATATGTATATATTTGAAATGCATATCTTAGTCCAAGTGGTAAATTTCTCTCAGATGAGTGTGATCAGTCGGATGTTTCTACTGCAGGATTAGGATTTTAGAAACTAGTGTGTGTATCAGAAAAACAAGACTTTTTTTAATACATCTTTTCAAGCACACCCCTACAAAGCCGTGCCCATCCCATTGAGTCATTTCTAGTTGGGTATGAGGGGATCACTTTTGCAAAAAGCCTTTTTCAGAATTACCCATACAACCAATAATGTGTACTGGCTCCTCAGAATAATCACAGACCTCAGTGTGAACAGCTGGAACTAAAACTAATCTATCTAAAGAAATTGTCTTCATGTTGAAAGTGAGGTCTGTGGATTATCTGAGATGTATTTGTTCGGAAAAGAAAAGCTCCTGTTGAGTTTTTCCAATCTCATTTTCTAATGCTTGAAGCGGCACATAAAAAAAATCCAATTTCCTTTTTTCTCACTTTATTGACGCAGCAGCAGGAAGATGTACATCTCTCAAAACTTGGGAAGACAGCCTTTATCTCGTTTTTCTGATCAGATAAAGGCTTCAGGTGATTGAATCAGGAGGGTACGTGGAAAAATATTTATTTTTGTAACAGTTTTTTAAAGAGAAAAAAAACCTAAACGTGGGTGACTTTCCTCCTATTTTTTCCTATTGTAGTAGCTTTCTTTTGTGAAACAGGAAACACGAGCAGAGATGGTTGGATGAGTTTTCTTTTGTGGCTTTCGAGTTTAAATGAAGTGTGTTACATTGATGTGGTAAAATGTCTGCTGTTTGATTGTCAGTCTTGTGGCTTTGAAGACAGTTTATTAACTGTATGTTTACTACCTTAGTAAGTTCTTATAATCCTTGATGATGATTTATTCATAAAATATTGACTTGAACGTGCGCCTATTGCAACACACTGAAAAAAAGCCATTCAGGTCTCCTGTGGACTCCTGCAGTTCAGGATGGACGTTGATTGTTACCAGAATACAGATGTTACTGGGTGCTATGGGTTAAATGTGCTGAAGGTGGACATACAGCCTGTGAGGTAAACGGCCCATTTAACACTTACTAATTCTCTTCTTACAGTGTCAGGGCACCATGGATATTGCTCTGCTGCTCTGAAGCTGGACTGAGGATAGTTTCTGATGTTACATCAAGCCAATTACCATCAACATTTACATAAAGATTTGACTCATTAAAACGCTCATGAGGGTGGACTAAACGTTTTACTTTCTTTCTTACTTTTATTTACATTTTACCTCGCTTTAGATTTTCTACACATGAAAAAACAGCCTAATTAGTTGAGCAAAAGGAGATAGTTGTACAAGCTGTGGTGCAAAATTGATTTAGTGAACTATGCATTGTTGTCTTTTAAATGTGTTGCATATGTATCCTGTGTCTTATCACCTGTTGTTGCCACAATCATTTTGTTAAATCTAAAAAATCAAGATAAGATTATGGTTAAAAGATATGGTTGTAAAGAGTTTCATTTTTGCCAGTAAGTAATGACATGGTTCCTTGATCCCTGAGCTACTTCTCTCCCTGCTGTGAAGCGACGCCTCAGATGAGCCTCAGCGATCAAGAGAAGTAGTTTTTATCTGCTTTCTTACCGACATTTCTCTCCGTACTCTTCAGCTAACCACTATAATCAACCAAATGGATGAGCTGCTTCACTCACTTGGTAACATCGATGGAATATTGATGCCGTGGTGTGATTTTCAAACCATTTCCTGTTCCTCGAGTGCATTGAGCACCTCGGCGGATAAATGTGCCGTTTTCTCATCGTTGATCAGACGAGCCGCTGTTATGATGCACAATTTGCGATTCAAATGTATTCAAATTTGAGAATGCAATTATATTTCTGCTGCTTGTTCAAATACAATATATACAGCGTCTGCATAATACCCCGCAGAAGGAGACATTTACATTTCGGTTGCGTTGGACATTTTTTAGCCTTTTATTCGGTCTGTATTATCGCTCCCACGCTGTTTGAGGAGAGTTTATTAATTGTTGTCCTCAGCCCCGGAGTTGATTATTATGTGTAAAGTTAGAAAGTACATTTGTGTATCGTGTTTCTTGTGTATTGTGCTATTTTTTTTACCCCCCGTAGTGATCCGAGGCCATAACCATGGTTGGGTTGGTCATGTTCACTCATCCAGCTTGCATGTCCTGTAAATCCTAAACCCAGGCACAAAACAATGCGTGTGCACGTGAATGTTTGAGTAATAAAATGTACTCGGCTCCACACGACAAATCCGGATTTTCAGTCCTGTTTTTCGCATTATCTAGTTTTCCAGCAGACGCCATCACAGGCGGCTCTTTACACAACATGCAACTCAATAACCTCACTAAAGCCCTTCATGCGGCTTCTCCGCTCAGCCGTACGTTTACTTCCTCGGGGGAAAAGGATGGCGTTTTTTACAAAGCTACGGACGATAAAAGTCAGCCACCCAAATATAAAGATAAAGATAAAGAATGAATTTGTGGATTCTGCCTGTTTAAAATAGGTGCTGTTAGCATGTTAATCTCACACTGCAAATGAATACCTGCGCATTCTGGCCTATAGAACAGTGTGTTTTATTTTAACTCAAATTAACACATTTGGAAGAACAAAGAGAGAAAACCCATTATTCTACCAGTAAATTCCTCCTTTTTGGACTATGACCAACCTTAACAAACTGTCCCTCCCGAGGTAGCAAATGCCGTTCAGCGCCAACTTGGTCACCCGGCCTGTGTTGCTATTAGACGACTACCCTGCTAGCAGGACTAAAAATCAGATACAAATTGAGTAGAGACTTCGGGTCGGAAAACATAGTCGGCATGCTGTAAGAGTATTTAGATCCTGCATGCCATACATTTCATTTAGGTGCTCCTGCACACAACAGTGATAAAACGCTGTGGAAGCATCCTGCATAGTTGGCCGTCGTTGGGAGCCAAAAGTCTGAAGGTGAAATTGACTTTGGGGTCAAACCACGAACCCTTTAAGCCTCCATTGATTTACAGGGGTGGGGGTCTCCCCTCATCCCGCTCTGGAATAGCTCTCGTAATAGCCACTTGCAAAGCAGATGGCTTCTAAATTTTTAACATACAACCGTGTTGCTTTTCCTCTTTTTTTGGTCTACAGTCGCGGAGGTTAATGATTTAACGAGTGAGAAACAGAAACATGTTCAAACTGGGGCTGGAATTCACTCCTCTGGTGTGCAGTTATTTCCCTTAATTGTTTCCTGAACTTTGCCCCTGAGGTTTCCCTGACCCGGCATATCCTGACGGGGCTCAGTGGCAGACGTCGATTTAGGAAGATGGAAGAGGCTCCTCTATGTGTGTGCGTGTCTGTCTGTGTGTGTGTTTGTGTGTGGGGGGTGTGGTTGGAGCTGGTCCACTACAGGTGCTGGCAGGGCCAACCGTACCTCATTTGGTTCTGACACACACTTCTCCATCACCTCCACAATCGAAGCCTGTGCATTTCCATCTTTCTCCCCGCAGCTCCTCCAGGAAGATCCCTTTAAAACAAAAACACTGATCTGCTCCAAGCCTCACATCATCACTACTTTGTCCAGAACAACCAAGAACTTAACAATTATTTTCCTTTTGTGTTGCATGTTTCCCTAATTTACTGCAACGAAAACAGTATAATAAAAAAATGTATTCAAGGTTGTTGTATTGGAAATAGCTCAGAAATTCAAACTACCTTTATTGAAAGTTGGCATTAATGTTTCAAGTAGCTAGAGATTTTACTTAAACTTGTGTTGATTTAAGTGATCCCAAAACACGCTCAGGGTGGGAAATGCTGTGAAATTGACACTGGCTTGGAGATGAAGGTAATCTTCCTCTTAAGAAGAATAATCCCCTGAATGCTCTCCATGTTCAACCCCCCCCAGTGGCATCACCAAAGCCTCGCTCTGTTATTTGTCCCAACTTTGACCTAAATTAAGTTTCATCCTCAGCGATTGAGCTCAAACTTCCCAATAACTTCCCTCACACAACCACAAGCAGGCAGCTGTTTCCCTTCTGCGCTCCGTGTTTAAGACTTTAGACTTAAACTCCTGTGAAGCGCTCGATGCCGACAGTCTTTATGGGCTGGAAAGAGTAGAAAAGTTCATTCCTCCCGCTGAGCTCAACTGGCCGACTCTGGGCCGTGTCCCAGACGCCGACCCCCTGGGGGGGTGGGGGGGGGGTCATTGTATCTGAGCATGAAGGGAAGTGGGTGATCCTTTCACATCAGGTCTAAATCATCCCGTGTTCCCAGCTTCTGCACATCTCCTCAACCTTCTCTTTTTTTTTCCCACCTGGAAAAATAGCCGTCAGTGAAACATGATACAGAGCAATAGGTGGGGTGTGGGGGGGGTCGCTGCTCTGCCCTGCTAATGGAGATGGATGTGGGCTTGTCTCCACGAGAGAGAGAGAGAGAGAGAGAGAGAGAGAGAGAGAGAGAGAGAGAGAGAGAGAGAGAGAGAGAGAGAGAGATTTTTTTTTGATTTTTTAGAAAAACAATTTATTTTACATATTTCAACAACTTTGTCAATGTGTTAAAAAAAGGTCACAGATTTCCTTCCTTTGTTAAAAAAAACAAGACAAAGCAACAACAAAACAAAACAAACAAAAGCAAAATTATATTTCATGCCATAAAAACGGGAGCAAACACCAATTCATTATTTTCCACTGAGCACACAACATTTTTAAAACACCAGCGTTGTTTAAAAGTGTCTACGTCCCCAATGTGTTTATAAAAGCGGAACTCTAGCCAGAGCCTGGCCCTGATGTTCACCAGCCACACTGCTCTGGCCTCCTGCCCCTCTCCGTCCTTCACTCTGGCCTTCCTGCTTAGATAAATGGCCATTTTGGCTTCCCCTGAAAGATAGTTGAGGAGCTGCCATTTTTCTTTTTCTGCTTTTTTGTAGGCAGCTCCCATGATAAAAATCTTTTCAGTAAAAACCACATTAAAAAGACTAAAAACCGATGTTAAAAGAGAGAAGAAACTCGTAAGTCTCTTGCACTCTGTAAAAACATGATAAATAGTCTCTCGGAGGTCACAGAAGGGGCATTTGCTCAGAACAGTGGGATTAATAACAGAAATAAAAGCGTTGGAGGCGACAGCACCGTGTAAAATTCTCCACTGGAGGTCGGCAGTCCGTTTCTTGAGGGGAGGTTTGTATAAAATCCTCCACTGTGGGCCCGGTCCATTTTGTCCCAGTCTGTTGGACCACACAGTGGGGAGCCTGTCGCACAGTCCGGACCGGTTTATGCTCTTCACGCAGTTAAAATACAGAGTCTTCTTGTCTGCTTCGTGCAATGTCAGCGCTTCGGGGCGTGTTGTGGCGAGCAGGGGGCCGGTGAGTTCCCCTAGTCCTGGGCTCAGGTAGATCTCGGGGAAGGGGTCTGCAGGGTCCGGCTCCACATCTTTCTGGCTGTAGTCTGTGAGGTGGCTCCTTTCCTCCTCAGTCAGCCTCTGGTTCCACAGCTCCAGGAGCCTCCTCGCCATCCGGACGGAGTGCAGCCCCAGCAGAGAGCCCAGGGCCGGGGCGTCGCTCAGCGTCGGCCCCACTGCGTCCACCAGCTGCTGCAGGCACAGGACTCGTGCTTTCAGCAGCGCCCCCATCAGGCCTGGGGTACCACTGCTGCTGATGTCCAGCCTTGCTCTGTAGATCAAAGGTTCTCTCAACAACCAGTACAGAGAGAAAGACTGTGGGCACCTTTTATGATTAAAAAGGGCCCAAGACTTAAAAACACCCTGATAAAACGGAGGTAGCCCATTTAACTTTAAAAATTTAGAATCAATTAAAAACAGAGCAGTATCCAGCCCCAGGTTGTTTGCACGTCTAAAAATGCAGCTGGCCACGTCCCTCCATACTAAAAACTCCGGACCTGTGAGATATTTCTGTAAAAACTGGAGTCTAAAAGTGGTCGTCCGGCTGGCCAGGTGGACAAGGCCCTGTCCCCCCTCCTCTCTGGGTAAAAACAGCACCCCTTGTGGCACCCAGTGTAGACCCCCCCAAAAGAAATCCACCATTTTCTTCTGTAAGTTGGCAAGGAAGCCTGAGGGAGGGTCTAGGCAGGTAAGACGGTGCCACAGCTGGGATGCAATCAGGTTGTTTAAAACCAAAACTCTACCTTTAAAAGACATTTGAGGGAGCAGCCATTTCCATTTGGAAAGTTTCCCCTCTATCTTCTCTGTGACGCCCTCCCAGTTCTTCTGGACGATGCTCTCTTGTCCTAGATAAATCCCCAGATATTTAAAACCATCTTTCCTCCACACTAGGCTTTGGGGAAGAACCGGGAGGCCGCCACGCCATTCACCGACAGCGAGGGCTTCACTTTTTTTCCAGTTCACCCTCGCTGCCGATGCCTTACTAAAACTTTCCACGATGTTATTTAAAAGGTCTGCATCCCTCTGGCCTTTAATAAAAACAACAACATCGTCGGCATACGCCGATAAAATCATTCTTCTACTAAAACCAGGTAAAACCAGGCCCTCCAGGCTAGAGCGTATTTTGCCGAGAAGGGGTTCCAGGGAGAGTGCATAGAGCATCCCGGACAGAGCACAACCCTGCCGGACCCCTCTATACACTCTAAAAGGAGCACACAGACTGCCGTTTATCTTCAGCACACTCTCAACCTCGCTGTACAACACTTTGATCTTAGCTATGAAACCAGCGCTGAACCCAAACCTCCCCATGACCTTCCAGAGGAAGCTGTGCTCAACGCGGTCAAAAGCCTTTTCCTGGTCTAGGGAAATCAGACCAGTATTAATGCCTAACGAGCTGGCGACCTCCAAAACATCACGAATGAGGTAGACATTGTCTACCATGGACCTGCCGGGCACACAGTAGGTCTGGTCCCGATGGATGACCTGCTCCATAGCTTCCCTCAGCCTGGAGGCAAAGACCCTGGACAGAAGCTTGTAATCCACGCACAGTAGAGACACAGGGCGCCAGTTGCCGATGTCCTGCAGGTTCCCCTTCTTCGGCAGTAGCGTTATGACCGCTCTGCGGCAGGACATCGGCATGGAACCAGAGGCCAGACTCTCGTTAAAAACCTCCAGGACATCAGGTGCAAATATGTCCCAGAATGCCTTAAAAAATTCTGCGGGGAGGCCGTCGATGCCAGGAGCACGCCGTCCCTGCATGCCCTGCAAGGCGGCCTTCAGCTCCTGCACCGTTATGGGCCTGTTGAGCGCTTTGTTGGTCTCCTCAGAGACTTGAGGTAGCCCGCTCACGAACTCCTCCGTCAGTGCTTCCTCCTCCCTGTACTCACTGGTGTAGAGGGAGGAGTAAAAGCTGACCGCTCGCCTCCTAATCTGGCATGGTTCCACCACCGGCAACCCTGTGTCTGCCAACAGCGCGTGGATCACCCTCCCCTGCCCACTCTTCCTCTCCAGGCCGAAGAAAAAACTAGAGGGAGTGTCCATCTCCGTGATGGTCTGGAATCGGGACCTGACCAGTGCACCCTGAGCTTTAACGTCTAACAGGTCGGCCAGAGCCATTTTTTTGATCTTGAGGATTTCAAAATGTCCTCGCTCTCCTGTGGACTCGTTTAAACGCTCTAGTTCCACTATATCAGTCTCCAGGTCCTTCATAGATCTGGTGATGTCTCTGGTCACGTTGAGAGTGTGCTGCTGACAAAGAAGCCTAATCTCGATCTTACCGCGGTCCCACCACTGCCTAAGACTACTAAAATCACTCTTCCTCAGCCTAAAAACACTCCAAAAATATGAAAGGGCCGCTCTAAAATTCCTATCAAATGTTAAACCGGAGTTAAAATGCCAGTACGCGCTTTTTGGCAAAATGTTCCTAATAAAAACATTACACACTAGCAGGGAATGATCTGAAAAAACAGCCGGTACAATGGTACACATCTTGAAAATATTAAAATGGTGCTTAAAAACATAAAACCGATCAAGCCTGGCTGAGGAGATTCTACCTTCTCTGAGGTGGGACCACGTGTACTGTCGGCAGTCTGCATGCATCCTTCTCCACACATCCACCAGGCCATGAGACCGGACCAGCTGCCTCAGAGCGTGCTGGGAAGCTGAATGTGGCTCTGCGTGGTTGCGGTCTATGGCCGCATCTTCTGTGCAGTTAAAATCCCCCCCCAAGAATAAAAAATCCTCCGGGGCACAGCCATCTAAAAGATCATTAACTTTTGTTAAAAAAAGCTTCCTCTCTGTACCGATTGTTGGAGCATACACATTGATAAAAACAACAGTAAAAAGGTCGAACCGTGCCTTGACTAAAAACAACCTCCCCTCGATGATGTGTTTGACCTCCAGGGAGATTGGCTTAAAAGACCTGGAGAAGAGGAAGCCCACTCCTCCACTGAGGTTGGTGTTGTGGCTCAGCAGGACTTCCCCTTCCCACTCCCTCCTCCAGTCGGCCTCGTTGGTGCTGTCGCTGTGCGTCTCTTGCACGAAGAGAACATCAAGACGTTTTATTTTTTTAAATTCATAAATAGATGCCCTCTTCTTGGCATCTCTGGCTCCGTTCACATTCAGGCTTCCCACTTTTAAAGTATCCATGATAAAAATAAATAAAAATAAAACCAATAAATCAATTAAAACACACATTGGGGCTTTTCTCGTGATCATCGATTGCTCGTTTTGCTTTTAGCACAATTTTTTTTAGTCTAAAACCCTCTTGATCTGTGAAGCCAGACTCCTCTCGCTGGCTCATGCGGAGTCTGGCTGAGTTATAAAAACACACCAGGTCTGGGAAAAACTCCTCGATTTTTAGATTTCTCCTATTTTTGACTTTTTGTAAAAACATTTTGATTTGCTCTGCGGAGTAGAGCTTTTCCCGCTGGCTGTGTGTCAGACAGGCGCTGTGGATGTCGCTGCTGTCCGACACACAGCCCTCACTCTCACTGCCGTCAGATGGCCCCTGACCCCCCATGGCCTCCTCTTCCTCCCCCACCTTGCTGGCTTTTGCCTCGCTGCCTGTATCTTGCCTCTTTTTTTTTCTTTTTGTTGCAGCTTTTTGCTCTCCTGCTTCCTCCTCCACCATCTTAACCTCCTCTGCCTGTTCCACCCCCCCATTCAGTCCTCCCCCCAACTGTGCCTCTATGGCACCTGACTCCTGTTCCACACTAACCCCCCCCTCACCCTTTTCCTTTCCTTCCCCTCCATCCTCACCCTGTGCCACCTCACCCAAAGCTCCTCTCTCACCCACCAAAACACCCTCATTTACACTGTGCACATCTTCCATACTCACCCCGTGTGGGTCAGGCACAGCAGCGCAACGGCCCGCGGCCCGCGGAACCGGAAACGGCCTCACGGACGCCGCAGCCACCTCCGCGGCTGGAGACTCCCCCGCAAGCGCCGCGGCCGGAGGCTCCCCCGCCGCAGCCGCGGCCGGAGACCCCCCCGCAAGAGCCGGCTCCCCCGCCGCAGCCGCGGCCGGAGACCCCCCCGCCGCAGCCGCGGCCGGAGACCCCCCCGCCAAAACCGCGGCCGGAGGCTCCCCCGCCGCAGCCGCGGCCGGAGACCCCCCCGCCGCAGCCGCGGCGGGAGACCCCCCCGCAAGAACCGCGGCCGGAGGATCCCCCGCCGCAGCCCCGCCAGGCGGAGTCGGGTCCCCGCGCCTCGGGCAGGCACCCACGGTGTGCCCCTCCTCGCCGCAACCGAAACATTTCATCGCCGACGATGATGCAAAAATCACGTACTCGTAATCATCTATCTTAACATGGAAGCGGAGGTTGAGCTCCACATTCCGGTTGTTAAGTATCATATAGAGGTGTCTGCGGTGAGACACTACGTGCTTCAGTAACTGAGACCTGCATCCAGACAAGATCTTTTTGATCGGTGAAACCACCTTTCCGTGTCTGGAGAGTTCTCTGCTGAGAAATTCGTCGGTGATGAACGGAGGGACGTTCGATAGAACCACCTTCGTGGCCGGTTGCGTCAGTGGCAACACCTGCACAAACATTTCATTCACCGTGAGGCCCGCCTCGACGACTCGGTTCACCTTCTCCACCTGGTCCAGGAAAATGACCACGGCCCCGTTCATCCGAGCGGCCGACTTAACGCTGCCGTGCCCGACCACTTCCCCCACAGCCAACCCGATGTCCTCCACGCTGCACGGGAAGCCCGCGGCGATCTTAATGCCGTGCTTCCTCGTGAGCTGGGAGAACGTGTCCCCATTTACCATGGCGTCTAGAGACGCCGACCGGCGAGACACCGGCAGGAGAAAAGAAACCCAAAGAAAAAAAAACCCACGACTAACCCCACAACTAAAGTGAAAAACAACCACTAAACCACATTAAATTAATATATATAACTAAGGGAAAAAAAAACAAATAGAGAAAACCGCTCAAAGACGCTCACACACGCTCACACACACTCACTCCCAGCATGCACCGAGAGAGAGAGAGAGAGAGGGAGAGAGAGGGAGGGAGAGAGAGGGGGGGGGGTTGGATCCATTTCTCCTGCTCTGGCTTGCAGAACTCCTTTAATGACGAGAGGTGGGGAATAGCGGGAGGAGGAGGGTGGAGGGGGCTGATTTGAGAGGAGAGGAGACCGCAGTGTGTGGGGGGGGGGGGGGGGTGGCTGCAGAGAGGACGGGGTGGGAGACATGTTGACAACAGAGGAAGATAGATGATAAGGGAGCAGGGAGCAAAGTGTTATTCAAAGAGGTGTAATGCAAAGAGAGAAAGCCCTGAGATGGAGACGGACAGAGAGAGATAGAGAGGGGCCACGATTACCTACAAATCACTGCATTGCTACTCTGCCTCCAGTGAGCCCATCGCTCCTGTCCGTCACCCTCTCAGTCGAGCTTCCTCCCGTCCTTTGTGAACGCAGGTGTCACAACCGCTGTGCGGCTTTGGGAATACAGTATCTGTAGTAGAAGCAACCCTGTGGATCACGAGAAGCAGGAGAAGACTACTTCACCTGTGGGGCCCGGCAGGTGCAGCTGAGGCTGAACAACACATATATACATCTTGACTAAATGAAATAACACTTTACTCCATCTTTGTATCAACCTGATTACCGTCCTGTTTACTTCTCTCTCTGAGTTCCTGTATGGCCCTCCAGCTGTTCTCCAGACTTGCCCTCAGCTCGGCCAGATCTCTCCTGATCTCATCGAGGAGCTCCAGCTTTGACAGTTTCCTGTTGATGGATGAGAGCACCTCATCCTCCTCCTCTTCCTCCACCTCCTCCCCCACATCTGCAGTGGGACGGACCGGTTCCTCCAATGACCCCACAGTTTTCTCCCAAATCATCTCAAAGTACGAGTCGATGAAGGCTTCCAGCTCCTCCAGGCTGCTCTCGCCCCATTGGTCGATCAGTGCCTGCAGGCCTCCGCTCTCGCTGAGCCCCGCCAGAGTCCGCTCTCTCGGCGCAGGGCGGCAGAGCGAGTGCACGCTGATGCCGTTTTCCTCCGCGAGCGTCCCGCGTTGCGTTTGAGGTGCAACCAGCAGCATCGTCGGCCGCTTGGATGAGAGCGGACGCCGCGCACAGTTCAGTCTCAGGTGAAGGACATCGTTCGGGAGCCACCCGGGCGGATTCATGGTCCACCTCGCCGCCGCTCCCCCAGAGAGCATGGAGGCTAAACAGGCCGCGAGGGCGTCTCCCACCAGGATGTCCGGTCCAGTCCATGCTGTTCTCGCTGCTGGCAGGGCCACCATCCGAGCGCCACCATCGGGGCCTCCAGAGCAGCTCCGAGGTGTTGAAGTGGTGGGTTTGGCCGATCCAATCACTGCAAAGGAGACAACGGGCAGACAGACTTCACGCGAGCCATAAACAATTCTAACAACCGTCTCCACCCGTTCTAAGATATGAATCTCCTTATCTCCCTCTAACAGGTGCTGCTTCCTCCCTGTTTATACCATAAACTAGTGTAGATTTGATCCTGCCACACGATGCGGAATGTGACGGCACGCGACACCTGATGTTTTGTATGATGCATATTCCTTAATACTATTTCTATTTCCATGTCATTTGATTCTTGCTCTTTTTAAAACCTTGTTTATTAATGTGCAGTGCCCACATTCTGCCCCTCCCTTCAGGTCCCTGGATTTTAATATCCCTCCATTCACGTGGACTCAGACTTATACGCCTATTTCCACACCTTCTGAAGGAGTGGACATGTTACAGCCTTTCCACTCCTCTTTCAATATGTAATATCTTCCATCGGGGAGAAGCACCAATGAATCACATTTACTTACGCTGACGGGACACCTGATGTCTGCAGCTCGTGATCCTCTTTCGATCCTTGTCACGCCGGGTCACACCCTGTGTCACGCGATCCCCTCCGCGGAGGACGACCGGCGCGTCTTCAACCAGCGTCTCCTCGATCAGGGCGATGAGCTCGTTGACCTGAGCCCCGTCCGCCCGGTGCTTATTATCCAAGACGTGGTACCTGTTCCCGCACCGCTCCACCAGCCTCCGCAGCGGCTCTCCTTCGCTCTCGATGCGCTGCTCGATGCTCGTGTCGCCCAGCCAGTCGCCGTGGCTGAACAGCACCGCGGCTCTGCGCCACATCTGGCCTCCTCCGGCCTCCAGCTGTTTCTCCATGGCCTCCAAGTGGTCGGCGCTGAACGAGGAGCTCACGTTGACCACGGGGAGGATGGCGCAGGACGCCGGGCGGAGGAGGTCAGGGGTCGCGTTGAAGCGGGCCGGTGTGTCCAGCACCACCACCGTCTTGCCGCCGATCGTGGCTGGTTTTTCCCAGCAGGAAGTGGTGCGGTTCCCCGCGTGGGAGCGCTCTCTGTTGAGGATGGTGTCCCCACACGAGCTCTTACCGGTTTTCCTGCCGCCTATGAGCACTATTCTCAGTTCTGTGATGGCGTTGAGCTTCTCTGTCGGAAAGGAGGTGTACACATCAAAGAAAACCCTCCACGGTTACATTTTGTCCCAAAGAATCTAAGCAAAAAAAGCATCTAAATCCAAATTGTGTTTATTCAAGCCCACATTGTCACTTTTAAACGAATCCAACTCACCCAGCTGAGACCTCGCCATCTGCCTTTGCCTCTCCCTCCTCGCCAGCCTCTCCATCGCTCGCGCCCCCTCTCTCCTCCTCTCCTCCTCCAGCTGTTCCACCACTGGCCTCTCCACTTTGATATGCTGGCGGCCGCTGCGGCCGGCCAACATCTCCTCGATCTTCAGGATCAGCTCTCTGACTTGATAGCCTTGATCCCCTCTGGTTTTGTTGTTCAGGACGTGGCACCTGTTGCCGCATCTCTCCATGAGACCCCGCAGAGGCCCTGCCTCGCTCTCCACGCACTGCTCGGCCGTCGTGCCCGCCAGCCAGTCCCCGCAACTCAACAGCACGATGACGCGCCTCCACGCGCGCTCGCCGATGAGCCGCATGTGCTCCTCCGCTGCCCTCCAGTGGGTTTCGGAGAAGGATCGGTCCGCGCGGATCACCAGCAGGACCACGTTGGGCCCCGGAGGGCAGAGAGACGCGCCGAGCGCCAGCTCCCTCCGGTCGAAGACGGGACTCTCGGCACAGAAGTAGTTCGCCCACCAGCCCGGCGTGTCCACCACGGTCACCTGCCTCCCAAACACCGGGCCCGTCCCCACCACGCACCGGGCCGTTCTGCGCACTCGCTGGCCGCTCTCTGTGCTCAGGATTGTGTCCATGGTGGAGCTTTTCCCAGAACCCTTGGCTCCCACCAACACAATCCGGATAGAGCTCACGGGCCGCAAACTCTCTGGAAGAATGAAGCAAGTTTATCAGACTTGTGTGATTTCTTATCAACATTCATTTATTCATTTGCAAGTAGGGAAATGCACTTTAGACATGGGGTCCCCAATCAATTTGGGCAATGTGTAAGGTGAAGAAACGCCTGGTGACGCTTGTGAAATATGTCAAAGGATGAGCGCACGTAATTAGGAGAGAATCCGGTCACGACCGGTACCGGTCCGCGGCCCGGTGGTTGGGGACCCCTGGGTTAAATGATCACTACTAGTTTCCCCAATAAAACAAAACAATTAGCTTGCCAAGTTGTTGAGACGTTAATGATACCGATGAACTCGCCTCTCATCAGAGATCTGTGCTCCTTCGCCATCACGAACCTCCGCCGAGCCCTTTCCTCCACCCTCCTCTTCTCCTCCGCGGTCGCGCGCGCGACGCTCCCCCGCAACTCGAACACTCTGTTTCCATTGCGCGTGACGAGTTTCTGGATCTCCTCCAGCAGCCCGCCGACCGCGCCGACGTCCCCCGAGACCACGCGGCGGCACCTGTGGCCGCACTTCCCGGCGAGCCAGCGGAGGGCCTCCGCGCCGCCGCCGCGCGCGAGCTCCCGGCGGTCGGCGGAGACGAGGACCAGCACGCAGTGGCTCCACACCTTCTCCCCCAGCAGGGACACGTGCTCCTCCACGGCCCTGCGGCGCTTCTCCGAGAAGAGCGCGCTCGCCTTGACGGTGAGGAGAAAGGCGTGCGGCCCCGGGGCGCACAGGGCGACGCTGCTCACGATCTCCCGCTTCACCAGCTCGGGCGTGTCCCGGGAGCTGAAGTCGCACCACCAGCCGGGAGTGTCCACCACGGTGACCCGGCGTCCGGCCACCACGCCCAGGCGCCTGCAGCACGAGGTCCTCTCTCGGGGGACAAACTCCTCTTTGCCCAGGATGAGGTTCCCCAGACAGCTCTTCCCACAGTTTCGGCCCCCGAGGAGGACGATCTTCAACTGTGGTGCAGCAGAGCAGCCGTCCACTGACACCATAAAGATTTCAATTAAAGCTTTAAGGACTCAAATCCGATGGATCTTGAGCAGTTTAAAGTTTAAGGTTATACAATTGGAATATTTACTGTATTTCTTTCTTTGTCTAATAGTTTGTATGACAATAAAGCCCCAACAATTTAGATAATCAATCAAAAAGTTAAATATCTCTGCAGGTGTTTGGGGCCCAAAGCCAGATAAACCATTTTATTCTCAGTTTAATTTTTACTTCTGAACTTTGTTAAATCATATCACACTTTTACAATTATATAGAAATGTAATAATTTAGATGATACATGCTGACATTATAATACACAAAATACGTATGAGATGAAAAAAGGTCAAAATGTGGCAATAAAAAATCAAATACAATCGAATTTTAGATATTAGGAAGACATTGAAAACTTATAACGACTACATGAATAGGAAAAGCTGACATAAAGTGTCAAACTTACGTGCTGCCGGCTCGCTGGTTGCCATGTCACATGTTGTACCATCTAAAAGCAGGAAGACTTTAAATTAAACATCATTTACTCTACTTTCACGTCCACATGTGCCTGTGTTCTTGGTCTAAAATGAGAACAAAGCTTCCTGTTGAGGGAGGGATACTGTGAGACGAAGTTTGTGTTTTACAGGTTTATGAGGCTGAAGGTTGTCTGTAATGAGTAATACGTCACTGAGTGGACCACACCTGTCAGCTGCAGGTCAACAGTCCAGAAGAGTCTGTGATTTGTTTACCATTTACCAAACGCAGGACGATTTGTACAATCACATTTACTGTTACTATGTTATTAAAATAATAACATAATAGCATCCTCATTGCATCTAGGAATAAATCATCCAAATACGAGACAGTAAATATGAGCAGGACAGCATGAAAATATTCATAACTGAGCTTTTCTGAGAGTCATTAATTGAAGTACTCAAGTAGATACTACTAGATAGTAGATCTATTTAAGGTACTTGTCTCTGTTTGAGTATATCTTTCATTAAATCAATGATTTAGTTACATTTACCGATTTAGAATTTACAAAAAATGAACATTCAATAGGATTAGCTTTTGTAATTTAAACCACCAAATGTTACTATTTTGTGTATAAGTGAAGAAAGTATCAGTACAAGCAACGATACTGATGTTATTTGATTGGTAACTCTAAAAGTGTCATGTCATGGAGTCGTTCACAGTTGTTAAAACTATCAGCTAACCACGAGATATTTTCAACAAAAGGGTCTGACATTATTTTGTTCTGGAGCCACGAGGCAAAAACAATTTGTGAGCAGTGTGACCGATGCCGGCTGCACATTGTTCCCCATCCCAACATTGCTTGATTCATGGGAGAGGGAGGAAGAAAAAATAACATTTATTCCCATTTTTTGATGTAAAAGGGGTGATTTTTTGGCTCTGATGGACACCTGGACGTTTTCAAAAGGGGGCTAACTAAAAGTAGATTTTATTTGTCAGGGAGCACAATCCAAAAAGGTCAGGAGACATTTGCCACATTAGCCACATAAGCTGAAACATTACCAACAAATGCGGTGGGGTGGAAAGAACAAATAAATACGGCATAAATGTAGTGAGGCGTTGTCCTCAGCTAATGTTACATTTCAAATGCAAGCATTTAATCCATCACTTTGCGACTTAAACCCCCCGCCCCCTTGATTTGGTTCCGGTTTCACTAATGTCTCCCGGTTTAAGCTCCGCCCCGTTGCCCGGCTCCGTGTTACAAAACCAGCTAACACACGGCACCGCGCACAGCTTTGTACCGCTGAGATAGACGGCACGAAGAAAAGCGAACAATGGGGGTGACAATTAGAGTGGAATACTGGTAACTCAGTCTTTTATCGTTTCCCTTCCTTGTGTGACTGTACAGCTAACCTGCTGCTTGTTTTTTGGGAGGGGGGTCCTTTCCGTAAATCCCACTGAATGGACTGTTGCGGCACGTTAGCATCGTTAGCTCACGGCTAGCATGGAGCCAGGTGTAACTGCTCTTCTTGTTTTTAATCAATAACTTGTTCCTCACGCAGTGGCAACTGAGGCTACGAACCCCGCTATCAGGAGCTCAGGAGTGCTGTCAAGCAGGAGTTTCCCGATGCGGATGTTGCGGGCTTCGTGGGAAGACGAGGTGAGTGTGTTTTATTTAATTGGATTTATTGGTGACTGATCGCTGTGTGAACGGCGGGGCGCATTAGTCATTGTTAATGACTGGGCTCGTTCCAAAGGCCGTGACGTCACAGGTGGCGTCCTCTTTATGCTCCTCTCTTCATTTCGCAGGCAGCTTTGAGATTGAACTCAACGGGCAGCTGATCTTCTCCAAGATTGAACTCGGGGGGTTCCCACATGAGGACGATGTGAGTGAGATGATGAGGGAATGTAAATCCGTGATCACTGCAGTGAAATGTGATGTAGCCCGTCAGGTCCTGCGCCTCGGGTGTATTTTGTTTACGTGCCACTTTCTGGTTTTACTTGTACTACTTCTTCCAGGGGCATGTACATTTTTTTATGCTATTAATAACAACGTTTGGTTCGGTTTGGTTTAAACACATTTTTCACAGAATGCAGTAAGCCTTTCAATTAGAGGTCGACCAATCATTTTGTAAATGATAGTTTGAGGGGAAAAATCCACGTGGCAGGAGCTACATTGTTGCATTAGATAATGTAACAACTATATTCGTCAGACATGACTCGTCAGCTTGCTGTAAAACCAAATCTGGATAATTTCATTTCCATCTAAATAATTCCTAACGGAATTTGTGAGTCTCTACCCCCCTAAAAATGACAAGTTCACCTTCCAACGAACTACATAGCATTTTCAAAGAAACTTCAGTTGTCAAAACATTACCTTTTTTCCTTTTATTTTTTTAATAACAAGCACGATGCGTCACTTGATATGTTCACAATGATCCGATCACGTGCTGTTCATGTCAAATCATTATCTGAAGAGGAACAAGGAAATGTTAATGACAAATTTCTCTTTCAATACTGGTAAATTACACTAACAATACTCCTTTTTTTTTTTTTTTTTTTGACCACAGGTCTTGGATGCTGTTAACAAGGCCAACGATGGCAAACCTGTCGACAAGATCACCAAAAGCCGTGCACCGTGCGTCATCATGTAAACCTGCCCTGCCGCTTCCAAACCGGCCGGTGCGACTGTAAACTGCCAATGTCACCTCTGCTCTATAGAAGACTGGCGGAGATGCACTAGGGCCAGTGTCTCCTGTCGCCAAACATCTGGCTCCCCCTCTCGGTTCTCATTATGGTGCTCCGGGCTGTTAATGATTACTGTGGCCTCAAAGGTTAAAGGTCATAGTGTGATGAAGCCATTCCTGGAAGTCCCTTTATTATGGAAGCTGAGATGGGGAGAAGATGTTGCAGGAGGATCGAAGGGAGATCCCTTTACTTCGCTTTTCCTACTGCCTCGTTGCCTGATATTCTATAACTGTTTAATTCTTGTTTTTCACGTCTACAGTCTCTGAGCTTACATGCAATTGCAGGTTTTCACACGAGAGTTATGCAAAGTAGATGCAAATATTTTTTTAAAGGGAGTCCACCCCTTGGTTTCTGCCTCTGCACGGGTCTTTTGTTAACAGTCGTTTTTAGGATATGATAAATATTTGAAACGTTACTGTAAGGGTTGTAGATATAGGCTGGCAACAATTTTTCTCTTTCCATATCAAATAAGATAACTTTTCTATCTCATATGCGCTTTTCTGTATTGTCAACTGTTGGCTACTAGAGCGATCGTCCGCAGTGCTGCTGAAGACCACCAACCCCTGGTTTGTCAGCTCACGCTTAATAAGATGTCTGCTCGTTTACCATAAATCACCTCGATGTCAGGAAACTTTTCAACTTTAAATAAACCTACTGTAATAGCTCATGTGCTGCGGTTGTCATTCCTTCATGACGTATAGTGTCTTTTATTTTATTATTTTTATTTAAAATGTTTCCCTACAGACAACCAAATGTTGTTATCAAAGAATCTTTTGTGAGGTTTTGTTTTAGTCAGCCTCCCCCTCATGCACACTTTTAAACCACACCACGGGCTGCCTTACGCTTGGCGGCTTTCACCTAAAGCTGCTCCTTTGGGCGGCATCTTGGTTCGGTCTCTTGGCGACGTTGGCTCGCGACTGCCAATATTTCCAGTCAACAGGTTGGACGAGGTTTCTCTTTCTTCCGTTAAGCGGCCCGCATGGCAACAGTCACCCAAGTCGAATAACCCTCAACGTGTTCTCTCACCAACACACAAGGGACAATTTAGACAAATTTAAATTTCACTTGAGTACCTCTGAGGATTGCTTACCAGGAAAAACTATCAATTATTTGTAATGCTTTCCTACATTCGATTCAAAATCCCTGATAGTTGTATAGAGCAAAAGACATGATTTATTCTCTGTTTCTGTCTCTTTGGTCACACTAAGGGGCGCTAATGTCCACACTCAGAATCTAGCATCCCCAGACTCTTAAAAAGGTACACCTGAAAACAAGCACATGGTCGGGCCTGCATTCAGCGGTTGGAGAAACCCAACAAACCTGTGTGTTCTCAAAACATCACCAACAAATTTTAAATAATAGTTCTACTTAATTTAATTCCATTCGGTTGAAACTCAGACTGTGTATTTATTTCAACAAACAGGATATAACACTAAAGATGTTAAGCCAACAAACCATCTGAATTATTAAAGTTCTTAAATGAATGTCATTTTGATCATTGAGCATGAAAATTATATTTAGAAAAGAAGCACAGCTCAATGACCGTGTCTAAATTACTAGATTTCTTTTTAGTTGAACTATACAGAACAAAGGCTCAGGTCCGGTGGTGCAAAGCCAAGATAATCAACAGGTTTGGGTTTAAAAATCAGAAAGCAAATACAGTTAGAGTGAATTGCGTGAATAGTACGATTTTTCACTACTGTCATCCTGCAATCATTTTAACAGTTAAAACATGTATACATTTGACTAAAAGTGAGATATTGCTGGTCGTTGGGAATAAATAAAAGTACTGGATCGCTAACTAACCATGAGCTGAGTTTTGTGTTCTCAGGTAGCAGAATAAGTGGTGCTGGTAACCGCCGACAACAGCTGAGGCCGTGTCTCCAGGTCTCACACAGCATGTTGTTTGTAACGGCGTCCACTGAGACGAGGTGGGTCTTTGGCGCCGGCTCTGGCTCTCAGTGATAACTCTCACCGGACTGCTTATCCTAGCCGCAATAGAGCTGCTCTCTGCTCAATTATTTAGTCCAACAAATTTAAATTTTAGTTAAAAAATGTACAGGGTAAAAGTTTTCTAGGTGAAACTTCATTAGCGTTTATATAATATATGTATTTTTGGGGGGAAATTTGTGTCTCCTTCTTTTGATCAGTTTGTATAAAGTCGTTAAAAGTACTTTAATAACATATTTTAAAATATCAATCTCGCAGTAAATGAGAAAATTATTTTTACACATTCTAAAGCCATGTGAACATTGTGTTTTCACGTTTCTCACCATTTTACATATGATTCCTCGGCATTACCATAATCTGCCATAATCACATGTATTTTTCGTCTCTCAAATTCCCCTCACATTCTTTTTCATGAAAAGTAGCTTAATAGTACAGATCCCATTCCAGCCACAAGCCTTCTGTTTATTTTATAGATGTTTTATGTGACCCCTTTTGACCTAGATTGTTATCATGAAACACAAACATAATTTTGTCCGTTCTTTTATATATTTTTCTAATGATTGTGTGCCGACAAGATGTTGCATGTGTACAGACTAAAGCCCTCTGAGGCAAATCTGTAATTAGCAATATTGGGCTATACGAAATGTAAATGTTAATTAATTAATCTTGCACTTCTTAAAACGAGGTTTGCAGCTCTTCAGATCTCAATTCGGTATTCTCTGCTGCTACATTCCACAAATAATGCATTCACACTGAAGATTTTCAACATGTCCGTCAGGATAAAAGTGTCCATTTGACGACTGGGAGTGTCTGCATACTGTATGTGAAGACACATGGACGCCGCAGATAGCTTCTTCAGAGTGGTGATAACAGGCCTGAGCCAGCGTGTCTTCAGCCAGGGGCCCCATTGTCGTGTGGTAATCACTTTGATACCCTGACTCGTCCGAGTTGAACAGTACCGCTTTCTTTCAACGGGGACTGCATCTTTCCTGTGAGTTTGTTATGGAAACATCCCTAACAAACAACATTAACATGCCAGTTCCTTCCTGCATTACCTTATTAGTTTCAGGACTTGTGAAGTCAAGCGTTACCTCTTTTTTATCATGGTTTTCTCGACCATGGCAAACCCGTGGCTCTGACTCGTCCTAGAATCATGTGAGGACATCACATTCAGTTGAGTTTAATTTCACAATTAAAATCCCTGCAGTACCCTTGAAAGTAGCATCTGCAGGAGATGAAGCGGACCGAAGGGCTTCAGGCTTTCCGACAATGAGCCGCCTTCTTCTCAGCAGATGTCACGCGACTTGAACAAGACCTCCACACAAAGGACCTGTTCATGATCAATTGTCCGGTAGCAACAGCAGTGAGATACATACATTTTATAAACAGGCGCATGACCTTTGTCAAGGCTGGAGGCTAAAAATCAGTTTCACAGACAGAGTTTGTAGATCTTGAGAGATAATCCGAAACATCATCACTTTTTCTGCGGACTAAGGTGTATTTGGCCCTATTCATGGCCTCAATATAATTGTTGGGTTGAAAGAAGCTGGTGGAAGGAAGCCATGAGCTACATGATGAGTGGCTAATGGATGACATCAGGGGCTTTCACAATCTAACTCAGCATTGGTTACTGGGTGACATTTCCGTGGGTGTAGGTTGAGCAGTCAAACCAGAATCTGTCTCTGAGCTATAAGGGTGAATGCCGCATCACTGCATCGCTACAATGGTGAGAACTGTAAAAGTATGAGCTGATGTTGAAAATACTTTACTACCAGTACCTGTGGGTGTGGTTTGAAACAATTATCTTTACACGCAACACCCTCTGAAGAGTGGCTTGAAATCATGGTGAAATAAAGGTTTTGCTTGATCTAAATAATCTAAAGTTGACTACCTCTGTACCTTTACAAAGACAAGTTTTTCATACCAGGCAGGATATTTGTTATCAGTATACAACTACTTTAACTATACAACTCAAATTCACGTCTACAAATGTGCCTGTACCACAGTGGTACTGATTTCAGAAGGCACACTACTTGTGAACAGTAAAATACAAGAGTTGTTGTTTACTTTGTGTGTCGATCCTCACATGCATTTGCACTTTTGGACTTCTTTGTTGTGTGTGTGTGTGTTTTCTTCCTCCCCCGGTCAACGTTGCATCATTGTGTCGGTATCTAACCCTGTCTACCATGTCACATGAGACAAACAAACTCAACTTAAATTGAAGAAAAAGTTGGGTCCCCCCCCAACCCCATCCTGAGGAATCCCCATTACGTACGTAGGATTACGTACTAAGGTGCTGTCCTCTTGATAGCGTATGATGACACTGTACCCTCTTTGCCCCCCGAGTGCCCCTCAGACGGGACGAGGTTAGGCCTGCCGGTGCAAACGGGTTCATCTTTTACTACGTCTGTCCGGGCTTGGACCTGGTTCATGCTGGGAGGGCGGAGCGGGCAAACTAGGGTTGGGATATCCCTGTTCCAAGGTGTCCCTGAACGATTGGGCCGTTCGAATGTCACACAGGCCTTATCTCCCCCACCCACCTGCCAGGTTGCTTGGCAACCAGAGGGGTTGAGGGGGTACGGCGCGTCTTCGTAGGGTCGACGTAGTTTCATATGGGTGTTCCCGCGCCCCGTTCTCTCACCGCACTGGTCTTTTTCGTCTGTCCTGGCTCAGTTCATCATCGGGCTCGTCAAGGTTGACAGAGCAGAGACCGTCCCGTTTCCAGTGCTGGAGATCAGGTGGGACTACCTGCGTGCAGGTAAGGGTGGGGCCTCCTCCAGGCGGGGGTCTGACACACTTTGTCACACTAGAGGGTAAAGGTCAAACTGGATGGATATCGGAATGTACCGTTACAGGAGAGGAGATATTCTAACCTATAATGTCTTTGCCATTCAAGTATGATAAGGGCGGGAATTCAGATCAACTTATCTACTTGGAGGAAGAATATTGTTCTTGTGGTGTATAATTTTTATAAAAACAAATCCAGCCCTTTTAATTAATTTGAGGTCAATGTCAAGTGCGATTGTCATTTGGGGATTTTTATCATTTGTTGCACTTTGAAATATTAAACCCGCTTATTTTGTCTTTGTGATAAACTATCTGTATATTTTCAGTGTTACTGCATGAGGAATTTAGTGAACCATTTAGTCGCAACACTAAATGGTAATGTTTTGTTCACGTGCAGCACCTAATCTATAGATTACAACCCTTGCTTACTCAATTTAAGGATTTGCAAAGCTAATGGGAAGTTACTTGTCCCTTATTTGGATATTCTGCTGAGAAATATTTTCAAAATAGCAGGGATTTTTCAGTTTGGGAAAGTAAAATTTAATTGCATATATTTTGAGTATTCCTGTCTAAATGTAACCGTTTTGTGGTACTTCCTTGAACAGTCGCAGCATATTTCTTTGCTGTACTCTAGGAAAACGGAGGTGTTTGGTTGAAGAAGGGTGTAACCCAAAGATAAGGCTCTACGCGTCTTCCATTTGAACCATAACGAAGATCTCGTAGCCAACGGCTGGCAGACTATCTGTCCAACGCTGTGACTGTAGGCGGCTGGATAGGGGTATATGGCGGCATACTCAGCAGGCCTCTGAGTTGACTTTAGAACAGCAGTGCTTTTATCACAAGTAACAATTAGAGTGAATCAAAACGTCTTTGCTTTGGATGCTGTAGATGCACCTGTTTGCGTTAACTGTGTCAAATCCAAGGACTCACCAGTGGAGATTTATTTTGATAGTCTTCACTTGGAGTCTTGGTTGAGTTGATTTGTTGTTTCAATGTATGTTCATTCTTCTTTTTTTGGCCTTAGGGAACGCGTAGAAGTACCTGTGAGGGCAACATCTGAAAGACATCAATGGAAAACCATTTTAGTTATGAGGTTTGTCTTGATTTCCTTTAACATCAAACAGTGTGACGAGTCTTTGCAACACTTAAACTTAACGGCTTTCTGTTTTATCAGCTATGATTTTACACATATCACAGAGGATGAGACTATGCTGGGAGCAGGTCCCGTTTCACCTACATCTTCAGTTCTCATCCAACTTCCTTCTTCATTCATTCTAGGGCAGTGACATGTCCACTGAGGACAATGACTTGGCCTTTCCCTCTCCAGTGAGACTGTGAGTCCTTACTATCATTTCCTTACTTTCACACTCTGCTTCAGCAGTACTTTACACTTTAATGTACATTTACAATGTACTGCAGCCTCTGGTAAGATACAGGTATTATCTTTCACTGTGAATGTCACTCAGTGTTTCCAAGATGTGCACCACTCAAACGAGTCCCTCCCAATCAGGTGATTATATGACTTTGAGTCATGCAGAAGGGGTCACATGGTAATAGTGAACCCACAGAGAATCACTTCCCCAGAGCTCGATGAAGCATTTCAGCCCCTTTTGATTCGTGGTTTCAGTTTTATGAACATGTTTTTTAGCGTTTTCTTTTTAATTAAAAATGTCTGATCCCTTTCCACTGCTCAGTACTTAACAAAGTTGGTTCAGAAATTTGGCCCGAAATGCACATTTAAATGAAAGCTCAAGTGTCACCCGAGAGTGTAAACGGCTGTTGACAGTCAATTGTTAATTGTTTTTCTGCTAAGACGTTCACCTTAATAACTTCAGTCAACATGTCAACATGTTTGCACTGACCTTAAGTGGCTCGAAATGAAATCAATAAATGCAGTTTGACATGATATTGAAATATTTAGTTTAAATTTTACATTATGTTTGGATATAATAATGTTTACATTATGTCAGCACAAGAGTATTATTTTTAAGGCAGTGTTTGGTAAATGGTAAGCATTCTCGAGAGCACAAAAAAAAGGGTCTAAAACCCGGATATCCAAGCAGTGAATGATGAGAAATACGTGAAGCAATCCTGCCCTCTTGTGGAAACAACAGAACAGAACTAACTAATAATTTTACAGCTAAGGAGTCCCTGATCAGCATAAATGGCCTGAGACCACCCCCTCGTCCCCTCCTTACCTGAAAACCATTTGCTACCAATAATCACATGCTTCAAAGTCTATTTAACTTCAAGACACAAATATTGAAGTGCATTTTCAAAAATGAATTCAAAATATCCTTTCTAAGCTGAGATTTTAGGGGATATATCGCTGAAAAGATGCTCATCGTTATTCTTCATTGGTTTTTCGGCTTCTCTCCCCCACCAGGACTCCACCGGACCAAAGCGTCATCTATGACGTGGAGGGGGGGGTGCAGGAACAGCAGGAAGAGGAGAATGACCCACTTGTGGGGGCCATCTACATCCCCAGCGATTCAGAGGGTGGGTTTCCCTCACAGTCCATGCAGCTGAACAAACATATGATGATCTGATGGGATATGATGCATTCTGTAAATTAAACTTTAACCTTAAACTTCTGCAGCAGTCAAAGGAAATATGCACATTAATTCAGTGGGGATGTTGATCCAGAAACATCACGTTAAAACACTCAATGGGAATATTTTACTGCTCAATAGATACTTACTTTGGGATATTTGAGTCAATTTTAAGTGCTGATAATACATCAACATTCACTACTTTGTCTTAAGTAGAAGATCTTACTACTTGTCCACATCCTTCTTGCAGCGTATCTAAACCGGAACACCAATGCGACCACGAGAGGGGACGCTCAGGTTAGTCGTCATTGTCCATATTTGTCTTCTTCACTGTAAATCATCTTTATCCAGGGGTGTGTTTACTGACCAGTCGCATTGCACTACCACAGGCCTATGTGGAGCTGAATGAGCTCCAGGGTAACATCTGGCAGGAGACTGGGCGCTGGGTGGGCTACGAGGAGAACTTTAACCCGGCAACCGGGAAATGGGGTCCTTCTCATGTCTCCCATCTCACTTTCAAGAGCTTGATCCAGCTCCGCAAGACCATGAGCACAGGTGCCTTTGGAGATCCTGATGAAAAAGAAAGCTATTCATACAAAAATATACTGTACAGCTGTTTTCAGTTATTGATGAATATTAAAAGAAGCCCAAATGTACTCAGGTGCCGTCATCTTCGACCTGAATGCCAGCAGTCTATCTACCATAGCTGAGAAGGTGGCCGACGAGCTGCTGAACAAGGATGAGATCCGCGCCAGTGATCGCGACGACCTGCTGAGAGCTCTCCTTATGAGACGCAGGTAACCACCACAACCCAATATTCCTCTATTGCTTTGTACAAGATTAGAAATGTACAATTGTCTACAGCATACACTTAATCATTGTTTTATTTGTGCTTGCAGTCAGTCTGAGGAGCCTATGATTACTCCCTCAGGAGACATTCAGATGCAGACCTTTTCTGTGGCCAAGAAGGTATTTATTCAAACGGTTTTACCATTTAGCTGATCATCAATATCATATTCACTTATTGACATATCCTTATTCTTGCAGAGAGACACCTCTGACAACGTGGAGGCCTCAATTATCCTCTCAGGTACGTACATGTAATTCGGATACAGTTATGTGTCTTTACGTGCGGTTCTTGGAGCAGATATGGCTAAAAATTGTTCAATAGGTGTCCTGGACAGCCTGCAGAAACCTGTGACGGCCTTTGTGAGGCTAAGTGATTCCATGGTGATGGACTCCTCTCTGGAGTCTCCCATCCCTGTTCGCTTTGTCTTTGTGCTTGTCGGCCCCAGCCAGAGCGGGGTAGACTACAGTGAAAGCGGCCGTGCCATGGGTGCTCTGATGGCTGACTGGGTGAGAGAGAGAAGAGAGAGTAGTGGGAGATACAAAGAATTTGCCTTTTTTGTTTGGTGCAGGTGAGTAAAAAGCTATTTGCTCTCGCAGGTCTTTTGTCTGGAGGCTTTTTTGGCCCAGACTGAAAAAGATCTGACCAACGCCATCGCTGACTTCATGGACTGCAGCATTGTCATCCCCCCCACTGAGATCCAAGACAAGGCAATGCTTGAGCCAATCATCAATTTCCAGAAGAAGATGCTGCGTGACAGACTCCGTCCCAGCGACACCCGTCTTGCCTTTGGTGACAGGATCACAGGTCAGCATTGTTCTCAAAATGTCAGACTATGGTCCGAATTTTGAGATTATTAGCTGTAATATTGTTAGTTCTAGCACCTTTAAATTTTAATTTATTTATTTGTCCAGTTGAGAAACCTCCAGAGGAGCCACGTGAGGACCCCCTGGCCCGTACAGGCTATCCCTTCGGTGGGATGGTGAAGGACCTAAAGCGTCGTTACCGCCACTACATCAGCGACTACACAGATGCTCTGAACCCTCAGGTCCTCGCTGCCGTCATCTTCATCTACTTCGCTGCCCTCTCTCCGGCCATCACGTTTGGAGGGCTTCTGGGTAAAAGAGAGACCAAGATAGAAAGCTGTGTCGCTCGATTCTTGTGAAGCACTTAACTGATACAGTATTAATAATTCTCTCCGATATCTGACTCTAGCCGACAAAACTGAAAAATTGATGGGCGTGTCAGAGCTTATGGTCTCCACTAGTCTCCAGGGTGTCATCTTCTCTCTCATCGCCGCTCAGCCAGTCCTCGTCATCGGCTTCTCTGGACCGCTGCTGGTGTTCGAAGAAGCTTTTTACTCTGTGCGTATGGTTCCTGAAATCAATCTTTCACGGCTATTTATTTTTCTTCATTATAATCTAGTTTGTTTTCTTCATCCCATACTAGTTCTGCAAGGCCCAGGGCATTGAGTACATTGTGGGCCGTATCTGGGTGGGGATGTGGCTGATAGTGATCGTGGTCATCATCGTGGCCGTGGAAGGCAGCTTCCTGGTCCGATTCATCTCCCGCTTCACTCAGGAAATCTTCTCCATCCTCATCTCTCTCATCTTCATCTATGAGACGTTCAATAAGCTCATCAAGGTTTCCTCACCTCACCCTCTTCCAACTTCATTTCACTGTGATCGCCTCATATGTCGTGTCTTGTTTTGCTTCCTCTGACTCATCATATCCTTTTGCTCAGATCTTCAAAGCCCACCCTCTGATTCTGAACTACGATCACCTGAACGACTCAACGGATAACCCCTTCCATCCGGTCATCCTAGAGCACACTGTGATCGATCACGATGGCAACATCACCTATCATGAGAAGGAGCTTGAAAGGGCCTACCCCAACACTGCCCTGCTCTCTATGTGCCTGATGTTTGGTTGCTTCTTTATTGCGTACTTCCTCCGTCATTTCAAGAATGGTCACTATTTCCCGGGCCCTGTAAGATCAACCTCATATTTCAGGAGATTGTGAAGTTTTGAAAAGATGCTGTAGGTTCTGACTTTGACCATCACGTTCCCTGCTCTCTCACTAGATCCGTCGTTTGATTGGAGACTTTGGTGTCCCCATAGCTATTTTCTTCATGATTGCTGTGGATATTAGCATTGCAGATGCCTACACCCAGGTAAGAGTTGTATTGTGGTCTTCTCAAATAAATTACTTTATGTGCAAAACTTTTTGCAGCAAAAGTATTGGCAATTGACAATATAGAAACGCAACTATTAAGATGACTTCTGTCACAGTGGAGCACTTTTAAGATGATTTTGAGCCATGTAGGTCAAGGGTGGTTGTTTCCATCTGGGTTTTTTATTTCAAAATATCTAAATTTCATGTTTCATTTTTAGCAAAATTTGAAAGATTGTAATAAAAATACCTTTTTTAACTCAAGTTCATGATGTACTCATATACTGTAGATGTTTAGGACACTTTCTCGACCCGAAGAACCAACCTGTGAAAACTAAAGTTTATGTCCCTGGTTACAATCTTAAAATGATGTCCCCTAGAAATGTGACAACACTCAAACTACATTTTTTTTACATTACATTAAGGGTCATTTAGCTGACGCTTTTATCCAAAGCAACTTACATTACACTTTAAACCCATGGCTTTTTCACATTTTGCCTGAGGAGCAATTAGGGGTTAGGTGTCTTGCTCAGGGGCACTTCAACTTGAGACATGGGGCAGCCAGGACTCGAACCACGAACCTTGCGGTTCCTGGCGCACCCGCTCTACCCCCTGCACCACAACGACCCTACTACTCCTACGTTGATAAAATAGTTTAACAAAGGCATCCTCTCCTATGGTAGAAACTGGTTGTGCCGAAAGGTATTGAGGTGACCGACCCTAAAATCCGAGGCTGGTTCATCAACCCCTTGGGAGAGAAGAAGCCATTCCCCATCTGGATGATGGCCGCCTGCTGTGTACCAGCAGTGCTAGTCTTCATCCTCATCTTCCTGGAATCCCAGATTACCACGTGAGTGACACAGGGAATGATGGCCGTCAGTCAGCCACTCCATTTGAAGCTAATCGTTCCTGTTGTGTCCGATTGTCAGGCTGATTGTGAGCAAACCTGAAAGGAAGATGGTGAAGGGATCCGGTTTTCACTTCGATCTGCTCCTCCTGGTCACCATGGGGGGGCTCTCCTCCATATTTGGGGTGCCCTGGCTGAGTGCTGCCACCGTGCGATCCGTCACCCACGCCAATGCTCTCACTGTCATGACCAAGGGACCAAAACCAGAGATTGAGAAGGTGCTGGAGCAGAGAATCAGTGGCTTCCTTGTGGCCATCCTGGTTGGTAGGTGCTGCCATCTACAGTGCGGGTGTAAAAACAGCAGGCTAAGTTGAAACGGGCGTTTTCCTTTGACAATCATTCACTTTCTGTGATTTTCAGGTGTGTCTATTTTCATGGAGCCCATTCTGAAGATGATTCCTATGACCGCCTTGTTCGGCATCTTCCTCTACATGGGTATCACCTCCTTGAGTGGAATACAGATGTGGGACAGGATGCTTCTGCTGATCACCCCAAAGAAATACCATCCAGATGAAGCCTACGCCACCAGGGTATGTTCAATAGTTTGAATATTAAGCTTACAATGTTACATGTTTGTAGTTTGAGTTTTTTTGAGTTTTTTCCCCCGCTGTTAACGCTCTCCTCTGCTCTCATATGTGCAGGTAAAGACACTCCGAATGCATCTCTTCACACTCATCCAGATTGTGTGCCTGGGTGTTTTGTGGGTGGTAAAGATTAGTCCCTTCTCCCTGGCGCTGCCTTTCGTTCTCATCCTCACCATCCCTCTGCGCATGTTCATGACCGGCACGCTCTTCTCTGCCGCAGAAATGAAATGCGTAAGTACCTCCATGCATCAATTATAATAATCTCAGGCACACACACGTCAGGTTGTTTGAGGTGTAGGGTTTACTGTTAACGGGGTGTGTGGTTGTGTTACAGCTGGACGCGGATGATGGCAAAGTGACATTTGAGGAGGAACCGGGGGTAGATGTGTACGATGAGTCCCCACTGCCATAAACAACACCGTATCATTAATGTTTCATTCACAGTGGAACTTTTAAATGCACTTAATGCTTGACTAACAGCAATTATATGAAATATCAGGTGCCTTTATCAATATGTATTCATTAACAATTAGAGTTTAAAACTTTTAGGTTTTGTTATTATTGTTTATCTCTAAAAGAAAATACCTGTCATTTTGGGAATTTATATATTGAGCATAAATAGCTATAGTTATCTTATGAGCCAGGGAGAAAACATTTGATGAATTTTTATGGCAAGTATTTTCATTTAAGACCTGAGGTAAATTGATTTATAGTATCCTTTTTCTTTTAGTATTTACAGTATAGCTTTAATGTGACTACAAGTACTGCTCATGTTACAATTCCACCTAAATTTAGGTGGACTTAGTAAAGTCTGAACTATTCACACTCTACACAATACACACACACACACACACGTGAATCTCAAGATTGTAAACCTTCCGTTGTCCCAAATAGTAACCAAAAACGTTTTAAATTGTGTTACTTGAGTTTGTCTTATTTTATGTATTAGATGTGTATGGAAGCATGTGTAATGCACTTAGACCTATGTGTGTAATTGCTTTCAGTTATAGGAAGATAATTGATGACGACGTATAATCGTTTGAGCTCGCTGTTCTGAGGATATAATCAGGGATAAATGTATGTTATTATGCTCATGCGTTTGTGTGTTTAAGACACTGTACATGCTTGTTTGGATTGGATGAATTTTCATTTTATTAAAAATTAAAAAAAACATCAAGGGCTTTATTTTATTAACACATATGGAAATGCAATAGTTCACCTCACTTAAAGCCCACTTGTATCAGTCCAGCCTTTCAACTAACAGGAGTGGGGTGTTCAGCAAGAAGCCTGCCCTCCCAGTTAGAATAGTTATTTTATTTCTATGGGCCTGCCACTCAGCTACATGCTGCATTCAAGTTTGTCAAGTAAACTCCAACTTCTTGATACTTCTACTTGAAGAACCCCATTGACATGGCTGCAAAGATTTGTATCCTGAAATAAGAAATTATTCCTAATGACAAGTTCAGTTTTTCTAATTGTATTTTATTTGAATTAGATTAAGTCAAGGTACAATTAAAAGAAATTAAGTGATTATTGAATCAGAAAATCCATTCAAAGTTCCCAATACAACATAAAAAAAGTTTAAACAATACATAAATATGTAAAAAAAAATAATACATCATGATTCGGTTTGAGCAGTTTCTATTTATCACTACAAAATTTCATAAAACAATCTTGACCTGTCAAGACAAGCACATTGTCATTGACTGTAGCTTTTATCTTGAAATACAAACGTAATTGAGAAACAACATTAACATTGGCGACTTTGGAAAAAGGAAGCTCACGGTTCAATAAACAATGAAAAAACAACAAACTGTGGTGTAAAATTACTTCCAACACAATATACATTTGTTTTTTTGTTTTATTCGCTAAAAGTATGCCACTATCACTTATTCTCTTGAAATGCTGCTAATAATTCCGATAGCAAGGGAACGCAGCACAGCACAACGCCGAGCGCCCGAGAGTCATTTGTTTTGCCTGAATCGGACGGACTGGATTGGACAGACGAGGGTTCCGCCCACAAACACACAAGGTGGAGTTGAAAGGAAACAACACGCGGCGCCTAAATGCAGCTGTCAAACAGCCGTAGCTCAGGATTCCCATTTAAATGTTGAAAATTACACGAATTGTGGCTACTTTGAAGACATTGGGGATGGTTATATTTGAAGTGGAAAATGTGACGTTCAAAAGTTGAAATATTATGAAAAATATATAAATATGTATTTTTATGTTATTCAAATTAAGTCATCCGTGTATGGGACGATGAGCTAGGTAGCACTAAATAAAACAACGAGTGGCATCCGAATGCCGGATTTCATAAAAACTTTCGTAATAAAAAAAAAAGGAAAAAGTGCGCAAACTTGGGCTGAAGATCAGACGTGGGTCGGTCTAACGTGCAGGAGTGAAAAACAAATGGCCCTCGGTTCGGTTAAGAAACAGCGGCGCGAGGCTGGGAGGAAAAAATGGATGTCTCCGCGTAGCGAAATGGTTGGATGGAGAGAGAGGAGCTACTGCGCGTTGAGTGGAGGGAGACGGCGAGTGAGATGGAGGCGGGGGGGAAGGACCATCTCTGCGGGGACTGGAGCCCGGGACCGACGGCGCAGTGCTGGCTATCGTTCAACCCTCCCCTTCTTCCTCCACAACGACGCCGAGAGACTGGTAAGCCCGACAAACCCCCTCCCCCGCCGCTCGGCTTCATCCGCCGCGTGAGCGAACGAACGATCAAACAAACAAACACAATTCCGCGTCTTGACCCGCCAAATATACCCTTTAATGTGTTATTTTATTTACTTAAAAAAAAAGCGCCCCGGTCGGTAGCTTCTTTGTAGTAGCGAACCAAAACGACCGCCGCGGTGTGGTGTAGACGAAGGCAGCCATAGCCGGATTTCTTGTCCTCTACACCGGGAAAGAAACCGCGTAAACGACCCGGAGGTAACGTTAAATGTGGTATTTCCTCAAAATGCACTCTACGCGATAGTCTCGCACCGGTTCCCTCGACTATTTTGAGCTGTAAACCGGGGCGTTCGCGTGGGAGAATTAGCGGTGCTTTCCGCGCCGAGACCTCCATGCGGCAGTTGGCGGAACAGCCAGCCGCCTCTCTCGGTTAGCCATCAGGGATGTCGGTTTAATATCTCACCGTGCAGAGACTCGCCCTCTCTCTCCCCCTCTCTCTCTCGCGCGCCGAGTAGCCCAGAACCGCCGCGGAACGAGCTCGGAGAACCCGCCTTCTTGTTCTCGCTTTTTTGGATCGAGGCGAGGGGGGGACCCGCACTGCCCCGGCAACTAGCGCTAAGCTCCGTGTTTTTTTCCTGTGTTTGCAGTGCGCCATTGGACCTTGTCACGGTAGGTTTCCTCGTAGAGGCATGGCGGATCTGGAGCGTTTCGTCGCGCCACTGAAGCCACTCCGCCTCGGCTGTTAGCTATTAGCTCCGAGGGGAGCACGTTAACAAAGTGGGGTCACGTTGTTGTTTAGAATTTTTCTAGACGAAACCGGTACGCGACCGTTTAAAAAAAGGGGGCTCTTTCGCCAACGTTTGACCGTTAAAAATATTTTCCATGTCCTTCTTTCTTTCTGCGCCTCCGTGGGTCCTTTCGACCCACCAACGTAACGTCTGGCTCGGGCAGTTTCTTTGAGAAATGTTTTCTACGAAACTAATATTTTAACGATTTGCGAGTCCAAATTATAACCGTACACTGTATATTGAATATATTGTATCGTAAAGCCCCACATGCCCTCGGGAAACCTTTTTCAAATTCTATTTTTTTTAAAGTATGGCTCTTAATGTTACATTTAAGATTAATTTAGCCCACCAAGTTGCCCTTGGTGGTAATGGCTCATTTCCCAAATGTGATTTTTCATCCAATTTTTCAAAAATGGATTAAATTCTCAAAAACCTGCTAATAAAAACGGCTGCGGGTGTATGTTAACGCAGTTCTTTAGCCTGGGGGGGAGAAATCGGTGGTTTTTGTGCGGCTAGGTGGCACCGCGGTGAGCGGTGGCCATCAAGGACACGATGAACAACGAGCAGCCGCCATCATGGGATCACAGCTCGGCTACGCCTCGCTGAAGAATGCGCTTCGTTTGTTCCATAACCTCGATTAAAAAGCCCGAACGAATCGTTCTGTGAAAACTCTCGAAACCCCATTTTATTATTAATTCCGAGCGAACAGTGTATATATTCCCCCCGCTCGAGTCTCGAGGAAAACATTTGACTAACAAGGGGGGGGTTTGCACCGCGGAGCTCGATCCGCGTCCATCGGTCACGAGGCGCTTCTTCCGAGTGGCGCACTTTGGCTCGCATCGCTTCCCGAGCCACCATTGACCCCCTTTTTTCCTCGGGAGACGACGACGACTCGGGGAAAAAACAAGATTTTCTCCCCCCCACTCTCGTCCCGCGGTCAGCTGGTCGCCTACAGCTGCCCGTCCGCTCCACGTTCCGTTCGCTTCCTCCTTCCGTGGATCCTCCCTCCCTCGAAAAGACCTCCTGCTCCCGACGGCGAGAAGCCTCCATTACCGAGCCGGGGCTGAGAAAATGGTCGCTTCCCGTTCGGGTTCGCGGTACTTTGGCTTCGTGGGCTAAAAAAAGAGATGCGTTTGAAAAAAATGCGCTGGAAACGTCCCTCTGCGGAGAGTCCCGCTGCCAGTTGCGCCAGCCGAAGCCCTTCCGCGGTGTTATTTGAGATTTCGACGCCGTCACGAGCGATCGCCCGTGTCTCGCCATGCAGCGTGCACGCTGAAGGGGCGGTGTGATGCACATAAAGCATTATGTCGAGGCCGATTCTAATTCCACCACTCACAGTTGTACGCTTCATCGCTGCGACGCGCATTTATTGTGTACACGCGCCCATCCCGTGTTATCAACGCGTTCGTGGTTCGGAAACAACCCATTGTGGCCGTAGAAGTTGCGACATGCACAAATATGCGTTTATTTTTAGAGACTTTCGCAATATTTGTTTGTCTGTTTTTGATTTAATGTGTTTGATAACTTTTAATTTCGTCTCACTCGTTTTTATAGATACAACACAAAAAACGCAAACATGAATGGAGAAATGGAGGCGATCCCGCAAGACAAAGGTGGAATTTCGAAAATTCTTTACACCTCCACAATGACAACACACATGCTATTATAACAACTTTATGTTAAGCCTACATTTCAATAATGTATTTTGTAGGTCATTTTAGCAATTACAGGGATCACAACTGTTAAACCACACCTGGCTGCATGATTACAGAATATTACATTCATTAAAGTCACTGCATGAATAGGATTGGATAGCCTTCATTTGACACGATTTCATATCCTCATTTTTGTGCCCTTTTTCGTTTATCACAGATTGGGCACAGGAGGACCTCTTGAAGCTGCTTGAGGCCATGAAGATGGCCCTCCCTCAGAAGGACAAGAGTAAATACAAAACATCAGAGTCTCACCTCGACTGGGAGAAGGTGGCCTTCAATTCCTTCACAGCAGACATGTGTAAGCAGAAGTGGCAGGAGGTGTCTAAAGAGGTGAGTTTGTTGTGGTTTGCGTTTGGGGGGGTTAAACAGAACAGTCTGTTGAGTCGGTTACACTCCGAATGCTCTGTCTCAAATTCTAATACTTGATTTTCTCTTTTGCCTTCGCCTCAGATTCGTAAATTCCGGACTCTGACTGAACTGATATTTGATGCCCAAGACTACATCAAGCACCCTTACAAGGGCAAAAAGTTAAATGTGAGTTGAACATCCTCAGTTAACAAACAATACGCACGTATGAAGGTCACTCTTTAATTTTCCCATTAAATATGTTTCCCCTACAGACACACCCCGATTTCCCCAAGAAGCCCTTGACTCCGTACTTCAGATTCTTTATGGAAAAGAGGGCCAAATACGCAAAGTTACACCCAGAGATGAGCAACTTAGACCTAACTAAAATCCTCTCCAAGAAGTACAGGGAGCTGCCCGACAAAAAGAAGGTCAGTTTAAAGGCACCTTCTGTGCTGCTAAAATATATATATACGATATATTCATTTTTTTGGTTTCTAACAGAGACATTGTTTGCTTTTCATTCACTTTTTGTTTTCTTCCTTTTCCTGCATTCAGAAAAAGTATGTTGAAGACTTCTTACGAGACAAAGAAATGTTTGTGCACAGCATGACAAAGTTCAGGTAAGATGACGTGTTGGAATTCAGTATAGTTCTTATCGGCCTGCATCATATTCAAAGATTATAATTGTTCTTAACTGTTGTGTGATAGAGAACTGCACCCAGACCTGGTGGAGAGTATGGCCAACAAAGGTTCAAACATACCAGAGAAGCCCAAAACACCCCAACAGCTGTGGTTAAACCACGAAAAGAAGGCCGTCCTCAAGACACGCCCAGATGTAAGTTCAGACATTTACAACATGGCGCACAAAAGGCACAATTTCACAATGTGACCAGTGTTAAGGTCCCACCTTTTGGCCCCAGGCGACCTCCAAAGACATTAAGGAAATTCTCGGCAAACAGTGGACGCAGCTGTCTGACAAGAAGAGACTCAAATGGATCGCCAAGTCTCTGGAGCAGCAGAAACTGTACCAGGTAGGACCGCCGACCCGGGTGTTTAACAGGCTGTTATGGCAGCATTTCTGATGGTCCCGCGATGTTTACGGCTTCCGTTTTGTGTTCGTGGTGTTCTAGGGGACTATGCGGGAGTACATCCAGCAGCACCCGGAGTTGAACATGACCCAAGAGGCTTTCGTCAAGTCCACCCTGACGAAGGCCGAGCGGCACCTGAAAGACAAATCGGACGGCCGACCCGACAAACCACCTCCGTGAGTCACAGCGGCAGACACGCGGACGCACCTGCATGGCGACCGGAGCGAGTTCTTTTAACATAAAGTGCTTGTGCTCTCAGGAACGGTTACTCGATGTTCTGTGCGGAGTTGATGTCGAGCATGAAGGATGTTCCCAGCACTCAGCGCATGGTGATGTGCAGCCAGCGGTGGAAGCTGCTGAAACAGTGCGAGAAGGACGCTTACCAGAAGCGCTGTGAACAGGTACCATCAACTGGGATCACTATTCTTTTTTTCTTTCTTTTTTAATGGAAAATATACCTTTTTGTGTTAAATATTTACATGTTTTTTTATTTTAATTTTTTTTAGAGGAAAAAGGATTTTGAAATCGACATGAACAGATTCCTCAGTGTAAGTCTAATTACAGGTTGCTACATCAAACTTGATTGTCAATGTCTTTGTTTGCATGCTATAAGAGTGTTTTCTCTGCTATATGGATCTCTAGAGTTTGACAGAGGAGGAGCAAAACCGGGTTTTGTCGGAGGACAAATTAGGTTTTAAGCGGGGCGGAGCCAACAGCCCAGCCGCCAAAAAGAAGGCCTCTAAAGCAGCGGTAAGACCACTTTCACCGTCTTCATGTTTGGTCAGGCACAAAATCAATTGACAAATATACCTTTTTTTTAGATTTTTGTTCACTGGTTTGATCACAACGATACCAATTCTGCCAAATAAAGTTGACTAGCATGTTACGCTCAAGACACATTCACAAAATGTTAATTGTTAATACTATTAAAAGTCAAATATTCGTATGTATCAGTTCATTTTGTGGTCCGTTCTGATCTTCCCTGTCTGCTCAACCCGTAGGCCAATCCAGAGAAACCTAAAAGGCCAATTTCAGCCATGTTCATCTTCTCTGAGGAAAGACGCCCAAAGCTGCAGCAGGAGCGACCGGACCTTTCCGACAGCGAGCTCACGCGCCTCCTCGCACGCATGTGGAATGAGCTGCCGGACAAGAAGAAGGTAACGTGGTGAAGGAATGCCAGGAGAATTGAGTAAACTAATGCCGACATGCTTCAATTCTCTTCTACCGTTCTACTGATCACGTCTTGGTCATTTAGGAGAAGTTTAAACGCATGGAAGCGATCCTGAAGGCCGAGACGGAGAAGAGGGAGGATCGCAGTCGTCTGCCGGACCCCCCCAAGACCGCGCAGGACATCTGGCAGCAGAGTGTCATCGGAGACTACCTGGCCAGATTTAAGGTATTCACCCTCGACTCTAGAGGGCCAAATGGTAGTTGTGATGTTACAATGGATTAAGTATACAGTACTGACAGCTGAACACATTGATATGGGTAGCTCTCCTTAGATGTGTTGGTGCCTGAACTCCAACAACGCTGTCTTTAGAATATGTAAATATGTATGCGCGTGTGACAAGACCTTTAGAAATGCGTTTTGTTCCAAGAAAAAGATTTGCATCTATGCTGATAAAGGTCCAAACTACCAAGATTCAGCACATTAAAAGTCAACAAATCTATGTATTTCCTCATCTCCATGCAGTCACAACAAGGTCCTGGGTGATGGATGATGAGTGAAGCTGCTATCAGTAATGAATTGTGGCTGTAAAAAGCCTGGAAACCACACAAAATACTCCTCACATGTGCATATCATTTGTCCTGGTGTTTTGTAGAGTGACCGAATAAAGGCGCAAAAAGCAATGGAAGCAACCTGGAGCACCATGGAGAAAAAGGAGAAAATCATGTGGATCAAAAAGGCAGCAGAGGACCAGAAGAGATATGAGGTTAGTATCCTTTCCCCGACGATGTCCCAGAGAGCTCCACCCCACTTGTTGAGCAGTGGCGGCTAACACGCGTGTCCTCAACAGAGAGACCTGTGTGAGATGCGCTCGCCCGCTATCGTCTTCCCCTCCGGGAAGAAGATGAAGTTTGAGGGAGAACCCAAGAAGCCGCCGTCGTAAGTCTGCGCCACGTGTCCGCGCCGCCTGTTGCCTGGTGCGCGTTCTCTCGGAAACTCAGCGTTGTGGTTGTCCGCTTTGCTTTCGACCGTCTAGAAACGGATACCAGAAGTTTTCCCAGGAGATGCTGTCCAACGGGGAGCTGAACCACCACCCAATGAAAGCGCGCATGACCGAGATCGGCAGCCGCTGGCAGAGGCTGACGCAGAAGGAGAAGGACCGCTACAAGAAGATCGCCGAGGAGAAGCAGAGGCAGTACAAAGGCCAACTGGAGCAGTGGCTCGCTGTAAGTAGTGGTTGATTGACGGCGGGGGGATTTGTCAAGAGGTGTTTAGATGAACTAACGTGTGCTGTCCTTCCTCCGCAGAGTTTGACTTCGCAAGAGAGAAACGCTTACAAAGAATATAATTCACAAGTAAGTCAGTTGTTTCGGGGGTTCGGGAATAGCCGTGTGGCTTTGGTGTTAAGTTTGTCTTCTGTGTGACGTCGGTGTGTCTGACACCGTCTTGGCGTTTCAGAAACGGAGAACTACAGCGAAACCCGGAGGCCCCGCGGCAAAGGCCAAGAAATCTGTAAGCGCCGTCTCGCTCTCTCTCGTCTCCCAATTCCGCTCCAGTGATGTCATGTGGTGATGATGTCAGCTTACCTGAAAACCTCTTTCCTCAGGACACGGAGGAGGAGGACGACGACGAAGAGGAGGAGGAGGAGGAGCGGGAGAAGGCTTCCTCTGACGCAGACTCCTCCAGCGACGATGATGATGATGATGATGACGACGACGATGATGGTGACAACGTGAGTTGCGTCTTTGTTAAAACGAGGTGCCAGTGGCAAGAAGTGGGTGTCGACACTGCTAAACAAATGTATGTATTTTTAGAAGGAGGCGGAGGACGACGACGACGATGACGACGACGATGATGACGATGATGACGACGAAGCAGAGGACAAGGAGAACAAGTCCGAGGACAGCAGCAGCGACTCGAACTCCCAGGGGTCATCGGACTCCGACTCGGACTGAACCGGCCCGACGCCGGCGTGAGACGAACTGAGCAGCGCTGAGCCAAGAGTCGAGGGGAGCCTGTCCCTGTGCCAACCCCTGCTCCGCCCCCATCCCCCTCCCACCACCACCACCAGGGGGAGCCTCCGCAGCGCCTCTTCCACTTCACACTTTACGTCGGTGATCTCACTCACGGAGGGGGACGCCGCCCCTCACGTCCAGAGTCCGCTTCCTTCCCTCCCCCGGTGCGATGGGTCTGCTCACCGCACAGGCCGCTGACGTTATGCCAAAAAACCCACATCCCACTGGTTTGGTGATGTCATGAACATTTCTGCTGCTGGTTTCAATCTTGACTTCCAGGTTCAATCCTTTACGGTTCGGGTTTTTAATGTTGAGGGGTTATCACCTGTCAGTGTTTTTTTTTTATTTTATTCTTCTGGTAATTAGTTGAAGACGAGTGGCGCGAGATTTGTGAACAGGCTTCATGGAGCCAAAGAACATAGTGGATCTTATTAGGACCGAGGGAGGGGGGGGTGCAGGATACAGAAAAATTGCACTCTTTAGAATGTTTCCTTTTTTTTTGAGCGTTGTCACATTGTTCTGTCATCTAAATTTCTGATGTAGATTTTATTATTTGGTTCTTAACGAGGTGGTATTTTTTCAGGAAAAAAAAATCAAGCCATTATGAATGTTTTTTTTTTTTTCTTTGTTGCTGGAAAACTTCTGAACTTGTTACTTACCCTTGTTCTCATTTAAAAGGTAACGGTGCCTATATAAAGTATTCACCCCCTCTTGGACTTTTTCATGTTTTATTGTTTTACCACATTGAGCTAAAGTGGACAGTTTGTTCTTTGCACTGCAGAGTTTAGGAAAGCTTTCAGAGTGTAGCCAACGTCAGTTGGAGAGGGACGAGCTAACGGACCCAGCAGAACAAGTCAATCTCTACAGAGATCTCAATGAAGTGCAAGTTTTAAGATAGCCCACTCCGTTACATAATGATTCACCCCTGAAATGTACAGCAAATGCCTCTTTGGCTGCAGTCGCGATCACGGCTGTGTGGATTTGTATTTTAACCTCTTTCTGAGGAATCGGCCCTATTGGGGTTAAGAGGGACCTCGCGTGTCATTTTTTATGAATTGGTCTTACCATCTTCTGTAGGCTGTTAAAACCCTCGGAAATGTTTTGTGTTTGGAAAACTTCTAGAAGTCAATACAGTTTTCAAACGATTATTTTAGGTTTACATCCGGACTTGGATTAAAGTTAGAAACACCTGACGGCTTAAGATGTGTGTCGGAAACAAAAAAACGTTTAATACTTTTTATAGGCGCTGTAGGAGCCAGTAGCATGTCCGCCATCGAGAAGTGTCATTAGTCCATTGGTGTGAATGGCAGAAAGAGACGGGATTTATTGAAGGGATCTCACTTGTTTTCCACTCGCAGATCTTAAAGAATACGTCGCACAGCTGGTGCATTTTTCTTCTCTGAACCGTTGCTCTGTTTTGTTTACAGCTTATTTTGAATTGTCATTAGGTTTTGTTTTAATTGTGACCAGTTGTGTTCTGATCCGTCTGGAATGATCTTTGTGGATCCTAAACTGAATGATTTCCATCAGTTTAATTATTTTGTCATGGTATTTACTGTATTCCATTTGGGTTTTTAGTCCGATGCTTAGTCCCAAAAACGTGTGCACTTAAATGTAAATCTGTCCCTCCTGTGAGTTTGTGTGCCGGCATGCACAGAGCTGTGTATAGACGAGGGTGTGAGTGTTTTGTTTCTTTGCTTTAACGTGTGCTGTTATCATTCTGTTGCATACCCTGACGTAACTGCAGTGTGCCTGCGTGGGGACGTCATACCAACACATGAATGTAGATATTGTTAAATCTTTACTTTTTATCTTCTTTTTCTCCCCCCCCCCCCAAAGGTCTTTTAGTAAGTTTTCTGCTCGGCGCTCAGCTTTCGCAGCTGTCATTTTGGGGGCACAGCCGGTAATAACCTGTGATTGATGGACGGAGTTTGGAACAGCGTTGGCTTTATACATATTTTAGGGGTAGAATACGAAAAGTGATGCTGATATTGATAGGTGTGAGTTTGTAAAGGGATTTGGGGAGCCGAGTTGCCAGATGAATCGGGGGTTGAAAACTTGTAATTTTTCTTGTAAATACTGTTTTGTTTATTTTTTGTATCGAGTGCTATCATTTTGTTAGTGCAGTTCATTTGGCAAACCTTCATCTGTGACTTCTGAGGCCAGTGAGTTTTTCCCCTCACAGGAGAGGTTTTTGATTTAATTCACTTGTTTTTAGTTGTTTCTTCACTCCCTTCCGTAGGTTTATAGAGATATCTGATTGCAAAGCTATACAAGTTTGTACTGCTGATCATTTGACAATTTGGTGTTTTCTATAGCTGAGGGTGTTATTATGTCCTTGTAGTTCAAGTCTTTGGGAAAATAAAATAAAAAAGATCTTTAACAGTTAGACTTCTGTGCTCCGTTGGAACCTTGTACCAGCAGGCAGGACGTCTGTCCGTGTTGTCCATGTGGTTCTCAATCAAGGCAATTAATACTACTACATCATAAAAATGGTTTGCTATAGAGGTGAAACTCATTTGTCAAGCAAAGAGGTCTTAAATTCACCCGTTCCATATTTTAGTGTTTTGCTGTTTTTTGTTTGATATTTATTGTTGGAATGGCTTTAGTTGGACAAAACAAGTCAGTTTCTTCTAGTTTCTAAAATAAATGTTAGGATTAGTACATTACATGTAATCGAGATGAGACAATAATGCAGCCTTATTGTGCCGCTGCATAACGCGTGAGTGGACGTGCATATACTTGTGGTGCACATTGTTTTTGCAGATGACGTCATTCAACTATTCAGGCGAAACTAAATGATCACAGATAATGAACGACAATCCCGTTCATCTATTAACGTCTAAAGTCAAAAGTGCGCGTTTCTAAACTGTCACTGACGCCGGTAGCTCCTTTATGTAGCTTCAAAATAAAATATGCCTTGAATATGTCACACATGTCCTAGCAACCACACCTTTTGTTGTGCTGGATTTTCTTGGCTGAATATGAATGGCTATAGAAATAATTTATATTAAACAGCTGTTAATGATCCGCCGTGAAAGTGGTGACGGCTGGATTTCATTTTCAGATTAGGATTTTAAATGACATTTAAGATGAATTAATTACATGCTATAGTTACGTTAAAAATCCATGTGAAGCAGTTAAAATGAGCTGTGATGTTGAATGCTTCTTAAGCCTAGTTTATGCTTCTGCGTTTTCAGAGAGACGCAAAGACACGCAGACGCAAGAGCCCTTTGCGTGCCTTTTGACGCTCTAGTAATGACAGGCTTTTATTGTTAAGGCTCAAACCGGAAGTCGGCCGTGTTGTTGCGCAGAGTGCCGCTTCACCGTCGGCCTCCTCGGTGTCCAGCGGGCGTGCAGCAATAATTTAACCTGCGACAACAAATAATATAAACAGTGGACTTTTGAATCTGCCCTTGGCGATATTAAAGATGCATGTAGCGGACGCTTCTTATTAATCTATTTCTCACACGTGCTCACGGAGATGTTGCGCACCGCGGAAAAACTGCCTGTTTCAGGCTGAGTTTTCGGTATGACAAGGTAAGAGGAAACATTTTTTTCTTCTTCTTCTCTTTGTGAAATGAGATAACATCTCCAACGCTACATTGTATCCGAGTCAAGTGGCGCGGCTGGTTAGCGGGTGCTAACACTTAAAAGTAACGCTTTTAGTTGACGTTATAAACGGCGTTTTCGTTCAACTGCCCCGCGTGTAACGTCACCTGGTCTTTATTCCACTACGAGCGTTACTAACGTTAGCGACGCGACGCTTCGTGGGAGTCACGCGTCTCGGCTCGAGGCGACAACCCGCCGCGTCGAGACGCGCCCGCGGGGTTCAGCGTTCAGCGTCAACGACCATTTGCGTTGCATCGGTTGACGTGTGACGTTAACTGGCGGCTCCCGTGTGAATCCCGTTGAACGTTAACGGGGGATATTGTCGCTGTGCGGGTTCGCGCTGCTTCATTTGATGCGGTGTCTGTTTACCTGACATGTTTCTTACAAAGAATAAAACCAATAGTTTAACGCTCAACGTATTATATACTGTATAATGTGCTGTGTGACGTAGAATAGTGTAGTATAGAATATCACTGCATACTATGTTATATTTTGTATTCTGTCTGTTCTGTGTTATGCTTTATTTATATGTTACATTCTATGTCGCACTCTTTATTTCACTTAATGACAAGCCGCGACGCAAATCGAGGAACATTCTCAACTTCTCAAATATATTTAATGAAAATATGGTGCCGTTTGAACCTGAGATAGTATGGAGGCAGTATACGTATGCCAACACAAAAACAAGCTTAATGAAAAAACAAAACAGCAAGCTGTTAATTCTAAATTGTATTTTCCCAGGCAAAGGCCCATTAAAACACGACCCGCCAGTTGAGAATCACTGCACTAGATAACTTCGAGTATAATTCTCTATTAGTACAGACAAAGCCTAAGTGTCATTGCTTAACATATTAAAACCAGTATTGGTTTCATGTAAACATGTACATGTATTATACGCTGTTGCTATCAACTTTCCTTGCAACTTTACTACTCTAATGTAACTTAAATGCTGTTGTATAGTTTATTTCTCCCCTTCTGTCATGTGTACTTATTTCTGGCCTCGTGCTACAATGTACATGTTAAAAAAGTTGTATCTTTATCTAATTATTTAATTTATATGTATACATGTTTTCTTTCTCTTTTCAACAGAATGAAGAACAATTTGCAACAAGTATCGACATCTCTTTCAACAGTAAGTTATTTCATATCACTGTGATTGATGATGAGAATTGTGTTGTTTTTTTTAACCGTCTCCTCATGCTGATCGTCTCATGATTGTAATCCTCAGGTCAGCAACTCATTACCTTGCTGTCAAGATTTCCCATACAGATTTTCAAATGAAAATGGAGGATATGCCCCTGTCAGGCCCAGACAACACCAGGCTGGAGGTGTGTGCGTGTGTTTGTGTGTAAAAGTAATTTCCCCCCTTGATTTGGAAATATTGAATCAATAAATAAATAATTAACACACATTTTGAGTGTGACAAATATGCAAAGTAAGAAACCAGGAGGGGGACAAATACTTTCTCACGGCACAAACATCATTTGTAAATAAATGTTACTTTGAACTTTCACCCATAGACAGATTTCATGTCTTTCATCTGTCCTTTCGGTTTGAATGTGTCTTTAAATGATCCCGTCACAGGCCTTGGTCCATGACATCTACTCTGAGCTGGTGGAAGATGCCTGTTTGGGCCTGTGTTTCGAGGTTCACCGTGCCGTGAAACAGGGCTGTTTCTTCTTGGATGAAACGGACCAAGAGAGCATGAAAGAGTTCGGTCAGTGCCGTGTCTTCCGGTTCCCTACCGGCCCAATTTTCGCCTTATTTTCTTCTGACAGCAGGTCCCTTTTGTTACTCTTCCAGAAATTGTGGATCAGCCGGGCGTTGACATATTTGGCCAGGTGTACAATCAGTGGAAGAACAAAGAGTGCGAGTGCCCGAACTGCAAGAGACTGATCGCAGCCTCTCGCTTTGCCCCACACTTGGAGAAGTGTCTGGGCATGGGCCGCAACAGCAGTCGCATCGCCAACCGCAGGTCAGTCGGCCGAGGTCATTCGGGACGGGTAGTTGAGTTGACACAAAATGCGAGATGATCAGATTGTTTGAATGTGGTTTTGGATCTTTTAACAGGCTAGCCAGCAACAATAACATGAGCAAATCAGAGAGCGATCAGGAGGACAATGATGACCTCAATGATAACGACTGGTCGTACGGGGCGGAAAAAAAGGGTGAGCTTTTTCTAAAATAAAAGAAGAAATGTCTAACTTGAATGTGCACTGGGAGAAAGATTAAGCACTACCTCATGTTCCTTTTTACATAATATACAAACTTATTATTTCCATGTTGCAGCCAAGAAAAGGAAGTCCGATAAGGTATTTTTGCATCCGTTTCCTCTTGCCGACGGTTTTCGAGTACTATGAACATTTTATTCTGCATGATCATGAGGTCAAACTAACGTGAATGGTTTTCTTTGTGCAGAATCAAAATTCCCCGAGAAGATCCAAGTCTCTAAAACATAAAAATGGTGAGTATATCTGTTTTTTAGCGTCTGATGGATTGTGGAAGTGTTGGTCGATCCCCCTTTTGGTCCATTCACCCTTGCAGTTCGGGACTGTTTCCTCAGTCACAGGAAGTAGAATATGGACAAGTTCTACCTTTCTACATTTAATGATTCAGCATGAAAATTTCTGCACAAAGAAATGTTTGCTGAATTCACAAATTCTGAAAGTTTTAGAAGAATGGATTTGAATGCGAGTCATGGTGCACAGCGCTGTACCGTTTTATAACAAATTGTTTGATTATGAGGTGGAACAATGTGTTAAACAATTGGTCTAATTATTGGTTGCCATTGTTAAAATGAAAATTGTTGTTGAGTAAAAGCAATAGTTGGATTTCAACCTAAGAAAGAATATTTGTTGTATGTTGTATATGTATATTTCATAGCTCAAGCTATTATTCTGTTCACAATGGAGGAGTGAACATTATGCGATTAATGTCTCGCCTTGAAGGCCAATGTTGACGTGGATCAGCAGTTACTTCTCTATTTTGTGTCCAGGTGAGCTCGGGAGCAGCGTCGGTTCGGAGCCTTACAAGGTGACCGGTCTTCTGCCCCAAAGCCTTTTTCTTCTCTAGTGTCTGTTGTTGCAGAGTTTTGATCGTTTTATCTTTTGTCTGTCTTTTCTTTTCAGTACAATTACAATCCCGGCATCAGTTATGAGACTTTAGGCCCCGATGAGGTCAGATCCCTTTTAACGACGGTGCGTAGCCTGAAGGAATATCTTCTACATTTCCTCCTGTTTCTACCGCTGTTTTATTTTTTTTTGATGAAACAGATGTGGATCATTGAAGTTGTGTTTTATCTTCTACAGCAATGCGGGGTGATCTCTGAGCACACAAAGAAGATGTGTACCAGGTAATTACTGTGCAGTCCACTGGCTCATAGACAAACTAGTGTTGACAAATGTCCAATCTGGGAAGACGGTTAACTGCGGCCCAACGTTATTTAATCCAACCACCTTTCTTTCGTCTGATCATGAGAATTACTATTTACGTTGGGACCCACTCAGGGGTACACAGGTGGCAACATCTTCCTGGAGCAGTTGCTCCATTTCCCCCCCCCTCCCCAATAAGATCAAACTCCAATGACAGACGACAAGATGTTTAATTAAAAAGACCACAGAGGAGCCTGTCAGTGACCAACCTCTACAAACAACCCTTCAACACCCCTCTGCTGCTCCGCCCCGTCTGATTGGTCACTGGACGTGTCCCCTCCCACCTCCCTGCCGGCAGGGTGAAGCGCTGTGTCGGCCGTGTATAATGCCACCTTGTGTACCACCAGGTCTCAGCGATGCCCCCAGCATACGGACGAGCAGAGGAGGGCCGTCAGGGTGTTCCTCCTGGGGCCGTCCGCGTGAGTGTGTAATTACGTTTGAATGAGTGTTTATGGCGCAGCTGCCAAGCTGGTACAGTGTGAGGGGATTTTTTTTGGACGCAGGTGCTCGAGATGCGGGCAGAACGACGCCGCCGGTCGGGGGGGGGGGGGTTGTGAGCGCTCGGTACGATGGCGCCTCGTCTGCAGCCAGCGGCCTTCTAGCGTTAAGACGCCACCAGGGTTTTAATTAGAGGTGTCTGCCTGCATCGACCACTGTGTGATCGGATGAGTCCAGCACTCCCTTGGCTGACTTCCTGTTTAGACACAGGCATTGTGTCTAAAGGCATTGTAAAAACCTTCTTGCCCGGGGCGGGCAATCGGCTCCATTTCAACAGATGAGACATTTCCTAGTATTGTGCTGTGTGCTGACATGCTACGTAGCGACACAACAAGGCTTTGCTGACCGGGTTGTGAGTGAGCTGTCCGTAACAAACCCGCAGGAAAAGCCGCTCTGACGCTTTAGGCATCCGAAATATTTACAGAGTAATTGGACTGGGACAGACACAGAGGTGCACACTCCCTCAATGAACGGAAGATGACAAGAGGCGAAACCAGATAATAATCTCAATAGCTGGATTAAAAGAAAACGCATGAACCGATGTGCTGAAAGTGACAAATCTCCTCTGGATTGTTCTCTTCGTAAGGAGAGCACAGAAAGCCAAAAAGAGCAATGTAACCAAATGCTTCTTAGGATTTTCCCATATTTTGAAGATTTATTTTTATTTCTTTGGTTCAATATAAAGGGTTTCTATATCACCATTCAAAATTGGACGAGATAAGAAATTCAAGTAGGTGAAGAGCTTTTGTAGGTGAAGAGCTTTTGTTAATAACTGACCGTCCAATAAAAAAATAACTGGCTGCTGTCATTGACACTAAAGCTCTAAAGATATTCCATCTAACCAGTCAGTACCCGTGTCTGGTTCTGGTGAAACAGGCCGTCCCTCCCCGATGGAGACCCTGTGGGGGAGAGCAACATCTTTGACATTCCAGATGGACAGACCCTGATGGGCCGCCTGCAATGGGAGGACTCCCCTGATATCTCACCCACTGACTCCGCCTCGTCCAAAGCCAGTAAGGAAGTGACATCACAATGCAAGTGCCTTTTGATAAAAACGTGCACAGTTGAGGGTTTTTTTTGTACCTATCACAGGCACCAACCATTCCGATTCCAGGAGGCCCAAGAAAAAGAAGACACCCTCTCTTGGTTTGAACAGTGGAGGAGGAGGAGGAGGAGGAGGAGGGAGTCTGTCGGGAGGCAGCAGCAGCTCTCAGAGTAATATCAGCTTACCAACCAAAAAAAAGAGGCCCAAGCTGTCCGCGCCTTCCATCACCAGCATCTACGATGACTTAAACTAGCAGCGTGAGGAGCTCCCGCCTCCTCCGCTCAGACCAAAATAGTCTGGATGTGATGCAGCTCGATTCAGTAGTTCTAGTTCATTCAGCCTCGTCAAGTGAGAACATCTATGGGACACTCGTGTAGTGGGAACACGGCCTTTTAACGTGGCTTTGTGGGAAAATCCCACGGTGAAGCGGGCGTAACCGCACCAAGTTTGTGGACTAACGGAAGGCCTCCAACTGCGGATCAGATGGTCTTTGCGCCGCCTCTGAAGTCCCAAGTATATATGACTTCATATTGTCCAGGCGGGTATTTAAATTCATGCTGGGTTAATGTGCACACATGAGCTTTCCATGTATATGTGTAGTAGTTGAACAGGTGGAGTTTCAGTTTGTCTCTGAGGTGTTTGAAGCAGCTTCCAAAGAAGAAGGCGCCTTTCTGGCAACGGCCAGAGTCAAAATGTCGTCCACTTCTCTGAGGTTTTGTACAGAATCCCCCATAACATATAAATTCCTGATGACTACTTATTTAAAGTTGCTGGCCTATGTGTGTGTGTGTGTGTGTGTTCATGGCACTATGCATCCTAGAATGTGATACTAGTGAAAGCGTGTGTGCCATCCAACATTTTTTTCACTTTTTTTTTGTCTATTTTAGGTGTGTGTGTGTTTAATAGGCAGGTTTTGATGTTTGACGAGCCAGTAGGCTTTGGGCACATGTACAGTGTGTGTGTGTGTGTGTGTGAGTGTGTGTGTGACGACGCGTGAGATGGAAACGTAATTATGGATCCAACATTACTTTCTGTCCTCGGTACCAAACTTGTCTTGTGTATTTTGACTTTCTTTCTGCTTGTAGATCACACGTTGCTCATTAGTGCTTGAGCTGTGCTCGTGAAGGATGCGCCTGTGAGCGTATGTATTGTCTTCGTTAAGGTTGTGAGATATATTTACATGCTTTAGAGGTCAGACGCACTATTTTGCTGATCCTGTACTTGTTGATTTTTCCTCTTTTTAAACTCAAATACTTTACAGTTTCAGTTGTTATTGTCAAGTACGCAGGTGATGTTTTGTGTTTTAAGAAATCAGGACGAAATAAATGTAAAACTTGTGGACTGTATGAAAAAGGCAGGGCGGGTATAGCTGCCGGTGTACTCCATCAGAAAAGCTGGTTTAACAATCAAATCGCCGTGGATCATCATCATCACCTTATTTTTATTTTTTATTTTTTTTAGGTGTAACAGTTTCTGCTAATTCATTTGAAAGTCTGACAACCCGTCATTGGTGATTGGTCAGCTGTGCAGAGGCGAGAAAGGACCCGACCTTCCGTCCCTCAATCACTTTCAGCTTTTGTAACTTTTAATGTACCAACGTGTCCCTCTGGAGCAAAACCTGGTCCAAGGGTTGGTTTTCTTCTGAAATTGTAGATAATCTGAAATTTCCCTAATTATATTTAATTCTCTCCTCGTGGGATTTATTTACATAAATACATTTATGCAATCTTTCATTGGGTAATACATCTCTGTAACACGTATTATACACGTATTACGCTTTTTTACCCATTTGGTGGCTGAAAACAGAGTTGTTTCAATGTTTAATTTCTATGTATTTAGAGACGGGTGTCTTGTTATTCTAACTTAAGGGGAGGGTTCAACTGAAATCTGAATAATGGCTGTAAAATCATATAAAATGGCTTTAATATAAAGATTCAAACTCCCACCCAGATCATTTTTGTACCGTCCCCTTCAGTCAAGTTGTGAACAAATGAGTGGGACCTCGATTGGATTCCAGTACTGAACTTTGACCTCTGTTTCCGTGACGGTCGGTCGTGACTCTGACTGCCCTTTTTAATCTTTTCCAGTAAAGTCTTGTGATGTGCACTAATGATACATGAACTGTAATTGAGAAACTCTGGTAGGTGTCATTTAGATTCTCGAGCCACTCTTCGTCGATGAAGCTGACCGCTGATGTTCTCTTGTGGCTCTTTGTGTATTTGTGTGCAGTACGAGTGCAATAACCAAGAAAGCAATGTTGTGAGTTTCCGATATTTGTTTATGCACCAACTTGTGCGTGTGTGACCTTTCTCCACTGCCATGCATACTGGTGTTTGTATATAAATAAACACAAACTCTAGCCACAGGCTCACTTCTTCAGGCCACAAGCAGACACTGGAAGCGGTTTGGTTTGAAATGCTTTAATTTGAGACATCACTGAAGCCAGAGCAGTCCAGCATCATCAGGAGGGGGTTCCCCTTCCAAATCTTTAAGTGCCAGATGCAGGTTCATCTGATTCATTTTATTTACAGAAAATACACAATGTATTTACAATATATTCTCAAACTGTCTATTTTCATGTCTAGTGATTATTTAAATTAGCCTATTTCTACAAAGCAACAGTTTTTGAAACGAGGCCTCTGTACAGTCCACATTCGCTGACACAGAGCTTGAGTCATTCACATACACTAAATAATGGTACTTTAAACACACCTCACAACAGTGAGGGGTTCCAAAATATTTGAGATTCTGGCATCTATAAAATTAATTATAGTTTTGGCCTAAAAAAAAACAAACAAAGCCGAACACATCATGAATCTTTTGCGACGATAAAAGAGCAGCCGAGTGTTTGAACGCAGTGTTTACCGGTAGGAGACAAAGTGTAGTTTGATACCAGCTAAACGTTTACTTACTTGAGATTATTACCAACTCAACATAAACTGTACAATCCATCATCTTGTTGGTGCATCCAGTCGGCCCAGAGAACCTGTTCCAGTCAGTCCGTCTGTCTCTCCAGGCGGCACGAATCTTTTTTTTTTTTTTTCTCTCTCAGCGGCTGTGCATCCCGAATATCAGGAAGCTGAAGAACACAGTGACCCCCACCAGCGAGATGGTCGCCGGGGCGGTGAAGAACTGCCGGTAGTTGATGCGGAAGTACCACACCACGGCCAGAATCACCACGAACACGGGCACCACCAGGCTGCTGGTGCTGATGGCCACGCCGGCCGCCCTCAACCCCCCCGAGACCCCGGCGCCGGGCTGAGCCCCTTCCTCTGGCGTGGTCTCGTGCAGGGCCTGGGAGACGTGGCAGTGGATCACGCTGTTCTGCGTGATGTTCAGGGAGACGAGCGTCTTCTTGGGATCCTGCAGCAACTGGCCTTGGTAGATGAGTTTGATCTGATGCTCCCGGCCTGAGAAGTATTTACTGGAGAACCAGAGGGGCGACAAAGAGAGACAGTCGGTAGGGTGCATATTAAAAGGGGTGGCGTGGCACTTTGGGGGGTTTATTAGTTAGATGAGTGCATCAAGGCATGTCTGCATGTTAGCTTAGGTTAGCATAGCATAAAGAATTGAAGCAAGGGGGCAACTAGCCCCTCCAAAAGTGACAAAAATGTAGGCAGATGTTGGCAGACGAGTTAACACGTGTTCTCTTGTGTCATTTTTACGAATAATTGTGGAGAGGATATGTGCTTGATTATTTCTCGGACCTCAAAGACGCGAATGTGGTGACTTATGTTTTCATCAAACGGTCTGCCAAAAGATAAGAGGCCTGCACCCACAAGTGTCAAGCTATTCCTTCTTCGGGTGGATGTTCGGGGGCGTTTTACCTTTTCAGTACTCCCACTGTGTCCTGTGGCTCTACGACCGCTACCTCCTCCGTGTCGTTTAAATACTTCAGACGGACGGAGATGGAGCGGTCGGTGGCGGGCGAGATGATGCTGGACAACACAGGGATACGCTTCAGAATCTTTTTATCTTCCACCCCCAGCTCCTCCTCATCCTCCTCCTCTTCTTCATCCTCGTCCTCATCCTCCTCGTCATCTGAAGTGTGCAATCTTCCAACCTGTGGCGGTTTGCTCTGTATGTCCAGCAGGAGATCAGTCCTAACACCCTCGGTTGCCTCCCCGGGCGCCTCCCCCTCTCCCCTCTCGGGCCCCGGCTCGCCGTCGTCCGGCTTGTTCTCCTGAGGAGGCGGGGGAGCCTGCTGTTCCGGGCTGTCGGCGCCGGGCGAGCCGGCGCTGTAGCCGTCGTGGCCTCCGAGTCCGATCAGGGAGGCGTGAGCGCCCACGGTGAGGATGGTGCCCAGTATGTGGTCCCCGCGGTCGGCCACGTGGGTCGAGAGCCAAGCGAAGACGAGAGCCAGGACCAGGAGCAGCACACCGCCGGCCGCCGTCGCCTCCTCCGCCATCCCGTCCAGCATGGTCAGTGCACACACTGCCATCCCGCTGCTCCAAACCTGAAGGAGAGGGGCGACACGGGTTTGTCTTTATAGCCCTCAACCACAGATTGGCCTCGAAGAGGTTTAAAATGTAAGCAAAACGAGGCAGGACATTGAAAGTTATTCCAATCGAATTCAACTCATAAGATAGCAACATATCAACTATTCATTTTATTGGAATAAATGGGTTTGGGGTATTATTACCCCTCTATACATTAGTTATTTTCCTAATGTAATGTATTACTTTAAACAATGAAAACACCCAGTAGCACCGCAGTGTTACCATAGTTGTATTTGACCATTGTGGCCAATGTTATTGTTGAGTGTTTTTATTAACAGTCAGTTGAATTTAATGCATCTTGATATTATAAGAAGGCTACAACTAATTATGGTTTCATTTGCGTCTACAAACTACAAGACAAAGGTCCACAATTACCTATTTTATTCAACCAACAAGATAGTTTACCAAAATATAAATGAAGAAAACTACTATTTAGGAATCAGGATCAGGAAACATTTATTTAATGATTAGTAATTGATACTATTGTAATAGTTATATATATTATATATATATATATATATATAATGCATCTTTATAACCGTGTGTGTGTGTGTGTGTGTGTGTGTGTGTGTGTGTGTGTATAACGTTGTATATAAGCGGATGTAAAGATATTAAATCCCACCGATCACCTGGAATAATGACAGCAGAACACGTTAGTTCCTGTTTCTGTCTTTGAAAGGAAAATGCAAGTAACTGATTGCTAAATGTATCACAAAACACCTTCCGACATCACATCGCTGAATCGAGTCCCTGCGCAGACAGACAAAGCTTCTTTAACCAAGACGCCCGTCACTCTGGCTCCTTGACATAAAGGCACCAAAGTGAAACCACTGCTTCGTAACTCACTAGTTAACTTACACGTTACACGTCTGGAGCTCCCGGCTGGCGGCTGTCTACCCGTCTAACGAGGCACCGCCGTGTGTCAAAGTGCTCGAGTACTTTATCTGAGGCGGAGTTACTCGCAGCGTAACGTTGGACCCGAGACTTCGGGGCTGCTCAACAGCTGTTTGTCGCGGCTCTGGAGAAATGTCCAAACACAGCCAGCTGTTAAGAGGACGTGCCGGCGGGGACTTCTTAAGACACGTCGGTCTCACAATTCACTTAGTGTCTCCTCCTCAGCCCGTGCCGCTGACTTGCTGTGCTGTACTTGAAGTTGCTAGTTTGCGAGCTAAGTTAGCTCCCCGGCTAGCATGCCATGCTAGCTCATAAAAACGACCTTCGGCTGTTTTGCGACTCCCGTCGAGCGGTTTTGTTTTTTGTCGCGATGGTTTTAGAGGTGGATACGGATGTCGTGTAAACGTATTTGTTGCATCGATATCAAACGGATCCTTACCTGCCAGCTAAATAAATCAGAGCATGTTTGAAGACGAGGATCAATGCTAGCGAGCAGCTACTGCCGAAAAAAACCCACACATAATAAACACAGAGAGCCGACGAGACGGCGTGACGTCATGGACGGGCAACAGGGAGCGCTTGTTTTGGAGACGGTTCACGCCTGTTGCTGCTCTCCGTCATACAACAGCTGTGCAGATAATAGAATACTAGTGTTTATCGACTGTGGAATATTTATCCACTAGGTTTGGAGACGTAGTCACATTTAAATCTACGTAAGTTCTGTACTACGAGGAGGATTTTGGTGTCACTTTGAAAAGCGTGATTCACTATTTGCTGAATTTGTACAAACCAAACCGTCTATTAATTGAGAAATAATCATATTAGACTTAATAGAGAAAACATTTGCATCACCCCATCCAACTGCAAAATGTGGAACTAAAATGAAATTGTGGTTTTACATTAATACATAAGTAATAATCATCATACAACAGTCACAGGTCAACAGGTGGGACTAGTTTTACTTTAAATACATTTTCTTGATTATACTACATCTCAATTCAGGGCTTTAACTTGTGAAAGTGCATTTTCCCAATCTAATATTAGACCTTTTCCTCAGGCAACAGATCAGAATACTTGAAAGTGTTTATTATCTGAACACAGCACACAGCAGTTATACATTCTGTACATTAAGTCTGTGAATGACCTTTAACCCCATTTTGAACAGTGTCTGAAAAAGTAGTCACGTATTTTGATAAAGTCAGAGAAACAATGTGACTAAGAATGAATTAGTCAACTCTGTATGACAGATTGGCCCATGCAAGTGTTATTATTGTTATTATCATATAACATTGGATTATTCTTAATGTGTAAGCAGCAATTTAATTTAATTGTATTATTCATTCTATATTATTTAATCGGAACATTGTACAAATTTTGTTATTGTATTTCAAATCTTAATCGGGTATGTAAAAAGTTAATATTGCTGTAAAATAAATATAGTGCAGCAAAAAAGTATAATATTCTTCTTTAAATCTAACTAAAGTAGCATATATTGATGGTAGTTGGAGTAATTGCTGTAGTATCATTTTTCACTATGAATAACGTCCTGTATGATTATTTTTGACTGCTCTTTGATTTGTTTGTATGCAATGTTTCTGAAATTAGGGTTAACCTTGCAAAACAATAAAATAGAAAACTTAAAGTAAATAAATCATATCATAAGTTGTATTAATGGATAATTTCATAAAGATCCTCTGAATTTATTTCCACTTGACAAAACCAGTGTCAGTTTCATCAAAAATAAACAAAAGTTTCCAGCAGAGCAGAAGTCTTCCCCGCAGTGTGACGTCACAGGAGAGTCCCGTCGTTTCTCAGCAGCAGGTAATCCCTCGTGGACCGGGGGACGTCGAGTTCACGGACCGCCGGGAAACATCGGCCTCCGAGGCGCAGGCGTACGGCGCAGCGGCAGAGATGCTGCAGGGAGCGAGGCCCGGCGCTCCGCCGACGCACCAAGTCGAAGAAAGGCCGGTGCTCCTGAGGGGACAGACAGAAACGCCAAAGACCTCTGGATGCTGGACGGGGAGAGAGAGAGAGAGACGGGCGGCACGTGACTAAAGACACCTCGCGCTCACCTCGCGGATCTCGGCGGGGAGAGAGTCCATCCACTCGCAGGCAGGGATGGACGTGTAGGAGTTCAGCATCACCTCCAGGGTGGCAGGAGAGAGGACGCACAGCTGCAGCATCTGGAGACAGGATAGAAACTCCAACCAAACTTTCTCTTTGAATTGATTATCAGTCAGATGTTTTGTAATATTCACTTGTAAGATTTCACTTTAGCTGGAATATTAGACCATGTGCTTTACAGCTGTGGATTCAGTGTTCCGTGTTTGAAGTTTAAGATTAAGTTTAAGAAGATCTCCAAATTTATTGAGGCCTTTTTGTCGTTGTCCCTCCGCCCTCTTTCCCTGTTTAAACATTATTTGGTATAGAGCGCCAGTATACCAAAATAGTTTACTCAATTGCAATTTTTTGTTTTATTTTCAATTCTATTCTACAAATGTTTTTATTAATTATTGTTGGTAATTGGCTGATCATTCTAACTATTCTTTTGATCAGTTTCTTCAGTTTGTGTTTTCACTATGAGGAGCATGCAGCTCTCGGGTCAATTAGCGGCTCCCTCTCCGTGGTTGTTGGGGCTCGTAGTTTAAGCAGAGGTAGTAGTTCGGGCTCAGATTGATGTCACGTGCTTGTTTTTAACCTTTGGTGCAACAGGCTCAGCTCCATGGTTCAGAAGTGACCGTGCTACTGCTTCCGGCTGCTGGCCGGGGTAATCTTCCACCACCTCAAATAAGAAAACAGAAAAGAGTCACTCTGCCCGTCCGCTGCCCGATCTTAAAAAACTCTCAGATTCTAAACTTCACACCTATTCTACCTGTATCAGACAGTCCATCGGCGTGTATCCCGCGCAGTTGGCAACACGTGCCTCGGCTCCGTGCTGCAGCAGGACCTCCACGATCCGGGGGCTGCAGTTTGCGCAGGCGTTGTGCAGAGGGGTGTGCTGCTTCCTGCCCGCAGTTCTGGGGTCGGCTCCCGCGCTCAGCAGCCTCTGGACCACGCGCAGGTAGCGGCCGGCCTCGGAAGGCCTCTCGGCGGCGGAGCACGCCGCGTTCAGAGGGGTCTCTCCCTCTTGATTTGTGGCCGCCACGTCTGCTCCATGGGCGAGGAAGAGCGCCACGTGCTCCTCCAGGCCCCGGCGGGCCACCGCGTGCAGAGGCGTGAGCCTCGACTCCCTCATCCTCACGCTGACGTCGGCGCCTGCGTCTACCAGCAACGCGGCACACCTGCAAACAAAAAGGCACCGAGCTGGAAAAGCAAAAGCTGTCTGTGGACACCGAGCGAAGAGGGATTTGGATTTCATTTTCTGATTTTAAATACGATTTTTTTTGGTGGGAAAGGACTTTCCCAAACGTCCCAATAGGCGACCAATATCAACAAGCAGCCCGGGTGGTTAGGGGTCAGCTCCTCCGTCACTCACTGGAACGACTGGGCGGAGGTGCAGAGGTGGAGAGGGGCGCTGCCGTCCGCTGCCAGCACTTCGGGGTCGGCCCCGTGAGAAAGCAGCAGCTGGACGCAGGCGTCGTGGCCGCCCGCGCAGGCGTCGTGCAGGGCCGTGTTTCCCCCGGGGTCGGCGTTCACCTCGGCCCCGCGAAACAGCAGCTCCTCCACGATCCCCGCGCGTCCTCCGCAGGCCGCCAGGCGCAACGCCGAAGTCTGCTTCATCTTGGAGCTCAGCGTCCACATGCCTGCGGACAGAAAAGGGGCTCCCAGGAGTGTGTCGGGTGTCGTGTGAGATGGTGCGAGGACCTGGAGCTCGTAATACCCATCTCCGGGGCCCACGCCATCTCCTCCTGCGCCGTCTCCATCAGGGCGTTGACCATGGCGGGGTCCTTCAGCACCGCGTACACTCCTTTCATGTCCCCGCACATGAAGGTGTTGTGGACCGCCGTGTCTCTGCAACGGGCCTGGGGGGCAGGGGCCCGGACCTGCTGGAGCCGCTGCTGCCTGGGAGGAGGCCTGGGCGCTCGGGGCAGCGGGTCCCTGGTCATCGCTCTCCTGTGAGCCAACGCTCGCCGGGCGTCTTCCCAATCCTGAAGCTCCCGCTCCAGTCTCAGGGAGCGCAGGGAGGTGGGGGTGAAAGGAAATGTGTCCTTTGACATGACACCTTGAAGGGGGCCCCGTCACAGAGTTAAAGGTTACGTTTTGTTTTTTTACTGTCGTTGTCAACAACATTTAGTTTGGTAGCTGTACGTCAGCCAGTAGCAGCAAACAACCATAAACAAGGTACAATAAACAATCCATCCATCTTCAAACCGCTTATCCGTCATACCGGCCGCAGGGGGATGGAGTCAAACTCCGGACGGGAGACGGCTGATAGAGGCTAAAGCTCTGGAGGAGAAGCTCTGGCTCAGTTTATTTGTGCGTGTTTGTATTGTTGCGAACCTTTCCCCCGATGGCAGGGGAACAAACAGACTTGTGTCCAGAGTCGGGAGCTTTGGTCCCTGTGATCCTCTGGGCTGTTTTGACTAAAAAGGTCCCCACGGTTCTCTGTCGTGCAGCTGGTGCACCACACGGTGGCGCCGTAGCAAAGAATGGACTCAATGGCGCTGCTGTTAAAAGTTGACCAGGAGCTTGGAGGCGAGTTGTGTGAAGTTGTGTATAAACAAGTTTCATGCCATTTCCAGCACAATCGTCAAACAGCGTGAAGCAACGGAGTCTTGCCGAAGCAGCGGGTAGTTAGTGTCCAGGGAAGCCCACTAATCTAATCTACTCACCCTCTGCTGGAAATGGTGGGAGTCACAGGCGCCCGAGTACCGTAAATCATCTCATGACTTAAACCTGTGATGTTAAAGATCACGAGTGAAAATGAAAGGTACCTTCGTGGACACAAGTCACACGTTTGTTACTTAACAACTTTAGCACTGGTTATTAATAGATCAGAATGCAAGCTGATACTTGTACTACCCCAAATGGTCGTTAGGGGGCATCAGTGATCAGATATTTATGTTCCCAATGAACAGTCATTCTATCAACGAACCAAGAATTGTTAAGACAGATGTTCAACCACTTGTAACAGTTCAAACGTTAAAGGAATAACCGCTTTCCCCTTGCAGTTTTTACAGGACATTGTTTGGTTTGCATGTGTGATACTGTACGTTTAGAAAAGCGTATAAATGATATAACCTTTAATTATTGCCAGCTTTCATCTGATTCAATAGTTAGGTAAAACACTGAGAGCATTTCATATATTAGCATATTAATATAAAAAACAAACTAATATGTAGGCATTCCCCTGAGTTATAAACGCAAAAAAACAAACCGAATACTTCCATTCTTCGGGGAGTTAATCATCTCGCTTTGAACAACCTTTGTAAAAAGCCTCCGACGTCATCACGTTGCGTTTGAACGTGGCGGCGCGGCGCGGAGGAACGGAGGATTCCTTTTTCCAAACTCCCTTGCTGCCTGGCACCGATTGCTCGTAAAGTTAAAGTCATGGGAATAAAACAACACGATATATTAACGCGCAGTTACTGAATGGCATTCAAAGTCTCGGTGAGTTCGGTGGGCGGACCGATCAAACAGCACTTTAGTCGCAATATTATCTCACGAACGCGATGGTAAGTGAACCTAACTTACTCTAATCAATGTTTAGCTAACTCGGCTAGCTTATGCTGTCTGTGCGATGTTAATCGCACACAGGTGTCATCTGGTGAACGGCACCTGGAGGTCGGTTGCTGCTCGTGCTTTGTGTCGAGCCGGTTCATCGGTGTCCACCAGTGTGTTGTTACCAGCGTGTTGTCCACCAGTGTGTTGTTACCAGCGTGTTGTCCACCAGTGTGTTGTTACCAGCGTGTTGTCCACCAGTGTGTTGTTACCAGCGTGTTGTCCACCAGTGTGTTGTTACCAGCGTGTTGTCCACCAGTGTGTTGTTACCAGCGTGTTGTCCACCAGTGTGTTGTTACCAGCGTGTTGTCCACCAGTGTGCTGTTACCAGCGTGTTGTCCACCAGTGTGCTGTTACCAGCGTGTTGTCCACCAGTGTGTTGTTACCAGCGTGTTGTCCACCAGTGTGTTGTTACCAACGTGTTGTTGCCTCTTGTTACAGACCTGCAAATCAAGTGGCCTGTTCAGCATTGGCGAGGACTTCGATGACGAGGTGAATCCCAGCAGAAAAAACACACGTGATTGCATGTGTGTGTTATCATTTCACAAAGCTGTGCATCCTGGAGTGTGACACGTGAAAGTAGTGTGCACCAGTTTATAATATTTTCCTTTCTTTGTTGACATCAACAATCTATTGAAGTACGTGTGTGTGTTTCCCAGGACCTGCTCGGGACGGACTGGGGTGTCCCCTCATCCTCTGGACCAGCCGACGGGGCAGCTGCTGGCTCATCCTGCTCACTGCGGCCTTCCTCCGCGTCCCGCGGAGAGACGCCCCCGCAAGGCTCGGCCCGGCAGACCGGAGCAGGACCAGGACCCGCAGCCCCGCGCAATGGCCCGGCATTGGAGAGCGGGTCGCACACTGCTCCTGGACAAACTGTCCCGGGGTTGAGACGGCCCTCCTCCTCCTCGTCTTCTTGTGCCCCGCCCCTTCCCCGCACGCTGAATAACTGTCAGCCTAATTCGGCTTTGCGTCAGAGTCCCGCCAACACGGACCCAGAGCCCTGCGCCGCTCTGGACGATTTCGACGACTGGGATGTCGACCTGGCGGACCTGGACGAGTGGGACCGGCCGGCGGGACAGCCTCCCGCTCCGAACCCGCCTGCTCCTCCGGTCGCTCCTGCACCTTCGTCCAAAACGCTGCGACCCCCGACCTGCGGAGGGGTTCGGACGCACACTAGTCGCCCCCAGGGAGGCTTCGGCACCGAGCGCCAGGCTTCCGGCTCGTTCAGTCGTAACCCGCCTCCTCGGATGTCCTCCACTCCCCTCCCGGGTTCTACAAACCTCCGGCCTGCTCACCCGTCGGCCCCACCACACAGCCCCAGTGTGTTCCGTGGCCTCACGGCCTCTTCTCCCGCCCCCAGCCCCGTCTCCAGGACCCTAAACAGGCCCCAGAGGCCGTGGGCCACTCCGGGAGCCTCTCCTCAGGGAGGCCGCGGCGGCCTCTTTGAGACCGTCTCCCCGGCGCCCCCGAGCTCCCCGTCCGTAAACTCCTCCGCCCTGAGCCCTCATCCCCTTCACACGACGGTCCTCACCAACCGCCTGGTCCAGTTGGTATCGGCCTCCAACAAGCTCCCTCAGAAGAGGCCTCGGTCTGAGCTTCAGAGGTCCAGGACCAGACGCTTCCCCGGCCCCGCAGGGTTCCTGCCTCAGCAGGTCGGCCTTGTGCATCTGGGACTTGTTATCATCATGTAATCGCACCCACGTTGTCGGAAATAACGCTGCAGCTCTAACTGACTTTCTGTCATGTGTTTTTCCCACCGTGGTGCCGTGTAATATTCTAGCTCTTATGTCTCAGCCGCAGGATCAGAACCTGGACGACATCGTGGTTTCTGTCCCTCAGACTCCTGCTCACGGTGCTGTGGCCCGGTCGCCAAGCCAGGTAGAACATTTGTTTTCATTTATATAACATGTCTGAAAATAGCAGAAAAAAATTGTTTAGATTTCTAGTTTTGGCAGATTAACAACCCAGAACCTAAATGTTCATTCTAACGTGACAAATCCAGCAAATGTCCAATCTGAAACAGCTGGAACAAGTTCATTTTTGTAAATTCTAGACTCAAGTACTTAAATTAGCAATAAACTGAATATCATACTTTTGTCAAAGAACATTTTTGAAGATTGACTAATAATTTACTTTAAGTGACAACGAGGTTGTTGCATCAAGTCACAAATGTGATGTGTCTATTTAGGGGAAATTCCTATTTACTAGTTTACAAGGAGTCTTTTGAAAACAAGATGGTTCATCTCAAGGGGTCTAAGTTTGACTTTTTAGTTCTGTAGTACTATTGAGTTACCTTAACAGGTCTGTAGGAAAATGTTTTCCAGCTTGTTTTCTGGGGCTTTTATTGTGAAGGACACAAACAACTACGCAGCTCCTGACGTAACTCAATACAACAGATTCCAGTAATGACGTCCTGCTTCCATCAGGTTTTCCTTTTCCCGACCTTTCCTTTGTCTTCCAGGCCGGACGTTGAAATGTTCGATCCGCGTGTAAACCGTGTGACTCTCTCCAAAGGGCTCCGGCTCACAGGCCGAAGAAGAGGAGTTCGGCGGCGGCGGCTGGGCCGCGATGAAGGCCGAGATGGGATTGGACGAGAGGAACCCTTCGTGCTTCCTGCACTCTTACAGCGTCGTCATGGTGCTCCGGAAGGTGATTACAGATCTGCTGTTGTCTTCGCGTCGCTCGCCAACATGGAAACCACAGCGATGAAGCCTTTCTCAGCCCGGTTCAGACATTTGCAATGAGTGGATTTTTTTATTCAAGCCGTTTTTATAAATATTTATCCTCCTTGATAGCGCGGTGTCGCTGCTGGAGGTCTATTGGCCTAATCGGGACAAATGGAGGAGCTGTAGCCGAGATCAGCATCCATCATCTCTCTAATGGAGTCTGTCCTGTTTATTCTGCTCTCTCCAAAGCGCCGAGTTTTCTATCTCGGTAGAACTGCGGCGTTGGGTCGCTGCGTGCAGTTAGGCGTGGCGTTTCCTTACTGACGCACGGCTGAGCTTCTGACACGAACCTCGGCTTCCCTAAAATCCGCGTTAGACTGAATAAAGACATTTAGACACAGCGCTGAATAACATGTTGCATCCAATGAGGGGATTAACACACAGTCCATGTTCATAATCCGCAGGTTTCTTTTTATCCTCAGGGTGCTTAGAATTAGTCTTCAACACATTTTAAACCTGAAGGAATAATCTGTAGCTGTGATTAGTGCTGCGTCCTTCTCAATGTGACCAACAGGCGCCGCCAGAAATGATTTTTCGTTTGACCAAATTATCTAAATGTAGATAAAAGTTTCATTTTAAGAAACCGCAATACTACATTCCTCAAGCAGTGACTTTCACGGCCTGCAGAGAAACGCATTAAGTTGTTACAGGTCCAAATCCAGCTATTTAACTTATTTTCCTTGTGTACTAGCTGAATATATTATTCTGTTGTTCTATTGATTTGAATAATCAAGACAATTGTTTTTTGTCCCCCACGTCATCGCAGGCTGCGCTGAAGCGTCTGGCGAAAAACAAAGTGCCCAACATGGCCGTGCTGCTGAAGAGCCTCGTCCACACGCACGCCGACGCCAGGGCCGTGTTCAAAGACCCCACAGGTAGCATTTCTTTATTTTTATTCTAACGTTTCTAGCGTGCATGACGAGAGAGATGAGCTTCTTCGTTGTAGTTAATCCGCTGTCCTGTTGACATTTCCGGCCTGAAGGGGAGATCCAGGGGACGGTGCACCGGCGTCTCCTCGAGGGCCGGGAGGAGGAGCTGAAAGTGGGCGCCGTGCTGCTGCTCAAACAGGTGAGACTCGTGGCTTCGTTGCGGTTTCGCGCTGCCGACGGCGGCGGGAGATGTTGAGCGTTTATTTGTGGCCTCGCCCTGTGGACAGGTGGGCGTGTTTTCCCCCTCCCATCGTAACCATTACCTGAACGTGACACCCAACAACCTGCTGAGGATCTACGCCGCCGATGGCGCCGGCCCGTCCGACGCTCGGCTGCCCCCGCTCGTCCTGGTGAGCGCCGCCATTGAACAAACGTGAAGTCCGTCATCCAGAACAATCCGTCCTGCTGCCAGCCGTCCCTTCGAAAAGCCTTTTCTTCTCTTTTTCTCTCTCTGTCCAGGAGCCGACGTCCCCCGCCGGCCCCCAGGGGACCGTGTCTCGCATGCAGCTGGTGTTTGACGAGGAGGAGGATGACGACGAGGGACAAGAAGGGGGGGGACGCTCAGAGGGAGCCTCAAGAGACACTATGATCGGCTCCAGCACCGGCCCCCGAGAGCCCGCCGGGGACCCGGCACCACAGGACTCCGGCTGGGATGCAGGTGGGGGCCCTGCGATGTAATAAGACATGTGAAGAGAGAGCGAGATAAATTCTAGTCACATGCCCGGTGCAACTACGAGAAGCAATAACTAAACCGATGTTTTCAGTCTGATTAATCTGCTTTTCTTTTCCTGTTATTATGCAGTCTGTGAAACCTAAAAAAAAACTTAGATGGATTGTTGTCAAAGCAAAGCGGCGAAGAATACATTTGTATTCATAAATTACATGATGAGTCTGATCAGCTGCCAACTCTTAACTATTCATATGATAATTGTAATGGAACATGGACATCAGTCCCTGAAATATTGAATTAGGTGAATCCTAATAACTTTGATCCATCAGCAGATCAGAAATTCAAAGGATTAAAAACATAATTTGTAGTCTTGTTCGAGCAGCAGGAAAACAAATGAAACAAAGAGCCCGTTTGATGGTGTGTGAATGCACAAACGAGAGGAGAAGTGCTGCATGAAAACCGAGGGCAGCCATTGAATGTGAATCCATCATTATGTTGTGTTGTCGTCATGCTGTTACTTACTGGAGTGTGTCTGTTGTGCAGACGATGACCTGGATGACCTGCTGGGAGAGTTACCCGAGGACACTTACACCCTTTGACCTTACACCAGCTCACTGCTGCGACAGTAGAGACGTTACCTCGTCGTGTTCCTGACGTCACCCTGGTTTTTGTTTTTGTTTTTATCACTGCTGAAGAGCTCGTGTGTCCTCAACTGTGTTCGATATCGGGGCCGTAAACGCCGCAGAATATCGCCTTGATTTAACCTGCTGTAACTTTGTCATTTTCCACACACCAGCGATGATGGATGTATTGTGAGAAGCAGACCAGTTAATTAATCACAAGAGCTCTGAAAACCAGCTCTGTTTGATTTCACCGTCACAAAGAATATAATTAGCCCGACATACGTTGTGGATGCAAACCCCCCCCCCCCCCCCCCTTCCCACTTTTGTTGTTACCCGCTGTTACGCTTTACATCAGCAACCTTGAAATAAATGACTAATTTGCACAGCATTGATTTGCTAATCATGCTAAATGGAAGCGAGGGGAGGCTTTTTCTTTGTTGCCGTTGGTCCTTGCAGAGTGGAGTCGATGCACAGTGACCCGGCTTGTTTGCCACGCGGTAAGAGGGGTCTCTGAGGGTTCTTCTCAGACGGCCATGTGTTTGTTTGACCGGTAAAACGTGTGCAGCCAGCAGAGAGGCCGATCATCAGGCCCGTTAACGCTGACTGCCTGGTTTCCGTCCAAAAGAGGGGAACTAGTATTAAATTGGTCTGTACAGTGACACATTTTGAGTTATTTTGGCTGCACGTTTAAGTTTACCATATAGCCTTTTGTTCAATGACTTTCTGGTTAAGGTGCTGACTCTGCTTACATTTGATAGTACTCACATTCTTACAGGCTGAACAGTGTTGGAATCACTAAGTAGTCAAACATGTCAACATGTTTTAAGCACTCTTCATGGGCCTGTGTTTGATGATGTGGTTTTACCTGATCAGGTTTTGACTCCACAAAAGAAGGTTTTGACTTCTTTTGTGGTGCTCAAAGCTCTGAAGAAATGACCTTAAAACAATCCAGCAGCAGCTTGTCTTTGCAGCAAACGGGATGCATGTTAGTGTGCACTTTTCAGTGGAGTTACTCTCTACTGCGGAGGAATGAACAGTTGAGTGGATTATCCATTGCAACCAGGAAGCTGTTTCAAGAAAGATCATCTTTTTTTAAATGTAATTTACTATATTGTTTCAAGCAGCACAAACCTGCAATCTATTGGATAAAGTGTGTAGTCACCCAGGTCCGTTTGTTTGTGTTGGGGGTTGAGCCGGGCCTACATCGTTAGTATTTATCTATTGATTTGAAGTCCCTCAAATGTAAAATGAAGATCAATGCCTGCAGCTTTAAAGCCACCGATTGACTGCAGATCACAACCGAACAATGTGTCACTGTCTAAATACTTGAAGACTACGCTGTGCGCAGGATGGATCGGTGGGTGAGGAGCCCCAAATGAACCCTGGGAGGATCCCGATTTTCTTTTTGGCCTGGAGCTCTGAAAAGAAAGCTACTTGGTTAGAGGCCTAAACGAAAGGCATTCGCAAAAGTTAAGTCTAAATGAATCTGCAGCGACTCATTCTCTGCAAAGACTTCACAGCAGTGTTGGAAACCAGTGTACAATATAATTAAATAATATCTCAACACAAAATGATGTTATTCTCTTCAATCTTTCTTCATCATGAGAAACACTGATATTGCCTCCTGCAGCTTTTACAAATCTTCAAATGAAACAATTGCAGACAGAGAAATGAATCTTATTCTGGCCTATGATTAAATAGATTAGATTCAACTCAACTGCTATTATAAAACTACAGAGACAAAACCCCTTTGGCATCTAACCAGATGTATACAAAGCAGTTTTATACCAATGTGTGTGTGTAACTACATGTGTTTATGCATCTATAACAAAAGTGCAGGTGTGTAAATATCCACACGATCGTCTTTGTACATTAGTGTTCATGCCGGCAGCAGTGAAGCCCTCTGACTTCATCAGTTCCAAGCGGGCATCGTTAGTGAAGTTCACGAGGCATCGGACACTCCGATAAGAGACCCGATGATAAAACTCTTAATTGGAGGGAAACGTAATTTAACCAGAACAAAGCTCTTTCAAACCATCCGTCTTAATGTGTGTGTGTGTGTGTTTATATATATACATATATATATATATATATATATATATATATATATATAGAGGTTGCTCCATCCTTTATCTGCACATAAACCAATTAAGACCTTCAACCATTGGGGGGGTCGATTCCAGCAAGTCTGCAGCTACTGCTCACACGTCTGGAATGATTTGCCCTCTCGCCAGAGAGGAGAGGAGAAAGTGTGCCGTGCCTCACCAACTCTGGTAGCAACGCACACATCCAGATGATCTCTCTCATGATCTACCTATCCAGTCAGAGAGGGTAATTACCGGTGGTGGCCGGCCAATAGAGGGCCCCTCCTTGAGCGCCAATATTTTTTAGTATTAAATTTGACAAAATGTCAATATTTTTGTTTTTGAAATGAATACGCCCATTAATATTTGTAAAATATATTCTTTAAAAGGTAAAGAACACAGAGTTTACAACCATTCAAGCGGACCAGAGGACTGAGATGTATGCACATTATATTATACTGATTATTTGATTTATATATTATACTATAATTAATTATATTATACATGTTGAAAAAAGTATTTAACTGAAAAGTAGTAATGTGTTTTTGATACCTTGATTGTTCATTAAATCAACCTGGAATCTTTGCTGAAATCGATTCCCCCTCCCTAGAACCAACCGCCTGTCAGCTGTCATTAAATCGTACCTTTTAAAATGTTCTATTTGAAATGACATCTCATCTCAATGGCTTAAGGGTTGAGGTCCAACGGTGGACCAAACTATCAGCCCCAAAGGTCCGATCAATTGTTATTCTGGAAGTTTTAAAGATATTTATGTTTATAGAGTTGAGGTTCTCAGCTGAACTTGAATTAAAGCATATACAACATCTACAATCCTCTGACAAAAGACAAACAATATGATTGAAAGCTACAGAACAGCTGAGTAACTCGGAAGAAAAACGGGTTTTGTTTCCATCGTCAAGGAGGAACTTTGAACCCTAAAGTGAGAAGAAACACAGTAAAGAATGAGTGGAAAGTTATCATTATAATAAAGTTATTATATTTACCGTTTTTTCTTCTTTGCCTGTGCAGATATAATTGACTGTGCATGTGCCGGCTGCAGTGTACAAAGCCTCCATCAGATGGGTGAGGCGTTAAAGGAAAAACAGTAGGCCTAAAGGAGTTGAGAAATAAAAGTGACTTAGAGGCCCCCAAATGGGTCCTTGTAACAATTTGACAAGTATTAAAAGGATATGATATGAATATGATATGAATTGTTTTGGCCTTCACAGGGACCAGAACCCGACACAACACAACACAACAAGCGCATACGAGCAATTCAAGCAACACGTTTGATGCACGTTATCATCAAAACACCAAATGAAGGAATATTTAAGGCTAAAGAAAACCACTGGTGTATTGTAGGCCTATGAACTAACGGGGTTCCCTTTAATTTGTCGCCTCTGTGTTTAGATGTGCTTTTAATATTCATCCCAGTGAATTTGACAGCCAGAAGACAATTTCACAATATTACAACTGCTGTTTTTTTCTTCTGAAACCAAAGGCCGTGATCTGTTTTACACTGAATAAGATTGTTAAGCCACTTTCCAAACTTGGACTGCTGTTTTGTCATGGGATTTATTCATTAATATTATTCCTATTTTATATTTAGTTTGCTTTTATACACTCTGCTGGTCGTCATTTTTTGGGTTTGTTTACTTTATTTTTATTTCATTATATTTTTTAACCTCCAACCGGAAGCAGAACTGTGAGTTCCTCGATGGCCGCAGGTGAGTGAACTTCCCCTTAATTAGTAATATTACGAGCCGTTTAACCCAGTAAACAAATATTAAGTAAACCAAGTAAAATACTGTCGTTGTAAAATCATGTACAGCCAAGAGAGGCAGCTTTATGAATGCGTTACTTTTATTTCCTTCGTCGTGATAATTAGCAACTAAGCTAGCTGACGTGTGACGTCATGAAACCGGTCGTAGCCAGTGGTTGCCATGCAACAGCTGTCTCAGCTGACAGCACGTCGACATGTTCACGTAAAGGGGAGCTGAAGTGTCGTGTCGTTTGTTGGTTCCATGTTGGGGTCGTCAAACGTCCCGCTCGTTGGATTAACGTGAACGATCGTTATTGACGTGTTGACATGACGGTTGTCATGAGGCTTTGTAGATGAAGGGGAGTGGAATTAATGACTTTGAAAGGCATTTTTGATCCTTGAAAGAAAACTGCAGTAGTGCAAATGTGCCGCAATAGATGCTGGATGGTTATCTAATACTTTATTTAAATGGGGTATGTATTTTAGTCTTATGTATCTTATCTCAAATCCTACACCCTCGTCTACTAATCCTACGTTTAGTTTGGTAATCATTATGTTGTATGTTATATATTGACAAAAATGTAATATGTCCTTTTTACCCTCTATGTTTGCTGTTAGTGTTTATGCCAAAAACCTGCTTGGTTACAATCCTCAGACTAGAGGGGTATTTATCCAACACGTTTGTGTTTGTTAAAAAAGCACGTCATCTTTTTCTTACTCAAATGCCCCTGTTTGCATCAGCTGGATAAAATCCAGCATTGTCCAGTCCCCCCCTCCCCACCCCCCCTGTGAATGGGATATTCTGCGTGTGACATTACCTTCAGCCTTTGTGACCACACTTTTTTATTTTTTACTCTTATTTTTATCCTCACCCCTCCCTTCAACCTCCTTTACTCCTCTGTCTCTGCTTCTGCTTCACTTCCCATGACACCCCCCCCCACCTCCACCTCCCCCCTCCAACCACGCTCTTCCCCCGCTGTTTTACCCAGTACCGTCTTCCTCCCTGACAGCCTCCCGTCTTCCATCCATCCCTCCCTCTCTCTGTTTGTGGGGACGAGCAACATGGGGGGAGGAAGAAGGAAAAATATGAGAGACTTTTGCTGTATGGGGAGAGCAAAGGAGGAGAGTCGCCCCCCCTGCCCCCCAACCCCATCCCTCCCTACCCCCCTCTCGCTCGCTCACTCTGTGCGAGCATGTGTGTCGGTGTGCCCCCCCCCCCCACCCCCTCCACCCTTCCCACCTCCCCCGTCTCTCTCCGCTGTCGTTCGCTGCCACAGATGAGCTGGGAAGAGGAGGGAAAGCGGATGTATCTGGCCAGAGGGAAACGGGAGGAGTTTGGATCGGCATGCAGGGATAACCGGCGGCTCTGATCATCAACGGCTCACCCTCTCTCTCTCTCTCTGTGTCCCTCACTCTCTCTCTCTCTCTTTCTCAGACACACGCACGCACAAACACACACGCAAGTGCACTCTCAGACTCGCACGCACTCGCGCCGGCTGGATGTCTTCTCGCTAGGCTGAACGAGAGAGGTGCTTATGGGCTTGTCATTAGTTGGGTGAGCGGAGGATCCCGAGAAGCCTGGACGTGGTGTGTGTGTGTGTGTGTGTGTGTGTGTGTGTCAATTTGAGTGCACACTCATGCGTGAGTTACTGTGTGCGTGCGTTCGTGCGCGTGCATGCGCGTGTGTGTGTGTTTTTTAATGGAGTTGAGTCGGGGCGCTAAATACACAGAGGCGGCTTTGATTGGCTGGCGGCTTAAGTGACTCTCACCTCCCGCACGGCGTGTCACAGAGGACTTACCTCTGAGACGTCTCCGTCAGTGGAATCGAGCAGTCACAGAGGATGAAGGAAGGGTGATGGAGGCACTTTGGGACTTGGGTTGAGTGTCTCTATGTGTGTGTGTGTGTGTGTGTTTGTGTGTGTGTGTGTATCTGGGGTGTGAGAGGAGCCACAGGCAGGCTGGCAGCCACAGTCACTCTGAGCTCAAGGGACTTCTAGAGAGTGGAGGTGGAGAGGAGAGGGATGCCCTGAAGGGAGCATCGTTCTCTCCTCTCTCTTACACTCAGTTATTTGGGTTGTGAAGATTATGTCCTTTGTTTATACTTGCTGTTCCTGATTTTTCACACGTATCTTACCATGTTTTTTATGTTGCTCTAATTTGCCTACATTTTTTCTACCTCTTTTGTCTTTTGCTCTTTCACCCCTTTTGGTCTTTCCTCGCGTCCTCCCCTACTCCACCAATGTGATTAAGAGGTGCACACTTGAGTCTTTCATTGCCGTTCCCTCTCACCTGTCTGCGCAGGTGTAGGTGCACCAGGGGCTCCCCGGCGGAGGTGGGCTGGAGGGGCTGATGATGGATCTGAAGGAGGGATGTGGCAGTCAGGAGAGCCTGGAGAGCTCCAGCCTGCACCCCACCTCCTGGCAGGCCTTCGCCCACGCCAGCACGCTGCACGGCCTGCGCTTCATCTTCCCGTACGGTCGGCCCAGCGTGCGGCGCTGGCTCTGGGCCGCGGCTCTGCTGGCCTGCCTGGCGCTGTTGTTCCTGGAGAGCACCGAGCGGCTGGCGTACTTCCTCTCCTACCCTCACGTGACCAGCATGGACGCCGTGGTGTCGTGCAGCCTCGTCTTTCCCGCCGTGACCATTTGCAACCTCAACGCCTACCGCTTCGGCAGCCTGACGCGCAACGACCTGTACCACGCCGGGGAGCTGCTGGGCCTGCTGGACGTGCACCTGGCGATCCCCCAGCCGCACCTGGCCGAGCCCGACGTGCTGGCGTCTCTGCAGGAGAAAGCCAACTTCAGCGCCTACAGGCCCAAGGCGTTCAGCATGGAGGAGTTCATCGAGAGGGTGGGCCACGACCTCAAAGAGATGATGCTCTACTGCCGTTACCAGGGACAGGAGTGCAGCCACAGCGACTTCAGAACCGTGAGTCCATTCATGTCTTTGTTTAAATGTCCGCTCCCTGCCGGGGTCAGAGGCTCTTTTTTTTGCGGCACCGCAAGCCCTCGGGCTCTGCTGGGGAAGCTGTTGAGTCTTGATGGGTGTTTTTTATTTATTTTTATTGGCAAAATGGCTTGATTCATGCTGTTGGCTGCTCTATCCTCCCACGTTGCTCAGCTGGGTTTCTCCTGTTGGGTTTCCTCCTTCAAACAGACTCGGGGCGGCTGTCGAGGTTTGCTTTCTGCTGCATTGTAGTTGTCCACCGCCTTCACATAATAACATTGTACTTACTGGCAACAGGTCTTCGTCGTTTCAGTCACTGAAGCAAAGGGGTGGTTTTCTCAAAGCTCGTCTTTTATTTCTCCAGCGAAGAAGTTGAAGAATGTTTGCTTACTTGCTGGATTGTCAAGTAATTCAGCAGAAAAATGCCATTATTCTGTTGGTGCCTTTTTGTGTTATTTTGGTGGTTTGAAGGGATTTGAGGCCTTTTATGTTCTAGCAAATACTTATTTGGGTTGATCAAAGCATGCAATTTCTGGCAAATGAAAACAGCGTTCTGAACACCCACTTGTTGCACACTGAGACTCCCTCAGACTGATGGTTAACTAAGTCCATCGGTGGAGAGCTTTCTCCATAACAGTGTATGAATGCCAAGGACGAGGATGGTGAACATTCATTAGCTGAGATGAATAAAATAACAAAAACCTCTATGTCATTTCCTCAATGTCAAACCACATGTTCAAATTTCTGAAAATCATTTTTTAAATGTCACTTAAAAAGGAATTCTATTCAGTTCAACGCTTTTGCCAGACATTTGGGTTGGTAATTTCCTTATCGACAGAGATCAACAGGACATGCATGGAACTCTAGTGAGAACATCTTGTTGGTCATTGCTGTGACCCAATCAATTAGACTAGTGTTACACAAGGATGTTTCTTTTAGGGGTCCACCTGCTTTTTGAACGTATTAAGTTCATCATTTAGTGTATCTTTCCTCAGTTCCATTCCTTACAAAGAGTTTATGTTTGAAGCGCTGCTCAGTACTCGGTGTCGGCAGTATTGAAGGAGGGAAATGGAAGTGACTCCTAGTTAAGTCCCGCCCCTCAAACGTGGACTGGCCAGTCATAGCGCAGCATCGTCCGGTTCTGACAACTCTCTGTCTCTTCTCTGTTGACTACCATGATTGGTTATCAAAATAGTGGCCCATTGTTTTCTGCTTCATTACTCCACTCATTGTTTCTAGCTGTGGCTAAATTGTCCGGGGTAATTTTCGCTGAACAGGAGCTGGATCCCAAAAAGGAAGCGGCCCCGGCAATGCAAGGCAACGCTTTACTGTGAGTATAATGCACACTTGACTCAAATTCCCCTCAGAGCAATAAGTGCAAACCAATGACTTCCTGGTAGAGTAGAAAACGCATTCAAAGCTGCAGTCTGCACTCATGTGTAACATGGGACGGGGGGGTCCTGTCATTGGTCATCCGTCCAACTACCCGGCCGGCTGTCTATTTAAAGCCTGCACACGTAGCGCAGCCGATAGAAAATTCGTATTAACGAGATGTTCTGTCCGTTTGCCGGCCTCGAAAAACTGACCAGCGAAGCGTGCACAACAATGGGGCTGCCTCCGGGATCCGCTTTGATGAGGTCTTTATTTTGTAGAGAGTGCACGCTGTTTGTCATCAACAGAGCAGAGCAACAGCATTTAAGCCCCTCGGCTGTGTATAATCTGGGACATTAAAGCTGTACCCGTTTTTGAATTGATGGCTTTAATTTTGAACCCTCTAAGATGCTCAGAGATGGATACAGAGGAGTAGCTCACCAACAACAACAACAACAACTGGGGAATCGCATGTTAGCTGTTGTGATCCCTTCCCTTCATGCTTCCGACGGATGCTTCTCCCCGAGTTTGGATCCATATTGCAGTCTGCCAGGAGAACATTTTCATAATTTAATTCCGTCGAGTCATTAGGGAGTTAATACCGAGCTAGGCTGGCTTTGCCGCTGCCTCGTCGTGCAGCCTCCATTTGCCCGCCCTAAGTAAACCGCCTTGCATGTTGTGCGATGCGCCTTTGACCCCTGAGCCGGGTTCAGAGATAATCGTGTTGACAGAGAGGCTCCTAGAAGGCACCGTCATCCTCTTTGCCCTCTGCTCCTCCTGCCTGTTCTCCCTTTGTCACTGCGGCGACACACCTCTGCATCTCCGGCGCCTTCTGAGAGGAGAAAGGGGGGAGAAAAAGAAGAAAGAAAAAAAAAACGAGCCCAAAATAGAAAAACACATGCGTGACTGCACGGAGACACATGCGTTCAGACATATCCAAAGATTTGCACACGGATGAGTACGCGCACAAAAAACGCTAACACACACCCACACGCATGGAGGGACAACGTTACCGTGACACTCCAGGGGCCCGAGTCAGCGTTTGATGGACTCTGTGATGGACGACCCCGAGGGAGGGCGGTGGGACACACGGGAGTCGGTGCGATGTGACTGATGGAACTGGAGCGGAGCGCTGCACAAACGGGAAGCGGCGGCGTAGGTGTGCACTTTTCCACCTTTTCCACTCCCCATACATGGGACACGCGTGGCCGTTTTTCAAACGAGCAGACTGCTTATGGTCGGCGAAAACGAAAGAGCATAACTCTTTGTGATGAACTACACACGAGCCTGCGCAGACTCTTCTTATAATACAGCGTCTTGCCGAAGACACGTAGTGGTCAGAATACAGCTGTGACCCAGTTACAGAGCACAAGAGCCCACTTGGTTAAACCTGCTCAGCTGATCAATTATTGTAGTTTATTATGGGTGTTTATTCTTGCTGAGTCTGTTTCTGATTCCTCCGTGGAGCACTTTGAAATGTGATTCATAAATTGGTAAAATTGCTAAATTCACTGTGCATCATCGAGACATACGGTGGTGCTTAAGGGGCAAATCCAGAAAATCAGATTTCATTTTTTTGTTTGTCTTTTGCTTAAACCATATCATAAGGAAATGATCAAATTGCATTATCAGTTATGGACACTTAATTCTAAGGTCCAAATGAATGATTCTGAAAAATGGAATGACCAACTTCATTGAGAAAAAGTGTGTGTATTTGCAGTGTAGCATGAATAAATGTTACATTTGGCCTTTGTGTTGACGTTATTGCAATCAGTTGATGCGACCTTTTCAAATATAAAAACTCCATAGTCTTGTACACACTTTTCTCCTCTTTATTGCCATCATTTGTAAAACATTGGTCACAGCGGACTGGAGTAGATTCTTCAACGAGCGCTGCTGAGTCAGGAAATTGGTTTTGATAAAATTAAATAATAATTTCTATTCAGTGAAAATGCTGAAGGATTCACACCATCATCTTCCATCATCCTCTATTAACCGAAATGATCATGACAGATGTGTCAGGATACGGGTGCCTTATTACTTCAGCTAAATATCTCTCTGTGATAAACCCTCTTGATGGTGTGATGTTGTCAGTGCGGGCAGATCATGTGTGATTTAGTGGTCTTCACCGTGCCTGTGTTTTTTTTCTTCTTTTTTCGTTGTGTATTTCTACAACCAGGCTTACATGCTGATTGATCACACTGACAAACCACATCAGTGTCTGCCAGAGCGAATCAGCTCAGTGTGTCTGACCTGCACTCACTGCATGCCTCAGTTATTTATATATATATATATATATATGGCACACTCTCATCTTTAATGCGGAGCCTGACGGCAGCCAGACTCTGTATCAGACAGACACTTATTAGCAACTCATCTGTTCCTCTGACCAGAGCCTTGTTGAAACAGCAACGCAAATACAATGGCGTGGGCTGTTTACAGCAACAGTGATTAGCCATTGAACCTGTGGCCTAAGCACTTCACGCTGTCTGATCATCGCACGGCTCCCTTCTCCTGCACAAGAGTACACGTGGCAGTCATCCACCGGGGAGGATAGTGTGCTTTCTAATCCGCCCCTCCTCCTCCTCCTCCTCCTCCTCCTCTGGCCACTGCAACTGCATTCTATCCCTTTAAGATTAATTTCTCGACATTTGATAAACCCAATAATTGCATTAGGCTTCACTGGATGCGCTGTATTTATCACTAATGTGGCACATCACAGTGGCATTCAGCGTTCCCGGCAGGCACCACGTGTGAGTCTCGTGGAGGCCCACGGGAAGCACGCGCCGCCACCTACAAGCACGCCTCTCTAGAACGCGGCGGAGAGGCAGCAGTGTGCACCTGGGCTCTTCCACTGGCTGGGCAGAGACGCCGGCGTGCAGCCACAGACGGAGGGCTGCGTGTGGGTGCTGCCTGTGTGATGGATGCTGCAGCTGCCTGCAGGGGAGGGCTTTGCTAGGCTGATGTTGGACTGTGTGTGTGATGTAGTGAGACTTAGACGAGTTAAATGAGCAGCAATTTTCCCCTGGAGTTTTTTTTTTCTCATTTTTGAAGCAACAAATTTCTGATTTGGGGCACTGGGCACATTATCGGCATCAGTGAAATGATTAATTTGATTGGCGTGTTGGAACTGAGTAATTCATACTTTCTGTCCACCCGAGTAAAAGAACATAATTCCTTGCGGTATTTCTGAAGGCTTCATGCGCTTCAGTGAAGTGCTTCATGAAAAAGATGCACTAATGTCAAACGATCTTGCCGACTTGACTCCTGTGTGAGCAGCGTACACAATGCACACACGGCGTGCACAGTGCACACACGGAGGGACTATGCAACAACACAACTGTCTTTGTCACTCGGTTGAACCATTGCACAAGGCTTCTGCCGTGGTCCTCTCAACCATCTTGGGTGTAACAAATCCAGCTTTTGTGGCAGGGGAATCCAAGTTTTTGATCGAGAGCGTATGTTTCATAGCGAAATGGTTTAGCGTGGCTTATAATATGGTATGTTAGATAGCGGAGTATTAATGGGAAGAGAAGTGTTTGTATAAAGAGAAACTATGCAGGAGATTTGGCATTTAGACAGGCTTGCTGTATGCTCAGCATTGAACAAAATGTCAAGTTCATATGCGGGTTCCAACCAAGTGCAACACTTTAGAGAAGTGGTTCACTTTCAATGTGCAGCAGAAGTGGACATAAAACAACGTTGAATTATTTTGTGAGCTCATTTCATCTCGTTGTTGGATTGGAATGTGGTTTGGAAATGAATAAACAGACCCTATACAGTCACCATGAATCAATCAAAAAGGCAAGCTGATACTGTAGTGCAGCTGTGGCGATACATCGTTCTCGTAATCTCATCTTCTGACCTGGTCGATCACCCGATGTTTTTTATTTTTTTAAGCAAGACAGAAAAACGGCTTCCTGGCAGAGAAGGAGAGCCGTGGAGAGGAGACGCAGGGACATGATGTTTCATGTTGCATTCACACCTGCACACAGAGGAGAGGAGGAGTGTGGCCCATTGCCCCAGCAGCCCGTCTGGAGGCCTGCTTCATCATGGCCACAACAGGATGAGGAGGAGGAGAAGCGGGTGTGTGTCTGTCTACGTGTGCCTGAGTGTGCCAGTGGGTGTATTTTCATGTGTGTGTTGGTTTGTACTGCCACATGCAGTTTGTCTGGGTTTGTTCTGCGTGTGTGTGTGTGTGTGTGTGTGTGTGTGTGTGTGTGTGTGTGTGCGTCTGGCATCGGTGGTTAGCTTCCAGACACACGGCGTCTCGCATGGTAATGATGATTTTATGCTTTATTGATCTGCTAGGAAACCCGCACTTTATTTACCTCTTCAGACAGTGAGGTCGGCGCCCTGGGAAATACTTTCTCTCCGGCCGTCCCCTTATGATGTGAACATTTAGAAATGCGAAACAACTGTATGTTTTTTTTTTACAATGGTTTGTATTTATTTCTAAATTGATTCTGCTGGATTACAAGCAAAGAAAAGTCTGACTGACAGTCCAGAGAAAATCTCTGCAGATTGATGTTTTTTTGAGGAAGTTACAGTGTTTTTCCCTACAGGTGCAGAGAGTGGAAGCTTTTTGGCTCCGTGGGGCTCCTCAATAAGCGGCTTTAACAGAAGAGTTTACTCAACATATAAGTGCTCAAACCTGAATAGCTTGTGTTGAAGAAAAGAAAGTCCCACATCCACCTTTAAACAGACTTCGAACAGCCTTTTTGTCTCCCTGTCGCTCTCTCTTTAATCGCTTTAAAAGCTGCCCAGGAGCTCTCTTGATTTCTAAGAGTCCCCCCAGGAGAAACGTGTGCTCTGGGCCTCTTCGGTCCATTTGCGGGAGTAGATTTAGTGGGCTTTGATGGAAAGTGACTTCAGTTTTAAACGGACACCTTGATATGTTCTTTTTTTTCTAATCCTCTCTAAGCTCATTCTGCACACATGAGAGTGTAAATTAGAGATTTTGGAATCAGACAAGCTCACCAACAATGTTCTTTAATGTAGTTTTAGGTTGATTAATCAAACGCATAAATGTTGCATGTAGGTTGTTTTTCTATAATGCTTTCTTATCCGAAAAATACAGAGAATACCTGCAAAGATATTATAACTAGCATCGCCAATTAAAAATGCCATAAAACATGTTCAACTCCCAATGGGGCTTTTCAGTCTGCTGGAATACCGCACCAAAATGATAACTGCCACCTGCCGGCCCCACCGGCCCCTCCGTGTCCAGCTGGACGACACCTCCCCTCGGTGTCAGGACGATGTGCGTTCTTTTTGTCACAGTGACGCGTGTGTGCAGGACAGCGTGCTTTGAAATCACAGACATTGGCCCCATGACGCCAAAGTTGGATTGATTTTCTGCTTCAACGATTTGTGTTTGACCAGAGGCTTTGTTATTATCATTGTATGTTGGGCCGCTTCGTCACTGAAGGCGCGATGAAAGGCATTTGAATGTTTTGAGCGCGGTGCTGAAATTACCACACGCGGTTGTCTGAGGCCATGCGGCTCGCTGGTTCTCACAAGGCAACGCGATTGCTGATGCTGTGTGATGGTTTCGTGTTAGGCTGCTTTTTCCACGCACATTTGCCACAACTAGCTTGAAGTTACGCAATTATCACATGTTGTGGCTTTAAGTCTTATTGCTGCCTCCAAAGTAGCCAAAAAAACCAAACCTGGGCAGAGGAGGCCTGTCGAGCTTCCAGCGCTCTGTATGGAACTTTAGAGGATAACATTTGTTGGCTTAACCCGTTTTCAATCAGAGGCGGTTGGATATTAGCAATGGTTCATGTATGACACCCTGGTGCACAATAAACAAATGCAGAAGCTGGATAATTTAGTCTTTTATCACATTTAGTTGTTTTCTAATTGAAGTGAATGAATGTTGGTACGATATCTACCAGTCAAAATGTTATCTGGTATTTTTGCATTAAACTTTATTTATTTGATTTGACAGTTGCTAGGCTTCTTCAAGCCTAAAAATAACAGTGTATTGACATTCCACGCTGTGCAGGATTTTTGTATTGAAGTTAAGATAAAGAGGTGAAGTAATATCGCTGTCAATCAAAAGCATGTGGGTGTTTAAATGCAACCAGAATCTTTTATCCAATGCCTCCCATTAGCAACACAATCTGTCTCGTGGCTGCGTTGCAGCGCTGTCTGTCCATCAACAAGCGCTTTTTACTCTTGCCTTTTAATCGGCTCCCCCAAACTGTTGATGTTTACTGCCGTTCAGAAGGAAACCAAAAACATTTGGATCTTTAGTGACACAGTGATGTCTCGCTTCTGCTCTCCTTTGTTGTGGCAGCTGCTCTGCGGAGGAAATAACGAACAACAGTGTGTTTCTCGTGCACCCCACGTCCTGGAGAACAGTCCGTCAAAAGGAACACAGGCCGGCTGCATAAACCTTGTTGCCATGGGGACAGCGTAGATAAACAACGCAACGGTATGAAAACGCGAGGTGACGACCTACGCTGCATGTCCCCCGTTTCCTCACCTGGATTATTGTCACAAATTAGGACAAGACAGCAGTAGATCTGAAGCCTCTGTCTCGTGGAATGGCAAGAAACACAAAGACCTTTTGATTTCGGATGATGTTCGCTGTGCCTTCTCTTCGCATAAATCTGGACTTTCAGGTAATTGGCCGGCACGCGCCTTTTGAGAGCTCATTTGGCGGAATATTTTATCGAGCCAGGTCCTTTCTTGTACCTCTGCATGGCAATGACAAGAATGTCTTTTTCCAAGGGTGGAACTTTAATTTGATAGAACAGAAAAATGCCAAAATAATCCAATGAGCAGAACAAGCACACGTTTCTCCCTTTTATAGTGTTGTCACCTTGTCCTTTCGTCCTTCCTACCTCCGTCAGTCTCTCTCTCTCTAATAGTTTCTGGTTAAGCTACTTTGAGTCCCACCGTCTTCACTCTGCCTCCTCCGCATTCTCGCTCACTTCGGCATCGGCAGTTTCCACCTCGCCTTCCCTCGACCGTCCATGCAGCGAGTGGCTGCACGGGGCGGCCGGCGGTCGCAGCGTGGGGCTCGTGGTCCACCATGGAAAGGGCGGGAGGAGACGAGGAGATGGAGGGTCATTGAAAGTTTGTGTGGTCCATTATGTGTCGGTGAGAGACAGAGAGAGATGCAGTGTGTGCGTGTGTTCAGTTGGCACAATCAGCGAGTAGAGTAGTAATCAGGGAAGTGTGTTACACAATGAAGGCTGCTTCCGTTGAATAATTTAGTCAGTCTTTTAGGAGATGTCTTTAAATACCTTGTTCTTCATGCGGCCATCTGTCCCAAACCCAAAGTAATTGTTGTTGCCGTCGGATACGACAAAGAAAACAAGTCAATTGTCACTTTTCAGCAATGGAAACCAGAATTTTGGAGACTGAAACAATTAGTTGATAGTGTTTATAAATAGACAAATTGTTGCAGTTTTAGATTGTTTTGTCTTCGTAATCTCAGAAGAGTCCAAGTTAATGTTGCAAAATAGCTGCTCACATGACCTAGTATCACCACTCTGCACATGAATTACGTCTCGAGGCTACAAGTAGCATAAGGGTCTCCGGTCATACTGATCGATCCAAAACAAGAGGAAACGGCTCAATTCACAAAAAGTGGACTGCAGCTGCTGAAAGCATCATTGGATGACGGCTCATGTGAAACTATTTGTCTTCTCAAGGTCTGAGTCACATGTTGCAGTAATGTTATTGCAGGGCAAACATGTCCATTAGGTTTCGCATCCGAGTGCACTTTGTCTTTTTTTTTTTGCAGAGGCAGAGAAGAACACGTTTTTGATAACCTTTCCATTATTTATTTATTTTTCCTCGTTTTTTTCTTTCTCGGGTATTTCCAAAAAAGATGTATAGGGGAGATTTTTTTTTTCCATTCATTTTTCATGAAACAACGGTCACTGCTTCAGGTCAGCGCTTACAAACATAAATGAGTTTGAAAGGATGATGCCGATGCCTTGGTCTGTCTGTATTCACTCCAGCCGTGACACCCGAGTGTGCTGTGACGGCGTTTCACGTACCACCAAGGAGACCTATGGAGACTATGAAGACTCTATGAAGACTGAATGTGAAGACTATGAAGACTCTATGAAGACAATGAAGACTCTATGAAGACTGAATGTGAAGACTATGAAGACTCTGAAGACTATGAAAACTCTATGAAGACTGAATGTGAAGACTATGAAAATTCTATGAGGTCTATGAAGACTATGAAAACTCTATGAAGACTCAATGTGAAGACTATGAAAACTCTATGAGGACTATGAAGACTCTATGAAGACTATGAAAACTCTATGAAGACTCAATGTCAAGACTATGAAAAGACCATCAGAATTCCCTTTCAACTAAGTGTGGCTTTTAGCGCCGTTCTTTCTGAATTGGACTGCGTTTGCAAAGGAGGCTCTTTTTTCAAAGAAAGGGTTCAGTTTTTGTAAGACTGTAAGAACATGACATCATTTAAAAATATTCAAATAGATAAATACAGGCCATTTACTTTGTAGCATGTCAAGGGCTACGTCTTAACCTCCGAGGCTGCTTTGATCTTATCTGTGCAGGTTTAGTGGCAGCAAACATCGTACAACTTTTCAGCGCGCGTTCAGCGATTGTCAGGAAGAACAGAAAAATCAATTCCTACTTCAACGTGACAAAGACGGGCCTCTGTGCGCTGCAGCCTCGTGGTTCGACCATCCGTCTCATCTCGCTCAAACCGCTCTGAGGTAAAGGCCGACCTTTAATACCGTCGTCTCTGCGTGAACATTTATTCTGCCTGGTTTGTTTCAGTAGAGAGTCGTAGGTGCCCTCTCGGTTTTAGTTTGCAGGCGAGTTCAGGAACGTTAAAATCTCAACTAGTTCATTATAACAACCCTCCTTGCCGACTAAAATAAAAAAAATGGCTGTGTTTACTCCACAGCCTGTGTATGGCTGTGTATACTCCAATTAGTGTATAATCTTCATTTTGTGTTTTGGATGTTATTTATTGGGCTCTACTTTCATTGTTTGGTTGTTTTGTAGTAATTCAAGAAGAAAGAATGCAAACAAGCATTAATCAGTTGAAAATTAGCTTTCCATTGAACCAAATGCAAAAATAATAAATCATTTAACATTGAATTTATAACTAAATGCTCTCTCCCTTCCTTTTTCTTTCTGAGCTACGGTACTGTGTGTTTCCACCCAGTTGAAACCGCGACAGACGTACGGACCATGGTCCTATTCGTTGACCCGCTGTAAAAAGCCTCCCGTGGGAACCGCTTTCCTCCACAGGAGGGGATAGATTCCTCCGCTGCTGGCTCAGCTGTCTTGCCGTCTTTCTACAAGGTCACAGTTGAAGGATGTTTCTGCTCATTAGAGGGAATTACACTGACGTTTCACCGCACACTTCATCTTATTTATTACCCCTCAATAGGAGACAAATGCTTTGATAGAACACGAGTAAAAAACACCGTCCTACTCATGAAATGGCAAGTGTGGTAAAGTAATAACAACACAGCACATAGTAATATAGATATCATTAATTCAGTTATTTTCTTTGCCATTTTATGTTTACAGAATACAACGGCAGAAAAACTCCTCTGCGCTTCAACATTCTCATCTTCTTTTTTACCCTCGCATCAAAGCTCTTTGCCTTTTTCTGACAGATCTTTCCTTTTCTTCTTTGCCCCTCCACTGAGCCGCAGTCGGACTCATTAATATGATACTGTTACAGTAACAACATCTGTACCCTGACCCACACCCTGCACTGTGCGGGTTGATATAAATGTTTATTTGATACCAGTATGGACACATACTTGCCAGCCATTGGGGCTGCTTGTTTCCTTGTGCATGTATTGACTCTTTTCTTTGCTATGGCAACAGGGGCGCATGCACATGCTGCGGCCGATAGCTCCACTGATTTTTGACTGCTGTGCCCACGACGCGAGTCCCACCTCATGCTGCACTGGGACCAGTGGGACCAGAGGAGGCTGACTGTTCACATCAATGATGCTCTGTTCTCAAACAGTCAAAGTTGACGATCCAGGTCTCCTTGCTGTACGTTTTTACATTACAGGTCATTTAGCTGACGCTTTTATCCAAAGCAACTTACATTAAGTTTTTAACCCATGGAGCAATTAGGGTTAGGTGTCTTGCTCAGGGACACTTCAGCATGGGACATGGGGCAGCCGGGCCTCGAACCACCAACTACCGCTACCGCTGCACAACGACGACGTTTTAATGTTACGATCTCTGCCCAATAGCGCAGAAAAATGTGACAGGGACACTTTCCTTTTGTTTTTGGGGGACGATTGGGGACAAACCCACACAGAAAGTATGGCTGATTGATTCTTTTCTTTGGATAGTTTGTTGTTATCAGAGACCATCAATAGAACCAGAACTCCAAATTAATCTCATTTTAGGCTGCATCGCGGGAGGGTAATGCTGAAAGCTGTGGCATTCTCATGCAAATAGCAATAGTAAGAATTCCCATAAAGTGTCTTCCTCGTTCACCCCAGATAGATCGTAGTCATCAAAGAATCAAAAGAATCGCTCGCCATAGGCTGCAGGGAGAGAAAACAGAAAGACGTGTATTCAGACAAATAGCGAGGCCAGATGAAAATAATATGTGCCTCTCCTCAGCTGTTTAGCTCCAGCCCTGCTCTTCATGCCCTACTCAAAATGTGCAGACAAAATGAGATGAGAGAAGGTCATTAAAGATGCCTCTGTGACTCTGGCGCTGAGAGGTGTGAAGGAGAGACGGAAAGCGTGATTGCGAGACAGAATTACAGGAAGGGATCTCTGTGACTCCCAGGAGAGGCCGTCAACATGAAGGCAAATGGTTACAGCGGATAAATGGCAGAGATTATGTTAAGAGGAGGAGATGGTTGAGGCGGGAGCAGGGGAAGGGATGCAGCGGTCCTCTAAGGACGGGCCTACTCTCCAAAACAAAATCCCGTCCACTTTGAGGGCAAAATGTGTGCTCTTGTTATTGCAAAGGTAGATGTAACCAAGTACAATTAGGCCCATCTTTGTACTTTCCTTTTAAAATGTTTTGATTTGATGTAACCAAACACTTTTGGGAGTGAAATATTCCCTATTAATAAAGTTAAGACTAGCTTCAACTTTAAAAGCCATAATTATTATATTCCATCGTAAATATATTATTTGAAATGGACCATTCTGCATAATGAGTAAACTTAGGACGTGAATTATATTTTGATGCCAAGTAGTAGTAATATATTAAAAGCAAACAAAATTTCCTTGAAACAATAGTGCGGTCGCTGCGGTCAAATGTTGACCATGAAACCGACGAAATAGACGAACATGCTTCAGCGTGATGGTAAATAATGAGAAACACCGGAGCGCGGATGAACCGGACCTCCGTTTTTTTTTTTCACGCTCGAATTTCACTGCAACCGGAGTTACTGTGAGCTCGAGCAAAGTGGAAAATGTGATGCACACGCATCTTGTGAGTGACAGCGTGGGCATGCTGGCGTGCTCTCTGTTTGCATACACACGTGCGGGTGTCGGCTCCAGTCGCCACCATTTATCATTCTTTGGAAGGTCAGCGGCCATTGCCGATTAGCACAATAGGTGGTTAAGAGCTCAGCGAGTCCGAAGACTCGGCGACGGAGAACTTTCTCCACGTTTCTTAAAGTTAATGTCAGCTAGCAGCAAAACGCTGACGCATCTCAGCATTTGTGGGGAAGTTTGTTTACCCTTTGAGCAGTTTATTTTAAAGGAGAACATCCCAGAGGAAACGTTTGCTCATTATGTGGAGGACTACCACCAGCAGACCTAATTCTTTTCTATTCAGACTTTAAAAATCCTGCGGAAGGAGTTTGACTGTCTATTGGTGAGGGTTTAACAAAAGAAGGATGTAGCATCCAGTGTTTTTGAACCATGAGTTTCTCTAGAGACACAAAGGGTTTTCCTTCTTCCTCAATAAATTATTACTCTTAGTAATTACCAAAAATGTTCAATATGATTCATCCCCCACTGAGTAGAATTAGAGACATCCTGATCTGTATCATCTTCTTGTCAGTTTGGTTACTAGATGGCTGTTTAAATAATTGTCAAAGATGATATAATTTGGCAAACCGTGCTGTTTTTTAAAGAGCAAAATAGTAAAATCAGTGTTTGAATATTAGATCTGCAGACTGCGTGGCCCTTCTTAATCATCCTCTTTTTAATGGGAAATAATACTGTTTGTGTGATTGTTATTTGCTCCACAGCCTTTATGAATCTAATCCTGGGTACTTGGAGAGGTGCCAAGAACATCAATGGATGCTATCTTGTTAAATATGATATTTAAATAAAAAGTACTGAATAGACAGTTACCTTATTAATCCCACAAGGGGACATTCTCTTTCGCTACTGCAGCATTTTCTCATTTGAATGAGAAAGCGTGTCCAAACTTTTTCACTTGTACTGTAAATTAAATAAAACAATGTTTCATTCACTAACTAAACAGTAGTGCAGAGATCCAACCAAACCAGTGTCACCGTGTTGTAGTTGTGTGATGGATTCATTGTAGAGTCTTATTGCAGTGGACAGGAATGATCTCCTGTATCTGTCCTTGGGACAGATAAAGTAGGAGGTGGTCCAGTTACTTTATGGGAACTAAGAGGAAGACGATGCTCCACAAAATCTGATTTGTGGGGATGAAGGCACCCATTGATTGCAGGGGCCATGGGATTCGTCACCATCATCAGGCCGCACGTTGGGCTCTGGAAGGAGCTCTTTTCCCGACACGTTATCCACATGAATGAAATGCTGTAGGTTCCAAGCTGCTTCAGGCTGGATCGGAAAAAGATAGTAGCGGCTTCTCCTGCAGGACGACCGAAAGCAGAGGAGCAGTGCTGCACAAATGTGCACAGGGCAGCCGGAGTCTCAAAGCCGCGGCGACATCGGTCGAACTCAACGACGAGTACACTGAAATGCTTTTAACCGCGGGTCCCTCTGGGAGAAAAACCGAAATGGTAGTAAATCAAGTGAAGTGGACGGCAGGACGAGCCAAGACACAAAGGGCCGCGGTGAAAGAGTGAGTGTGTGTCTGCTGTGTATGTAGTAATGTCTAAACATATCTATGATCATGCCTTCTGCAGACATTCATTTAGCTTTTACTCGATGTTGTTTGGTTGCACAAACTGGTTTGAAACCCAAATCCAGCCAGTCTCTTCCAAATGTTTTCCCAATGAGTTCACATGAGTCAGATCTCGTATGTAGTCACTGCCAAAGAAGCATCAGAGATCCGGCCGGAATAGCTTAGAATTTGCTCACAATATAGGTCCTTTCAAATCTCTAATGATGCAATTAAATAATTGACAAATTAAAAACCTTATGCGAGACACATTTGATTAAGAACCTTAGCGCAAAAGTATGTGGTTTTATTTTGATGAATTTGGGTAAGTATGTGCTTTTTATAAATAGACGTGTTTGCGTATCGCAACATTCATATTTTATGATTTCCTCGCCTTTCTATTGCGTTCCCATTTTGACAAAGCATAAGGACATTATGTGAGGTGCTAGTTGTAGCCTTGCCAATCTCTTATGGGAAACAAAATCGTTAACCAATGCTGATCTTATGAATTTGATTTTGCAATGCAACCTAGTGTCGGCTGTTTTGTTTCGTACTGATAAGTCTTTCATGATATTCATCAATCAAGAGGCTCTAGAGAGGAACCGAGGATGTCATGGTACCCTGCTGAATCCCTGACAGGAAATAACAGTTTATAACCCAAACGTTGATATCTCAAAAAAGAAATCCGTTCTTAACTATGTACAAACGTCATTTTACAGCACAGAAATAGTGCATGTATATTGTTACTGCAACTCAAAATCAACTCAAAGTTTTCTATACTTAACTGCTTAACCATTTTTTGATTATTTATTCTGCGCCCCATCTAGTGCAACTGTTGTCTGTAAATATCTTTTAGTGAAGGAGTGCCGGAGCTTTTCCATCTGTCCCACGGACTATTACATTTCCCTCGCCGTCCGAGGACCAAACAACCTCTGTTTTCAAAGGTCAGCCACATTGACACAGACAAATGGAGAGCTAGAGCTACTGTGAGAGATATAGACGGTGCTTATTCATTCAATTCCTTCACCTCTTTAGGGTACCTTGCTGGCCTTGCTGCACCAACCGTATACACGACATGTATATTTAGATGCATTTGTTCTTATCATGAATGAAATAGTTGGATTCCCATCTGCTGTTTTCATCCATGTGTGGGTTCAGCTGTCTGTGACTGCTTTGAGAAAGACGCTTGCATGCAGTCACATCATACAATTAATCTCAATTAAACACAAAATGTGTGTTTTTTTTTACACAAGCCGTCGCACATGGCAAGTCTTCGGTATCAGCAGAGAGAATATGAGATGAATTATTGTAGTGTTTCCCACAACCACCGTCGCTTTAATGCACGGGCGACGGATGATGTCAAAGGTCTCACGAGGCTCCGGGAAAACAAATATAACAGTGTTTGACTTTGTGTGGGCGGCCTTCTCCTGACCTTTGGCCTGAAAGGCCCCAAAAAAACGCTCTCCAAATGGAGAAAAGAAAAAAATAGAAAAGGTGGATTCGTGACACCTTGTCCAAAGCTCTGATCTGCTCTTGTCACGGGGTGACAGCCAAAACAAAGGTAGGACCCAAACGCAGGATTCAGAAGATAAAAAAAAAGATTTTATTTTCGGCAGCAAATGGATGTAAATGGGCAGCGCTGAATCCGTGGCCGGGGGAAGACGCTGGAGAAGCAGGCAGGCACAAGGGTCCGGGCGGCAGGAGCGATGCAATTGATGGAAGCCACGCTGGAGAGGCAGTGATCCGGCTGGCTGGAGGGGGGTTCTCCCGAGCCGCGGAGGGCGAGAGGGGAAGCCGGGGAATCCGTCAGGCTCAGGTGGAAGCAGGCTGGGACGAGGCTGAAACACGGGGACAAGGTCAATGCACAAAAAAACCTCTTTCATCGAAAACTCAATCTCTGGTGAGCGCTAGCCAAGTTACCACTAGGAGGGCAAAACAATCTGGCGACGGCTGGTGCTCCTGCTGCTCCTTTAAGAAGGGTTCCTGACTGATTGTATATGCAGGACAGGTGTGACAGCAGGCAGCCACCAGACTCCGCCCAGGTAACCGAGGAAACCTGCTCGCCCAGCATGAAACTCCGAAACACCTCCAAGCCAAGTCAGATCATGACAGATCTGGCGTGACTCGTTAGTTACGAGCGATGGTTGGACAAACGCTGGCGAGGGGGGGGGGGGGGGGGGGTTGGTTAGCGGGCAGTTGTCCGTCAGTCGTTCGCAAACTTGTCCTTCACTAGTGAAAATCTCCATGCTCAAACGCAGTGAGCGATCGTGCGATGTTTATCTAGGTCGCTGATGTAATGTCGAAAATAACTTGCCTTCCCCAAAGCAACCTGCCGGGGAGAAAACGTCATGACAAGTGATGATGGGCTACGACCAAATGCAAGTCTGTCCCTCTTTCCTTCCCTTTTAAAGATGAATAATGCTCGTTCCGGGCTCTGAGTTCAGACCACACGCCTATTTCTGGATATCTGTGTTAAAAAACAACAACCCCACACCGTTAATTTCAATTAATTTGTCGAGCTCCAGATCACATCGACCTCCCTCTGCTGTTCTCTCACATCCCAACGGATCACAGCGTGCAAATCCCCTCCGCTCAGCTGCTCCGACGATACGTCAGGTATCATCAGCCGTCTGAGGTTTGAACACGGCGAGCTGGCTGACGTGGCACCATTTATTTTCAGGGCACCTTAAAATGGCACATGATGGATAGTTTGACCAACATTCAAATCTCATGCCACTGCACCAATAGCGATAATGCGATATGATAATACATGACATGTAAATGGCCCATTTGGCTGCATGCTGTATCCTTTAGTAGGTGGCATTTTCTGATTGTAAACTGACCGCGCAAAGCTTTTGATTTCATGATTTTTACTGTGTTAAAATGTATTAAAATATTGCGTAACTATTTACTTCTTCTTCACCGCTGGTATTAATCAATGTCCCCGTGTCAGTAGATGTCTCCCTGCTGCCCCTTCATCATCATCATCATCATCATCAGTGGGGGGTAAATCGGAACCGTCTTCGTCTCTCCGCTCTCACAAGCCTCCAATCCACGTTTTCTCATCTCACTCTTTCAAATCATCACGTCTGTCCATCCCTTCCTTTTGGGAATGGGTTGCAGTTAAAAGGTTTCATTGCACTTAACAACGTACTGAGTTACCGTAGTTACCGTGTCTCCACCCGGTTCCCTCCACCGTCTCTGCCGCTAACTGTCTGCATTGCTCTCCTTTGCTGTGTGTTTCAGTTAAACACACAGCAAAGGAGGTGCACACTGCAGCGTGAAAATGACTTAAACCAAAATCCTTGAAAGAAAAAACGAAACAAAAAGACCTGATAAGGCCTGAGCTTATCAAAGCAGCACAGCTCGACCTTTTGGTGCTGCGAACGCGCTCGTCAAGTTAACTTTTGTGACTTAGGAGAGGACGATGGAAATGTCAGTGGCCGATGTGTCCTCTCCGTAATAAACTATCACCGCGTGCTGGTATGAATTTTTCATTTAAAAACAATGCATGCAGCCGTTTTTTGTCTCCGTGTGGAGCACTGCTTTTATACAAGACGGAAATAATTGGAACACACGTTCGATACAACACATTTAATTGCTCAATTTGATTTTGTATCACCAGGTTCTCTCCCAGTTCTCCCAGTTGGTGGCAATTTATGTGTGCACTAGAACACAGTACACAGTTCACTGTTGTTGTGTGGTTATGGATAAGAATAGATGTTTCTGGTGTTTGTTGTGAATGTGACAAAAGGGATGATGGAAACTTGTGGAGCTTGTAAAACTGCAAAAACTAAATATGATAACAAACTTCTGCTCTCAAATAAATTCTAAATATTTGTTCTGTTAAAAGAAATGTCTGGCAGAATTTGATATATTAGTAACATATTCCTTCAATAGGTTTAAAATGATCAGCAGACGGTCAGCAGAACCCCAAATCTGTGGCTGGAAATCGTCTCCAACATATGTAGTATTGGTTTTCTGTTCAAGTAACATTTGCCACAACGCAGTGCCACGCTGTCTAAAGAAATGACTGTTACAGCAATAAATGCCTACAGACACCACATGCTTACAGAACTACTGGAGGTGCAGAAGCAAAGGGGGCACATTTGTTAAGAACGCTGCTTTTCTGGAGAGTTAAGTTCATTCAACACGTTCAACACCAGGGGAATTTGTAATGCAAAACTATAACTTTCTAACTCGAATGTTGCAGTCATGTGGGTGTTTTTTTTTTAAAGAAAACCATAGGTGTGATTGTCTTGCGATGTCATCTGCCGCTAATGTGCCCGGCCCTCAAACCATCATTAAAAATGGAACAATAGATTCTCGGCATGTCTGGTTTGCCTAGAAGGTGCTGTTACACACCATCATCCCCTCTTCTGTCCGCCTTATATTCTAATGATAAAAAAAGCTAACTAAAATATATATTTGTTCCCCCTTTTTTTTTTTCAAACATTTTTGATGGCAACAAATGTGCTTTGGACCAATTGAAAAATCGAAAAATATAGAATAATGCCATCTTTGTGCTTAATAGGGTTTCTCTCTCGCTGCCCTTCACGAGGACGCAGACCCTCCGATGGCTCAATGGTGTTGTGGTCCAGTGGAGCGAGGCAGCAGGGTTTAAACAGGCTCAGGCTCTCCCCATGTGACCCATCGAGCACGCAGCAAGCCGCTCTGCTCCCTGTCACTGTTTTGTCTGATCCGTGAAAATCGGCGGAAATGGGAAGAAACGTCCGCCGACCTGTTGAGAGACGCGGCGATGTCGGCGCGCATCGATCCTGGTCGCGCGAGTTCGCCCGAGCGGTTATCTCATCACCTCTGGCCGGCGGCACGGACTCGCTGGATGGAAAAAGTTGCATCAAAGGCAGGATTAGGATCAGACCATTTGCCAATTAGCACTCCCGCCCACACGGGGCTTCAGACAGCGTGGGGCCGATAAATAATTCAGACTGAGATAATAATGAGCCGTGAGGAGATGCACCTCTGGCCACTGTCTCCGGGCACAGCTGGACGCCACGGTAGCAACGAGCTACCGTTTCCTTCCTTTCGCTGTTCACAACTCCCCCGCCTCCCCCGCCCACCTCTACTCTTGCATGTCTCCGAAATGTGAGCAAATTAATCACACGACTAAATGTTGACTGGAAGGTGTGTGCAAGCATCCACCCATGAACCACGCACAAGATGCAGCACAATGGCAGAATCTCGTTTTAGCGTGACAGCGAGGTTGAAAGGGGGGAAAAAAAACTCACCTCAAAGCATCAATTATTTACAGTGAGATCAAATTAAAACTGCATCTTCCGAATGAAATGTCTGATAAGGCCCCTTTTGTATAAAGTGACGTGTTGTTTGGCAGCTCCGGGTGGTGAAATGAAGGTAAATAAAAAAGAACTGTAGCAACAAGATGACAACTAATTTGACAACTAATTTGTTGAGTTAAAAAGTATTTTTTGCATTTTAGCTCCAAAGAATCTGTGTCAAAAAAACATGTGGCCGTATACAAAATGCAGCATTGGATCTATCATTTAAATCAAGTTATTTAAGTAAATATGTGGAAAATCAGCCTTTGCTACCCCCCCCCCCCACCATTAGGTTATGGTGGGACGCTGATATTTAATGATGATATTGATATTTAATGAGTAAAATGAACAATGCTTAGAGTTAGTGCTTGTTTTGAAACTTTGTCTGTGGGGTTTGCGCACTGCTATAGAAAATTGCACCATGAATGATACACGGACCGACTGAAGAAGAATCACTTGCTCACTGGCACGTTTCAGCTGCAAGATTAATATCCTGAAAAGTATTTTTTCTTTATCACACCTTCACAAAAACCCAAAAGACTGATGATGAGATGTGATGATGAGGTAATGCCTTTTCACAGAGCTTTTGTGCCGCCTGAAAAAGTTTTTATAAAGCACAATTTTCCATATTTTTAAACATGCTGTGCAGTCGCAGTGGTTATCTCCAATGAGAGCAGCGTTTTGAAGACATAATGGTTGAAAACGTCGGTTAAGGTACGGCATAAGGAATGATGAAGGCTACGTTTTTTTCCCACCACATTTGTCTAAATTGTATGTCTTGGTGAAAATATGAAAGGTTATTTATTTTCAGAAGCTTTTCTTTCTTGAGCAACGTCCTCATTTATATGGCTTGTCCACCCGTTTAATCTCTATATTCTAGTTTTGGTGAGAGTCATTTACAATGTGTCCGCCCTGTAATCTGTTTTTCTCTTCTTGCCATCCATAAGGGGAAACTGCGACACATCAGCTGGTTCATAAATTTCTGCTTTGCTGAAATATCTAGACAAATTCCAAATGTCTCAAATCCGCAGGGGGACTTTCGCATTTCGGGGAGCTCGCTGCAGAGTTACACTGCGACTGCGTCAACGCCGACAAACTTAATCTTTACTTCCTTAAAAAGTATCAGGTGAAAACAGGTGACACCTCGTGCAGAAAGTGAGAGAGACAAAGGAGCACCGGAGGAAGCTGCGTAGCAGAAGATGTCAATTGGCTTGTTTTCACTAATGCAATTGTGTTTTTTACTAAGCCAGATACTAGGATTGTTAATAGTTACACCTTAACAAACAGCAAGTAAAAAATAAATAAATTAAGCTGAACAGTCAGCCTATCTCAGGTGACTTTGGGGCTGAACGCTTTCACTTTAATTGCCAGGCGGGGGGGGGCGAAGCGCTGCAACGCGTCTGGTGTGTTGTGGGGTCGTATCAATCGTTCGCTGACAACAAGCTGTACACGTTCTGCTTTAGCGCGGCCGCAGCTGAATGTTGACAACAAGCGAGTAAACAAGGCAATGCCACCGCGCTACAGGGGGAGAAAGATGCAGAATCACTGACGTTTTACTGCGTCAGTCTCTTTGGGGGGGTTTTCATCCGTCTCAGCTCCGATGTGCTTTGATTCCCACCATCACCGACTGGGCTATTTGGATACAAGAAAAAATAGAGACCTTTTTAATATGGGCGATACTCCTCTTTAAATCTGAAATGCTGATTCACGGCGTGCAGAGCTGCCAGAAGTAAAGCCAGTAGATTTTTTGCTCCTTCATTATGCATTAGTGTGTGTGTGTGTGTGTGTGTGTGTGTGTGTGTGTGTGTACACACGTGTGGCCAGTGCGTGTATCCCCGGCTCGCGTACTCGTGCGACCGTGTGCGTGATCACCCGTGCATTGTGCCTCTTAGGGTTTTCCTGCGTCTGTGCTGTGAGAAGCAGGCATGCGGATGTCTGATCCAATCACTCTCAGCTCTGGAGGGCCTGAGGCCTGAAACAGCGAGAGACTTGTGAGTGAAAACAACAGGAAACAGAGCGAGGAACAGTGTGTGGGCTGTGCATCTGTAGTCATGGGTTTGCTTTTGAGGCACCGCGCGTCAGTTTGGTCACGGCCACCACGTTGATGACACTCTTGCCAACAACTGCTACGTAACATAACCTGCTCTTCATTTATCATGATTGCGCTGACTCTAAAACCACCATCCAGCTCACAGATTGAACTGCAATGAGTGTTGTCACCCACGCCTTTAATCCAAGTCATAATCATATCTAATACTGTGGTTTGACTATTAAAGACTGTCAGTTTTGTTGCTGTCAGTAATATCATGTATAATAATACCTTTTGAAGGTACTGGGAAGGAAAAAGGGGGTTCTAAATGATGGTTTGCATCACTTCTATTAAGTCATCGATCTAAAGAAAAGCCTGAAAACAAGCTAACACCAAACTAAGTGAGATCCAAAGTGCATTATCAGTTCATGTCCGATCTTCGATTAATTTATAATACGGTTACCAGCGAAATTATAAATAGTAAGTAAATAGCTGCCTTTCAGCACAAAGAAGTATTAGCCACCAAACGTTGTGTATCTCATTTCAATAGTCTGGAGAAAAATAGTCCCTGTGTGTGCATGTAAACAGCATCCGCACGATCTCATTCATTCACATCGCTCATCACGTCCACCTCAATTGTCCGGTTGCGGTCTTTATGGAAGTTCAAGTCCTCTTCAGCATAATTTTCATTTAATAAATCATAGGGCTTTTGGGCACATTTTGAAAGTCATTAATCGTGATTAATCGCAACTAAAAGATTAAATCTTTATTTATAAATAATATAAATAATAATATAAATAATAAATAATAATATAAATAATAAATAATCCTATACATAAATATTACAAACCATCCAACAGAGGCTGCCTTAAGGCGGGCTTACAGTGATTGACAGGTCGCTGCCACTACCGGATCTGTATCCAGCATCACTACCTCGGGCCTCTGTTCCAAATAGGGTCACTGAAGTATTCAAAGATGGGGGAGGAAGAGACACCCAAAACTCCAGGCTTGATAAATGTCAGTCCACAAACCAAGTGATCACGCCACGATGACCACGGACGCTTCCTAGACCTTATGGTATTACTACATGGGACCATATCCATTTGGTCACACACATTCATACATACATATTTAAAAAAAGACCAGACTACAAGGATGCTTTTGAATAGTGATTGACCTTTGATTACCATGTCAGCATCGAGCCTTTCTCCATAGCAAGTAGTAACCAACAGGTCCAACGCCGAGCACAGTGAAGCAGTGCGTGGTAGAGTATCCGAAGCATTTGTCGCAGTAGATCTCCTGAGGATTTCACATCCCTTTTATTGCTTTTACAACCATGCTTCCTTTCTTATCTGTTTCATTACTCTCCCAATTATTCTCCACAGCTTCCTCCGGCTAACCTCTCCTCGCCCATTTCATCATTTCAGGCCCTACGTGTCTCATTTTGCTTTGATATATCAAAAGGAATATGTGAATACAATCTTTTGAGATGCTACAATTCGGTCTGACTCCCTGTACTGCTCTCATTACTACATAAATATTACTGGTATGCCTGCACACTAACACTACAATCTGCTTAAATGAGATGATTACAGAATGCCATTACTTGCCACCTTCACCTGCTGACTATTTTTCAAACGCTAAAAAGCTTTTCTTCACATGCGGTGAAGGTCACACGCTTCCTGATTGCAGAAGTATTGAGAGTGGGCGGAACGTAATGAAGACTTTTTGGTCTTGGCAATTGTCAATTTGTTTTCTTAGAAACACTGCGTCTCAATATCAACGATGACCATGAAGGAACTGTGCCTTTTTCATGGTTTCGGCGGCCCACGCCTTTCCCAAATGCATCAGTCAGGTATTCTCAGGTGAACTCCTGTGTCGCCCTCTGATGTGAGTCCACAAGCTGCAGAAACACGGCAACTTTTTCGTTGTCATTTTGGTTCATTTGAGCAGATGAAAACAAAACCAGTAGCTCCAAATGTCTTGATTGAGTTCCCACAGATCTCTTAAAGACGGAAGCAGCTAGATGAACTTATGTAATGCACCAACAATGTAATTTTTGAGGCCGATTCATTCTTCATAAAAGTCTCTCTTTATTACAGCAAAGCCTCCAGACACAAAGCCCCGGGTGGGTTGCAAACCGTGAAGGCAAATCCCGTTAAAACGTATTGTTCTGCATACTGCCGGAGTTTTTTCCGGCTCTGGTTTTGCCTTTTTGGGCACTTGTCCCTCCGTGTTTTCAGCAGCACTGCTGCTACGCTTCAGCTGCGACTTCATTGTTTGAGCTTTCAAGGCGGCAGTGATCGACTGGTGGCGCGTGCCAGCTTGGGTCAAAGGATGATGAAATGGCTGCTAAATTTAAGTATATTAATAGAAAAACGCATTTACCCAATGGAGTACCTTCCGTACCCCCATTTCATGCAGCTGGATCATATTCTTAACGTCTCATAACCGTAATGTTTTTCATTCAAGCCGTTCAAGACGCAATCTCTTTACTTTTTAAAATGAATTAATTTAGTTGGAAGTCATTTGATATTTGGATAACCGCTCAATGAAGACCGAGAACCATCAGTTTAAATAGAAACTGACTCACGTCTCTGTCTCTAGGGGGGATTTTGAAGACTGCCTATCAGCTTTGATCCAGATGTGTGGTAGTTTTCCAATTATTTCAGGCCTCAGTTGTTTCCAGTGACATTTACTTGTGGCATTTTTGGATGAATAAATATGAAAGGCTTTGTGTGTTGTGCTTTTTGGAAATAAAACCAGTTTAAATGAAGGGTATGGAATGTCCTCCAGAAGGGAGAATTCTTTCTTTAAGCCCCCCATGATTGATCGAATCACCATTTAATTTTTCCTCCTTTCCCTTCCTGTCACACACCCACACCATGTGTCAGTCTCATACTGCCTGAACCGCATTTATTATTCACAACCTCTACGAGTATCCTCAACTTCCCCGAGGTTATGTCCTGAACAGAGGACTAGAATTTGGATTCGGGTTTGGATTTGAAGGAGTTATTACTGCAGAGCGAGAGAACCTTTGTGTGTGTGTGTGTGTGTGTGTGTGTGTGTGTGTGTGTGAGCCAAACGATCGATTTCATGTATAGTTTATTCGACTTGGCTCTGGCGCTGTGTTCTGCCCCTCTATTGCAGTAGAATCCTTTTGCCGCATTAAAAAATGATCAGCCTCTTATATCTGCTAATATGATGATTCCTGCAGGGCATTTGCAATGAATAGAAAGACAAAAAAACGAACCCACAGACGAAGCAAGGGAATGCAACCTCGCTTCATTTATTTTAAAGGCTGATTAAAAAGCCTGGGTGTGCCCGCTGGTTTTGGAACGATGCCTCCCCCTGGACTCGTTCAACTATTAGAACAACATAAGAAATACCACCAGAGGTCCCTAATGCTTCTGCCCGTGGCTCATATGTGGACAGGCAATGAGCAAAAGAGAAGCACAGGTTTTAAAATCCCTTAAACAAGAAACTGGGCTTGAAAAGATGGTTTCGATTGCACAGCGATAATGCAATCGTACCGCAGCTAAGCAACTGTTACTAGGCGCAACCGGGCCGGACCAGACTGTAAACGTCTCACATGGTTGCCTTGCAAGAACTGGATACCAGACACCAACCCGGCCAACTGTCATTTGAATGAAAGTCAGCTATTGACCAACTGCACAGGCATTAGTATTCTTCTACCGTCACACGCAGGACAGACATTTCACATCCTGCTTTGCAGAAGTTTTTTTGCAAAATAAACCTTTAATGTGTTGTTTCTAAACCAAAATCAAGGACACGGAATCAAGAAATGGTCTTTTTCTGAGGGAGATGAATAAAGAGAAAGACAGAAAAGAAAAATACAACCTTTTTGTTGCATAGCAGATGCGCTGTGTTTCTCTCGCTCGCTGTCTGGGCAGATAATGAATCAGGAATGTAAGTTCAGCTGAGGCAGCAGGCTGTGCAAACAGGACTTTACCCACTCTATCAGTGACCCACGTCCCGCCTTCAGCTCGCACACGTCACTTTACTGTCATTTTTCACTCGTCACTTTGTCACTTGTTCGCTAGTGCACTATTTTTAAACTTTTTAAATATTTTTAAATTTTAACTTTAACCTCTTATTTGATACTAACCCATAGCCTTATTCTACTAACCCATAGTATTAGCATTTTACTTTATTTTATTACCTGTGCACTGCTGTCTTGTTGTCTATTGTTACACTATCTACTGTCACGCAACAACCGCCAAGTCAAATTCCTTGTTTGTTTGACATATTTTGGCAATAAATGTTTCCTGATTCCTGATTTGTTCCACCGTCTGTCTGTGTGTTTGTACTTGTGTGTGTTTTCAAAGCATCCTCTCAAAAGCATCACGTTTCCACCTTAATGGAGTCAATGAGAGGACACATTTCGCTCTGTAGTGGTTGCTTGCGGTGAATTATGAATTCAACCTGATCGACATCATTGCAGCTTGTTAATGATCCCATGGTTGTTTAACAAAAGTTGCATTTGAGGAATTTAACTTTTCAGAACTCTTTCCTAGGCGGGCGCTTCTCGCCCGTGGGCTTCTTTTAAGGTTTCATTGAAAGCGCTCAATAATTGAACAGCAGTTCTGCAGATGTGCGGCTTCTCTCCGTGGTCATTGGTATTCTCTTTCTCTTGTCCTCATCGAGTGCAGTGAATGATGCAGGCGATGGGGGGGGTCGAGCCTCGCGGCATCCTCCTTGTTTACCCATCAGGTCCATGCACAGAGAGGCATCAGCATCGGCTACGGAGGGAAATGAAACAAGAGTGTGGGAGACCAGAACAGGGGGAAGAGCAGGGAGGTGAGAGAGCAACACAGTAGTGGACAGAGGAGTCAGGGTTGGGGGAAGGGGGGGGGGGGGCAGCGAGGGGGGACACTGAAGGTTGTGGTGTTCCCTCTAGCTCACCCAAGCTCATTAATTTTCTCATTTAGTCAGAACAGTGGAGTGTGTGAACAAGAACGGGGCCTTGCCTACTAATGAGGACAGGATGAGACGAGCAGACAGCTTCTACAGTGTGTGTGTGTGTGTGTGTGTGTGTGTGTGTGTGAGAGATTGACAGAGGCAATGGGAAGTCCATGAAGTGGAGGAAAAATACTATCTTTGTGTGGACATGTACAGATTAAACAACCTAGCTCGACACAAACATTTATTTAAAATTTATTGATCGAGCTGCATTTTATGGCCAAAAGTTAATGGTCACTTGTATGTCAACTGTATGTTTTGATACTATACGGTTTGGGTTTTGTCTTTTTGAGAAATATGTATCTTTCAAATCAGCTCAGTAACCACTTTTTCAGTTAACTGTGTGCTTCACAACACTCCCGCGCACAAACTTTCCGTTTCAAATTCCTAAGTGGTTTGACCCGAGTTTGCAATCTGTCGTGTGCATATACCGGATTTCAGTCGGAGAAAGAAGAAAAGAAGAATCACGTCATCATCCTGGTGAAGTGAACCAATGAATATCAAATGGTTAGTTGGGTTGACGACATCGTCTCTCAGTTCCGACTGTTGCCGTGGCAATAAAACCACTCAATTAAAGACCAGCAGTAAATGTAGCTTTTTGTGGTTCCTCCGGCCATTCACACGCCCAAACACAAACAGACACACATTCAGACTGAAACGGCTCCACTTTAACTTGCAGCACTGACGAGGGCATTTGATGGCAAAGCACCTTATTTATCACGCTCCATATTTCACTCAGGAAATTGGCGTGAAATGTTGCGGTAACTATGTCACCAGTTGGAAGTAACGGCTCCTTTAAATACTTTAAATCAGGAAATGAACAGTGCTCCAACCCGGACTATAACTCTTTAGCCACACAGCGTCTCCATTAACAAGGGGCAGGCCATTAGACCCTCGTAAAGGGAATCTGTCCTCCGTAATTAAACTTAAATATGGTTTCTCTTCTCACACGACGTTACGATGCTGCTTCACGTAATTCTGAGATACAAAAGATATTAAATAAATAACCAGAGTGAGACTTTACTGCAAACAATGCGATGAACACTCCAGGCCCTCAGACCAGGATCTGTGTGACTGTGTAGAGATCCTGTAAACCCAATAAGAGAGCCTGAGAGGTGATTATGGAAGCTTGTTTGTGAGCAGAAGATGAAGGAATGTTTGTGTGTGCAGGTGTTGTATGATTCGCGCTCTGTGCCGGCCATAAAGGAAGAGGTTTAAGTGAGGGAGGAGAGAGTTTTGGGGGGTATATTTGTGCAGAATGACAGAGAGGCAATGACCAACACGAGTGGCTGAAAACACATTTACAGGAAATTGGAACAAAGGAAATCTCTTGTGTTTAGGTGCTGATGAAACACTTTGCCTCTTTTCTCCCTTTCTATGTTTTCTAACATGTTTGCGGTTTGCAGAGAAAAACACATATTGGATTGGCCTTTTTGTTTGTTCCTCCTGTGATTCAGAGCTCAGCAACATGCAGCTCAGCTAAACCCAGCTGGCTGCAGGTGACCTTTGCACCTTTTGCCTTTGTTTGATAATTCAAGTTGAATGCGTTGCTGCTCGAAAAACTTCCAAAATAACAAGTGGATTTTTGAAACCCAGCAGTTGGAAACATCAAACTCAGGCCCCGGTGAGTTATTGACTGCTGCTGAAGGGGAGAGACGTCTCTGCATGTTTTTGGATAGATTTCACCATTCGTGGTACAACACATAAGTGCAAATTGTAAGCGTATGAAGTGAATTGAAAAAAAAGCTTGTAGCGAGCTCGATATCCGCTTAGAAGGCCAAACCACAACGATAAGGAATATAAAATGAATTACTTTGGTTTTTACTTTTTTTTTTTTTTACTTATTTTTTATTATAAGCATTTTACTACGTTCACACACAGCAGACAGTATAACTTACTCTACAGCCCTGACACATTTACATACATACTGTAGATTTACAAACAAGATGCACGATGATGGCACGTCTCCAAAAAGCCTTACGTATAATTGGCTTAATAGTAAAAAAAAACCTGCAAACAAACGATAAAAGCAAGCGTCCCCGATGTGGCTGATGACGGTTTAGTGCCGCCCACTGAATTCACCCGATGGGAGTCTCGTTGTTGACTTTTCTCCCCGGTTTTCCCACGTGGGGGATCTGCTCTTCAAACACTGCGGAGCAGGACATTTAGTGTTTGAAGTGCCAACAATTTCCCGACATTTAGCCAGGACGTTTTCCCAACAAGCTCACCGCTGGAATTTACTGCGTTTTATTCTGTCAAGGCTGTGAATTTACTTTGGAGAATCTCAGCCATGGAAAGAAAAAAAAGCACTTTTAGTAATGCAGGTTGAGCAAATTGACTTTGAAAATTCACTTTTTTTTGTCCATTACGAATCTTTCCACCGTTGGTTTGTTGACAGTCTCCCACACGCCGCGTCCCAAGTAGTCTGCCACAGACAATTTTGTTCATATTCAGAATACTTGTGCAATGTGCATGTAAATGCCGTACACTGTTAAGTTATGTTATGTTACTGTTATTCTTTCTTGACCTTGAGAAGCGTGTTTGCTGGTCTATCGCAGGCAGAGATGATGAGGTACAAATGGTGGCTTGAGCTATGTCGTTCAGATAGCTCCCTGGACCTTTTAGTGATGTTATCACAAAGAATAAATATTGCAGAAGATAAGGTCCTTCTTCTTTTCTCGCAGAGATCTGTAAACTGAAATAGCCTTCCAGTGTATTTGCCAGAAACTAAGAAAAAAGAAAAACTGGAATTAAACAGATTCTTTAAGTGTTTGATTAAACGCTGTCAGATGTCCATTATGTACAAAATAAAAGAAGAGCCAGCAGGTTTAACCAGCCATATTGAGTTTGAGGCAGGTCAGCAGATTATAAGCTGCACAATTCGGCCGAACACTTAACAATCCTTTAAATGTATTTATCTATTTCATTGCGACCAAGACGCTTTGCATTTAAAAAAAAAAATCTACAGTGAAAGGAAGCTTCTGTGGACGGATGAATTTTCTAAAAACGGACCGATTTCCCCGTCTGCACTCCCAGCCCGCTGCATGGTACAATTTGGGGCGACGTTGAGGGACAGGACATGAAACATTTTCTGAACATAAAACTTATTTTGCTGACATTTTCTAAGGAATAAAAGAAGTGGGGGTGCAAAGATGAATGCTGAAACAGGCGACGTCTTCCTGGAGCTGGTGGAAACGGGTTTGGGAGCCCCGAAGCGTTGTCTCTTTTTGAGCTTCTTGGGGGCGATTGAAGAGAATCGTGGATTCATCGTGGATGTCTTTAGGCGCCTCGATACGGCTTCTCACTATACACGATAACTCTTTTCAGCAACCAAAGGCTCACATTTCTCAGCTATTATAGTCTACTTTCTTCCCCCTTCATTAGAGTCGTCTAATTAACGTGTTGGTTGTTGCAGAAGGGGAAATAAATCCCCGGAGCTTCGTCATGTCTCAAGGTCTCTCTCCGAAGTTCCCTTCCGTCATCTTTCTCTGGGTATCTCTAAAACGGGTTTGTGCATATTCATGTCAAGGCTTTGAAAACAACAGGAGCGCCTCGGTTCAGACGGTGTTTCCCTGATCGGAGGTGAAAGTAGATACAAGGAGCTAGCGTGAGATTTGCATACGTACGTCTTATCTCTTTGAGTATAAACTCTTCATTTAATCCTCAAAGTGCTTTGAAGGCGAGACGTGGCCACATTACGCGCTGTGTGGCCTTGTGACTATCGAGGGACAAGCGTTACATAATCACAGAGGGAGTTTACAGTTGGTTCAATTGGGGGAAATGTAGCGTCTTGTAATGAATATGGAAACTTTGGAGCTGATTTTTGTTTTTTGGTCTAGTTAAATATAGTGTTTCCCAGGGACTTTCGCTGCATTGAGGCCTGCCTCTTTGGCGACGGGGGGGTTGCAGACTGAGCTTTAGGACTTTCATGCAACTCTGTCGATGAGCCAGGGAAGTCCTGCAGGGGCTGAAAACGGCTCAATCGTACTTCTAGAAAAGCGTCTCTGCGCCACTCAATGGGGACAATAAATTCTATCTAAAATAGACTAATTCTATCTAGTCTATTTTAGACATATTATATTCATTTTTCATTTCTCTAAACAAAGTAAACATAAAAGAAAAACCTGGATGATTGAAAGCATACTAAAAACAACAAAATGAATCTGTATGTCAAAAACCAGATAATAAAACGGCTTCAGCTCGGGTTGAAAGCCTTGGCTGCACCGCGTGGCCTAAACTCCGCTGCTGTCTTTTACGACTCGTCCGAATAACGCAGAGGAAAGCGTGCTTGTGATTGTGCACGTTCTTCTGCATCTTTTGCACACATTGTTTTTCCTCCTCAAAACTCGGTGACGGGTTTGAAATAAACAATCACAGATTTAAAGTCTTGCACCGTCCACACGCCTATTGACACACACACGGACGCAGCGTGACAACAGAAAAAAGAAGCAACACAAACCCCGACCAACAAGTCCGCAGCAAGAGAATTCTCGCCAGCTCAACATCCCATCAATAATTCAACAGCCGCTGGCGTGGGGCAACACAAAGAAGAAGAATGAGAGAAATGAAGAATATATATGAGAGAGAGAGAGAGGGAGAGCGGGAGAGACAGAGAGGGAACCAGAGAAGGGATCAAAGTGAAGGATGACTGAGGGATACAAAATGAGAAGCGTTTGTTTAATGCTCTTATTAGGGGGGGGTTGCCTGCAGGGAGACGCATTGCCTGGTCTCTGAACTGATCATCATTCAAATCCTCAGAGGAGTTGGCCTCGGTGCAGAGGCTCAGATCCTATTAGTCCAAATCACTCCGCCATAATTAGTCCCTCGCCAGGCATCTGGCCCATGCTCACTACACCAACACCGCTCCTGGAACCAGACTCACCTCAGAACTGAAACGATTATCCCCCTGCGCCACAGCTGTACCTGTTAATTAAAAGAATATATATATATATATAAATATATATATCATTCTTGCCTGTCATTTGAAATATAAATTGCCTCAGAGCATTTGTTTGTTGCACTGCTCGGAGACCAAGCAGCCAACTCTCCCGCGTCTGCCCGTGCAACTCACTCCAATCAGGACATATTGTTTTTGAATAACGCAATACAATAACTTTGTAATCTGTTGACTGATGTGCTGCATTAACTAACTAAGTGATTATTTGGTTTGATTTGTAAATGAATCCATATTTGCAACCTATTATTATGATTATTATAGCAGCTCCTGTGATTTATGTGTGTAGCATAGAATAAACTAATTCCTACTTTGACAGAGTTTATTTTTTGGAGGTGATGTGTCATTTTAATGTCACGTATGCTGAAAGCTCAAAGTGCATGTAAAGGATATGTCACAGTCACAGTTACAATTACCTACTTATTTAATTGCATCACACTGAGCTCAAACGTGAGTTACGAGGCCGCCGGTGACAAAGTCTCCTGTCATTTCATTAGCTTCAGTGCGTGTGTGTGAGTGTAGTAACTGTGAAGCATGTCAAATATTTAATTAGCCGGCACTCTGGAACAGTAGTCTCTTTTGAATGGAGCTACAGTTGTGTGTTTAACTTAAATTTACTGACCAGATTTCCCCTCCACCATTAACGTGAGAGGTTTGTATTGAGCCTGTTGTAAAGGCGAGTCCTCTTTTGGCAAATGTTATTGTGCATATCATTCCTCTAGTTATCTTTTAGTGGGCAGTGGGCTCTTTTCATTTATTTTGAAGCCTGATCTCCATCTTTCTGTCATCCTGACTCAAAATGTCATCAAAGCTCTCATAGTTTCAACTGCAACCTCAATGCACGTCGACCCCGAGGACGGAGACAAAAAAAAAAGCAGAGGAATGCCAATCAAGACTAATATATGGATTCACATTACCGGCCCGTAGATCCGCACGGAATACCAGGCAGTCGTTGCAGTCCCCTGAGGTCTCTGCTTGATAAAGCAGCACACTCATTTGCTTGGACACACGAAAATGACTCATGCGAAAGTCACAAGGGGACAATTTAAAGTGGGTACAGGTTTAAAAATGCGGTTGCGGTTGCACTGATTCAGGTGAGGCATGAATTGCAAAAATAGAATGAAAACCGTATCAAAGGTCACATATTTCTTTGAGCTTTTATGTAAATGCAAATTAGCGTACTTGTAGGGTCAGAAAAACGATAATCTGACTTCAAAGCCTATTATTTTCTTTTAGTGTTTTTTTTCATAGAACTAGCAGTTCAACTCCCAAATAACGTAGTAGTTTACAACCACAGCAAATCCAGACGAGAGGGAATCTGGAACAGCGAGATGCTTGTCATTTCCGCTCGACACCACATGCTTTTCCTTGCTGCTGTATCAATACTCTGAAGCTCCAGGGCGGAGAGCGTGATGTCAACGCTGTGCCAGTCGACCCGGGTGCCATTACGTTTTTCCCCTTTCTGATTCCAGATCCTCCCCCAGTGCATGATATCTGGGCCGCTGTGCCGACCCGCACAATTGAGCTGTGACCTCTGACCCTTCGTCTGCATTCAGCACTGTGCCTTCAGCGGCTCACTCGGTTCCTTTAGCATCGCATCCCGAGGGGGAAAGCTGTGCGCTGGCGTACCCTCCCGAGTGGATTGACCCCATGTTGAGATGGTGTGAGAGCAAAGAGGCGACTTCCCTCAGACTGCAGGAACTGTTTGACTTTCTCTTACTTCAGAATAAAGGCTTTTAGAATATAATACAACACAAGGAAGATTTTTTTTTTGCTGAGTTGACTACGTGCTGCGCTGTGATCATTTAACCTCGCCGTCCGAGAGAGGAAAGGAAAATCTGCTGTAGCCGGAGTGTAATTACTTGCCTGCAGCCCACCAATAAAATGTAATGAAACTTGTGTCGGCCTCTTCCCCGCCCCGGGACATGACTGGGCTTACGTCGAATCATTCACAGCAGGGCAGCGCATGAAAACTGCCGACAGGCCGCAAGGTATTGTGAGCAGGTTGGGAGTTGGAAAACATGGACGGAGGGGAGTGCGCTGAAAGGGAGGAGGGATTCCAAGTGTCTGTACTAAATAAACTGCAGGAAATCCACCAAAATAACCCACGTGAGAGGTTCCAAGAGGACAGCTTGCTGGGCTTGTTTGCTGTGCAACGTTTGTTGTTGTTTGTCTCTGTCGCGGCGATGGCTGTCAGATGTGGACGACTTCTAAGATATTCAGCTGGAAAGAGGTCGCGTCGAGCGGTTTCCCAAAAAAGCTGAGGGACTGGAAATCGATGGAGACACACAAATTATTGATGTCGGGGGAAGAAGGGCGGTGCTCTTAAATGCCTTTCAACGAGGCATTTGTTGAGCCTTGCTCGATGACTTAATACTATTGATATCGACGTCCAACTTGCCCTGAGTGACTTTCAACCACCTTCAGAAACACGCTGTGAATGAGTTGTTCTCAGTAGTCTTGCATATAGTTGTACTTGAAGACTGTTTTTGGGGGAGAGTAAAAAGATGAGACTGGTGGCAAGAAATACACCATTACCTTCAATAACATGAAGGTATTGCACTAGACAATGGAACAGATCTGAGAATTGGTATTTACAGTATTTGATACACTGCCGATTTTTGCAGGTTTCCTCTTGTAGGTGATCAAATACTTGTCATGCCATGCAATAAACTGCAAAAATATATATTTTTTTAAATCATAATTTGATAATTTGATTTTCTGTATTTTTGTTTTAGATTCCATCACTCACAGTTGAAGAGTACCTATGATACAAATTACACTCCTACATGTTTTGTAAGTGGGAAAACCTGCAAAATTGTATTTCATTAGGACAGTTTCTATTGGCCATCTCTTCTTAGACGCATGAGGTATTCATTTTTGTCATCAAATAAGCTTGAAATGGGAGAATGACAGCTGTTCAATATTGGCAGTTGAAATCATCAGATTCATAGTCTTATTTATTGATTTGCTGATCTGACATTACCATAGACTATTTGTCATATGATTTCAACATTAACACAATATCATATTTCATACATTATACATTATGTTCCCACCATTGAGATATCGAAAGAATGTATGGGTTCGGGTCGGTGCTGAGATGCGGTATCACATTGCCTCCTGAATCGAACATTCTCTTTGATGTCTTGAGCAGTACGAGGTCCGGACACAAAGATGTGTGTGTTCAGGTATCTACAGGTGCGTTCACAGGCCTGCTGAAGACACACACACATAACCCTGGGCCTCACCTTTCTTAATTCATGCTGGGTTTGACTGAATGCGCGCTTGCTTACTTGCGAGGACGCCGAAGCAGCTCAGGTGTGAATTGTGCTGCAGTCTCGGTGTCCAGATCAGGAGTCTCTCTGGACCAGTGACTGTTTGCAGCATTAGTTTGGAGAGAGAAGATGAGATGACGCCTTTATTCTCACCGCTGTCATCAGCGTGCCTCGGTGCGGCGCTGGGCGACACCTCTTCCTCTCCACTGAGTCTAATTCAGTGCGGGATGCTAATGGCAAGTGTCTGCTCACCAAGCGGGCTGTAGTTTTTTTTTTACCCGCCTCTCGGGGAGGAGCGGCCGCATGTCAGCATCTCCCCGAGAGGCTTCGTCTCCATGACTACCGTTTTTTTGAAGTGGTTTTCTCGCCCTTCTCACTTCTCCTCTCGAACATCCAAACCGCGGGCCTCATCACGCCTGTCTGCCTCTCCTGCCTCCGGATGAATGGACTTCCTGTGGGTGGCAGGAAGTAAACATCAAAGATCTCCCGGAGAGGTGGGCAGACCAAAGAGGAAATAAGCTGACGAGAAGGAACTTCATGCCAGTTTCAGTTTCAGGGGCCGGGCCTTTCTGTGCGCTCATACTGTAGATCAGAAGTGGTTTACGTAGGTGGCTGAAGTGTTTTGCTGCACATCCCGCTTTGATTGGACGCGCCATTGGACGGTATCGATCTCCATGTATAACTCCATGAGATTGAGACTGCTCCGAGGCATATAATCGTTCGTGGCAGGTTTGGACTTTTAGTCAGTCTCTGTGCCGCTCAGCATTTCTATCCACGCGGTCGATGCCGGTGGCTCTCGGTGCATCTGCCTCCCCCATACCGGTGGTCCGTCACCCGGCCCGTTGCCATGGTTCCCTCCTCATCAAATGAAACATTCCATCACCACTCAGGCCCCTTTTGTCTTTGGGCTCCACCCTTTGTGTACCCCTCGCGGTTTCCGACGTCTTATTGATTGAAGCGATCGCAGCCGGTAGTTTTAAACTGCATGACTTGAAAGTTGTTTGATTGCTGTAGTGAGAGAGAGAAGAAGAAACTGTCTATGTTAGCGTGTAACTACAAACACGCTAACATAGACGATCGCGGAGTAGTTGTTAATATAACATTGACTATAGCAACAATCGGACACACACATCCACGTAAACACACACTGATCTTTCCCTCTGTCAATGACTGGATCGATCTCTGTATCCATTAATAAAGATGAGGGCCTCTCACTGCGGCTGTGATATATATCTATATCTATATATATATAGATATATATCAATAAGCAATAAGCTCTCTGCATTGAAATCGTAAAAGTTGATTTGCAGCAGCCCTGACAATTCTTCGTTGGTGTCGGCCCCCCGGGGATCCTGCGCCTTCTGCCGTTGGTACGGCAGTATTAAATCCTCTGGCTGCTGGGAGTCGATGTAGATTTGCTTTAATCCAGTGGTAATCTAATACAGGCACAGCTGGAATCCAAAGGAGTGCCTCACCCCACCTGCAGCCCGTACTTCTTCTTCTTCTCAAGAAACATGATTTGGGCCTATAAAGGCACTGATAACATCCTGATTCCACTTAAACGCAGAGAAGTGAGAATTAAGTGGGAGCATGGAGGGGAAAGTATGCATGATCAAACACAACGGTCAAAGTAATGGAATGAATTACTCTTTCTCTTTCTGTAACACAATTGTTAAATGGCGCGGAAAAAGTTCTTCTTTTGCTGCCTTGTAAGTGTGTAATTTATGGATATCTAAAAATATAAAATCACAATTTATAAATGTGGCCTTTTCTTGTTCTCTTGTTCTCTTTGCCTGAAACTGTCTACAAAGAGATGGACTTCTATAGCAGTGGAGGTTTTTTTTCCATCCCATTGATTCTCAATTAAGAACTGGTTTCCAAATAATTTCGAGGATGGAAAAATTAGTGAATGGATGGTGGCTAATAAAATACCTGAAAACACATATTAATACGGATAATTGGTCATTTCAATTGCTGTTAGAGGATTAGGGCATTTTATACTTCTAAAGTAATGATAATATAAAGTATACTAAGTACATCGATAAAAAGAGCAAAATTCTTTAATTCTTGTAGATATTTAGATACTGGAATTGGAATGTGACAAACATATTAATTGTGTTGAGGAAATCAAATAACATTTGTCGCTCAGAAAAAGAGCAAAGAAAAGGTTTCAGCACTACAATATGCTAGCACGCTAAAACGCACAAAAATCTCTGTCTTTTCTTGTTTTTCTTGTTTTTCCGTCCAAGATTGAGGGTATGAGACAATGTAATTACTAGTCTTTGCATTTAAGTGCAACTAATTTAACACGCAGTGTGATAAATTAGTACTTCAAGGGGGGGTAACAGGAACATTTATAACATCCCTGTTGAAGTTTGTCCTGAGTAATGGGGGCTGCACTACTTTTTTTCAAAGATCTCTTCTTCTCTCTCTTTTACTTTTTCCAGCTCCAATCTCATTTGTAGCCATCTGTCTCGTTTGGACACCATTACATCCAAGATAGCAAAGTAAAGCTGACGTTTAGTCTATTCTTTTATTTACTTATTTATTTGGCTTTACATTATTGCAAATACTTTTATTTAAGATATTTACCTTAAATAATTCCCAAGCCTCATTACATCAAAAGTTACTATTAGTTGTGTCAAATGTCTCATTAAATCCACATTTTTCAATACGAGTGCTTCAACAGGGCTGTGAGTGATAAGAAGGGTTTTTGAATGCAACCACAGAAAAAATAACCATCACTTGATGGATTTTTTCTGGAGGGGAGAAATGTAGGAATTGGACAGGAAAGACTACTGAGTCATTGTTCCACAGCTGATGACAATCTATAGACCTCTTAGCCTTTCAATGAAATAGGGCATTGAGTTGTCGGAGGAGCATTAATTAACACAGTAATCGAGTGTGTGTGTGTCCGTTCTGTGGTCGGAAAATCTTGCAACAAACTTTGTGAAAAAGCGACTTTACACTTGTGGGGGGCTTTGATGATGTCGTCGTTTACCAGACTGGCGGTCAAAGTAGTCAAACAGATCAGAGGTCATCGAAACGTATCGCACCTCAGCATGTGGTTTGAAAATAGAAATCCTTGTCTTTCATATCAACACAACACGACCCTGCATGTAGTCAACAATGTGTTCTGATCTTCGGTCGTAGCCAAGAAGTGAGCAAAGTCACCGTGACATCACCTGATGGTTTTTGGACTAAGCGGCTTAGAAGCCTCCAATTTTAGGCAGCAAGCTGCAACTCTGCAAATACACACAATAAATATATCAGAAGAAAACCCTGTACATGTTTATTGAGAATGTTAATGCCATCATTATGAATGGTGCTTCAAACATTTAGTATCCAAAAAGGATTCAAACAAGTGTTGTTTTGCAAGTCAATGATGATCAATCACCCTTTTGCTCACGTTGGAGTCTCGTATTTTAGGCCGTGCGTTACTCACTTGTTTGTGTCAAGGATGTCAGATCACTAATCCCCCCCGAAACCGTTTGAATGTATTAATTAAAAATATCATTTATGAGCCTGCAGTGCTGGCATGAAATGCTCAGTCAGTCGACACGGTGGTTCCCCCCTAAAATCCCCTTCAGCACACATCTGTAATGTAACCGTGTTTATCTCCGGCTCTCTCTCTCTCCCAGAGCGCTATCGTCTCTGGGAGGAGCCTTTAAAGGCGTCAACAGTCTGGGCTGTTTTGCTCTCCAAAGACCTGCACAGTAAGAAAACTCTCTCTGCACAGCGCTGACTGACATACGCGTCTCGCTGTCGCTGAGCGCTTGGCGTTTTCAGCTTGGAGACCTCGATTCATCCCGGGCTTTGGTGTTAACACAATGATGAGTTGGTGAGTGGGCCCTCAACCTGTCGAGTGCAAGAGCCCCCTTGCCTCCGGTCTCAGCCTCGAGGTCCGCAGCCCCGCTTTGTTCTCGGCCCTTTGCTCTCTGCGAAGACGCATTCGGACCCAGAGTGCTGGTTCATCTTGCAGGTTTGGCCCCGAAAACTAGCAGAGCTGCATCGCCTCGGGGCTCAAATTTAAGCTGCTCCGACGCTGCTCCGCTCTTTGCAGTGGATGCACCCCCCCCCCCCCCCAACCCCCGAAGCTGTTGTGGGCGTTTTCTCAACCTTACATTCCTCCCCCCTGGGCCCCTGTCTGTAGGACTTCCATGGTGGTTGTGTTGTGGAGAATGATCTGCTCCACCTCCCATCTTTTCCTTTCCTTGTCCCTTTACTCCCCACAGCTCCGTTCCAGACCGGCTGTTCCCATGACGCCACTCTCGGTCGGCTTTGCCGAACGGCATTGAGCAAAAAGAAGCGCGCACAGAGAGGGAGTTTAACCAGGTCGAGTCAAGTTCCGCTCGACCTCGGCCGTACGGCGTGGCTTCAGGGAAATGACGACCGACGACGGCAGCATGCGGTCACGAGGCGCCCCGTTTTCGATGAATCCGAAAAAATCCACCTCGTCACTCCCTTAGTGGACAAACCCTGTTCTCATGACGCACTTGTGCCCACTGGGCATGAAGTCTGCTTTATTTGTGCAGCCCAGCGAGCAGACAACCATTTGTATACATACAGTACATGGGTTTGCATTGTATTCAGGAATGTTTTGCATTTCTTCTTTGGGCTATTTTTTTTAATGAATTTCATCATGTTCTCCTCCTACCCTCAGAACGGCTCACCCAGAGGGACATTTAGTCATTCAGCCAAAAAAACACAACAGCATCATAGCCAGGGGTTGTTATGGGGGGCTTTTTTTACCGAGGTTGATGCTCAGTGTCCTCTGACCCGTGCTGAGGAAGGTCGTACTACAGATACTTCCTCTTGAGGAGAGGAGATACATCGTAGGAAAGAGTTTCAGCACACGTATGGTGCCATCGAGGACTTCAGAGCTCTGCCTGCCTTCTTCAAACCAGTGCCGGATCCTCTCTGATGGAAAACCGAAACGGCTGCCAGTCAACTTGGCAGAGTTCTTCTTAGCATGCAGTAATTCCCAAATGAATGTGACCATGTTTTATTGATGTGAAAACGCTGCACTTAACACTTTTAAATATACATGCCGGCATGTATAAATCAAGCACACATATACTCACACGCCTTTCTATGGACATCTCATAAGGATCGCAGTTTTGTTCTCGGGAGAGACGCTGTAATCAAGCCCGCCAAGGAAATGTCAACGAAAGTAAAGACACAAAACCGCCACGTGCTTCGACTGTCCGTGCGGCCCTTGAGAAGGTGATCACAGGCACCGTTGGACGTATCAAACGGTAAAATCATTGAGGGAGTTAAAGACGCGAGGATGGTAAAGCGTCCATCTCGGGTGGCAAGCTCCGTGCGAACATTTCCGCAGGAGCATCAATTAGGCACGAGCCGTCTTTAAATGCGCTAATCCGGCTCCTCCGCCTCCCTCGGGGACGCGGCCGCAGCACAACGGGGTCGGCTGTCTGTGGTTTTAATTCCACCCTGCGTTCGTTGGTAATTGAATTCCTCACTGGGACCGCCGGCCAAGTCGGCTTTTATATTGCTGTCAGTCGAGGCTGCTAATAATGAATTAGCTTGAGCATGGCGGCGCGTGGACCTCGGGGATTGTAGTCAGTCTAAATCACATACGTACCAGCAACTCATAATCACTGACACAGCTCTAAACTCACTTCATCATTATTTCATTTCTGCCTCCATCATATGGACACAATAAAAGCTGTAATGGTGTCCATATGGAGCCAGTCAAGGCTTGAGGGTCCTCCTGTAGAAGGTAGGCAGCTTGAAATAATAAAAATCATTTCCACATACCGGCTCCGACATTTATTAAAAACAAAACATTAAGCACGCATTAAACTATTACAACTATATATATGTTGTGAGTGTGTTTAAGAGAGAGAGAGAGATTAGGGGTGTCACAGTCGCGGTGGTCGATTCCAGTGAAGTTACACGATCTCTACTCAAGCCTGCACACTGCTGAAGGAAATTGCCACTCAAAAAAAGGTGTGTGTATTTTTGCTGGAGAGCGTTGAGAAAGGGACACACACGGACACAGTGTGTATTTTTAAGAAGGTTACAAAGGGAAGTTGCTAAGCAACTTCACTCCCCCCTGCATGGACGTGCTGAGATGAGAAGTGCCAAATGACTGGAAGAGAAATGCACAAATAAATAGTTTGGAGTTGACTTGTCTGAAATCGACTCAGAAGAGGACGTTTCTGTGTGTTATGTATGTAGGTGTGTGTGTGTGTGTGTGTGTGGGGGACGGGGCGTTTACACGCTCCGTTGCAGTGGCCTGAGACTACATTCATTACTGCTGCGCTGCACACATCCCATCTGCAAAGATCAGCCCCGATTGGACAGACTTAGACTATCTATAACCGACCCGCCGAGCGCGGTGGCCGAACGAAGAACGGAGTCAGGTCTTCCCCCCCGAGACGCCGCGCGTGTCTTTCGTCCTGTTCTCTTTTTTTCTGTCTCGCTTTGGGTCACCAAATGGGTTGAATACCAACACAAGACTGAACATTTTTTTTGATCTCAGTGTTTCAGACCAGTGATCCACTAGAATGTACTTTTTTTAAATCATGCATAAATAGTATAAAGCCACGCGAAAAAACCTTTCTCTAAGGCTCGGTTTACATTACATTAGGCTTAAACATTTGTCCCATGAGGTATAAAGAGTCATAGGTTCCTTAAACGACAATATACCTCCAATCCAGTTCCTCAATAATTAGTGAAAAGTAACTTCATATTACGTTCATATCACATTCACCTTAAATCCAAACGCATTCCACACCAGAGCTTTGAATCGGGGGCTTCAAAACCAATTCCATCAGGACTTATTCTTCCAAAACTCTTTTGAGAGAAAACACCGGCGCTTCACTTCACCTGGGTCTCTGTAGCTATAATATTATATCACGACTTAATAACAGCTGCCCAAATGCTCCATTATAGTTCCCAGACTAGCATTGTGGTTCACATTTCCGGCTAACTGAAGGCCGTATTAGAGCCGCTTTTTGGATCAAAATGATCGCTCGGGACATCCCGGTGGTGGCTACGTATCGGTGTGGCACTCGTCCCGACCGGGTTCAAACTCCATCTTCCACATCACTCTACGTTACATCTCTTCCTGCGTGTGGCTGGTTTCCTGCTCTTCCATGAGAGACTCCTTCGTGTTCTCCTCTCTCTCCTGACACCACTTAAACCTCTGCACTATTCACCCTTTTCACCCTTTTTTTTTCCTGCCGCTCATTCAACCTTTCATGAATATTCTTGTGTCCCAGAACTTTGGTCTATTTTTGGTCTAAATGATAGTTGATTCATCTTTATTTTTATCCTTACTTTCTTATTTCCTCCTTATTTCTGCTATTTTCTTAAGAAAATGACTCCGGTACACGTGCTGCTCATTTTATTTCTGCGAAAAGGAGCAAAAAGATTGCTTCCTGTAATTCCTCCACTTTTTAGTTAAATGTTTTGCTGCTTTTGAAAGGAACAGGTGTCATAATGTGCCATCGATGAACTTCATTTTGAATTTAAAGCCCTGTAAACTACTGTTTAAAAGCAGGATGGGCAATGTGAGGATATATTATATTTTTATGCCATACTCTATGTGGATATCGTCACTCTGACATATTTTAAAATCTACACAAACACGTTTTAATGTGTACATTACTGTCACCTCTCCTCTCTTTCTGATTAGCAAAGAGCAGCATGCGCATTTCTCTCTCAGCAGCTCTTCACTACCAGCTGCCACCGACAGTCACTCTGCACGTTTCACAAACATCGCCGGCCGCCGTTCATATCAGTTGTCTGGAATTAACCGCAATTTGTTTGAGTAACCTGGTGAGGCGCCAGCATTAAACTTGACTGTTGCCTGGTCAGGTGCTTTTTCAGCAGCCTGTGTCTGTACAGCATACGGAGCCACGATGCAATAGATGATAGATAGATGAAGATGCAATAGATGATGTGTGTGCAACCAACACCTTTGGTTGCAGCTGCAGCATGACAACTGTAAAAATAGATTGAAAAGTGACTCTTACAGCAGAAATACTCTAAGTAAAGTGAAGTTCCCCTAGGGGATCAATAAAGTACTTTATCTATCTATCTATCTATCTATCTATCTATCTATCTATCTATCTATCTATCTATCTATCTATCTATCTATCTACCTATCGGCACAGAGCATCAGACTGTCTATCACAGTCAGGTCCGTTACAATAACAGAGAAAAACAGAAGTCAGATTCCCTTTATCTTCAGTTTTATGGCTGCTAGAACATAATCCAATCAAATGAAACTACGGTTTGTATTCTGACGAGGCTAGTCGTCGTATGTGTTGTCGTAGATGAAAGAACAACAGGAAGTTGCCGTGTTCGGATGGGTGTGCGTAAAAATGTTCTTTTCACTTCTTAAACAAAGTCTCTGAGGTTTCTTTTCATTTAAGGGAAACTTGGCAAATGTTCCTCCTTAAAGGTCACTGCAGTGCGAGTACATGGACATTAGTGAAAAGTTCTGTCCAACAAATTGCAGAGAACTATTCATTCATTTCTTCCAAGTACACCACAGTACAGAAGCTGAAGATTAAAGACAGAATTTCAATTATTTCTGGTTCACAGTGACTTTAAATCTTTTAGCCAACGATATATATTGGATCTACCACGTTTGGTGATCTGCAAGGATTTGATGCGGTCTACGGAGTTTGAAATGCGTCAACAGACGTGCAGCTGTGCAACGTCTGATCGGGTGACGCGCTGCGTCCGTTTGGCCTGAGCAGCCATGAGCAGCAAACGATCTCCTCCCCGGTTCCCCCTCCCAGAGTGAACGGGTGAGCAGGTGGGGGGTTGGGGGGTTGGGGTGGAGAGGGGGAGGGGTTCTGTTTTAGGAAGGAAAAGTAGTGATATGCTGTGATATAAGTTTGCTACATTAACACACCTGATGTTTGGAGGGGCAGAGCAGATGTTGCATTATTGTATTTGTCATGCGGCCTGTCACCTGCTGTGAAAATGTACTCGGTGGGATTCTTCATTCAGAACACATCTGTCTTTACTGCGAATTTTATGGATAAATGTGTCAACTTGCTGCTGGAGGCTTTCATATCAGTCTTTTAACTGAGGTTGAATTTAAACCTGCTGCAGGTATCTATGAAAGTTAAAATGTGTGATTTTATAAAGGTGAACCACCAAAAATACTTTACACATCTGCTTGAAATTTCATTTAAATTGATAGCAGTGCAAATGGATACACTGCGTTTATTGCACTTTCAATGTTAGTTAATACACACGACAGGAAACTGTTTGGAAATAAGCAAACATTTACCAAACATACCTGTCCTGGGATTTTATGAACCATCTCTCAATCAAACCGGGAACAACCTTTATTTGACGTTGGCTTCTATTCTATTTCACTATTTCGCTATTGCAGCGTCCACGCTTTGTTCTCGTGGAGCCGCTGTTATCGTTAAGAAGATGCTGCATCTACGTTTCGTCACGCGCAAAACTAAGCAAGGTCAAAGTTGAGGGACAATGTTCACCGGATGTTTCAATGGTAAAATGTCGGCTATATCATCTTGACTGTGTCAAAGCATTTAAAATAAAATGTACAATACAATTTGGTAACGACCAAAAAAATGAGAATAAAAACACGTGTCACATGTATATAAATGACGATAACTAGAGAACCCTTTGGACTAAAACGATAGCGTGACGCTGTCCTTACTGAGGCCTCAGGCCTGGTATTGTTTCCCATTAAAGTGATTTAATTGAGCCGTCATTACAGTACGAGCTTGTTGTCCTCAGGACGACAAGACTCAGGGGACAAATTTAGCGACTGTCAAACTTGATGACTCTCAAGCGTAAATCAGACGTTATGTATCCGCCTGGTAAATTCACACTGCGGCCCGCGGATGCTTTTTTTATTTGCCTGTATTGTTTCTTTTGTTCGTAGCTGTTCTGTAACATGTTCATCTTTGTCACTTGGCATTTTTGACACTGTCCTGCTGTTTGTGTTTCCCCCGCGGCCTGTAGTTGATCCAAGGGTGTCAAGGAAGCCGATGAGTAGATCAGAGGTGCTCGCTGCGTATTTCCTCTGTTTGTATGTTAGAGATCAAGGCCTTAGAGCTTGTATTTTAGAGAACAACTCTGGATATCTCTTTACTTTAGAGGCCTTACATCGATCGCAGTTAGTCCGGGGAAGCTTTTCAGAAAGCGCAACCGGCTTGACATCTCCTGCCCCGCAACGTTCTTTCTTTAGGAAAAAAAAAATAAAAATAATAAACGGCCAGCTGATCACTTGAGGGGTTCTAACTCTCTCAGGTAAACACACCTTTAGGTTTGGAATGACACATTTCATCCAAATAAATGAGATATATTGACTAGCAGCTATAAGTCAATGGCTTTTCCCTTGAGATTTGATGATTTTGTTAAAAGGGTCTGTTTAGTTTTGTAGGCAGAAGAATGACTCACTTGTGAGATAAATGAATGCAAAAAAAAAGGTCTCACCACTTCCAAATACACAATGACTCGATGATATTTTGCCAGTGGTTCATTATTTTCTGAAATTGCTCCTTGAATGCATCTCCATGCTGTAAAAATAAGGATGAATAAGTGGCATAATGTATCTCATCAACACAAGAGTAGCTCTGCGTGTCTCGTTTAGTCATCATGGGATCCTCCACAAAGGCCGGTGCAGATTTTCTGTTGACGGATTGCGTCGCTACCAATAATTCATTACTTTGGAACCATTTTAAACTCATTTCTTCAGCCAGATGCCGTTATTTATCAGCGACTGAAAAATCTGAACATTCTCTCATGCAAAGCCTCTCCTCTGTGCCTCCGTCCCTTTTTGGTGGGTTTTGTGTCCGAAGGGGGTGTGAAGATGGAGCGAGTGTGATCCGGAGCCCATTAACGGCACCCAAGGGTAACATAATGGGAAGTCTGTGGCCTCTCACGCACTTCTTAATGCACCAACCTAATCCACCCAAAAGGTGCAAATGTGAGTTTGACACGGGCTGATAACCCGGTGAAGACGTATTATTTACAGTCAGATGTGGAGGCTGATTCACAATATAATTGGGAAACTTACAGAGGATCTGAATCCTCCAACAGTGTGTGGGATGGATGGTGCTCTATGTACTCTGTTCTTCAAATATATTCCACCGTGTGCCTCCGAGTTCAAGGACCACACTTTTCATGCAAAAATGTTGTATGTTTTATGTAAATTACATCTGTGCAAACACCTACCAGATTGCACTGTATGAGGTTTCTGCAGATGACGGGCGCTGAGCGCTTCCTCGTCAGTAGTACAAAGTCTCCCTGCTCTCCACTTTTGCCACTTTCCAGCCAAACGTGCATCTCAACTCGGCACAGTTTGTGCTCCTCTGTCTTGTGCGACAGTTGCGCACGGCAAACACACTCGTGTGCCTCTGGAGGGAAGCCCTGATATCCTCACGTCTTCATTAATGTGTGCGAACAACAATGCAGCATTTGCCAGAAGTTGTTTGGCGGTATTTGAAGAGATCTAAGATGTTTGGGGCTTTTCATTTGAATCCTGTGAGATTTAGCGCGGTAGATTCATCTGATTACTGATATTTCGCGGCTATTATTGCTAATCCTGCCCCCCCAAACGGCTTTGTACTTAACATTCATGTGCTGTACGAAGAGAGCAGCAAAGCTCAATGTTGCCGTTGTAGTAGCCGACGTATGGGAGCATAACTGTAACCTGTAGTGAAGTGTGACATTTTATTATATGGTCGGCTGCAATCTCAGGCTGAGGGAAAACTAACAAAAAGCAGATGTAGCGATAGAACCACAGTGCAGAGGAAATAAGGAGAGATCCAGCACCCCTCAGTTACTACACACACACCCACACACCCACACACACTCAGTCAAATGTCATCCGTCATGGCTGCTGATCAGGCTGCAGTTTCTTTCCCACCGTGAAACCTGTCTGGTAAACGTGTGATAATAAAGGTAAGCAAATTAAGCGGCGTGATCTCTGCGCCACACTGTTTCCTTTTAGACTTGCACAGACTGATAAGAGCTCCCAGCGGCCGTGTGTGAAGCCAACACGTGGTCCGCTTCAGTGGCAGGAAGAGTGTGTTCTGTGATAAGCAGAGCGCTTATAGAAATGCACATCCCTAATAAAAGGTGTTTTGTATTTCTGACTAATGGTAGGGGAAACACCAAAACCTGAATTTCAGTGCAACACACTTCATTAATATTAACCTGACTTAATTACATTTCTGAACTTTTGACTTTGAGTTGACCCAACTTCAAGCATCGACTATTGTTCATATTCCCGATGCAGAAGTTGCTCGTACAAAAACACTTCAAATATACCAGCAGTTAACGAGACTGTGTGCACGGTGAAGCAGTACATTTGAGCTTTTAGTCAAGTCGAGCAGCTGACCTTTAGTTTTGCGGCGCACTGGGAAATACCCAGTAAATCGCAAAATATCGCTAAAAGTGATTTCCTTTTAACTTTTGCGTAGCTACACCGTTGGAATGAAGTCTGCACTCGTTCAAGCGTTTGCTGTAGCCAAAAAAGTATTGTTGGTATTAATCTGTGAACCTCTTGGAGTTGCAGTGCACATTTTTAGGAATTAATAATTATTAATTATAAGCTTGTTAAGAAAACTGAAGTCAGTGTAATTCTTACAACTTTCTAAATATGCCCCCATTATACTATATTCATGTATTGCAACAATTTAAATGATAAGACAATAAGTAATTAAATTAAATTGAAAACTAAATTAAATATTACAATCTTTCATGAGCTAGTAAAGTTAAACAGGTTTTTATTCCTTATTATATATTTCACTTCACGTCCTTTAATATCACTTCAATAATGTTAAGGTTTATTTCTTTCTCATATAGGTAACTTACTACACGGGCAAACTAAAGCACTCGGGACTTTAATGTGCGTCATATAGACACAATCTTTTCAATTTTCATTTTTTTTTCGAGACTTCCAGTCTCTCGAATTGGCCCAAAAATTGAAGAAATTACGTGTTCATGAACGCACATTAAAGTCCAGAGTGCTTTAGTTTTCCCGTGTGGTTATTACGAGTACTAAGCCTGATAGAAGTTGGAAGGAAACAGACATTTACTGTCTGGGTTTTGTGATTTATCTTCAAACAAAAGAGGATGAAGACGGATGGGAAGTGCATCAGAGATGGACGGGCTAATGGCGGATGAAAGGTCGGCTCAGTTGATGACAGAAAGAGGTGAAATCCTTTCTTTTATTCTCCAAACACTCAGTGGTGAAAGACGCTTGAACCGGTGAAGTCGGAAACATGCAGAAGACATCCAAATGTATGAGTGCAGTATTATGCTTTAATCCAGATATCAACAAATTGACGACTGTGGTCGGGAGACCTGGACCGTAAAATGACAGTAGTTAATAATCTTCAGTGTTTTCTTTTCTTGCAAGGTTGTGTAATCTAGCAATGGTTTAACTCAACGTGTCAAAATGTTTACGTGCATCAGACCGATCGCGAGAAAAAACAGCAGCGAAGTTCCAGCGGGCTTGAAGCATCTGAGCCTGCTGCTTTCTGTAGTCGCAGGCTGCTTCCTTCAGCTCCAACCGCCGAGGAACTGCGCACCGTAACCGTGTTTGGATGGACCTAAAGGCCGCGAGTCAGCCCTCTCTGCTATTAACATGAATCATTTAGAACCAGCGGCCGTTCCACGCTCGCCACCGAGCGCCTACATGTGTTCATGATAACCAAATGAACTCCGTTCAAGCAATGATTCAAAGTACCGGTCCATTTCTTTCTGTGTAAGGAAGTAAAAACAGAAGAGAAGAGGGCTGCTAAAAGCTGTGTTTGCACTTTTGTTTCTGAGGCCGGAGGCATTTTGTTTTGGGTCTGTTTTTTCTTATTCTCTTCTCACGGCTCAGGAATTACTGTCATTTCTCTTGGCAAAATGTGTGTGCTAATTAGTAGAACTGTACACGAAAGGCTAACGTTGGAATTACGAATTAATGACATTTTGGATGAAGTCAAAAGTCAATTGCAGCTTTGCAGCAGCATAACACAGTAATTCTACTACTATTCTCTCTTGTATTCTCCTATGAGTACAATGTAGGCCTCATGTTTATTCTGCTTGTAGGACATATTTTACTTAAGGTAATGGTAGCTCTTCATTTTACACACAAGTTCAATGTGCATGTTAAAACAATGGTCAATAACCTAATAATATGTTGGGGCGGTACGTAAATGAGATGATTTTGTTTGATGATTTTGTTAAAAGGGTCAGTTTAGTTTTGTAGATAGAACAATGACTCAATTGTGAGATAAATTAATGCAAAAAAATAAGGATGAATAAGTGGCATAATGTATCTCATCAACACAAGAGTAGCTTAATAATATGTTGGGGCGGTACGTAAATGAGCTGATTTTGTTAGATACAGTAGATGAATGTGGGTAGACTGTAGCATGTGATTTAAACATGACACTCACACTGAAAATTTGATTTGAACTGAGTACACCTGCTTTAATCGTCGTTTCATCTCCTGATCTGTATCTCCCTTTTCCACCTTTCATTTTTTTTTTCCAGGATCTTATTTGGTTCCTAAATCACCCGTTCATATCTGCTCCTTTGTTCTTCATATCGCTTCTCAGCTAATTAGAACGCTAATTCTGCCTTATTTTGGAGATGAATGTTTTGACTGAAAACACATTTTGTTGCGGAGCTAAACAACCTGTGATCGTTCTCTCCGTGTCAGACTGTGGAAGAAAATATCTTCCACTAAGTCACAACTTAAGCTCCGCCTCTTAAAAGTAGTTCCTGGTGGTTTGTGCAGCTCCATCACGGCGCGCGTTCATTGCTCCGTGAACAATATAGTTGTTATTGCTCAGTCCTCAGTCTTTATTTTGACAGAAATATCCTGACTTAATGTGACTTCTAAATAAGAACACTCTCTTCCACACGCACCCACACATTTTTTTTCTGTCCAAGAATTAATGAAGTTCAAATTTGGAACAAAAGCAAGGAGGTGTATTTTTGCATTTTAGAGAAACTCAAATTTAAAACCTCCCATCACAAATAACATTATATAGTAATTTAATTATAAAATGAGATTAGTCATTGGACACTAAACTGTAGGAGGAGTCTGAGAATTTGAGCATTTACAATTTGCAATGTAAGAAACATAAATGCACACATGTAGACTTCTGCACTGTGCACTCATCGGTGTAAATGAAGCGCACGCTGCAAAGATGCCGTGTGATGTCTCCTCTAAGCAATGACATGAAGGCATACCGAATGTTAATCATACGTTAGTCATATGGTCGCCTGTCAGACACTATTGATAGAAATATAAAAATCTACCCCCTGCCTGATTTATTTTACTGGATAAATTAGCCTCAGTTTACAGCCTGGGATTAACCTCTGTCTGTTTCTGAAGTAATAGTGACTTTTCACCTGCCTGCTCTCTTTCTCATAGCTGGCATAGCAGTATATACAAGGCTAATCTTCCTGTCATTGTAAAAACATGTTGTTTGTCACATTGATTCAGACCGTGTTCATTAAGGCTGGAGATAAAAGGGAATCTCTGATTGTTGTTGGTGCTCCCAGTCAAACAAAATGCCAGAACAGAATAAGGTTGTTATTGTCCAAGCTGTGTCTATTTTAGTTTTTAATAATAGTTCAAATGTACATGAGGGAATGTGGGTTATTATTATACGGTTGCTATAACAGTTATATGCAGATGAATATATTAATCAGCAATGCAGACTCACAATGCTGCATGTTTGTCGGGAGAACTACATCTTAGAATTCATCTCAAAATCAGAAATGCAACATTTCTCTGGCTGTGTTGGTGTCAATTTAAGTCGAGCACAGTGACAGAATCAACATCCTCGACATCCCACATTTCCAGTCTTCCTCCCACAGTATTCTACTTCAAGCTACTATTAAAGTACCCATCATCATCATCATCATCATCTGCATGGACGTGATTTAGGGCAACCGTAATCATGTTGGGCAATTTGCTGCACTAGTCAACTTGCAGACCTTGTAGTTTAATTTTGGGTAGTTGTCCTTGAGCGGAGGTCCGAGCAAGAGGCAATTTGTAAAATATTGTGGTTTCTGTGATCAAACCCATCGTTTTCTCATATTCGGTTTTACTTGCCGAACTTTGTGCACCCTGGTCCAACCAACCTGTTGATTGCCGTCCTTGTCAAACATTCAAAAGCTGGTTGATTTGAACCTTTTTTAAGAAGCATGTCGAGGAGCTTGCAGTGTTTGCGTCAATCAATCAGTGGAAAGCATCGTGTACTGCATCGTGTCTACATGTGGCGACTGTGGCAAGACCTCAAAACCAACCCCCAAATAAAGCTTAACTTTGAGAGGAAGTTGTTGAAAACTTTTATTAATTACTAACTCAAAAATTCAGGCAAAGTTTTGAAGCAGTGGAGGCAACTTTCTCCTGAGAACATCTGTGAGTTTGTGTAGAGGTTTACCCCTCAAGCAAACTGGGAGGCTCTGTCTCTGTTCAATAAATATGAAAGAAATGACACACTGGGGATTTATCTCTCACTCCTGTGCCTCGGCTGTCTCTCTGCCATTGGTGTATAACTGATAAAAGTGAACCACACAATCAGATGTAGACACCAGCAGGCGCCTCTGTCACATGTCCGCATTTAACCGCGACATCATTGCAATAGTGACTTGAATCAGAGGCGAGTGCGATGACCTTCTGCCGTTGGCTGAGTGCAGGACTGATGAGCAACGAAAAAAGGTTTATTTTCAAGTCTTTTAAAATGTCAACCTTAATCTCTACATATTACAAACGCGGATATCTAATTATGAATCGAGTCTGTGGCAGCGATCGGAAGCCTCTCGGCGTCAGTGACTCATGCCAGTTACAGACGAAAGTTGCAACAGGAGGCCGTGTGCCGCGTGAGGAGGTTTTGAGGAGGAGTTGATTCCCGGATTTCTACGTGTACTGTTTCCATTTTGAATCAAGTACACCTGCTTCTATGTCTAAACTAAACCAACATGAGGTCCAGATTGGCCCCTGCAGACTGACATTTCCATTTCCTTTTTTCCCCATTAGATTTGGTGTTGCAACACTCTTGTGACATTTATTTTATATCAGCACCTTTGTCAGTTGTGCCTCCTTGATATCCCTGTACTGCAGGCAGTGCGTAATGACTATTCATCATACATATTATACACCCATTAGACCAGATACTTTGATACAGAGGCAACAAGACCAACCGGCCTTCTAGTTGTTTTCTTTACACAATCATTTCCATAAATACAAGCTCTGTGTGGAGCCTTTTGCCTTGTAGCCTCTTTATGGAATCCCCTCCTTGTCTGCTCCACATTTATTGGTATTGTTTATATATGAATGTACAAATGTTCAAATACGTTTTATTTTCCGCTTGGTAATACAACAAAGTAGGAAAGTGATTTGTGTGAACTCCAGGTGTGGGCTAAAGCTATTACTTTTAGACCCAGTGACATATTTGACTGATCCTTCTAAAGCACAGCTGTCTTTTGTCACATGATGATTATTACTGGCGTCGAAAGGAGACCCGTGATTTCTCTTTAGGACGTGCGGGTCTGCATATGCATGCAAACCGAGCAGTGGGACTTTAAAAATGGATTAATCTGTGGATAATTGCCCTGGCTGCTAGGGTCATTAGTAGTCCGCCACATCTGTCACATTAATGACTCGTAAAATCCCCGCCTGTGTTGTGATAATCTCTCTCCTTTTTTCCATCTGTATCGCCCCCTTCTCAGTATGGGTGGACTTCAGTTTATTTTTCCCTTGCACAAATCAAGACATGAACATAATAAATAAAATCATATATATATATATATAATAAATAAAATATTACTGCAAGCAAATAAATCACTTGTAGGAGAAGTCATTCCAAATGGCTTCTTATGAGTAATCAAACATCAATACATTATTTTAATCCTTTTTCAAGACAAAATGCTTGTAAACAAGGTGAGTGGTTTGATCCACGCTGCACACACAGACAACAGCTCTCCAACCCAGTCAGATACTTCAACAGCTGCACATTGTTCAAGTGTGGAAATAAAGCTCCTCCTCCTTATCAGCCATAATCATTAGGAGACAAGAAAACACAACTTAATGAATGCAAACATTATGTTCACCCAAACTTCCCTCCTCTGAATGATCTCCAGGGTGGTGGATTCCACCGACTGCCTCGTCCTTTTGGAAGCAATCGAATACTGTAAACAAAGAAATACTGTGTTGGGTTGCGCTTTGCTCTGGATTCACCGCTAAGAACCGTGATGAATCAGCACGCTCCTTCCTATAGCTCATGCACTCATAAGTGCGTAGATTTACAGGTTGATTTGGGATTTATAAAAGTCAATTGCGTATTTGCAGACGCTCATGGCTTTGAAAATCTGAATTATTAGTTTGGCGTACATGCACTTGCTCTTCTGTACATACGCAGATATTCTGCGTGGAGCCTACGCACTGCTTTATAAATGAGAGCCCAGGTTACACGGGTCAAACTATTTTCACATTTCACTGGATTGTCGTGTGTTGGCTGAGATATCAACAGTTGGATGCAGAGCATCTCTCTCTCGCTCTGCAGTCCACACGCGCTGTAGATTAGCGAGTAGCATCCGTGTCCCATTAGAAATCCTTGTGTAACTTCAATCATGTTTCAGCTCACTATAATGCGTTTCATCAGACAGGGCTATTATATGTACACAAGTATGTCAATAATGGCAAAATTACAATTGTGTAGTTTTGTTGCCTGACTGTAACTCCGGCCCCTGCGTGGTGGAGGATGTTTCATTGAGGTCTTTGCTAGAAGGCCGTGTTGAGGGTGAAGCTGTTTATATGAGCGGTTTTCCATAAAGCTGCAACACCACAGGTGGAATGTTTGGCCGCTCTGAACGGGCACCGCTAATTCACTAAATTCATTCAAGTGGTTGCACGCAGCAGCAGCAGCAGCAGCAGCAGCAGCAGCAGCAGCAGCAGCAGCAGCAGCAACAGCAGGAGCTCCATATTTGTGTAGTTGTGCCCATAAGTTGATCTATACCACTTTTTTATTTTTTTTCTAGTATCAAAGATTCTGGTAGTTTCAATCTGCTCGGCCTCAACCATAATGCAGAATAATGCCAATTTGTCCATCAACCCCTCTTATCATCGTTTTTTCTTTCTCTCTCTCCACACATTTCTCATTTTTTTTCCTGTCCATCTTTCTCTCGGCTCTGCTAGATAACGCTCAGTGTGCTCAGCTCTCACACACCGAGCCGCGGGTATTGGACTTGCTGAGCGGTCTCGCCCTCAGCAGGCGCAGCGTTTTGAGACCCCCCCCAACAGACTCGGGGGGGGGGGGGTCGAGGCGGGTCTGAATGATTGCGGGGCATTAGTCACAGCGTTGAATCGGCAGCACGCTCCCTACCCCGATGCCTCCGGCCTGTCAAGATGCCGGTTTTCCTAACGCTGTAACGCTAACTGTAAATTCAGCTCGCCTGGATTAATCTTCTCTCCCGCTGTGCAGGTGTCCGGGAGGAGGAAGCTTTCCTCGGCAAAGTGCTGCCTCCAGTGAGAAGGGGAGGCTCGGTGTTTGCAGTTTTCTCATTTGTTTGTTTGAAACATCTCAGCTAACCATTCGACAGCAATTTTACATTTTTCGCAGTGTCGAGCAAACGTCCTCATTTTTGGGTGCTGCATCGATGGTGTTGAGTTCAAACATGGTGATTTATGTTCCAGCTAAGCTTGGTTTGTTACAAAAGAGAGTTGGAAGAAAGCCAAACGTATATCATTTAACGCAGCAGTTTGATACGTGTTGCATTGTTCTCGGTGGACTCGGTAGGATGAAGTAGAAGTTACCTCCAGGCTTGTGAACCACCCACACTGTTGTATTCTAGGTCCTGACCCTTTGTAGATAAACGTATTCCTACATATAATATGATGCTGCAGTTATTGGCGGCTGAGACCTTGTCTTACACACAAGTTCTTTTCTTTCACTGTACTGACATGAAGCAGAAATGTCAGAATATGACTGCGCACAGGGCTTTTGTTAAAAATGACATTTCCACTTTTCCACTGTGACTGTGACTTTCCTGACATCCACTTCCACCACGTGTTAGATATGCTTTGAAATTAAGGTATATCTGTGCTGTGTGTTTATTAATGCAGATAAAACCAAAACGTGAGCAGAGCAAATACGGAGGGGAAGATGGTTCTTGAATGCGTTTAGATCAGAGTTTTTTTTAATTGGTATTTGGTATTTCTTGCTGTAATGATTAGTTATTAAATTAAACAAAAAAAGGCAGTATTGGTGTGTACTACTACGATTTTTTTTATCACTTGTAACTCACATAACTGAGAATTGTAGGTTAATTTACCTTTTTTAAAATTGTATATAAAATAATAATTTTCTTTATTTCTAAGGTAAGTTCATAATACCTCACTTTCCACTTATCTTTTCCACTTAATGTCAATTTTTTTAAAGAATATGATGATTCCTATACGTACAGTAGGTACATTCCTTTTTCCTAAAATATGTATCTAATTTGCTTCATTAACAAACCTTCATATTTACATTGACAATAATTCGGTCGCTTAATGAAGTCAAGTGCCAATTTGCCTACTTTCTCTCTTTTGAAGCAGTTGAAGGAGTGAAACGTCATTTTTCAGCTAATTGATTTAACTAATGGGGCTTTTTGAGCCGGCGTGGCCACATGTAGTGTTGTTGAACACGTTTGGTCCTGATCACAAACAAGAGCAAATCCACAGCCTACGTTGGAAAGCAGCCCGCTGTGAGCGCCGTGGTGCACTTCACCCTGAGTGCACATCTACGTACACATAATTACCCTTTCCTTAAATCCCTTCTACCCACTAACATCTTTTCTTTAAGTGCTTTAAGTGTTGAATGAAGTCACACGACTCACCACAAACATGTGTTGACCATAAATTCTTTGGAACTAACTCGTTGACTTTATCTGACTTGTGGTGCGGACACACACACACCCTCACTGACCAGGAACTCAGCAACGGGTCTTTTTATATTCTATTGTTAATTGAAATGATCCATTATTGTCCCATGTTCCATGTATGCACCACCCACCATGTCCAATATTTTATATGTGCAACATGTCTTCCTCACTATTCTCCCCCCTGTCCTTCACCAGCACCCCCCTTTCTGCTATGTTGACCCTCTCCCTCTGACACATCTGTCAATCATTATCTACCTAGATATATCTCTAGCTTATATAGGAATGAATGTTTGTGGGAACATTTTTCCTCTACACATGTGACCTCACAATGGACACTTATAGACGGCGTGTCATGATTTCTTATATTTAAACTCCATTGCACATTATGAAACGTAAATCCCGCCATGAGCAGTTTCTTTTTGCACCGACCAAAGTAAGAAAAGAAACTTGACTTGACTTTTATTTATTCAAGCATGTGACAGTTTAAGGAAAGGTTTTCAATCCGCGAGATGTTTCCTCAGTGGAAGTGAACGCTTGGCTGTCTGAGGGGTTTTATTATCCACTTCCACTTAACGGATCTGGGACGGTCCTTAATGTGACAGATTGATAATGCAAAGTACAAACAGAGGGGTGTGAGGACTGAGCCGTAATGAGTGCTTGTGTTGTGTTTTTGAAACAACCGGTGTCACATCGGCTCGCCTCGTGCAAACCCATGAAGCGAGCAACATCTCCAGAACCGCTAGAACCTGCGTCACGCATGGCAGCGCTTTCTGTTTGCGTAGCCAATTTGTCGCAGTGTGAAGAATACGGCGCAATTTAGGTGTTCAGTGTTACGACACTTTGAGTAGCCGAGCAGCCGGTGCTCTGTTATCGACAGTCAGAGTCACTGACGGCAGTTTGCTCCTCAACAGACTCCTCTTCACTCCCCTGGAGGAAGCGAGAGCAGAAGCAAAGGGAAATGAACCAATGTTTCTGACCTCGAGTTACTGCTACACGCGTATGTTTCTCTTGCCCCTGGTGGTTCTTTGCCCTGTTAACCAAAGCGTTTCCCTTCTTGGGTACCTGCAAATTGGTGTAAAACAAGTTATAAAGAAACATTGCAGCAGTAAAGGAAATTTCCACCCACCTGTCCAGTAATCGGTGGTCCGTGCTCATGCTCACGCCGTGTAAGTCATGAACTATTTGTGCTTATCTCACTGCCTCCTTCTTCTCAGGCAGTTTTACTTTTGTCGGCTCGCCAGTAGGGAGGTGATTAGTGATCAGCTTGAACAAAAGGTGACATTTTACAAATCATGATGTACAACTCGATTCGCCTATCCATCGCAAATATCCTCTCTCATTTCTTCTCTAGCGAATCTCCTCGCTGCGCGTTGGTCAAGAGTATATCCAAGGATATCTCTCCTGAAAATCATCAAACAACTGCATTTATATACCGGCGCATACGTCTTGCGTCCCGTTGGTAATTGTGCATCTACTGGCCAAATATTCTAATGTCTTCATATCAGTAACATTCTAAATGAGGGGGGAAGAGTTTAAATTGAGGAAAAATGATTTGTACACTTATCTAAATATGAGGAATACCAGAGCTGTGCTTTACTAGGTGAGGCACGTATTCTGGTAATAATCAAGGCCAGTGAAATCTGTCTTCTGCACACAGTTAACAGCAGCCATCACTGTCTGTTGATGCATTTGTCTGGATCTCTTGTCCTTGTTTCTTCATGTTCATTTTTCCTCATTTCTTGCCGGGCTACGATGGAAGTCGGTGGAAAATCCCTTTGACTTGGACTAAAAATCCATTACAACGAAATTAAACCCTCCATGCCCATTTACTCGAAACGTCTTTTCCGGTATTATCTACTTTACAAATAAAAAATGTTTTGCCAATAGTGTTTCGCACTATACCCAATTCATATATCAATTCAATTTTCATGCATTTTTAATTTAATGCACATTTAATCCAAAGTATTTCATTAGATTAGAGGACACTTCCAACCTGTGTAGGGATGTGAAGATATAGACTGTTGTCAAACCGTTTAAAAGTTATACTTGCTCCATTTTGGCTTTTATGATCAGATCCATGACTCCCGAGTTTTATGATTTGCTGCACCAGAAGATATTAGATTTCACGTGAAACATTAAAGGAACTTATGAGATATTAACTAATTCTTGTTATTGTGGTGATATTCTGACAACTCGTTGTTATGCAAATGTAGGTAATTAAAATTCTTTCAGAGACGACATACATACTTAATTCACCTCAATCTGCTTGTCCTCATTCGCATCCTTTTTCACTTCTGAAGTCCACATGGACCCATGAACGTACACACAGTTTCCTGTTTGGTTGATTTGAGAATTGTGGCGCCCGCCGGTTAAGAGTTAAGTTTCCTCGCCTCACAACACACTTCTGTTATTGGCTCGCAGACTGCTGAAGTGGGTTAAGTAAAAACCGGAGAAGCAAAAGTAAGACGTTATGAAAATGAGCTTAGAAAAAGATGAGGGAAAGAGAGTTGTTTCCTGCACTTTGAAGAACAGACTGACACTAAGATATGAAGAAAACGCCTTTCGAAATGGCAAAATGCCCAGATGAAAATAAAAATGTGGCCACAAACTCTTTTCACACCAGAAGGTCTGACATTTGCAAACACATTTTACAGCTGCAAGAAGAAAGAGCATCAGAGAAGAGAACAGAGGAAGGTCCTGACAGCTGTGAACAAAACAAAACACTCTTTGTGCACATTCCTCACCAATAAAATCGACAGCAAGTTATGTAAATACTCAAATCGAGACACTTGAATGTGCAGAGTGCGGAGCAAATGTAAGCGCCTTCTCTCTCTGCGGCTGCAGGCACGCAAACACGCTCGGGAGGGAGTGCAAATATTATCAGTAGATGAATTAAATGATCAGGTCTTAAATTAAAGCTGGGACCATAAGATTGTCTTAAGCGCTTAAAAGGCAATTTAATGTGTGATGTCTGTTGCTGTGACCCGAAAGCAGGACACTGAGGCAAAGTGCTGCCATTATAACACGCGCAAAGTTAAGAGGCTTTTCTCTTCACAGGAAACTCGCACAGGAGTGTCGACTGGCTCAGCAGCACAGACTTGAACATTTTTATATACTTTAACCTTAAGAGATAATCCTAAAGTGGATTATTTCTCTCCAACATTTGTACTTACTTTTATTCAAATTGACGAGAAACGTTTGGATTTCTGTTAAAAAACGTTTTACTTGTTGCAGAATCTATGAGTTAGAATGAACATTCCTCTGCACACACACACACACACACACACACACACACAGACACACACACCATGCTGAGACGCATGCTGAACACCAATTAGCCATAATGTTTCCTGTTCATTGATACAGTGGAAATAATCCTACTAGCGGCCCTCCAGTAGGTCCGATCATTAATTCAAAGGCCTTTTGTGTCGTGTGATAACACACAGGGCCAGAGGTTAATGGAAACTTAATGTGTGTTTCTCTTTTTTGTCGCACTATGCGAAGTCGCTGTATTCCCGGGAGCCTGATCCAAGACCTGCTGTGAGGCTGTTGGTCTCTTTCTTTTGGCTGTTGTTAGGACATCACTGCAAAACGGAGCCCGAAAGCATAACATTTAGAGACTAGGAAAGACGTCAAACATTTAAAGCGCAGCCGGGTATTCTGGACCACTGACAGGGCTGACAGACCTCACAATTTCAACGCTTAACCACAAAGCAGCACAGCGGGGATGTTGAGGCCTGAGCAGATTCAGAAGAAATGTCAGCAGAGGCTGAAGAACTAAGTGGAATGTAAGTGCCACTGGATGCATCTATCTGTGTTTCCTGCCGGGGGACCGAAGGTGCGTCGCGGTCCTTTACACTTTATAAAACTCTCTCCCCTCTCTGCTTGTTTGCTCGTGCCTCCGCTGGCCTGTCAGCTGCAATGAGTGTGACGTTAACGTGATCCAGCAGGGCTGCAGAGACTCGTTGCCCTCCGAGGACGAATGGATTGGTCGGAAGCTCCGGCGGTGCAATCACAAGAAGGCAGACGCGGGCGTCCTGTTGGTGGGCCAGGAAAACGGCCCATGTGAGATGGATGTGATTTCAGAGGCACGATTGACTAAATCAGTTTGAGGTGGACACAGAGCTGAGCTCAAACCCACAACAGTCATAGAAACTTCATTTGGTCACATTTTGATATAAATCATGAATTTCTCAATTGTGGACTGCACCAATTATTAGCTGAGTTACTGTTATCTCTCTGCTTTTAATCTCCAATCAAGACATCGAATGGCATCAAATATGTACGGTAAACGCCAATGCTGCCTAATTTAAACGAGCAAGATGAGCACTAAACAAAAATGAGTGGATTTATCATTTAAAAAGTCCTTTTTCACAAAAATTTGTAAAGGATGACTCCATATTTGTGATTCTTTACACGTCTATAGTGCAACTTTTGTTTACACTATAAGGTCATCAAGCTATTATGATAAAACTATTATATTACTATACTACTGAGGTCAAACTATTTCCAGACACATTTTGTGAAATCTCACCCTACACTGGACAAAGCAGTTTATTATTCTTGTTCATCTGAAAAACAAGATTTTGCATTTTACAGACAATTTAGTATTTAAGAAGTGGACTTTTATTTCTGAAACACCAATTAGATGTAAAGGACCAGACAGTTGCTGTTGGGTCAAACTGCCGATGAGCCGCTCTGCAAAGGAATCCGTGGTCGACACGACACATACCCGGTTCTTGGCGAAGCAACAGAAGCCGGCATGAGGTGAAAGAAGAAGCTTCCTGTAGTCTCGTGCTCTGGAGGCCAGAAAGAAACACGCCGATTTGTTCCCCTGAAGGTCTGTAGAACCCCTGAACACAGAACATGAGACTCGCTTCATCCGGTCCCTTTTGCATCGTTGCGGTCATTGTTCATCATAATCACCATCTATCAAAGACCTGGCGCAGGCCAGCAGACTGCAGCTCTGAATCGAAACACATGTTTGTGAGTCAAGGTCACAAACCTTGGGGAGAATAGTACGAGTTTAACAAGCAGAGCCCAGAAGCTAATTTTACACCCAAATTCTGCAAGATTATATACGTTGTGCTTAAAATGCCTCTTTCAAAACTGCACCTGGAGTAGAAATATCAGTACCTTTTACCAAGCAGCATTAAAAGCTATAATCTCAGGTCATATCAAATATCCACTAGAAAAATGTTTGTACTGAGATGTTACGCCCCTGCACAGCGCTGCAGAAATGTGGTGATGCTTTCAGATGTCCTGGCAGTTCAGATCAGCTGCCCGTGGCAAAGCAGCAAAAATAACTTTTTATTCTGAATATGAACTTATTCTTGCCTTTGATCCAAGATCAGTGAGAAAATAATCAACTGTCATGATGGGCCAACATGGACATGACAGGAAGGTGTCCTCTTGAAGTCCTCCTCCTCCTCCTCCACGTATCTGGTGATGAAGAAGCGGCACTCCTGGGTTCTCTGTGCCATCAGGATGACGCATATGCAGAGAGGCGTTTTGAGTCTGCTTTAGAAATGCACAGCACACCACATGTTTCAACCTCTTATCATCGTTGTCACAACAGGGAAGAATGATCGTTATCTTTTTAACAAAGATAAATCCTTGTTGTTTGTGCCTTATTTTAATTCCAGTGCTTTCACCATCTGTATTCGATGCTAAATTGACTTTTATTTCAGTGTGTTGAAAAATATATGATTGGTTTCTATTGTGATTACACAGTAATGCTCCCTCTGTATGAAGCTCACACTGCAGTACGTGTAGTTTTTAGAGTTCAGAAGAAGCCTGAAAGCTCACTGGCTGTTCTTGTTACTAAAAGAATGTGTAGAAATGAATTATGGATTCCATCGCAGCATACAGTACAATAAAGGCTATAAAATGCAACGTATACATTGAGATCACAAAGAGGCGACTTGCAGGTAAAAAAAGTGCAACCATGCATCAGCTGCAGAGACTAACCTCAGCGGTTATGGAAATGAAAGTGCACATCGGGGGCAGAGCTGAAGAAGCACAGGTTCCTCCTGCTAAAGGTGCCATTTAAGATCAGCGAGCCCTCTCGGGCGCCTCACATGATGGATAGGCTTGCATTCAGCCATGTAATTTTCTTACTATGCCCCGATGGGCTTTTGTTTTTCTGTTGTTGACACTACACTTGTGCGCAAAGGAAATAGTTAATTTCCCAAGCGATGTGTATCCATGCGTTGTTTTTCTTTGTCATCCAAATCCCTGGTATGTGGTTAGAGTTCCATTGGAGAACTGGGAAGTCGCACTCAGCTAAGGTTATTTTTTTCCTGCATCATGTAAAGGCTCCTTCACGTGATTGATTCCGTTTTCTGTGGGAATCAAAATAAGTGCTTTTGGTGGTGTTCATGTAAAAGCAATAGAAGGCGTCTTCCTTCACATTTTTCACCGAAAACAACTAATGCTCCTGTGATGGAATGTTTGGGCCATGTGTCCCATTTGAGTTTGTAAAACTGTGCTGAAAAAAAGCACCATGTGACTAAAATGCTATTTGATACTGTAGTTTGATCTTCATCAAGCTGCAGTAGTAAATTAACGTACTTAAATGCAAGTGAATGGTAAGATTTTGATGGTTTGGGACCCCTGTGGTATTTTGCCACTTTCCTGTTTAATCATCACGCTATGCAGCTGATCATCACCACAGCAGGATGAATTCCTTTCATCAACGTAAACCGTGTTATGAACAGCAGGTCAGAAATACCAAACATTGAGCTGGAAAAGAGACGATGAGGGCAGATCAGACACATATTCCCCAACGTCCATGTTCTGATTCGTTGGTGGATTGTCTCCCCTTCGTAAATAACCGCGTGACCCTCACCAATCAATTTGCACTTTTTTCTATTTCCTCTGTGTCCCCAAATTTCCCACGAAACAAAACGTTGCACTGTCCTGTGTTGTTATAAACAAAACCTTCCCTGATAACTCTTCTTTCTTAATATTTTCTCCTCTATTGGTTTATGCGTAGATAAGTAGACACATTGAAACGAGAATTACAGAAACGTTCTTTTTTTAGTGGTCATATTAAAAGTTGACTGGTGGGTTTTAACTGTGAAATTTGGGCTCCCTGATTTTAAGCCCATTCAACTTCCAGCCCTAGTATCAGTAATTGGCATTTTAGAGAATGTAACAGTACCACGAGTGCCTCGCTGAGTATGTGACATTCAGACACGCCGATAGCCGGAGGTGTTCACATTCCTGTGCCATTCTCCCCCATAATCGTCTCTCCAGCCATAAACATGAGAACGCTTATATGGACGGACATTGTTAACTCTCTCTGGTTGCTGGGGACAGGACGAGCTCGACAGATGGAGCTGTGTTGCTTTGGGCATCAGCTCTGAGTGAGTGTGTTTATTTTCTCTTCCGTCTGTGCACATATGTCACAGCCTGCATGTGAGTATTTGGTTGAAGTTGAATTTGCAGCGATGCACACATTTCCCCGCGCATAGTGCGTTCCACATACAACGCGTGAACACTGAAGCACAGCGTATGACATCGGACTGAACTGCTGAGACCGCATGCTGCTATTACACATTTTGCACGATATCCACATTCTCTAAACCATAAATGCTGAGTTTACTGATCTAGATAATTAATCATTTGTGGAAAGTGCCCGCTGAGGTGTTTATACACTGCAATATAAATGCAGTAATGCAGTAATGTAAATGTGAATGTGACAGCAGCTTTATATATATACAACACAATGGTTTATGGGATGGCATTATCGAGATCCCTAACATACTTTCTTTTTAAGAAATGTATTTAATAATAAAGACTAAATTAAGTTTTCTGTTTACTGGCAGAATAAGCATGTGTCATGGCGTTTGAAATTTGTGTGGTCTATGATTTAGTAGCAGAGAGCAAACATAAAGAATATTTCTATCATTCTATTCTTTTTTCACTGCTTGTCAAAATAGCATGTTTGAATATGCCCTTTGAAATGGTCATAGACAGGTTTCTTTTTGTTCTCTGAGACTTGACTAAACAATCATTTAAATAATTTAATTATTGACAGTTTTAGTTGCATCTCTGGATAATTACATTGTTCCACTTTAAACCTTCATGAAAATGGTCCTGATTATTTGTAATCATCATTTTCTCCAAGGACCCAATGGTTTCAACGTGTTTCTCAGATTTGTTTCATCATCATTAATCCTACTCGGGGGACCTCGGGGACTGATTGGGTTTTCCACTGATTCCTGCCAACCAGCCAGCAGATTGCAGGCAGAGACTCTGCATGTTGTTTCTCCGCCGGGGGGAGAAACGCTGTTGGTGGGACGAGTGAGTGTCGCCCTGCCAGATTTTGTCATCCTGCAGTTACGGCAAGCCCCGCCTTGTAATTCTGATTATGATCTATGAGAGAGGAGCTGGACGGGACCGACCCGTCAGCGGATCCGCTGAACTGGTTTACAGAAGGGCCGGTTCTGATGGTGTTTTCTCGTCTACTGGATGACACATCTGCGCTCACACACGGACGGAAAACAGTGAACTCAGAGTGAAAAGAATCACGGATCATCCCTGTACTTTTTTTCTTATTCAAGTTAATGAGAAAAAAAAACATTTTGACAGGTGCTGTATGTCAAAGGACCATGCTGCCAAAATTAAATATTCAATGCAAATTGAGTTTTAAAGATGATGAAATTACTTGTAAAAATAATAATAATTTATTTTAAATTATTGCCATCTGTGCCAAGAACCAAGGTGAAGAAATGACAACAGAATTCTTCACTTGAATAATTCATTTAATTAAGTAGTTAATCAAACAATGAGAGCAACATTCAAGTGTGACCAATCTCACATCCGACTTGTCGGTTGTTGAACTATTTTCCACACGTGCAGATGTTTCCATAGTTTCCCTCCGTGTCGCCTTCGTCTTTGCCCTTGGGCTAAGGGGGGGAAAAAAAAGGGAAGAATTCATTTCTGAGAAAATAATATTTGGAATTTTCTGACGGAAATATATGGAGGTCTGGCGAGCATCTTCCCGCCCTAATTTGGCGCGAGATGCTCGCTGCTGGCTTGTTGTATCTGAGTGCACACAATAGAGAATCTTAGACCCATCTATCCTTCTTTGTGTGTGACACTCTGCCGAGCCATTTACAGAACAGCGAGGCCAGATGGAGCTCGCACAATGACCAGAGCCCTCTCTCCTCCTGAAACATCCTCCTTTGTTATCTTTCTGCAATAAACATGTCGTGTGGAGACACGTCGGTGCCACGCTGAACCTGATGGATGGAGACTCAGTTGGAGAAGCAGCACATTGGTGCAAGGTTACTGCAGTGACAGACAGTCATCATGCTGCCAGATGAAGTATTCTGTCCATATATCAAGGATTATTATTTCTATTAAAGGAAAGTTACTTCCTCGTATTTATCGAGTATTGAATACTGACACGCTACAGTTTGATTCTGTTGTTTTCAATCAAGTCTGTCAACTTGGGTTCTTAAATTCGTTGTGAGAATCCATTCCCAAGTAATTATGATTCATCAAAATAATCTGCATTAAAGTGGTTCACTGCACCAAACCATACCAAGCATCAGAGTGCCAGAGTGGTGCCATGTTTCCTCAGAGATCTCTAAAGCAGAAGTGATGAATTACCGGCTGCTTCTTCCTTTTTTCTGTCGTCTTTTCTTTCTCTTAACTTTCTTATGGAAAGAATGTGTTTAATTTAAGGAAAGTGCATCCGTAATTGATATATTCTTCTGGTTGCTGAGCATCAGTGTGGATTCATTTTGCTTGTTGACACTCACTCAAAGAATGGGAGAACTTCTCAGTTTGATTGAGTTTGTACAGGATTCCACTGCGATGGCCACAACACCACAAAAAACTAAAACTAAAACAAGATCAACAAGGCGGAGATGTGATTCATGGTTTGGGCTTGTGCTGACAATACTTCTGTTGTTACAGTTTACAATAGGGAAAGATCTGAAGCCGGACCGTTATTTATTTATTTCATTTCTTTAATGGTTTATTTGATAAGGGACAGTGCACATTCAGAGTTCGCCAAAAGGCTACTTTTCATTTCATTCATTTGACGCCTGCAAAGCCCAAATGCAGTTGAAGAAATAAAACTACAGCCATGTGTTTAAAAAAAAGAAAACTGTTAAAAAGCAATCGAGCAGAGGAGTACCACAAAAAAAGGGATTAAGGGATGAAGCAATTCAACAATTACGCTTTAAAATAGTGTCGTTGACCTCTGCCACCAGCTGAGAGTCGACACACCCGCTTACCGCCGCACTATTTCAAGAGACAACAGCGTTACCTCTTGGTGCACGATATAATCTAGTGTAAATAAAGCGTTATCTTGGGAGGCCCGCAGGGTGAGGTCAGGCCACCTCACTTATTAGCCCCTGTACAAATCAACAGAGCTAATTGCCGTGTCCGGGATTAACGTCCGGGAGATTAGCTGTGAAGTCACTGACCACTTTGGCCGCAGCTCACGTAAATACGCCGTCCTTTAAGTCGACGTACGTACTGTAATTAAATAGACATCTTGGTGGAACTCGCGTATCCCTGCGGCGACTATACACGTGTATCATTTCATACCGGTTCACACAACACAACTGAGCCGCGGTGTAACTGAACTCCGCCCATTTAACCTGACAGATTCTAACGTGTCCTCTCGCGTCCCTGCGCCGGTCCACCCTCCGCGGGTTGGGGCACACAAGCGCGTGACGGGCTTTGCTTGGGAACGCCTGCGCTGGGCTTTCGACGATGAGGAAATGACTTTCTGGAGGATGCGTTGTAATATGTGTTAATTCAATAGACGCCGCCCCGGTAATTTGGTAATTTAAAAAGCACTTTCAAATTTAATTTGACTTGCACCTTCGAGGCACCGCTTTTTACAACACAATTAAGGGCTAATTGATTTTGTATTAAACACGCTTTTAAAGTTCCTCCCCTGTCGGGATGTTTTCCCGGTTTATGCCAAGATGCTGCAGCTCAGGCTGCACCGGTCACAATCTGCTGTGGGTTGGAAAATCACACGAAATCTGATGTCAAAGCACTGCGTGTCCGTCCTAACTTGTGTCCGCTCGCCGACGCGTAGGTGGATATCAGTCACATCCGTCAGACGGCCACAAGCTCGGTGCGGAAGCTTGTTTTAGCGTCAATATCGACTAAAATTCCAAATGATTATACTTCTAAGAGGGTTAGCAAAAAGAAGTCAAAGCTTCTAAAGATGAAAGTACAGTGAAATCTTAATATCCCCGATGACCCTAACCCTTAAAAAAAGAATCAGAGTAAATCCATTACTTGACCATTAAAATGATCTTTAATGTCAGTTAATCAAATTTCCCTGCTGATTCCTCCGCAAACTGATGGCGGGACCTGGTTTCATGCTGATGGCCCAGTCAGCTTTTAATGGCTCATAATTCAGACAAGCAGCTCAAGGTGTTTTCCATCTGCGCTGGGTCAGACAGTCAGTGAGCACGGAGGGAAATAAAGCTGCTTCGAAGAGATCGATGAATCAAAACACGCGACACGGGAAAGGCCTTTAAAAATCACCCCGGCCTCGACGCGTCCCACTAGGAACGGGCGAACACCTGCCGCAATGTCTCCACGACATAAACAAACACAAACAAACGTGTCCGGTCTGGACTTTCCCCTCTCGGCCCTCATCTCGTCCTCTTTGCTTCATCTCTCATCTTCCATCCCCGTCGACCGTCCTCGTCCTGTCCCCTGTTGGTCACATGCTGTCTCCTCTTCATCATCGCCTCCACTTCCCAGCCGGAGGTCCTGTGTCTCGTCTCGCTGGGAGGCGATTTCCATCAGGCTGAACCGGAGTCGGGTGTGAGGACTCTCTGTTATGGTGAGAGGCTCTGAGTGGTCCTCCCGCTCTCCTCCTCTCCTCCTGCTGGTCGGTCACAGGCTCCGTAGGCTGTCATCCGTCAATAAGGCGAATTTGTCATGTCCAAGAAACGTTAAGTTCATTTAATCGGCTTGTCTCGTGTCTGTGTTGCCTCGGCGGTTTTAGTGCAGAGTGATTTTCACTTTGGGTTTTTATTCGAACAAACTTTGATGGCTTTGAACATCTCCTTCTCGAGTTCTGGTCCATTGAATTCAGCCCTGGACTTTTTTTCCATTTGATGTGTAAAACTAAACGGCTATCAAACATCAAAATGTTGTCCATCACGTCTCTTACAAATGGAAACTAACAGCACATGTGATCAAACCCTCTTGTTGAAAATGGAAGCGAAGTTTCAAATGCGACGGCTGAAGGACTTTGATCGTGTCCTTGTTGGATGTTCTGTACTACTTTTTAAATGATCTTTGCTTAGCTTTTGTCTGATTGTCTCACAGCAGAGGAGAAGCCGTCCTCGTAATGCGTCGCGCAATGGAATAGCCAGCGAATGGCTTTAAGGAAGGAGGAGAAACCTTTTCATCTGCGTCGGAGGCATCAATGGAGCGGAGGTTTCTACAGTCTCATGAAAGGAACTTTTCTTTTTGCAGTATTAAGCCAATTGTGGTGGACGTGCATCGGGTGGGCGCTGATATTATAAAGGTAGCTTGAATGGAGGCTGGGAGGTTGAATCATTTGTTGACGATAAGCTGCGTGATGAGTCACGTAAAAACCGTTCTCTCCTCACAAAATCTCCGTCTCCTCGCATGCACCTCTGGAAGCGCATTAGTGATTTATATTTATTTTAAAGCCCATTTTGCCTGACTTTAACACTACAGACGCAATCAATTTGTCAACATGGGGATGCAAGATGTTTGTTTACTGTCGTCATGGCTGATGTTCAGAATAGTGTACACCTCCAGCAGGCTTCAATTCCTAAAGGTGGCATCCAGTCTTTTGCTTTTAAAGTAGATGGTGTCTGAATTTGGGGTGTCAGAAGTAGCTGTGCAGCAGCTGGGTTTGTCCACGGGGCTACTTGACATTGATGTGTGTGTTAGATTGATGCCTCGTCGTCCTTCGCAGAGCATTAAAGCCGCTGCCAGAATTGGTTTCCGTCTTGTCTCGTGTGGCGGGCCGCGTAATGCAGAACAAAGCTCTGCTTGTATCTGGGGAAGAAAAAAAGCCTGCAAACGTGCATGAGGCTGTGATTGACATCACCTCTGTGGGTGAAAAGAAACAGCATCAAACCTGAACTACTTTCTCAGGGAAGCCAAGAGCCAGATGTGAGGTGAGAAAAACTGCCTTCTGCATCATAACTTGTTTAATAGAGAAGTAAATCTCATTTGTGAAATACTACTGCAGAATGCGTGAATTGAGAGTTTTTTGGCTAAATTAGCCCTGTTTTTAATGTTATGCTAATAAGCGAAAGGCACCTTTCAGAGCAGCCATGTGGACACATTATTGCAGATATATGTAATTAATATTATTTATTATTTACTATTATAATACGCACAGTATTATTATTATTATTATCACTGCAATGGCCGTGGCACAATCAATAAAATGTGACTGTAAATGACTGGATCCATTACACCTTTTGTTTGTCCAACATTGATAGGGCCCATTGTTAACATCTGTAATTTCACTCTGGAATATATTCCATTCATTCTAATAGCTTTTCTTGAATAGCATCCTATTAATCACACTGCTATTACTGATGGTAATGCTGCAGATATTACAAAGCATTTCATTCAAACCAGGCTCAATGTTTCATTCTTAAAACACCGGGTGTTTGTTGCCACGAGTTAGAAATGACTTTATGTCCATTTTTTTAGGGGGCATTCATTCAGTGTGTGAACACCTCTTAACGGATGCATCCCGCAGTCTGAGGTCTTCGTATTTCATACGGCCTTATTGTTTCCTTCGTGTTTAATAAATTGGGGTTTTCGTAGCGAGGCGGCTTGCTATTTTTCAGGCTACGAGAGCCTGTTAGGGCCTCGTTGCTCAGCCTGTTGTGACAAGCTGTGTCTTCAGTCTGTGATTCACCGTAATGGTCCGTACACGTGCAGAGGGATTTGTTCCACACAAGTGGAGGCAAATGGACGTTCACAGTTCCTTTAAGCATTGTTCTCTCAGGATCAATGTAACCAGTGACAGAGGGACCAGCGCTTACCTCATAAGACGTGACACCATTTTGACAGTAATTGATGAAGCCCTATGGCCCGTCGATGGGAAAAGTCAACAGAAACTCACATAGCTAAACAACAAACGTTGCATTATTTTAAAATTGTAGGGGATTTTTCATAACGCGGCTGTTTGAATTAGTTTTTTTAGTGTGTGAAAAACAAAAAGCAAAAGAAATCTATTGTGAAATGATTTTGATAGAACTTAGCAGCCATTTGTGAAGTGTGAAGAAAACACAGCACGTGTTTCAGACAGTGGGGAAAATGAGGATTTTAACAGCCCTCAAACCGCAGGGCAAATGTGGTTTGCTTTGTCCACTGGATGAAATGTCCTACTGTATCTTTTACATCTGTTTTCAGTCTTTACTGCTTCCTCAGGGGAATATCCCTGTGTGTGCTTTTCAGGTGCGGAATAGTTATTGTGCAGTGTTCTGCACGATGACAATGCAGAACTGAAAACAGCTGCCTGCTTAAAGGCTTTTAAGCAAAGCCAACAGATGATGATGTGAAAGGCGAAACGTTCACGATACATTAAGATTGTATCAAGTGCTTTGAAATGTACAGCTAAAGATCATTGAGTGAATGGAGCGCTGGAGTGAAAAGAACCACCTCTTCTAGACCTTTCCACTTCATTTCTCCCTTTGTTTCTTAGAAACATAACAGCTGACTCACATGTAAATGGTTGCGAGGCTGTTGAGAGTCAGATTACCAGAGCTGACCTTCTCAGTCTAGTTTTTTCTTTCTTTAACGCGTCGTTTTAATATCTGTCTCTTTAACCCCGACTGCTCTGCTCCGATTCGCTTTTGAGAAAAAACACATAGTGACATAGTGATCAGATGAGGGCAGGACGTATATTCAAATGAGGTGGCATGTGAAATCCAAATGTCTTTTTGAATCACGTTTACTGATAGTCAGCCCGCAGAAAACTGCTTTGTCTCTTTTCACAGTTTGTGTTTTTTAATTCTTTTTTGATCAAGAGCGAGAACGTCCTGCGCTGACGGAGGTGGCTGTCTTCCCAGCTGAGTCTTGGAAAAAACATTATTTAAAAAAAAAGAACATCCCTTCCTGTCCATCCCTCTACTTTTCTTAAGAAATCACACTGTCTTATTAATAAAGAGCAGCTATTCATGCGTCAGACTTATTGACTTTTCATTCAGCAGAGGTTGTTGTTGTGACAGATTGATTGATCCTTAAAGAAAATCCCTATGACGATGTGAAGATTCTGACCACGGCGGGTCCGTCCTATTCTCGAGTGTCCCTTTGCTCACGTCTGAAGGGAAACGTCTGAAATGCACGAGATGATCTTCAGCGTGCGTGACAGCAGTGAGGTCACACTCGGAAGTGTGGATTGGAACACTTGTGCCGGGAAGAAGTAATAAATACTCTCCTCCTCGGAGGCGTGAGAAATTCCTCCGGCTGCCTCTGGACCGCGGAGTGATAGATGTTCCCATTAAAGCGAGGGAGGCAATTAAAAAAAGAAGACGAGGAGAGGCAATCTCTCACATCTGTAATCACTCTGCCACTCTGCAGTGAGGCTGCAGAGCGTGAGAGAGATGCACTTGTTCGCTTGACTTTTTGCAGAGTTTTCTTCATCTGTCAATCTCTCAGACCCATTTAATGTGTCTGTTAATCACTCGTTAAGCAAGCTTTGACTCTCCAAAGTTCCTCTCTTGGTTTTTTTTTTGCACAATTTGGCTTTCCTTTCCAGCTGTTTGCTCCAGAACTGGCAAAGTCTCAACAAGCAGTTCTTCTCCCGCTCCTTGGACCACTTTGAGCGCCACATTCTGGTTCTGAACATGGTCCAAAGTACCTGGGCCTCAACATTGGCAACGGACTCAAGTAGAAGAAGAATACGGAGGCCAGTTCGTAATAAGCAGAGGATTCGACTCTAAGGCTGAGGTGCTTCAACATGTCCAGATGTCGGGTATCCTCCTCCAGCCTGTGGGGGCCAGCGGACTCTTCCCCGCTGTATTCTGCTGCTTAGAGCCGCTCACAGATCCAAAAAATAAACTGATTAACAATGGGTTGCTCTGTAGTTACCTTCAAAGCAGACACCTTTGACGTTGTGGTGGAGAGGAGGACACTAAGCAAACTGTCGTCCACTGTGGATAAACCTGACCACGCTCTCCGCCTCCTGCTGGACAGACAGCGGCGCTCTCGCTCCAACGGACCCTTTGAGCTTAGTTATCACAGGACTGAAGCAGGAAAAAGCTTTACAGCTTCTCTTAATGTGACGTCTAAATTCACCATGCGCATTTGACACATTTATATTATTCTAATACAATGTGGATATTGTCTTTTATATAGACATCTCTCTTCTAGTGTTAATGTTTGTTTACCCTTTATGCGTCCGTCTGTGTCTATCGCTCTATCTAGCCTGCTAGTCTTCTGTACCAAATGATTCAGACTCTCCGGAGAGGTAAGAGCAAGCCGTTACCTTGGGAACAACACAACTTAATAATCTCGCATTTGAAATCATACCCCGAAGGCTCAACACAGAGATTCGTTTCCAGAAGTCGCCCTCAGAGTGGTCCATTGTGTCACTGCAGCTACAAGGTCCTGCTACGTCTTCACACAACTTCAGAGCAGCTTCACTGCCGCGTGTAAAGCAGAACAACGGCTCTTTGCCTGAATAAAACACCGCCGCTGCCATTGTGAGAAGAAACTATACACTTCAAGGTAAACCTGCAGAGGTGATAAATCACACTAAAGCCATGTACTTCCAAAAGCCCACAGGCAGACACACAGTGTCATGTGAATGTGTAATTTAGTGCAACAAGTGCATTTCAACCATAGGGATACAAACAAACAAAAGAAGGTGCAATTTCATTAAATAAGCCGATCTACAACTTGCTATAGACAAGCGCCATTATGAGTACAATTTAAGTGCTACTATTTGTTAGTCTTGTTAGTCGAGAGTCTGAAGAAGTGTGTCTGGTGTAGATGTGAAGACCCTCTGCGGTCCTTGTGTCATCAGAGAGCTCGTTCCACCATTTGGGAGCCAGGACAGCAGAGAGTCGTCATCTAGTCGGGTGCTTTGCTCTCAGTGAGGGAGGAACCAGCAGTTTGGCAGATGCAGAGCGGAGTGAGCGCGTCGGGACGCCGGGGTTAACTGGCGGTGGCGGGGAGACGTGCCAGGAGAGAGTCACAGTAGTCCACGCGGGAGACGACAACAGCCTGAATCAGAACCTGCGCCGCCTTCTGAGTGAGAAGGAGACGTATTCTCCTGGTGTTTTTTCTGCTTGCAGCATTATCGGGTTAGATAGTTGTTCTACTGTAGATGGAGAGTTCGGGCAGAGCTTGGTTCCTATTTTAAACACACCGGAAAACGAAATGTAGGAGGCGGCGGCTCGCAGATTTAGATGAACAGTTCACACTCAGTTACCTGCTTTCTTCATAAACTTCCGTTTATTAAAGGCTGCTATTTCTTTATAGATTGAGAGCACTGACTCTTCAACTTCAGATCTTGTTCTGTTAACCAGATTCTATAAATACGACTCAAGTATCGTGTTTCTAATGATGTTACATTGAGAATCTATTGGGGGGAGAGCTCACATATGAAAAAGAAATCTCACCTCCATCACTCGAATATGTTTTCCAATGAGGAAATCCTGTAACTTATTTCAGAATCTATCTGCTGTAGGTTCTCCCGACGTGTGGTGGTTTCTTTTCTCTGTCTTTATTTTTCCAAAGGTAAAATTCTAAAGGAATAATTTGCAATAGAGTCGGTTTCTGTGTTTCCATCATTTCAATCCCTTAGACTGGGATTGCCATTATTATCCCGGTACATTGCATAGATTAGATTATAAGACAAACCTACTGCTTTCAGAACTACAAGAGTGGAGGTTTTAAGTGCTTTGACACGTGGTTACATGTCTTCTCCGTCGGTCCATGGACACATTTTTTATCAAGTTAAGGTCAGAACTGTGCAGGGTTCTGTGAGGAAACCTCACGCCTGTTGCATTGTTGATGGAAAGGATGACTTTTTTAGATGGGTGTGGTCCCGGCTCAGGCCCTGGAAGTAGGAAATGCAATCCTCATTAGACATTTATAAAGATTTATAAAACTCTCTGCAGGAGTAGTTACAATCACACAGGTTATGAACACAACAAAGCCTGACAGACAAGATGCGACTAACAGCATGAAGCTATAACACGGTCAAGATATTACTCGCAGATTAAGTGCATTACATATTGAGGCAAATGAATTCAGTATTGGCCATTCAAGCTATCTACACAATGCCCACTCACTGCTGTTTTGGACACACTTTGTATTTTGGACAAACACAATAAACGTACAGATGCATTTCACAGTTTTTTGTCGCAGATCGTCTCATTGTTTTATGTTGATCTGTATCTTGCGTTTTTGGGGATACGGCTGTTGCACATTCTGAATATTTCTTTCTTTTTCTCTCTTCCCATTGGGTGAATCTACATTGCCCTTCGTCCCGCTGGGTGCCCCCTCATCCCTTTACCCTGGCATTCCTCTGGGCTCCGCCCCCTCACATCTGGCTCTTTTGGCTGGCTGGCTGTTTTAGGTAAGTGTTCCGTTTTACAGTATTACTCACACTCTGTGGGCCCTGGGATCAGAGCATTAGAGTCTCCCTCTAACAGTGGAGGTAGAGCAGGGATTTAGCACTGGACTGGACTGGACTGGACTACAGCAGACTGGACTAGACTGTGTCCCTGAGCAATTGAAGACCATACTAGTCATCCTATAGAACAAGCTTGTGCAGAGACACTGCACTCAGGAGTGTGACTAAGGAGACACAATGCTTTCTGGCTGTGTTAAGGCTGCAAGGTTACAAGTCACTGGTTCATTCGTGGAGCGAGGGAATTGATTACTATTTACACATTTTACCAATGAATTTCCGGACACACAAAATGTAATGCTCAATGACAACAGGGAGAAATCATGTTATCTTCTGTTACAGACAGAAAACCAGAAAATGAAAAACATAACAATCCAACCATGACCTCTCCAGCCTGGATGTTTTATTGAAACACAGCGTGCGCCTCCAAACATCCAGTGTTACCGGTAGATTATGTACCAGCCAGGAGGCTGTTACAAATTGTGGCTGCTGCAAAAGATAGTCCTCTTGAGACGTGTAATCTCTATTGATATAGAAATGCAAAGTGTAAAAAGGAGGATGCATGTGAATGACCTTTCCAGCAGACCGACTGCATCATAAGCGAAGATTGAAATTGATGTTGCTGCAATTTGAAGCTTAAATTGATTTAAACAATTCATTTGTTTTGTTGTTTTCAAAGCTGTGTGTCCCATGCATGAATCTATGAGTTGTGTGCATGTGTGTGTGTGTGTGTGTGTGTGTGTGTGAGTGTGACATTGATTATTCATTTAAAACAACTGTTATATTTGCCTGTTAAATTTCCTTCACACATTGTCCAACAACGTTTTTCTCCACAAAAAATTAGCTTTCCTCACTAATAGTACTCTTTTCAACACAGCCTTTCACTTGAACCCACTGACAGGGTGGACAGCGTGTCCCCTCTGATCACAGCTCCCCCTGGTGGTGCTGGAAGAGCTTGTTGACTGAGATCACACTGTTAAGACACGCTTTCTTTTCAGGTATTAATGTCGACACGGGTTTCAGGCACATTAACACCATTGGGTTTGACCCACAGCTAAATGGTGTCTTGGTGATTTCACAGAACCCCGCTGAGTTTCGCTTGCAGCCCAACGTTGGATTCCTCCCGGCTCCCGGTGGGACATCGTCCCCTGCCCTTTTCCGCCTGCCATCACCTCTCCACAGAAAGCACGGGGAAATACACAATTGCTGCTTGAAGTCAGGATATCTGATCGATACTGATATCCCGTCCTATGCTGCACTGAGCTCTGCGGCGCATCCTGCTCTACCGCGTTGCTCCACTAGATGGTAGAGCATAGTCAATAGTGAAACACTGGCTGCAGGGGGAGAGGAGGGAGATATCCACTGTTTGTGTGTGTCTGTACGTGCACATCCTTTTGTCTTAGCGTCTTATTAGATCAAGCAGCTCTTTATTCGCGCAACGGAAAGCAATCAGTTGCCCTTGTCAATCCTCCACGTGATCCCGTCTCATTGTTGCAGCTTTGGTGTGAACTTGGATAATGGACTGCTGTGCGTGTTGTAGAAGTGTTTGCGTGTCTGTGTGTGTGTGTGTAAACCTCTCTGTGGAGAGACCCACCTATTAACACCTGTCAGTTGTCTCCGTGCCCCTCGGTGATGCTACATAAACCGGCTCTGACGGTGCTTGCCAGGCAAAAAGGAACCTCGGAAATGTGTCAAATCACAGCAGCAGGAAACGAGAGCTGGACGGGCCGTGACTGGTTCGCCCGCGTAAAATAATTGGGGATGTTGCACATTTAAACAATGCGTTGCAGCAAGCAAAACAGGGAGTCAAAATCAATACGGCTCGTTTATTAACTTGTAGGGCGAGTCGGCTGTCTACTGGCAGCCAGCCGGTCGAGTGCGTCACGTTCGGTACATTAGTTTGGCCCCCGACACAACAAGCCTCTACGTGATGACGGGTATCAATTGGACAGGAGGGTGGTGGGGGGGGGGGCTGAGGGTGAGATGTGATGGCTTTTCCTGACCTGCGTGCTGCCCAACAGTTGTCGTTTGTTTGACTGAAATTGGTTCAGTTCTTCAGTTTGCCTCAAGACCTGACCTGCTCTTGACTCCTATTTTTCTGGGGGGGGGGGGGGGTAATGTTTTACATAACCTTCCGCGTTTGATTCATGCACTAATAATAGTGCGTGCGTGTGCATTGACCAAAAAAAAAAGAAAAGAAAAGAAAAGGTCAGACAGGAGTTTCAATTGGCTTGAGGGAAACTTTTTCTTACACAAGAGCTTGTAGAGTTCTGGCATTAACAATAGTCTCTCTCTTGCAGTGATATGTGTTTGAAGCAGGAAGTTAGGGGGGGGTTTCAACGTTTGCGCAGAACCCGGAACCAACGTCAGTGCTGTGTTATTCGGTCTAATCGGTGTTCACACAGAGAGTAATCATGATAACTATGAGTACGTGTACCAGTGCTTCCCACTTGCTAAAGGTCATTTGAGCTAATGAATCCGACCACTGGGGAGCTGTTATTGTCTTCTGATCCGTCTGCAGGAAAGAAGAAACTAAGTCTAAATATGATTCAAAGACTTCGGCCCATCGGTGAAAGCCCTCGTATTTGCAGTATTACGAACCAGGTGTCTGTGGCGTCATTCCCAGTCAAAACCAAACGGCGCACTTTGAGGGAACTTAAATTACCACCCGTGCACCTAAGAGAAGGAAATGGAGATGTTCGATATTGTAACTTGAAGCAGTTTCATCATTGCACAGTTCATTGAACTAATTCAGTTCACGGTTCAAAGAAAACATTAATAGGAATCGTCATTACAAGGCTTTTCAAGGTTAATATTATGGGGAGTAATCACAAAAAAAGTGTTCTATTTTACTGAGGGAGGTCTATAAAGGCAACCAATGCGCCAGTGCACACGAATAAAGCGGTATTTGTGTGCAAGAAAAAGCACAATTTTATTCCTCTTAATGTGAAATTGGATGAGACTCACATATAGTCTGCTGTTAATGCTGATGATTGAAAAAAGATCAACAGGGCTGCGTGGGCAGACGAGCTGCTTGGTTTGACTACATAGTAGGACGCAGGTTCTACAGATTATTTCCTAATAGGATTTTAGCTACAACAGTCAGTTATTTCAAATTTCATAAAATAGTAATAATAATTAGCAAATATAAGCAAATGGAAGAATCTATCATCAGGGAATTGCAAGGTTATGTGTTGGAAAGCTAATCAATTAGCTTTAGTTTAGCCATAAAACATGGTCTTCAATGTCCTCTTGAAGAAATCTCTAAAAATCCATCCAGAAAACCCAGGAAGAAAACGCTCCTTTTACCGAGAGGGGACCAGACCTTTGACATCCTCCGCCTCACGTCGATTCATCTCAAGAAAAACCTGATGTCAACAAAGGATGCAAACCTCAAAAATGCGGCCATGTGGACAAAACCAAAAATATGAAACCCACGAGGTACATTTTTTCCATTGCACTGGTGAGCAGTAAATTATGCTGTATTAATAAAACGTTGTTTCTTCTCTGCATGACGTGAGGAACAGAGCCAATCTTCTTCTGCCACATCAAGAATGACCATTGTGCCCCTTCGCTTTATGACTTGTCCACTGGCTCCGTATCTACAGATCAGGACACACAGTGTGGAAGCTGAAGAAAGACTTCAAGGGTTCCACGACCAGGCCTGGAAAAGGTCAGGATCTGTTACAAGGGAAGACTCCCTCTCAACACTGATCATTTGGAGATGAGCAGGTTTACACGGACTACAAAGTTGGCTTCATAATAAAACATCTATTTAAACACGGGACTTTTAGTTAAAATAAGCCTTAACTTCAGCTGGCACCCATCTCTAAGCAGGTTTTATTGTTCATTATTTATTATTATTATTTATTAATCCTGCGGTAATCTGCAACAAAAGAAGAAGATGATGTGATGGTCTCCAGAGCTGTTCTCTAACACATCCCAGATTTTCATAGTTGCCCAAATTCCGTTCCAAGTTACACAGACAGTCGGCTGGAATTTGTGGTCATTCAAGACGCCGCGGCTCACAGTCGCTTACTTTTTTGGTGCAAAGTGTCGTGTTATCTTTGGGTCCTATTTCTGTTTGTGCTGTATTTGCCTTGTGTCTACAACGTTAGCTCCCTTGCTGTGTGTGTTGCTTATCGTGTGTGTTTTCCCCGGGAAGATTAACGGTCATGTTGGCAGCAGCTTAATGTGGATCCAGATAAAATTGTAAAAAAAAAAAGAAAAATCCAGCGTTTGCTCTTGCACTACATTGGAAGAAATCTCTTGGCGCTTCCTCACGTCATGCAAGGTATGAACCTTGCATCTGTTGGAAGGTCTGAGTAAACCTTGGAATTGGCAGATTTATGAAAAGCTTTGCTGTTATCTATTGTTTTCTCAAGATTACCAAAGGAAAAGGGATGACTCTTAAGTCCCTTCTTTGCCAGCTTTGTCTTTCTTTGGCACCGTGTGAGGGTTTTAGGCTGAACAGCATCGAGCTGTCTACGACAAAAACATGGTAAATATAATTGGTGCTTTGCTTTGAGGCTCCTGTAGCCGTGGAGCCTAAAGGATCAGTGTTGATCATTTAATATTGCAAATGTAAAACTGTTGGAACTTTAACACTGAATGAAAGTATCTTTAACTTGTATTCTCATGTATTTTCTTTTGTTTGTTGCTATTTATATAATCCGGATTATCTGTATTTCAGATGATTGCGGGATCATAGTAGTCAGAATGAGCCTTTTTTAATCAGTTATACATATAGGATCTTAAGCTTTTTTTGTCCTTCAACTAAATCTCAAAGTGTAGCGTCAAAGAACTTCATATATCCTGACATTCAGCAAACCTTGTGTCTTAATTACGTCCGCGTGTTCATTTTACTTGCATCAGGTGGGACTTTGGTTTCCTCAGCCTTGTGCCAGAGGCAAATGAGAAAGTAATCAGTAACTGTAAGCCTGTCTACGTCTCAATTATCATTTTACTTCTCTCTCCTCTATGGGATGAAGTGGTTTCAGATTTAGTTTTCATTGTCAGTGGAAATCCATTTACTGTGCCAAATGGATTTGTCTGAGCATGAGCGATCAGCTGCTACGTTACAGTGTCCAGAACAATGAAATCGGATTGATACGATTGCGGCTTTGGCTTTGTTCTTAGTGAAACTGATGCGTGGACGCTTCGCCACGCTTAATTCCTTGTATATGTGACGTACCTGGCAACAAACCGTTTCTGATTCAAATTCTGCAAACTGCAAAAAAAAGACCAATGTTTGTCATGGAAAGGCTGTGGCTTTGCTGGGCTCAGATTGGACCTGAAGTCTGGAGTGAAGGCAGGCGAGCAGCTCACACGATATGTTGGCCCTTTGACCGGACGAGGCTGGGACACTGGGAGCAGATACAGCCGGGACGACGTCGGATGGGTTTGGATGTCGATTTTGAGACGCTTTGTACGCCTGTAAGCAGTAAGAGATATGGAAACAAACCTGCACAAAAACACACTCGAATAGACAAAACCATTGTGCCAATATGCACACATCAAAACACAAATATACAGATGTTTCCCAACAGTGACACTGTGCAACAAAAATCAAATCAATTGTTTACGCAATATAATCTTAAAGTTTGACGTTCCCAGCGGCGTTAAAGCAAATAAAAGCTAGAAATCCGGGAGACTCTTCCTCTTGGCCCAAGTGAAACTGGGGGGGCGGCAAATAGAACCCCAGAAAAATGTTATTTCTACATGTTCTTTAATGGCTGTTGTCTTTACTTTAGTTATATTTAATGGGAGGATTAAGACGACACACGGGGAAGTCCTGTATAGTTTATTTTTTTCTTACCTGGAAAAGAAAAAAGAGCCCAAGGGTCACATAGAGTTTGTGGACAAACTCAACCCCTCACAGACCACGAGTGAGTCAGTTCAATCTCCGCTGAGTCTAAAAGCCATCAGCTCTTTAATGAAGTGGCGCACATCGGGATTGCAGCCATCCATTACCCCTGCAGTGACCCAATATGAATTTCCTGCTCTCTCCCGTCCTCCCACCTTCCCAGCTCCACATCCAGCTCTTCCTCCACCCATGCCGAGGTGTCGGAGGCACTGCCAATTTCTCCAGTAGATTAAGAGAGCCACGGGGGACAGCCTCCGAGGAGGGAAGAGGAGGGCGTGCAAATGCATCTTACACTCCAGCCATTACCGTTGTGTCTCTTTGGAGAGCGGTGCGTTGGAGTCTGCGCTAAATGGTATGATTAGCTTTGTCCTTTGTTCCGACAGCAGCCCGAGCCACCCGCACCCGGAGGCTTCAGACGCTTTCCACTTCCACCAAAAGCATCACAGCTCCGCCTCCAGGTGTCAATGTGCCATTTTAGAGAAGTTGTTTGGGTGAAGCGCGGCTTGTAAAGGAACCCTGCAGAGAGTGTGATGACGGAGGCTGATGGGGAGCAGAGGAACAGCAGCGAGGGACTCTGGCCCGTGGGGGGGGGTTGCTTGTTGACGCCGCCTGTCCTGGAGACATCATCAGGCAGGAGAGACGAGAGGCCCAACAATATAAACGTCATCAGGCAGGAGAGACGAGAGGCCCAACAATATAAACGGCTCAGCGTTTGGTTGCCCGCTTTGTAAACTCAAAAGGAAACCGTAGCTTTGGTATTTTTCAACCCTGTTTATGTGTCTAAGTGAATAATGGAGATAACAAAATTGGTCCCGTATTGAGAGAGAATGTTTTAACCGTCAGCCGCTAAACAGGCTGCAGTTTAATTACATAGATTAATTCCACACCATCAATTTACATCCATTGGAAAAAGTTGTTGTTGTTGCTGTTTTCGCTACAGAGTTTGTGCCTGACAACATTATTGAAAGGGTCCGTTTGTCACTGTGTCACGTGACTTGTTGCTGTGAGACACTGTTGGAGAGGAGGTGTTAGATCTGTAGCTTTATCTAAAGGATTTTCAATGTCATGTCTGAATATTTAGCTTATTTCATCAATTTGAATGAATGAGTTCTCCTTGACTTGGAGACTTGGATAGAAACAATAACAAACAAGATGTTGTATTTCTCTATAGGGGCCCTTTCCATAATGTTGTAAGACACTTATAAGGGTGATTTGAGCCTGTTAGTGACAGAATCCGCAAATTAAGTGGATGTAAATTGACAGGGCGGATTTTGCCCAATATGATTACAATACAACCCGTTTATGGGAGGCTGGCTACAGTTCCTTTGCTCGATATTGGATCTATTTCAATTGTTGTTGTCTCCATATGTCACGTAGACAGCTAAACATTAGCATCCAGCTTGAGTAATATTCGCTATAGCCTTTAACAATTTATGAATGTGTACCAGTGGTGATTCACCATCCGTTCACTGTGGAGTGGTTAGTTGTTGAGTTTTAAGGCAGGTAAATTTACTGTGTATTTAATGTGAAAACAGTATATTAATAGAAGATGATGACGTATTAAGTGTTTTTTCTGCTACCAACATATTTAAGTTTCTTCTTTAACTCAAACCGTATCTCAAGAAGCTAATATTTGATAAGAATCACAATTGTCAAAGCTATATATGCGATCTCTGCATTCCCTCAGTGTCACCTCACTTTAAACAATGACCAACTTTGTAAAATATTATTGAAAACTAACACATTTTATGAAATTCAAGGGATAAATGCTGCTACTTCACACATAGAAGAATCATCACATTCGTTCATAACTATATAAGCTGAACCATTGCTCGGGGAAAATTCTTTGTTTCAGAGTTGATCTTCTATTTGGCATTCGGAGAAAACAGAGATTCAAGTCTGTCTCACGGATGAAGTAAAAATGTTAACTTCTTCTTTCCAGATAAGCGTTATTGCTTTTTTTTTTTGTTTGGCAGCAGAAGCACAATCTTACTAAAGGTCTACAAGAGTCTAAGTCCTTCCCCCTGGGAATAAAGTCCGTTCTGCAGTTTTGACTAAAGCCTTTCTTTGAGGGGCCGACTTAACTATTGAAATGCTCTCGTGCACATTACTGAGACACTTACACGTACATACACACTCTGTAAATCTATGCACACGCATATATAAAACACAAAACATACTCATCTGAAACACTTACACGTACATATGAGAAACACACGCGCATACATATATACTGCTGTGTCATATACACACACATCTCACTAGCGCATGTGTTGGGCCTTGTGTTTGACACCTGTGCATTAGTCTATTGATACCTTTTTCTGCCTCCCGGGGGCTGACTGGCTGGGCAGAAGAAAACACCAGATAGATTTCAGTGATGAGGAGCAGAAATGACATATATTTATCCACAGGTCCAGGATGTAATTCCCGAGCTGTCATATGAGTTGTTATTGTTGTTTCCGAGGTTTGTTGTAACATTACACCAAGGGTGATATTCCAGTTTGCACAGCTGTAAAAAGCACAGACAGAGTACAATGGCTCCATGTCCTGGGGCCTTTTTGAGTTATACGAGTGTAAAATGTATTTATTTTTCCAATCCTTGTGGATGTGAAAGAATGATGTGCAATCATGTTTTACAGTACCTCAGGTTAAAGTCAGTGTCCCCATCATGGCCCTGGCAAATTGCATGTAGTCTGTCCTATTTTATTTTGAAAGGTTCGTGCATTCCATTTAGCACTGATGTGAAAGCGGGTTGCTTTGATATAATTGTTAAATCAGTTTGTTTTATTTTGAAAGAGGAAATGCCTTGTAACTTGTCAGAAACTGGCTCAGAACTGCTGTTTTCGGTAGTTTTCCAATCCAGTTGAGTCTTCCTCCATCTTATGCCTTTTGATAGCATTGTTGGTATGTATTGATTTGTTTTATTGTTAATTATGACTTATTGCCTTTTTTTGTAACAATGTTTAGTTTTGGGAAGTTTTATGCACCAGCAATTGAAGTTCGTCCAGTTTGTCCCATATTGAGCCAACCCGTTTTCCTCTCCTGTGGCGTCTCACCGCGTGAGTAAAGGTGCACCTTTGACTAGAATGTCCAGTAATTCCACAGAAGAAAAAAGAAAAGTTGGAAGTAACTCTGTTGGAGTTGTTCCCTGGATGTTCATGAGCTCATGTCTGGAGAGAGAGCTCCAGGGAATCGCAACAGAAAACAAAACAATGAGCACCGACGCACCGTGGCAGCCATCTCCGGCGCCATCTTGAAGGGAATCATCAACGCAAAAGGCATGTATAAATACCGTTCATGTATAAATCTAGTTTTACTGGACAAACAACAATCAAGTCATATTTAAATGCTTTCTGAATATTTAACGTAAATTATTCATGCCTAGTTCGCAGCCTCAACTAACTCGGGCATACTAATGGGATGATTATTGCATTTTTAATCATATTATGTATTGTCATGCCTCAAAATACAGGTCTCAGTTCTGTCCTTCCAGTTGTCTATACCAACAACACAACATTATGACACTCAGTGCTATTAATATACTATATTATAGGAGACGTGTTTGTCATTTTTTGAACTAAGTGTGCAAACAAAGCAAAAATTGTAATGATATAATATTTCTTGAATTTATCATTTATTTCTGTGTTACCACTTTAAAGCGTCTGAATCCCTCCACCAAACACTGACGGTTTGCACGTGCCCTCTGGGGGACGACCTTTCACAAACATCTGTCTTAACAGTCGCAGAGTAACGCTGTCATACGTGGCGCTATAAGGCATTTTTCCATCATGCCAGCTGTCAGACACATTTCACCGCCGCTGAAAAGTCAAAGTAATCATCATCTGTGGGTGCAAAGTTCATATTCGAGAGGAGGGAGAAGTTATAACAGCTGTGTCGCTGGCGTATTCTCTGTGCGAGTAACATCTGTCCCCAGTTGTGTTACCATGAACATTTTCATTTTCATCTTCAGTGCTCACATAGTCAATGGTGACCTTTTCTTCTGAAGAGGAAATGACAATGATCAATGGAAAAACATCAAATTACGCAATTCTGTCTGAAAAGAGAAAATGAATAATTGCGACCTGGCTTATGGCAGCATGCATGTGCACAGCAGAACTTCTTTGTCATCCATCAGGCTTCGCCTGCTGTATCACTGCATGGAAATTTAATTCCTAATTCCTTCTGAACCGTTTGTTTGTGACTCTGAAAAGCTTTGATTTTCAATACAATAGCCAAGCCTTTCAAAAAGGGTTTTGTTTTAGTTCCACTCCTGTAAATTTTATATTAAACCACTAAATAAATTGACAAAGCTTGCAGATTCTGTTTAATGATTCATCAATGGAGATTTCCAGGGTGAAAAAGATCAAGGCTATACGCTGTGTGAAGGACCGATTGTGCAGATAATGTTTTTTTGTAGTACGACAGAAATGGATTAAATTTGTCATTTTTAATTGTTCCAGCTCATATAGCAGCAATGAGAGGCTTTCGAAATTCCCAGAGCTACCCCGTTTCCTCCCGCACACCTGTGAGTTATGCCTACATTTCGCATCAGTTTGGCCAAAATATGAAGACTAGTAATTTGCTTTGATAGTTATTCCATAGACAACATATTTACAATGAACAGTTGCCTGTAAAAATGTTTTAAAAAGGATATATGTATATATATATACACACACACACACACACCCTGCGTTCGCTGTTATTAGCCGCTTTTAATAGCCACCAGCGGCAAACATAACTACGTTTCATTTGTTGCAATAAATGGGTAAGAATTCTATGACTAGTGTTCCTGGTTTGAACTGACTGAATGGGTGGTGAAGAGAAAAGAACACTGAACCCCTTAACTGCTAGAAGGTTTGCCGTGTTTAGTGTAAATTTGTATCAGTAAGGTTAATATATGCTAATGTCACGTCCCCTTTGGGGTTGTCTGGGTGGCGTAAGAGGGGGGAGGGGGGGGGGGGGGGGAGAACACAGGACTGTCAGTCGTAGAGTCAATTCATTAGTATCAAACACTCTAATCTTAATATGATCGTATCCTGAGCGGGGGAGGCAGGGACCTGTGGTTGAGTCAAGGAAAAGAAAATGAGCACAATCAACCTCTAGAAATAGAATAAACCAAACAGCTACGCACGCGATCTAAACTTCTTTGGTAAAACAAAATACAGCAGAGGCATCAGCCAATAACCTAGTGTTTCTAGACAGGAATTGACTACGTCAGAGTAGCAATGTAGAGGGTAGCTATAGGCTCACCTGGTCCTCAACCTCGCACCACAAACCTTTTAGCACATACATTCAGTTGGACACCCATTCAAAAAAGATCTGCCCCCCCCCCCCCCCCCCCCCCTTTGGACTCAGTGTTCCTCCTTTTATTCTTGAGGCCCGCCCATTTGATCGCCGCGCACAATCATCACCGGAATTGCACGTGAAAAGAGAGAGAGGGACCAAGCAAAGAGAGAAATCCACAGGCAGGACGGGAGAAGGTCTCTTGTCCCGGCCTGTAAGGTAACATGACTCAATAGAGAATACCAAAACCAGCCTGTAGCTGACAAACCAACAGCCCACCTAAAGGGCTTTTATGGGATGATTCTCTCCTGATGGCAGAAACATGTGAACCAAATGTCATAATGGAAATCCAACAAAAATCTGAGACATTTAAACAAAGAACAGATGTTTCGATCTTCCTGTCGGTGTTGCTGGAGAAAGAAAGTTTGGGGATTAGCAGGCTTCATCCTCCACGATACAACATGTCACTGTAATCCATTTTATGGTTGCTGAAATATGCCAGTGTCCAAGTATTTTCTGTCATATGCCATCAAAAGAGCTGCAGGTTCTTCACATAGTCCTCCGCACAGTCCCACAGCCACTTCAAGTACTTTTGCACCGTTACCATGGTAAAAAAAGAAAGAGCAGAAGTGTCTGACCTTTAGATGACCATGAAAAGGAGCACTTCCACCAAGGAGTGCTTATCAGCTGCTCGAGCAAACGCTCTCATTATCTAGGCGGCCATTCGGGGAAGGCCAAATCCTCGAGGGTTTGATGTTTCGATGCCACAACAACTAAGCAAAGCAAATAGCTCTCTGTTTGCCTGTTATGCTCTCACGCGGTACCAATTCACAACCACTTGTCAGCGGTTCCGTCTAGAGTATTTGTTATTGTGCTTGTCAAACAGGGTAAAAAACTCATGTGGAGAGTATAATTATTTTATTTTTTATCATTAGAAAATGATTTACGCTTGATTGCCACCACCGCAGTCACATGATTATTTAATGAAGAATAGCATACTAACCCTTAATGTTTCGCATTTTCACATTTTGCATTTCAGTCATTTTTAATTGTGATAATTTAGAAGCTGCTGTGATCTTGAAGTGTTGCATATTGAAGCACTACTACTAATAGGTTGTGAAAAAAACACATTTTGTTTGCAATTGATATCCTCAGAGAATTTCTTCTTCTTTTTTCTTTAAGTCCCTGTTAAGTCACCCTGCAGAGGTTGAGAACAGTATCAACTACTACAATACACGCTGAGGGACCAAACATTACTAAACGTAGGAAGATAATGTTATGGTTGCTAATGTGCACATTTGCAAATGCAGCGGCAGTCGTTGTATAAGTGCCTCCATGTGAATACGCTCATCTGGCTACCTTTTTATTAACTAACATCTCCTGGAACCTCTAAACAATAAAATCAGCATAATAGCCTGCAAGAAAAAAAGGGCCAGTCGCCCATAAATAACATTGAGGGGGTGTCATGCTAAATAGATTTATAAACAGGGTTAATGCAGCATAATGCATGCATTTCATGCCCCCCCCCCCCCCCCTCCGAATATCGACTAAGTGTTCTATCCAACAGAACTAAAACTGCAAAACCAGAAAAACTCTGAACCTGGAATCGGAAATGTGTGATTTGTGCCTCGCAGACAGACTTCTTTCACTTATTGCTCCTGACTCAAAGGGGCGGCGTTGACTAAAAACACTTCATTCCAGTCGAACGGCTAATCTGTGTGATTCACACCCGCCCCATCTCGGCCCCTCTCTCACTTTGTCTCTCCTTGCAGTGTGACTGTTATAGCGCTGCGGGGGCGCAGCCAGCCCCGTTATTTTGATGCATATTTCCAATAGCTGCACCTGCACGGCCCCACGGCGTTTACCTGCTATTTAGTATGACGGTCACATTCGAGGTCTGTTTCAACCCTCGCCCCCCCCCAGTCACTGGGTGAAAAAAATCGTATTAAAGCCGCAAGAGACTCCAATCAAACGAATAGAGGAAATTGAACGTTGAAAAGTTGGTCAAACTTAAATTACATCATAATAATTACCTTTTGGATTCATTTTGAAAAAGCTAGTGTGGCAATTCCTTTGGTCGTGATTGATTTATTTTTTAAAAATCTGTCGTTGCCCCGGTAACGCTCCCTGTTCACGTGTTGGCATTACAGCAGGATTTCAGGGTGCATAAGAGCATGCAGGTACAGCTAAAGACGATGGATCCGTTGAATGCCAGAGCGGGAAATCAGAAATGAATCATAAATCTTTGGCTGTAATGTCTTTTAGAGGGAACTCGGTGAGGATTTAGCCTTTCATTTGTGTCTGTTTTTTCGACTTTGCAGCCTCCCTCTCTGTAGGTAGGAGTGATTTCTGGCAGGTTTGTAGATGTACGTCTGTGTGTGTGGGGGTGAGAGAAGAGAATGCGAAGGTGAGATGTCTGTTTCTAAAGTGAGAACCCATCACTCGCTGCAGTGTTCGGTGAGGTGGCTGCACATCGGGAACAGGGGGTGATCTTTGCGAGCGACGAACCGTCCTCTTCCGTCTATCACTGACTGAAAACCACTGTCCATATTATTTGTCTCATGAATACATTTTCAAACATCACATGATTTGTGTTACATACAAGTCACCTAGTTAAGTGTTCCAGTATGGGGGGTCGTTGGAAAAAAATATGACATTTTTGCATCCATGAGTTCATGTCGTTTGAAACATCTGTATTTTACATCTATTTTTGGGATTGTCAGACTTTGTCCTCCTATTAAAAATCCTGCTAACCTTGTGATCCTCTGACTTTTATTAGTTCCATGTCATGTTTCTCCTGACTTGTGCAAACAGGCGCAGAATGTCTTTCAACTTGCAGAGTTTTTCAACTTGTGTGGCGTCTATGTGAACACATCCTGCATTGGGACGAGATTTGTTGTACTGGTATGTGCACTGTGTTCTGTTCCTGTGCACACCTACATGTTTAAAGTAACACCCATAATTGAGCTCTTGACAGCCGTGTCCGAACCTGCATCTAGCCATTATAATGTCAACAGGCTCCACCTCTGGTTGGTGGAGCTGTGGAGCGTGGAGCTCAAGAGAGGTCCCGCCCTGCGCCCATCAAGGACTCTTATGGACACCCTGTGGTGTCCTGTGTCCTGCATCCTTGAGTCCTCGCTGTGAGCTGACCTGCTTTATTCCTCCCCGAGAAAGGAAATGCCAGCTCCAAAAGACCGGAGGCAACAAAAGCTCCGGTTTTTTTTTTAGGTGTCTTGATGAATTTGTAATGACTGTACTCACTTTGTGCTAAAGCATATTAATATTAACATCAAGAGGTGCACCTCAACGTTGATGCAGACAGCAGCTACACAGGTTGCTCACGTCATCAAGCTGTGTCTGCACCGAATAAGGTTTGATCACTGGATGATTACCCATTATTATATATCTGATGATTGATTCTCCATGGCCATATACGCTGGTGAGTGCATGGAACTGTCAGACTGTAAAGAAACGCCTCCCTGGGAACCAGCCATTCCGTCCAAAATATACTAATAATGCCGGTGTTATTATATAATTCAAAACACTGCTTTGTCGCAGTACAACCTGCTGCTCTCTTTAAAGCCCAATGAAGCACTAAGCGAAGCTTCGAAGACGCCAATCCTTCGTATTAATCTTAGCCATGGTATTATAATATGAAGTTCACTTATATTCACTATAAGTAGCACCACACTCAACTGGTGTACTGCTGTTTTTAGAGTGGGTTCACATTAAATGAAAGCATAAGTATGTTGGTGGGTCTGTAATGGAAGCAGAAAAGTGTCCCTCCTTCTGATGGCTGCTCTGCTCGTGGATGTAAGACTCATTTTACAGGCAGACAGAATTGCTCCTCAGGTACAAGCGCTGTTTCCGTTTGATCTTCCCACATAACAAGATAATGATACCCCCCGACACAGCGGTAAACACATTTTGGGGTTGTTTATCAACAGCAAGAGTAAGCCAAACTGAATTTAACTGCCTCCTCGAAATACCGTCATGTAACCATCAGTGAAATTTGAGGGAAATGAACCGCAGACTTTTCCTCTTGAAGACTGATACGATATCAGGGTCAGATTAAGTTGTGTCATGATAGAAATGCATATTTTGATTGTCGAAGTATCCGCATAGGAGCAAAGCAAAGCACTGCTCCAAAACTTATTCCAGCGAGTTGCATAATCTACATTGGTGAATTTGAGTTTTGAGTCCCCGAGTGTGATTGAAATGCAGAAATAGTTATAACATTAAAAAACATACTATTCTAGCCAAGCAAAATGTCCAATCTCTTGGTGGAGGTTTGAGCGGCAAAAACGTTGTGATCTATCGAAAACCAGAGCGAGATTCTGTTGACCATTTATGTTCATCTGAAGTCATATTGCTGAGGCTGTCTGGGTAGCTTTGCTCTGTCCACATTGTACATTTGTATCTATCTCTCTATTTAAAAGACATGTTGATGAGGTTGTTTAAGTAGCAATTCTCTGAAAATGAAAACAAACAGGTTGTATTTAAAAGTAATTTCTATTGCTTTCGAATGAATATTTTTTATATAATATGTTTGCTTTTATCTGATGCAGAGCAAGTCGAGGCAAGCAAACGCTCACGTCTAGCACCCCCCCCCCCCCCCCCCCCGCCATAACTGTTGTTTGTTGTGTGACAGGGCAACGATGAAATGTGGCTCTTTTTGCTTGTCAGTAATTGTTCATGAGCCCCGGCGTTTGTCCATCAAGGAGGCGCCATGATGCCATTAAGCAGCCTCTCATTAGAGGCAGACGGCACGGAGGAGATAAATCCGCGGCGTTTGCGTCCCTGCCTTCGTGCCCTCTTCCTCCCCGCTGTCACCATTCTGCCTCCTCTCGGTGTGGCCTGCTGATCATTCTCATCAGGTTAGGGAGCCATTGCCGAGCCAGATTCCAACCGCGCCGGTCCATTACCTGTCTGATGGAGCGGGCGCTGCCTCTTTTTTTTTTTTTTTTACTTTTACATTTCGACACAGCTTCAGCATGAGTCACTCTTAATGCTTTCCGAGCTCGCCATCTCCGTTCCCGCTGAGTGACGGGGCGCCGGCACGCGCCTCACCTCGCGCCACCCTTTGGATCAGGCCTGTCGGTTTGCAGCTGTGTGGGTTTTTTTTGGAGCGTTGATGTATGTATGTCGCCTTTGGTTTGGTCAACTCCATTTCGTTCTTTACAAAGTAGCGACAGCAACAACAAGGCGAAACAAATAGACTGTGTTCTTTCATCTCCTCCGTCATTTGCGACAATGGGAAGCTGCGCATTGCAGGGAAAACTTGATAAATGAAGGCAGGGAAACGCTTCTGTGGCTGTGCTGTTCAGGAGTGGGATGCAAGAGAATGCAGCAAGTTGTTAAAGTGATACGTTTTTGTGTACTAAGATATTGTTTTAAATTGATCCAAAGTATTTCCATGTGCGTAGAATAACGATTCTGAACAGAGGGCTTTTTATTCAGCACGTTTCCAGTAGGAAAGGGATTCGTTTGGACACGTGTTTCGACGTTAGCGCTTCTTGTCTGAGCTGTCTGACCCGGATACGACTGTCCTCCTCAGTCAGTGTGGACTACATGTGTTTTTATACCTCGGAGACGGCGACAGCCTGAAGAGATTATGTTTCCTGGTTCTCTGTCCGTCCCATTCTCATGAGCATAATATCTCAGGGTCACCGTTACCTCGCGTCTGAGAGAGCGACGTCTTGGGAGCTGTACTTTCAACACAAACATCCAATAAACTCAAAGACGAATTGATTTAATGTTGATGGTCATGTCTCAATTTCACATGAATGTTTGAATGCAGAATATTATGAAATGACAACTCTTTGGAGAGAAAAAATTAGACGATGGGATTCAGTTGGTAATAGATGAATATCTTAACTAACTTTACGTAACAAGACTGTTGTTACGTGAAGATGTCATCAGTCAGTACTAATCTACCTTTATTGGATCTTGCCAGCCATGTTGTTTTTATTGCAAAAAACTAAACACAGTAATTAGACGAATGAATTCACAAAATGTTCCATTTGACATCTCCATTTAGCGTTGCATCACTCTCACAACTATTACCCTGCTTTGTCCTACTCTGAAACAAAAGGTCAGTCAGAGATACTTTTATGCCGCACAGATTTAAACGCAGCATTCATTTGTCACTTCTAATATCACATTGAACATAACCGGCATTCTGCTGTTTTCTTAGATAAAACTCATACAAGGCAATTTAGCTACTTGAAGTCTGCCTCCTTCTGTGTGTCATAATTATATATAACGTAACATTTCTTTTCATGCAGCTGTATGAAAGCCTCATTGAGGACTCATGAGTTGAGTGCATTCAGCTGATGGGAACATGCAGCTCGACGGGCCTTGGTGGCACGTGTTTTATTATCTTGAAAGCCTGTGGTGGGTGGTCTCAGTTTACTGCATTTAACTAAATGGGGGGGGGGATAAAAGATCTGACATCATCATGACTTCGGATGTTAACCTGTGTTTGTTTTTCCTGTAGTGTCGGCACATACGTCCTGTAGATTAATGTGCAATATGAAAAAAGAAGATTTTGATTTGTGGAGTTTTGTTTTTATATATGCAGTAAGTGTGTATCAACGCATGTTGACTCAAGAGTTTTTTTCACATAAGCGTTTGTTTATCACCTAATAAACGTAATGTCAATGTCTATGGTTTTATTTCTGACAGGAAAATCTTTTTTTCCCCCCAGAAAATCATTAAGCATCCAGATAGTTATGTTCAGCTTCTCTTTCAGTCATTTTTCCCACAAAATGGGAGATTCGGATGAGTTCAAACTAGAAATTGTTAAGAAAGACACATAACATAAAAGTGTCCAGATTCACTTATTTATTCATTCATTCCATGCCAACAGCTTGATTTGTATTCCACTTTTTTACCCCTGACTCCTCTATCTACTCTCTGGGTCTCTGTTATTTTTGTAAACAATTCTTTCCGGCATCATCTGCTGGTTGTGTGATAGAATGACCAGATTTAAGAGGCGGTGCTGTGGTGATTAACTAAAGCTGGATAAACAAAGTCTGTCTGGTTGGTGATAAGCAAAGGTTATCAACTTCACGACAAAGCATATTCTGAATATGGTGAAGAGTCATTTCATTTCAGTGATACTGCCTGCGCGTTGCAACGAATGAGGCGGCTCATCAGAAACATCTGCTGGTTGAAATGAAAACAGCAGACCTGAGATCGGTGTTCTCCAGCCTCCCATTGCATTACTTAGCTAGCTTCAGTCACTTGTATGTGGATCTGTGTTGTAGCTTGTTTTCCTTGTTCTGTTACGGCAGAAGCTTCAGGGTCCTACCAGAGAGCTGCCATGGTGTAAAATGGTGAGACCTCCACTTCCTTGTTAGGATTCAGCAGGTGTGAGTGATGTTTAAATACTGTAACCGAATCAAAATCTATGGAGAGATCCCACATTTTGAAGCTTAGAGCCTTTAAACCAGTGATAAGGACGTGCGTACCATTGTAATGTCTCAACTGAACCACACATTTCACAGCTGTAAGCGTCTAAATATTTTAGCGCGTCCCAGTTTATTTCCAGTTAGAGAGTATGTGAGTCACATAAACCTGTGGACATGTCCCGAAGCAGTTGCCTAGCAATGCAATTTAGTCGAAACACACTAAAAGCCAGCGTGACACGGACTTAAGACACACACCATGATACATTAAAGCATGTAATATGTATCATTTAAAGCACAAGATACAATCATCAACCTTGAAATGAGTCCTGGAATGTCTCATTTAATGCTGCCTCAGGCTGTCATGTTGAGTTTAACCATGCAGGTAGACTTAAGTCCTTCAAATGGAGGTTTCATAGTACTATAATTGTGTTGATAGTTGCTGAAACAAAGAGTTGGGTGATTTTGAGTAACATGTTTGTTAGTTTTTTTTCCCCAAGAGTCACTGCATTTCGTTAAGATGGAGCTACTGAAGGCTCACGAAAAAAAAAAACATTTGGGGTGTTAAATGAACTCATTTATATTACAGACAGTTTCTTGTGCAGGAGCAGTGACTTCCTGGAGGCTTGTCACCAGGGCACTGAGCCCCAACATCTTTTAAGCTTAACTTGACAAATCACATCATCAAAATGCCGCCTTGCACTGAATAAAACTTTTTTTCTCTCAAAAATCTTTTTGAGACGGACGAGCATGACCTCCAATTTGGTCGAATCCGCACAAGGGCATCTGAGAATATCTCAGTTATTCATCCGTGTAATGAGCCTTACGGGGCAGCTAGTCTGCAGAGGATTGTTGTTGCATTGCCCTAATATCATTTTCTGTTGTAAAAAGGTCAAACGCAAAGGGGAAATGTCTCCTTAATGGGCGCTATATGAGCCATTAATCCTGATTTGTCCACCACTGCCGGTACATGCAACAGCCTACAGTTATGCCCTTACGCATTGATTTGTACTAAGATTAAGATAATATTTTCTTTATTATAGCTAAAAACTGAATTTCACTTGAAGATGTGGGAAGACCCTGCTGGCCCCTCAAGATGTGTGCAAAGATGTTCATGCTCTGACGGATGCTCAGTGTTGTCTTTAATAGGAGTTTATTCACAGTGTCATGGTGGAGTCAACAAATCGATTATCTTCTAGAGAGTGGACCGACAACTACAGCTCATCCTAGAAGGAGGTGAAACAAACAAACTCAATTTGACAAATTGATTTTACCCTTCCATGTACGACCTCACATATTGTACCGTTTCTACAAGGAACTCAGTAATTGACACCGCCCGACTTTACTGTGGTTTTTTTAAACCATTGATTTTAGTATTAATATTCATGATGCTACAAATCAGCGGACAAAATCAGTGGAAAGGACACGTCTGCAGTCTCCAGTACTCGAAAGTCACAAACACAGTATTTGTCTCTTTGTCCCGCGATTAGATGAAAACACCCTTTTCACGCTGTCCTCACAAACAATATTGCCTGATAAAACAACATGAAAATTCAGATGTTATCTTGTCATCATGTGGTGACAGACACGTGCGGGTGATCAGACCAGTCCGCACCGAAAACATTTCCAGGGACTAGTTTTGTGAGGTGAAACACAAACAAAGCGCGGAGTCACAATATAAACACTAATACTTAATCTTAGCTTAAGCAATAAGGTATGAGAGGCTGTACTTCATCGTCCAATAATGTAACAGTTCGGGGGGGGGTTGTTAGGCCCGATGCGCAGCGGAGCGATGGCCGCCGAGCTAAAAGCTAAAATGGCAACTAACTCTGGAAAAATCTAACCTGCTACTTTGAGTGCGCAGTGATACGGAACGCTGGGGTCAATGTGAACAGGTACTGCACATTATCGCTGAATAATGCCCCCCCCCGTGACACACTCTCAACCAATCAGAACGCTGTGTATTATAGCGGTGGCTCTAGTATCAAACAGAACTGCTTAAAAAGAGAATCACGTCTCTGAAATGAGTCGCAGCAGAGGACTGTCTGCCTTCATCTGGCTTTACAGATGCAATCAATTTTACGGCCGGTGGATGTAAGGAAACCATTCCGAATGAATCACCAATTTTGGTGCAAACTACCAGATTACCTCTCGCCAGTGTAACACGAAGCCGTCACCGTTGCCATGATCACGTTAGACTCCTCTATGAATGTGCGCACTGGTGACTCATAAGTGAAACAGGCTTAACATACTTTGAAGGAATTATGGCAATTTAGCGCAGCCACCACTGCACCAGCTGAAGATAAGCAGCATGGGAAGATTAAAGCTCAGTGCAAGCCAGTCATCAGTGACACCCACACTTCCCCTTGTGTCTTTTAACCCGTGCAGTCTCAGCGGTTTGGCTCGTAACGGCTCTTCCATGCGGTGGTGCAGTGTTAGCCGTGCTGGTGTTGGCTGACTGGAGAGCTCGTCAGATCTCTGCAGAGTCCTCTGCAGATCCTCGGTGACGATGACATCAGCGTCAGATTCGTGCTGTAGATTCCGAAAACGGACATCATTCTACTTTAAAACACATGCATCAAGACATCTTCGGTAGTTGTTGGAGCTACGCAGCACAACCAGATTGTTTCATTTTAAATAGATGAAGTGGGGTTTTGGCTGGAATGAGGGAAAAAGGCTCACAGGAGCCTGAGCAGCCCGCAGCAAGTTATCAAGTTGGCAGGCAGTGGCTGTTTTCTGGGGCCAAGCATTTCTTTTCATGAAGATTGCTGTTTTGTCTACTTTTTTTTTTTTTTTTTTCAACAACTGGCTGCTTGTAAGTTATTATAATAAGTCAGATCACCATCCAGAGAAAACAAATCCAATTTGGAACACTGGTGAGATGAAACCGCAAATGTCAATTATAATTTAATTTGAGAATACACACCTACAGAACGCCTCAGCAGCCAGAGACGCTGGGCAGATATGTTTCCCATTTAGTGACCATAAGGAAGCTCTGGGATTCCATCACTAATACTCACTGCCAGCATTGTGCCTTCGCCCAGACTTGATCAGCACCATCTGATTATCTGCACACGTTATATGTGGGGTGGCGGCACACTCCTACTTGTTTTTGTCTGTTTCTCCCAAATACTTTCTGTTTATGACCTGATTCAACACGATAGGACTCATTCCCGAAATGAACTCCCTGAATCGGCTCCCTGATGAACGTCTACCACCACTGCTGTTTCCTCAACAAAAGACATTCCACTTATTACAGTTTTCTGTATCTGCAAAGCACGGATAATCTCCAATAAATAGGTAAATGGAGAAGTAATCAATGGTTTGGTTGTAAAATAACACACCAATAAGTCTAGTTGTCTAGTTCGGGGAAGAAGTACATGTAATCAAATTTAGAATTTACAGAAAACAGTGATTGCCACTTAATGAAGCATTTAGGATAAATGCCTTTTGCATGAATATCCTGTGACCTTTACTGTTTTTTTACAGGCATAAGTGCTTTTAAACATGACGGACGGGACGTTGTTAAAGATAGCGGTTACGTAGCCCTCTGGCACACTGTTTCCTTTTTTTGTATTTCTCGTTGCTGTAAAAAAAGCATTAAAGCACTACAAATGGGATTGCTTTTGTCTTGGATTTCATCTTTTGAATCATGTACATTATTTAAAACTCAACCGCCACAAAGACTGATAATCAGATGTAGCGGTGTGCTGGCTGCATTCAAAAGCCGGTTGAGACTGGAAGGAATACGTCATTGATCCCCCCGTGCTTGACATCGTTAACCGATTTAATGCACATTGTAGGTTTTACCCCTGAATGTTTTGACTGGTGTTTTACACCTGGAAGCGTAAAAGTATGCTTGTCTGCGAGGACTTGTCAGCCCACGGGGAGGATGTGATCGGAGCACCACTCTCCTTCGTATGACAACGCAAAAAAAAAAACGCCATACATGTCACAACATCACGGTTCCTGTACTTGAGTAGACAGGATCAGGACCTTCGGAGTGTCTATGTCTGCTCTGCGTTTGCGCTTCGAGTAACAACACCCACCAGCCCCCAAACATCCAATTCCCACCACCGAGTCACTCATCAATTAAACATGAGTCACTGGAGTGCTGTCTGAATGGAACATCTTCTTCCCTGGCTCGTTAATTCATTAAAGCCAATGTTTAGCTCTGCAGAGACCGGCGTAGCCTGACAGTTTTAGGGATGGTAATTTTTACATTGTTTATTCAACAGCGACACAAACGATGAAGAAGTTTTGTTTTGTCATTGTTGTTGTTGTCTTTTTTTATATTTTTACTTTGGATCAGTTCTATACACCCAATTGTTTACCATTGACAGCGCAAAGCCTGAGCAAACCAAGAGAGACACGCTGTGGATCCATCTCTGGAGGTTGTTTAGATGTGTTCGTTTTGTCTCCAAACAGTACCAACGCTGACGGCAGAGACTGTACGTGCCGGGTGCCGGTGGTCGGATAACTTTCTATAAGGCTGCCGCTTTTATAGTCAGTGCTATATTCAGCAATCAGGGGGGTGTTGTCAGTCAGTGTTAGCCTTTCAGGCTAGGAGATCCACAACACCAGTAGGGGGAGGCCAGTCGTGCACAGGCTTGACGCTGATTGGTTTTGATACATCTGTTGAAAATGTTGTTACTCAGTGTGCCATTTTAGACGGTATATTTTCCCCCCTTGTGTTTGTCTTTGCCTCGGGATGTCCAGAACGCTTTGTGCTCCAAAGCCTTTGAGGAGGCGGCCAGAATTGATGATGGGGGGGCTTTCCATTAGCTGTCCATTTGAAGCACGCTTACACTACGCATCAGTGCGCTGTCACTGACTCAAATGTAATCATTCCAATTGATGATGCCCCGAGGATGTGTATGCTTATATGGTCTGTGGGAGATATTGTTTCCATTTGAAGACAGCATTCCATTTTGTTGTCTGGGTTCAAATCCAATTCATCATGTCCATGTTTCTATGTTTCCTCAAGTTTACAACCTCGAAATGGGCTTCCATTGTTCAATGTAAATGATGTTGCTATTTTGAAGGTGACCTTTACGTGTTAATTTCCATCAATCAGCCTCATCATTTAGTAGTGACACACTTGGTTCACTAGGTAATGTACTATATTAAAATGAAAAAACAGACTCGGCCTGATGCCAGCTTATGCTTTAAGTACTTCAGACCCAAGAGGTTGCTTGTAGTATGTAGTTCCCCTTCAGGGAGGTTAAACAGTGTCTACATTAGGTCTCTCCAAATGGCAAAAAAATGTTCACGTAAGAGACCCAGCTCAAAGTAATTTACCATTTAACACATTCAAACCTCTTTTTAGCAAACCTCTTTCTTGAAAGTGGTGCCGCTCAGCTCAGCACGGCTGAAGTCTGGCTGTCAAATCCCAGTGCTGCTATTTATCTAAAGCCGGGATACAAGGATTCAAATAACTCCCATGCGGATTTTGGTGTTTACAACTTACTTACCTGAGGGTTGATATGGAACGAGTCACAGAGACGTAAGCGCATGAACGCTACAGCGTGTGGAGAAAGTGGACTTGCGGGAACCTTTCTTTTTTTGAGAAACAATACCGTAAAACTCTCTCCGAAAAAACAAGTGAACGGGGATAAAAAGAAAGTGAAGCAGCAGCGGAAGGTGAACTTGAGTCCCAAACCACTGAACCACAGTGCGGCCCAGTTAATGAACATTGAAAACGGAGGGGAAGCCACAGAGCTGTGGTTAAAGGCCAAGTCTGCACCATTGATTAATTGGACAACACACCAGCATACACACACACACACACACGCACACACACACGCACACACACACACACACACACACACACACACAGATGCATTGTTTCTGTCACAATTCAACCCCCACCTTCTATGTGTGTCCCCCAATAATTTACTGCCAGTGAGACAGACGGCCAGTTATATAGTGTACCGTATATCTGCCCTGCCCCAATTTCAACACGCTATAAATCTGTAGCAGACAGATGATCCATGATCAAAGAGTTTATTGTCTATCTACCAATCAGCATGAAGCTTGCGGATCTGAACAAAAGGGGGAAATTCACAAGGATGATATTAGGTTTAATCTCAGCCTATTCAGACACCAAAACACTTCCACCTCCTCTATGATCTTTACACTCTTCTAAAGCAGAAATGAATAAAAGTAGGGTGATTACTTCCCCTCCTCTCCCCCCTTCTCCCATCGGGCTCTTGGCACAGTCAGAAAATTAGACCAATTTTGGAATTGACACGTGCTGCGCAGCAGGATATGGTTCCCTGCCAGACTGCGAATCAAAAATACTTAGTGTTTCAAAATGAAGGGGCATTATTCTTTTTTTTAGATCTCCAACGGGGGGAAATTGGGCATTGAGGAAAAAATTAACATGTAGTTTGATAATGCCTGACTCTTTATAGGAGGCTCGTCATGGAGGCAGACCCTGTTTACAGTTTCACTGGCCATGTCCTGGCTACTTGAGATCAAGGGGGCCAGTGTGCGGCCCCCTTTCCCTAAAATGTGTTTGACACCCCTGATTACCTAAAAGCTTTATGACTGCACCAGCCTGCAGCCTGCAGCATGCAGTACAGCTCGTATTGCTGTTTCTAGGCATGTGGCAGGTTTAGGTTACAAGGAAAGAGTGACTTCATTTAATAATAACTTTTTCTCAAGCTTTCACTGTCTAAATTTGCAGTAGTGAGTTGCTATTTTGACATCATGTGACTGTGTGTTGCTACTACGTGTTTTGCTAAACTATAGTTATAGATTTACTTTTGAGAAAACATGCAATGGTTTGTTGGTAATAAGTAAAGAGCCACGTGTGGTTTGAGTATCAATAAATCTATTCACAAAATGTAGAAAAATGCATTTCTTTTATTTAGACTGTTGAAAGACATGTGAGCAGTATGGAATGCATTAATATAATGCATTGAATGAGCTGGTTTTCAGCGTTAATTCACTCTTTTTATTTATGCCCGATGTTTACTTTACTGTTTGGATGAATCCCATCTGGAAGCTAAACAAATACAATTTGCCTTTTAACATTTGTGAGGGACTTTTGTTAGATTACGCTCATTATCTTCAGACCTCAAGTATGAATATAAAAAAAAGATAATTCACACAATCAAGAGGCTATTGTTATTTTCATTTTAATTGGGTACGTTTCCCCCTCATCCATTGGAGCCCATTTCCGCTTTGCGAGCCTTTTGAACTTTATTTAACTCAAAGCAACATTACAGTATATTGTGTGCCCTAAAACCTACTTCTTGGTGAAGGGGGTTGAACATCACTGCCATTCTAGTTTATAACTATCTCCTCCGGAAGCGGCGTCAACATATTTCATTCATTTCTAACCCTTGTTTTGTAAGACGAGTCCGAGGAGTAAAATAAGAAGGCCGTGACATTGAATGGTGTTTTCTTCTGCTCCGTGGGGTCTGAGGACAGACAGTGTACCGCGCGCCTCCTCATGCAGGACTGTAACAGTGAGCTGAATCCCACACTGACAGCTCCACATAATGAGGGCGAGCGGGGGTGTTTACTTCACTCCAGCCTCAAGGCTTCCGTCCACTGTCGGGTCAGCGGCCATCACGTTAGCCAGCATGAATACCCAAACCACTGCATTGTCTTGGGTTGGCTGGATTTTGTTTTTTTTGTCCCCCCCCCCCCCCCATCGACAGATGTCGAAGCATGTTGCACAGCACACGCGTTGCTCCATGCGGGGTCATTAACCGCTTCGGGGGCCGGGGTATCTATCGCACTGCGAAGCCCAACAAGTGGTGAAGGTAACAGAAGGGAGAATGACTTGCAAAAAGATTCAGAAGAAAGAGAGCCAAATCATTTAATGTAATTTATTCATGATTTAGGGGCCGTTATGCTAAATGATGCACACCCAGACCGGTTGTCTCGCATCGTCGTTTCTTCTCCCAAATACCCGGAACCTGCAATACAGTTTTTGGAGAAAGCTATTGGACGTCTGCCAAGTTGAAATTCTGGTTTGAGACAAGTGCCGTGTAGGCAGTGTAGGCCGTGTGACTACTGAAATGTGCAGAAATTATTGACTTAACTGGCTGTCTTCCATATCCTGTGAGCCACACAGGCGGAAGCTCCTTGTCTTGATTGGAAGATTGATTTCATCCGGAGAGGCGCAGTGAATGGCTGATCACATCAAATTACGCGCTCGATCCAGCCAAACAGATGGCAGTGTGTAATTCAGGGAAGTGATTTTAAGTTAAACACACCACCCAGAGAGGATTTGCACCATGGAACCGTCTTCAATGTTCCATTAGAAAGATCCGTGCGTATGCAGATGACTTATTGAAAAGTTAAATCGGGGGAATGAGGTTGTGGGTTGTAGTTGATTTAAAAGGAGATGGCTGGTGCATGAAAGGTGGCGTGCTAATGTCAAGCATCCACACGTTTCCTTAAAATCAACTCATAAGTATATGAGGATATTTTGAGACCGCCTCGGACCCCCAACGGGCAGCACATAATGAGACTGGAAGAGTCGATGATTGAGAGTGTACCAGCCAGTTCAATTTGGGGCAGTAATGAATCAAACACCATCAGCATATACATTAAAAAAAAGAGAGTGAGGCAGAACCAAGTTACACGTTGCTGCATTTTAGTTTGTTTTGCTCAACTCTTATTGGCATGATTTTAGTTCAGAGACATTCCCTGCTGTGTCTCGACATAAATGTAATCTCCTTCATTTTGCAAGCTTTGGGACACGGCTTCTCAGGAACCCACTAGTTTCTACAGGCAGTGTATAAACAACATTTTTATGCTAATCATGTTGCCATTACGGGAATTACGAATTATAACACAAGTTGGATTTAGTGCCGTTACGCCGTCGGCACAGGCTGCTGATGTAAAAACTGCAAAACTCTATTTTTCAAAACTCCTATTTAACCAGCCTGTTTTCTTATATTCTCACTGACTTTTCTTACTCTTGCTCCCGACACACCCCAAAGCTCTCGCATGCCATGCTGTAACTATTGACAGATGCAACTTTCAGATCCTTTTCTGCAGTAAAGATGTCAGGAGATACTTGTTAGGAAAACAGCCCCGGTTGTTTCCCCTCCTGGGCCTCCTGGACACTTCCAGGTATAAATAACTCTTAACAGCCGCTGTGGACGGGGCTGGAATAAAAACCTGCTCGCCCTGCGTACCTTTCAATGATCGGCACATTTATCCTCTCCGGTACTTCATGGGACAGTTTAAAGCTCAGGCCTCATTTAACCAGAACAATAGCCGTTTTAGAACTTTTAACATTCCCGGTTTTCCAGCTTAGTTTGTGTGAGGCTGTGATGTCGTGTGCTCAGCTGATGTGCTGATATGAGTTAGAAACAGTCGCGGCAGGTTGACGCACACATTCATGGTGACGAGCGTAACGAGGAAAGACAGGAGGAGGGATTAAGGTTCAATGTATCAAACACAACATACACTTTTACACTGACACATAAAAGTATGACTGGGAGTGACAATTAATAACTCTTCATCTCTTTCATCGAAAAATGAATCTACAGTTTGAACCACTAAACAAAAAGTATTAACTGTTTTATGTATCAACCGCATTGACACTAGTTTCTAGAGGCAGTATATAAACAACATATTTATGCTAATCATGTTGCCAAGTTGGATTTAGTGCCGTTAAGCCGTCAGCACAGGCTGCGCATGTAACAGAAAGATCCAACTATAAAGTAATTCACAGTTAGAAGCACTGAACAAACTTTACAATGATAACTGCATTGACTTCTGCAACAAAATGCAACGAACTACCAACGGTCCATTTCTTCACCACTATTATAAGTAATATTAAAGCCTAAATGATGAAAGAAGAAATCCATAGCTATTATTTATTTGAAAATGTAATTTGCCTCATCAAGACTGTGTGCCCCTCATTTTCTTCACACAACAAAGCTAATTGATACAATTAAGTTTCCAGATCCTTGAAGGTGAAAGGCTCACTGTGCAACGTGATCTCCAAAACCTGTTGGTAAAAATGTATACGAAATTTTTGACATAAAAATTCGTAACAATACATACTAACTGGCGGTGGTTAACCACGCCCCTTCAGTGAACGTCTCTCCGCCATGTTGGATTCTTAAGTGAACGGCTCTCCGCCATGTTGGATTTTTTGAGGGGGTTAGGGTTAGTATTGTATTCTTACAATTTAACATTGATTTCTTGTTAAAAATGCATTTGTTTACATCGTACAGACTTCACAAAGTGTGTTTACGGGGTGCAGGTCCCCATTTACTTTGAATAGGGTGACGTCATCAGTTGCAGTCCATATTTATTTAGTATGTATCACTACAAATTTGTGTCGCCAAGATTTTTGTATACATTTTTACAAACAGGTTTTGGAGATCAGGCTGCACTGTGACATATGTGTAGTCCCTAAAAACACGTTGGATGAATCCTTTCCATAGGTATATATATAACGTAGTACCTGCCACCACGCAAACCAGTCTCACAGCAAAACGTGTAATAGCTACGTTGTGGAACGTGGAATTTTCACGCTTTATCCCCAAAATCATGACAATCATACGTTTTATTTCGGCCCGTTCTTTTACATTGCCTTGGAACTACGTCACTAGAAACTAATAAACGGAAGGTCTTCTACATTCTCTGATAGAAGATTATGAAAATATAACGCATACGTCTCGCTAGAAACGCCATCGGAATAAATACAAATGCTGATACTTTCTTAAAATGTTTTGTTTTTCACAGATAATAGACCGACAGTCCGCCATTTTCTTTTTTTAGCTGAAGGGAAGTTGTATTGTCAGGCTTTCTCTCCAAGAGCGCGAGAATACCACGTTTTGCTGTGAGACCGGGTTGCACCACAACTTAAACCGAATATTTGCGTTATCCATTCAACGAATGTTTGTACTGAATCCATGTAAACTAAACGTTTAGAGAACCACGCGCTCTTCCTTAGCGTCGCTGGATTCGGGCCCAGTTAGTTGGCCTGCGTCACGTAGAAGAGTGTAACTGTATACAGAAGCCTTGGAGAGGCAGCTCTCGTTACGGACTTTGCCTCTCAGTGTATCTTGCGTTTCACTTTTCTTGCAGTCATGTACGATCGCTCTCACCCGCGACTAATGTTCTCCAAATGCTTTGTGTGCGTTCCCAAAGGATGACACTGAAACACGTGGGAGTGCGTTTAGAGCGTTTAAAGCTCGCACAACCGAGAAAAAAAAAAATGCAATTTGTCTGTCTTGAATTGGAGTTAAAATGTTGTGCTGAGTGCTGCTATGTGAGAGCGGTCCGATAATGATCAGCCCCCCTCACGCCCCCCCAGCTGTGTTTGAACAGTATCGGAGTCGCTTCTCGCACTGCTCACGTCCAGGCGTGTGTGTGTGCGTGTGTCCGTTTGTGTTTGGCCAGTGGGAAAAAAAAGGCAAATGGATATTCTCCACATAATGAATAAAGATAATTTGAAACATAATGAAAAATTTTTAATCTAACAGAAGCCGGTTTCAATACATTTGCTAATTAAGGCGACGTAATAGATGCCTGCCCATTTGATTCAGGCCCTCCTTGCTTTGTAGTGTCTTTTTTTTATGATGAAACAGACTGTCACTGAAATATTTCTTCAGTTACTGAGAAAAAGAACATTTGTTTAATTCTGTTGGATTTATATATAATCACATGTTAGTGCGCCACTAGTATTGAATATATCATATCTTGTGCCACCATAGAGAATGCCGTTTTACAACATAACTATAACGGACGTTACAATTTCCAGTGTCCATTGAGTTCATCAGATTCAGTGACTTTGAAAACCACTGAAATAAAATGACTGATCTGTTGTGTTTTATTGTATTTATTAAAAAGGATCCAGCTGAAGATGAGAGCCTTAATTCTCACCACTCATGTTTTGTTAATGCTTTCTTGCTGAAGGCAGCTTTGTAAGCCGACTGTATCAGCCACTGAAGCTGCAGCTTAAATTGGAACATCAGATCAGTAAATCCCCTCTGCTTCATAAGTCTTATTGTTTCTACAAGCGGTACTCTACTTTGTACACGAGGTCAGCGAGTTTACAGCAACTCGCTGACCTCGTGTCACTCGATGACACCTGGTCTGGTTCTGCTGTGGCCTCGTCTCAACCCTCGTCTTTTATAGACTCATTTTAGTCAACAGAGGCTGGAGCTGCGTAGTCGGTTTCTATTTGCTGCCTGGCAGGTCGTGATGACTTCTAGGGAAAATGAAATATTAAGACATACTTTGCAGGTAGCATCGTGCTGCGTAGAAGTGGAAGGAAACTGGAATCAATTAGAATATGTGAGAGCGTTATGAAATAAAGCAGATTGTTGGCAGATATTGAAACAGGGTGAACTAATTGGAGACGGCTGTCAGTCCAGCAGTCGGACTCAAGGGGTCGTAAAGTAGCTTTTTCAGGCCATGGAACCAAAGGAAATGGCTTCACGTTTGTTCGCCTGTTAAATTGTGAATAAACTGCTCTGAACAGAACTTCGAAGAGGAACAGTTCTATATGTTTCAGGACGGTTGCATTCTACTGTTTACTGAAAAAAGCAAGAGTCTGTGTTAACAATTAAAATGAAGCATACACACCGTTCAAAAGTGATTTTTTTTGTGTTGAATTGTTGTCCCGATGACAGCTGCAATCCTACCATATATTTTATGTGCTTTATGATCCTACCATGTATTTTATGGGCTTTTTGAGTGACAAAAGCTGCATCACGGGTGGCTCAGTCAAAGAAAAGAGAAACACAGGAGGAGCGACGCTGTAAGACGCTTCTAGAGCACTTGAGGGGGGAGAAGAAGAAAACTGCGCGGCGCTTTCAAGTGTGGAGCTTAAAGCGTTTCCTCAGCTGTGCTGGATCTCTAGCCAAGTGTCACACTTATCTTTAATTCCCCTAATTTCCCAGTTCGATTCAAGTCATCAGAACTGTAGTTCAGCATACAGTACAATCTGTGATACTGCTACAAATCCTCTCGTGAGGATTCTGGGCATCGCAAGAGCTGTCGAGAAAGGCTTTGGAATATTCTCTCCATCACAGCCGTGCTCTTCAACCCCCAGTGGCAATTAAATGGCACGAGGGCAATGTCAGTGACACTCGTGCCGACGGGTACATCCTATTTCAGTACTCTCAAGTCAACGCCATGGGCAGCATTTCAACGAATGACCCGCTCTCACCTGTTCAAATCTTTGTTAAAGTCTTATTGTAAAGTAAATATTGACCTGGTTTCAATTATAATTCTTCAGAACACAGTTACATCAGTCAGTGGGTGCAACTAATTGTGTTTAATCAATCCAGCTCTCAGGGAAGTAATTATAGCCTGCGTTCCCAGCAGAACTGCTACAGTTTGTGGTGTAAGCTGCTGAGCATTAACTGCAGGCTGCAGGACTTACAGACGGCATGTTTTCATGCTGCCTGATGTTGACTTGCACGTAGCTTTTGGCTTGAGCCAAAATAGTTTTGAATTGTTGTGGGCTACTCAGTTTGCACTAACTTAGACTAACTACATCTTCACTATATCTTGACATCCCTGCATCGCACCTCGGGCTCGATTTTCCCCCGTGAATCGGATCAAACTAATTTAACTGTCACCTGATAACTTCCCACGTGGGTTGAGTTGCGGACCATTAATATTCCCCCGATGTTCTCTGTAGATTCAGGCTGAATTTAAACTAAAAAGAATGGGACTGTCGGAGCGTGCGGTTCAATCTGTGCAGCTGTCTTCCCTCCGGCAGGAACCCGTGTTGGAGAAGATAAAGTTACCTGCACAATTCAGAGATGATGGACACATTATCGGAGAGAAATGGGCTTTTTCATACTGTTGCTACGGCCTCCGAACCATTGTCTCATTGTTATTTTTTCCCCCTAACACTGTTAGCGAACTACAAACTCAGCCATGTTTTCTGCGTCTGTCGGCGAACGGCACGTAGAAGATTGTTACAATACAGAAATACATTAGATTATGTTTTCTCAGCACAGACCTCAGGAGTCTTGAATTAAATCTAAAATTAGATATAATATGTTCCCCTCCCCTGCCAGGTAGTGACATTAATGTAATAAAAGGGTTTGTATATAAGGCTAAGAGGCAACAATAGATTGCGCTGCAAGAGGCTCTGTTTATAGTCAGCACTTAACACACTTGTTATTAGTGTTTCATTTTATTAAAAAAGGAACAATTATTAAATTAATTAACAATTTAGAGTGTTTAATCCCTTCATTGATTTTCTGACGCATAAATGGTTCTGATTGATAATATAATTCGCGATACTGCTGGGAAGTACTTTCATGCTTTGGCTGTTATACCTATGAAACAGTTGCATTTAAAAAGGTCTTAAAAGAGAACCAATACGAATGTCTTTTTGGGTTAGAGGCGGTTTTCATGCCTTATGTCATATCTTGTATTGCCCCATCAAGTCCAACCATCCATACGTTTCTATCTTGTGAAGTGTCACACGGGTCTCGAACTTGACCCAGCACGCCGTTGGCAGTCTGTCACAGCGTGGCTACGGAACCCGCCGCCGCCTCGGACTCAGCACCTGGGACGGCTCTCCGGTCCACATCCTCACAGTCAGAACCCCCGCATGGCTGCTTCTCTTACACGCTCGCATTCAGCACATTGTGTGGGCTTAGAATCAGCACCTGGGACGGGTCTCTGCGGGCCGTTGCCCCGGCTATAAGTATCAGCACAAACTGCAGTCACTGCACTGATTTCAAAATGTATACTACAAGAAGATCTTCAGGAGCCAACGCGACATTACAAAGTTTATTGGTTGGCCCACATCTGCTGCTTTTTAGATTTAATTTGAATTAAATCAATACTTTTAAACTAATAAAATGCCTGGCCTTATATTTTGTGTAGAGCTGCATATATTTTAATTCAAAAGGCAGAAATTGGCAAATCGGCAAACATTACATAAAATGACAGGATGACAATGTTAAGTACTCAAAATCTGTAAGGCGAACATCAAGATGTAACAGACACAGTATGGAGAAAAGTGTTTAAACTAGGTAATGCAACACATACGTGGCAATGTATTAGTTTACTCTGTTATTGATTTGGCATTATTGTCATAGTAAATATTTGATTGCAATATAATCTTCACAGTCATTAGCTCCGCTGCCGTGATGTCAGCTGGAGTTCTCGGTGACAAAGATATTAGACGACACCCATTTATGAAGAAAATATTCCTCCCTCTGTGCCTCACTTATCTTGATTGCACACCTCCCACTAAATGAGCAAACTATGCAGCACATCCCAGAAATTAATTGAGGTTGACTTAGAACGTGTTTTGTCCGATGATGAGTCGTTTAAGCAGTCACTGAAAGGCGATTAATGATTAAAGTCTCGCTTTGGTCTGTGATTAAAAATCAAAATTGAGTCTACCGTGTCTAACAGGGAAGCTAAATTACACAACATCCGTGTGGTCTGCAAGGCCGAAAGTCCACAAGCAAAGATTGCAGGCTTGATTGCAATGATGTGTTTACAGTCCGAACTAAGTAAATGAAACGGAAAGGTCAAACACATTTATCACCCACATCGTTACAAACTGCAGTGCTTGCTTGTGAGGAAATCAAATAAAGACAAATAAACAAGAATTTGAGAATGCTTATGCAAAAAAGGAGGGAGTTTGTTTTTTACTATAATACACAGCATAAATGAAGGATTGTCATGTACATATGCAAACATTATTTGGCTGATATTGATTTGTCTGATACGGGATTAAATAAAGATATATATCAAGTTTCCTTCTTTAGCCTTTCTCTGTCAGTATTTCCCTATTTCTGTGTGTGTGTGTGTACACATATTCATTAAATGGGAATCAACACCTAGGTATTGGTAACGTTTGTTTTTTTAGCAAATAATAATGATTATATGCTTGCTTCAGTGTCAAGGCTAATGTTGCTAAATTTAAAGTATTTGATTCAATCGAGAAGATGGCATTGAAAACCCTGAATGAATTACATTTCCATGAGAAAGCACATCCAGCCATAAAAACAGTTCTGTTCCGACGGGCATTCCAGCCTGCCAGCGCTCGGCGGGCGAGCCAGAGCATTCATTTTCTGGCAGTGTTCTCGGCCTCTGGGATCCCCGGCTGCCAACGGGGAGACCTAAAAGTCAGGTGTGTGTGTGTGTGTGTGTGTGTGTGTGTGTGTGTGTGTGTGTGTGTGTGTGTGAGTGTGTGTGTGTGTGTGTGTGTCGGACGCGCCTGACGGAGGCCCAGTTGGACGCAGCCAGTTAGGTTGACGAGCAGGTACGAGGGTGACTGACTTCTCCGTCTGTGTCGGCAGCGATCTCCGGCCCATGGTGACAGGTGTCCGTCCCTCAGGTCAAGCGACAGTCAATGCGTCTGTCGTCCGTGTCAGGACCTGCGCTCCTGTGTTCCCGCACAACAAAAGCCAGGAACAATTTATCGCACTGAATCATTGGACTGTGGAACTTAATTGTGGCTGCAAATAGCAATGCAGACAATGAAGGCAGTTTGCAACACTTGTAGGCAGTGCAGAGCGGGTCAATATTAGTCTGTCGAGCCACACACACACACACACACACAGTCACCATCCAGTGAGACACAATGCCACAACACAAGACAGAGCAACCCAACTTTTCATGATCAATAATTGCAACCGGTGTTATGTTAACTTAGATTGGTGAGTGTTACATTTAGATTGATGAGGAATCCTAACCAGAAGTACAGAGAGAAGAACTGTGTATGTTGTAATGGTGTAAATGTTCAGCAATATGGTTTTCCTTTCCCTATTTTAATGCTTTCAAAATAAAGAGTGCGTTGAGTTGAGATGAACATATCAGAGGATGAAAGATACAACGCAGTGATGATTCGGACATTTCATACATTGTAATGAAATCGTATCCAGACCGTTTTCTTTAATTCTGTGACAAAATAGACAAAATATATATTTTTTAAATGAATTGAATCAGACTGATTTTGTGCCTTTATATGCAATTTTTGATTATCCAGATTTGGGTTCATTTCCGTGCTTAATGTTTAAGAGACATCCCACTGGGTGTGAAGCTGCAGGACACCTTCTGTCAAGCTATCATTGGTCCGAAAGCAAAATAAACGAGAATTACACTATTGCAGGTTATGCAGGTTCACATTCCTTATCCCAGACTAGAATAATCCAAACAGCACAATTGTGGCACAATAAGCTTTAGTAATGTTCATTTTAGCCTCAAGACACGTAGCCAAACAGCCTAGAAGACGATATTGAAACACGCTGCGGCAGACGTGTCAGAACGATAAAACAATCATTTTCAAATGCTGAGGCGAGGTAACCGCAGAGGCATCATCCATCCGCTCCGGACGAAGTCACGTCTCTGCAAAGTGGGAACAAAGGACTCTGGGAAAAAACGAAAAGGGGGACGTCCGCCTTCCACAGGAAATGTGACTCTTCTTCTCCTTGTTCATAAGACCTACTTCAAGATATTTTCACTTGGACACACGATTAAATTGGATTGTCCTCCTCAATTGTGTCATGTCACACTTAATCTAAGCAGACGAAAATAATAATAAAACAAACTGGTTTGTGCCACTTGTTATACAGAAAATAATTAAATACATAGAGACTTAAATAGAGAGTATAAATATTGACTGAGGAACAGAAAACTTCAATAATACACATTCATGTCATTTGGCCCTAATTTGCGTCTATTTGTTTTGTCAATAAAATACTTTCCATGAAAAAACCGTGTAAGCTGCGCTTCTGCTAATAATGATGTATCATCGATTTTAATTTATATAACATAACAGCCAATCTTGTTTTTATAGTGTAACACAGTTTGTTGTGCTCCCTCCGCACACAAGTAAGAGTAAATTATGTCCTAATTATCTTGTTTTACAGGAAAAGTACATTTAACTTACTGGTAATGGTCTTCTCGTTGCTGTCTTCTCTCGCACGTTCAGATAATTTGATCCCACACATTCTAAAAAGATCCGTTTTGCTGAACACAGCATTTCGCTTGGTGACGTAGAGTTGGAGGGGATTGATACTGCTCTCACTTTTAAAAGACATGAAGGCAGAGGAGGATTTCTTATGCCTTTGTTACACTTGTTTAAACAGATAAAATATAACATGTTAACTGCTGATGTGCCCTTCATACACATTAACAGATAAACTGGTATTAATCCTCTCGCTCCGTCAAAAAGCAAATTAACACATTTTCCGACTTGTCAACTCATAGCTTGCGGTGTTGTGACAACTTCCCTTCTCTTTCTTTCTTTTGCTTTCTCCGTTTTTTTCCTCACTTGAAAATGGATCCAATTAAAAAATGAAGCAAAATCCCTCAGTGTCAAATCAAATGCAGCTCTTATTCTAAGCTGTAAAGGAAATGCCAACTACTGCACAACAAACAGCTATATTTCTATTAATCAGACTCATAATATATTGTAAGCTTTAAGGTCATTTTGACCATTTCAAATATCTTTCCATAAAGCCTTTCTGATGAGCTTTCACAGCACGACGTGTTTGTCTGCTCCACATGCTACGTGCACACATACAGGATCCGCACCAAAGCTTCAGCGACCAGAGAAAGTGTCGTCAGGAGGACGCTGTCGGGGCCGAGCGGACATCTGCCGCGGCCGTGCGGAGCTCCACGTGTGGGAGCAGAGCTATCGAAGCGTCCCAGCCTCACACCGCACGCCGAGGCCTCAAGCCGGGAGCGGATGCGTGACCCTGGCGTTGCTCCGCATAGGTCGGGCCTTTCCGCCCGGATTCCTAATGGACTGGAGGCTCCGAGATCTCAGCAGAGTGCGTAGGTGTTGGTGCGCAATAGAGATACTTTGTGGTTATTGCGTTAGTTGTGAGACAGTTAGTGGGAAGAACTCACAGCGCTGTGTTGTATCAATGCACATTGTAGAAGAAAACACCTCCTTCACACCTCCCCTCCAATTGTTTTCCTAGAGGTAATGGCACAAGCTGCCAAGGAGAACATTTCTAAATATCATCAGTCTTGTATTTAATAAAGAAACTTGGCTTGCTGAAGAGATAAAAATCAGGTATTTCACAGGAGAACTTTTTCCTGTTTTCTGTCAATTTTATTGGTTGTGACGTCTCGGGATTTTGACCCCAAAGAACAACTGCAGTAGGACACCGGATACTAAACTGCTGCTCAGCCTCTTCATCGATACTGGAATACAGAATGATGGAATAAAAATATTCCATCATTCTGCTTTAAATTAACGGAAATGCCACTGGCTCCATGTTCAAAACCAAATGGAAACAAACAGCTGATCCGTTCTCTCTCGTCCCCCAGCGGGTCGGTCGACTGGTTATTTAGGTTCCAGTTCTTCTGTGAGAAGCATCAAAGTGCCATTCAGGCATTTGCATTGACACAATGATACGGCACAATTACAACCATAGAACTGCATGCGACTTGCTCAATTACACAGTTTGCCTGTAAAACAATGGTGTGCATAGAAAGAAGGAGGGCAGGCGCTCGCCGCTGAGAGAGGTGATGCTCAAATGGCAAAGCGACACAAAAGGCTTAGAAAATTGAAGAATTAAATAGATGTTTCAAGCTTGACAGTAATCCTCAGGCTTCATCCAATGGGGATTCTCTAAATAATGTCTGACATTTCTCTTTTGTTCATGCATTGTGCTCTTTCTTTTCAGGTTTACTAAATTATTACATTTTTCATTGTGATGTTATGAAATACGTCTGTAAGAGTTCTGTTCCTGTTTGAGGTGCTGGAGGGGATGTTTGAGGGTTCATGAATGCAGTATGGTTCATATTTAGGGTCAAAATGAATCCCCAAAACACCACCAGCAATACACATTATTAACAATATGTCTCATTTTGAAGTGTCGTTAAAAACTGCCCTTTGGGTTTATTCTAGGGTTGGTCTTGTTGTGTTTTTGGACCGTATATGTAGTTTTGGGAAGTTGCAAACCATGAAAATGTAGAAAATGTTTGTTTACTGTACACCAGCATGACACAGGTGGGATATAAATGTTGTATTCTTAATCCCCAACTTCTGTCATTCATCTTCAGTTTGACACACAAATACAAAATACCTCAAAATGCCCTATTTTTGACCTGGTGCTTTTAAAAACAACAATAATGTCATATTTTATATTTGTGTGTTTTCATTGCAGCTATTTGACATCCATTTTCTTTGGAGAGTTTCATTTAATAACTTAAGTAAACAAAGTGTGCCTTTGTGGACACAATATTGAATCAAATTGTGATATTCGGCAGCAGCGCCTCCCTGTATAACTGCAGGATTTAAAGAATATAATTATAAGCAGGTTTCTGCAGCACACTGTTTGTTCCCTGCAGGACGGCAGTAACAGATTGCTGCAGCATATGGTTCAGTCTTGTGGTGATGTTGAAAATCTACACTGGCTGAACAATGTTACCAGCGTGACAGGAAGTACTTCTACCCTGGTACTTTTTAACGTGCTACATTTAAATAGCAGCTAAAATGTAGACACAAACCTTGCAAAGAGAAAGAAAAATAGTGTAATGGAAATCTCTGACACATAAAAGTATCAGTAATGATATATAGTATAGTATTATATGCAGGTGTCATTGATATTAATGATTGATGATGAATTGATACATTGAGCACAATAAATAAATAATTTGTGCTTACTGTGTGCAAGGACTTTTACTTATAATTTTGTATGTTTTACACAGTAGTATTTCCACATATATTTCTAACGTATATTCTATAATACATGTCTAATCCTGTGAATAGTATGCAAATGACTCCTCAGTTAGGGAATAAATAATCATCCTTTGTTCATTTTGTTCTTTTGAGGCTTCAGTTGCAACTTAGCCATGTAGAAGTTTAAATAAAGCACTTAAGAGAAGTTGCAAACACACATACAGAAACAAACCTGTGATTCTTTGTATTCGTGTTATCACGAGCCTGTAGCTTTCTTTTTCTTTAGATGCTTTTACTATTTTCCCTTCTCTTTTTAAAGCTCTTATTTTGTTAAGGGGAGCACACTGCCCTCCCACAGCGCAATACTCTCCCATAATACACGTAAATATAACCACAGATTACATTCGCTCAATCAATTGAGAGCTGCCTTGGGGGTGATGAGCAAACTACATCAAGTCTCTTCCTTTTTCATAAAAAAATATGATTAAATTCAGCGTTCTTAGTTCTTCTGCTGGTTACAATGAGATCAAAGCAGTTGGACCGCTGCATGTGAGAGTAGTTCAACATTTTGCGCCGTGCACTTTCAGAAAACGAGGGCTGCTTACTTTGATGAGTAAACTGTGTTTGCCGCTATATTCAAGCACAACGGGAGTGAGCTGTATTCTCTAAATTCTCCTTCTTTGCCACATAAATTCTGCACCGTTGTCGCTTTTCTATCTGTTTGCGTTTTCCCTCCGGGGGGGAGTTTGATCATGAACATGTTACGGGCACTTAACAGGCATCTGTATATTTCTTCACCTTACATCAGATTCCACTTAAAACCTCTCAAGAAGCTCCCGGTCTCAAAGACTTTTTGAGAGGAATTCTTACTTTGAACTGTTTGTCATGGGCAGGTGGGCTCGTTCCTGACTGGCCTCTACTTTTTCTAACTTTCCATCAAGTCATTACTTTTGCCCTCAAAATGGAAAAGGTTCTTTGTGTGCTTTTATTGCGCTGGTTTTGCATTGCAAGTAAAGCTCTAATCTTTAGTCCAGAAACAGATCTGCAATAGTGAGATTACTTTGTTCCGTGATGAGCCACAATTAGAGCAACGAATAACTTTGACCCAACTGGGTGACTAGATGACGTTCCATTTGGTCCATAATAGGACCATAATCATTGCTTCTAATGAGGGTGGAACATTGAACACCTGTACCTTTAATATGCTAACTAACATGGACATGAATAAATATCAGTGGCGCCCAATTTTATTCTCATTACATTTTCCCAGAGGAGACGAGTCGCACTTATCTGAGGCGCCCTGAGGTCAGCTGAACAAATGATGCTACAATGGACACAGCGTCCATTCAGCCCGTGAGGGACACTGTGGATAGTCCCTGGGCAGTATATCACACTGACAAAGAATATACACGAAACGAAGGCTATTACAGACGCCGTGAATGGACTGATGGGTCAATTTAAAAAAAATAATACCCTGCCAAAAATAGCTGAATTTCACACAGGGAAAAAAAGCAAGTATCCTTGGGCAAACAGGGTGGACAGAAGTGCAACAGATGTCATGTGTGCACAAATTAAACACAATTAAATTGGATTTCTATGCAGGTTATTTTCACCGCCATCCCAAGAAGGACCTTTTTTATTCAGACCAACTCGCTGATCACCCTGCAATTAAAATCCTGTGTCACTCTGTGTAACCTGGGTGGGTAGTGTGACAATAGAGTTAGTAAAACATGTTTAGGGTAATCTGATATAAGCTCATGTATCAACTTTAAAGAACATTTTTTATTCAAATATAAATCATGGGAATCTTATGCATATCCCCTCAGTGTTGTTGCCATGGTTTCTTCCAGTTTAACACAATCGGACACGGATTTGTTATTGACTGCATATGATATATTTGTTAATTCAACAGACAAACACACAACCAAGGGATACATGTGCATCTAATTTTGATGAAGTAATTCCAGGTGACATTTACAAAGGCTACACTATTTTAATACCTGAGACATTCTCTGAAAGTGTTTTATGCATGCAAAATCCTTCTCTACCTTCTCTTCATTTATTTTAACTGACTAATATATTATGGATGCTGTGGAAGCTCCTGGTAGTGTTATATATCAAAGAAATAGCTATAAAAATATATCATGTTTAACTGCATAACCTGAGAAACACATGAAATTAGCATAATAAAAAGATAAATATTGGTCAAGAAGTTATAACATCCCTCAACATTTGTAAAATGCTACAATGTACCAATGGAAGGAAAGAAGTAGAGGACCTGGAGCCATGGAAGTAAGTCAAGTTTCAACATATCCTATTCTTTCAGATGTTTTATTAGAAAGAAAATTCACCCAACATGCTTTTTAAGGCTGAGGAATAGACCCTGGTAACGTTTCTTCATAAACTCTGTTAAGCCACAAAGTAAAAAAAATATGTGGTGCTTATCGCTGTGCTTGACCAAGACCAATAACTCCGATAGTAGCTTCACAATGCTTTCAATGATAGTAGCAGGCAAAGCAACACTTTACCTGCCTGATACTGTTCAATGGGAACAGTATGGATCAATATCCCTGTACTTATCTGCTTTAGCTTTCATACACAAACTATCAGAAATTCAATCCACAATGTTAATCTGTCACACTCCCAGTACGTAAAGGCTTTTAAAGATAAACCGCATGTGCACATTCCTGCAAATGGTTTCACATTATGATCTACAGGAGCCAAGAGACATGAATAAAAGTATAGTCAACCTGCGAGCTAGTAAACTAAATATGAATACACCAGATTTCAAATACTACCAAGACCAGCTTTGTAGATGTTTCAGGAGAACGAATTGGGGGACTCAGAGTGCAATTTGGGCAAGTAAAACAGAATGGAAACACCACTTCTCTCCCAAGAAGAAAAGTGCTAGTGCTACTATCAACACCGATTTGAGTACAACATTTGCCTCCATCAGCCCAACACCCGGTGTTGCTTTTGTCCAGCTGGTGTCAATTTCACCAGAAATGGATGTGTGCGTTTGATATTTAGGAAATGAGCACTGATTACCGTTTGAAACACGGCCACCGACGTGCATACTAGGGAAACAGGTGCATCGCCATCTTTTTTTGTTGGTGTTGTCGAGCCTCCGCAACAGATCACCGGGCTGCCGTTGCTCTCCCATAGTCCAGCTTTAACTCATCCCTGTATAGATTAAAGAGTCACATTGGACTTCAGGTTCACTGCATCAAACAGTCTTTCTGCAAGCCTATCGTATGGTAATGAAGGGCGCTAATGAGAAATGAGGCTAACACAAGCAAATTTAATGAGGACCAGTTTGTGTCGAGCTTACAGGGCGACTCATTAGGACTCCCACTAATGGCTGGCCCACATTAGCAGGTGCCCCCTCTGCCAAAAGTACACAAAAGACGTATTAGGATGTCTCATCTAAAGAGATGAAAGGTGACATCAGATCGGAGAGGGAGAACGTGGGATCTAAGATGGATGTGCCTCCCCTGGGGGGACGTGAGGGTCTTTTTCAGACGCCAGGAGAGAAAGCAGTTTTTAAAAGGATCAAAGAAAATGACACAGGATGGGGATTGCTACAGTGATACGGGAATTTTGTATAACTATTTTTGACACATCGTGGGCATTAGAAAAAAGTCAAGGAACTCAGATCATGAAATGGAAGCATGTGGCCTTCAGAGATCAATTAAAATGAAGATATAGCAGGTTAGGTTTCTAAAAGCTACCATTTCATATATGTTATGTAATATTCTATTTAGGAATGTGTTGCTCCATAATAAGTCACTTTACTGGCCACTATACGTCAAACAAATGTAATCTTTAAGCATTAAGAGCTTTCGCAACCTGGACAGATTTTTGAAAAATTATAATTATATTACAAAATTACAAGACAAAAATAGGCAAGTTGAGTGTTAAACAAAAACATATTGAACATTACTGTTTATGAAGTTTGTAGCAAAGCCTTTATTTTCCTCCATCTTTCCCAGAAAGCACAATATTTATTCAAACTAAAATTTCAGAATGTAATTGTAAGAAAAGCTTTCATTGTTGTGAATACCTTCTATTACAAACATATTTTGATGATTTTGGTGAGGATCCCTGGTGCGAACAAACAGCCTTTCTTGAGTTCTGTGAGCGCCAGCAACGGGGTAAAGAGTGCACAAGTGAGACTGATTAGCTTTTGTTCATTTGCTTTCACCTGCATAGTATCTTCTCGGTGGTGGGTTTCATTGTTGGCTCAAAGTCATTTTTTGGTCAGTAATTGCAAACCAGCAGAAGAGCTGAAAAACAAATTGAAGTTTTTTTCAGTAGATTTCATACTTGTCTAGAACCCCACCACGTGTGCTCAAACTGACTTTGAGAGGTTTTTCGATGCGTGCAGCCTTTCAGACCGAGGTGAAAACAAGCGACTGGGCCTTTAAGTTGTCTGGTCATTTTTGTTTTATTTCAGCCACTGGATCCCCAATCCTGTTGCATCTAGTTCACCCCAGTAACGGCCTGCCTGTCTGTGAGTAAGTGGAACAACGGACATGGGGCTCCTGAAAACAGTCCCCTTGCTGCTTATCTGTAACCAAGGTCATTTATGGATAAAGTTGCCCGCAGCAACAGCGGCCAAACCTCGGCAAACAATAGGTGTCAATTAAGCGATTACAGCAATCAATGATGAGGCCTTCTCTTTTGTTTCTGCAGCATTTCCTCTAGATGGATGAAGAGGAAGCCAACTATGCTAACCAACAAACAATAATCATCAATAGATATAAATAAACAGAATATCATGATCATAGTATGCTAAGATTTTTGATTCATGAAGTTGTTTGATTTCTAAATTCATAAAGCATATATATCTATGCAAATGCGAAAAAAGTGAAATTGACTTCAGATTATTCCACATTTAGAATTAATTTTTAAGAGTAACACAATTTGACAAACTGAATATGTTATTATCTGCATGCATTCAAATCCTAAAGATTTTTACTATCAATATCGTATTAGTAGAGGTTGAAACTTTACATAGTTTTTTTGATGCAAAGACGACATCATCAGCACTGCATTTGTTTGCAAATCAAGCGTACTATCCTGCAGAGCTGTTTGCCACTTTTTAATTTCTGTTATTCTGATGCTGATGAGATGTATCTTCCCTTTGAGGGCATGTTGAGTTGCAGTAATGTTGCCAGATTGTGGCACGTTACTCGACTGTTAAACATCATTCTAAAGCCTTGAATATGTAAAGGACCTGCAGTGCTCTGTACTGGAGACACAGTTATTTATATTAAACCCTGAAGGAACATCCCTCATACCACTGAGTAACACTTTACAATCCTTGGATGGAGACTGTTAAATCAGTTTTTACAAATGTGACTTCAATTGGGTTTCTTCGAGTTTTTGAAAATGAGTTATTGCCTGTTGCAATGACTCATTAGATCCGACTCATATAAGTGAAATCCTGTTGACATCTTTGTCGACACTGCTAACCAAAAGTACTGCCTGGAAGCAGAGACTTTCTAAACATTACATTTGCAATTTGCTTTGTTATTTCAGTCGGTTAGCGGTGTTCAACGTATTTCACAGCAGCCACATACCTCGCTCTGCCTGACGTATACAAAATGGGAAACATTTAGTGAGTCAAATGTCACAATACGTACAAAATTCAATAGAATGTCATGTTGTCTGTGCTTGAAGGTTATTGTTATTTAACTTTAGTATTCGCCCAAGACACGCTGTAATGATTTACTGCACATCACAAAAGGTCACCGGAAGTGGAAGGTAAACATCCAGCACTTACTCGTTTTGTTTCACCTTAAAAAGGTCACGCGGCGTTTCGCTTCTCTAATGTAGGCAACCTTCAACAAATCTCATCGCTACTTTGCCGTGTTCCAACATTTCTGACCTTTTCAATTAAACTCCATCTACTGCACGTGTAAGAGAGCATTAAACATGGGAGGCATAACCGAGGGCCGATGCAGGGAAAGAAGATGTTCTATATTTCCAAGGTACTTAATGTTAAGGGGCAATGGAAGACACAGTTCATCCGTGTGTGTGTGTGTGTGCGTGTGTGGGAGCAGTGACTAAATTTCTTGATCGATGTGAAAATGACAGCTAGGATCCCCTAGATAACAGTTCTCCACCCGGACCACATTTTCATATGCAATAAATGCCTCTGCCACCGAGACGAACCCATTCGCAGCCGTGGAAGGTGGCAGTCAGAGGTGTCAAAAGTATTCACATTCATTAATGAAGTAGAAGTACCTATACTGGGGTTTAAAAAGACTCCTGTAGAAGTTGAAGTATCGACTCAAGCTTTTTACTTAAGTAAAAGTATAAAAGTACTGGTTTCAAAACTACTTAAAGTAAAAGTAAAAGTAATGTAAGAAATTCCATTAAGGACAAACTCTTAATGCGTAACCTTACTTACACAACACGTCAGTCCGTTACAATGTGATCAGAAGGTGTCTGCAGATCACGTGACCTGCCGTTGGGATGGTGGAAACAACAAGAACAACAACAACAAATGTATCTGGCTTGAACAGATAAAACCACAACCCATTTTCCAGTGACACGAGTCACACACGTTGTTCGCATTGATGAGGTAGACTGCAGTGTCTCCCCAGGTTTACCACTTTTCCCACCTGGTGTCGCTCCGATCTGCCGGCGCATCGTGGAGAAAACCAATCGGGTGTCTGGATGCTAAATGTTTATACTTCTCGTCCAACCACAATCACATTCACTGTCCGCGTAGCGCCATTTATCTGGATGGGTTTTTGTGTTTGTGTTTTTGAACTAGGACAAGCCGGAAGTCACAAGGTTGTTTTTAAAATGTAAGGAGTAGAAAGTATAGATATTTACGTGAAAATGTAAGGAGTAGAAGTAAAAAGTCGTCTGAAAAATAAATACTCCAGTAAAGTATAGATACCCAAGTATTTGTACTTCGTTACTTGACACTTCTGGTGGCAGTGTAGCTCTTCAAGCTTAATGCTAGGACACCGACATGATGGTGTAACGTTCATGCGATTCATAACTGGAGCAGGTATCTCTCTCGCCCTCGGCAACAAGGCCGTCGCAAAACAAACCGTGAGCGAGTGGCGTGTGCGGAGGGAGCTCGTTGGCTCAGGCGCCTCGGCGGTCGGCGTTAACAAAGAACATGGCCGGCTGCAACGCGCAGAGCGCAGCAGCACTTTTCTCTCCAGTTTCTCTCCAAAAAAACCCCACTGTGAACCTGAAAGACCTTAAGTTTCTGTGTTCTACACTTACCGCCCGTGTCAGCGTGACCCTTAGGTAATGCGCTGCAGTCACAGGCTAATCACTGGAAGGTACAGTAACATCCTGTCGCTGTCTCCTCTGCCATGTGAAAACCAGTAGTTCACCATGAGGCCAGATCAAATAACGTCCAGGTTTTAGACTCGCTTGAGTTTGTTCTGTCAGCGCGTCTGCCTCATCTAGACTAAACAACCTTTTTTTGCGAAGTGCCTTGACATTTTCATCAACCCTTTTCAAGGCAGTGGCAGACAGGGGGACGGGGGGGGGGGGGAGACGGTGGTCTTTAAGAGTGTGAATATTTCTCTAACACGTCCACTCTTCAAACAGAAGTGTTGGTAACACTTGATATGAGGAGAGCAGCAACACCTTCCTTTGACATACTGAGAAATTGCCAATGATGCTTGTTTATAAAGGTCCGGGGATGAAGTAAGAGTGCCTGAGGTTTCTATGAATGTTAACGGAATCATGTCATTGACCGTCCATTCCTCTCTGCTTCACATATTCTTATTTTATTCAATTCTGTTGACCTATGCGAATATTGTCCATGTTTTGTTTGAGACACGTATTCCCTCTACCCACACACTAATCACCCTGTACTTGAAAAGTTTATTTTTGGACGGTGCCCCCGAATAGAGAAGCACAGTCAATTGTTGGCTCTCAAGTGATCGTATGATTCGGCTGCTGGAAGTCATCGTTATGGGCTTTTAAATGAAATGCAAATGGAAATCTTTTCCAGTCAGTTCAAGCCAGAAGAATAACTTGAGCTCATCTTTAATTCATGGGAGCGCTTACGGCAAAATTCTTCCTGCAACCCGCCTAAAGGGGAATCCCAAAAAGAGTCGATATCACTGACTGTTCTCAACCTTCTCTCCAAACCTCCTTCAAAGGCATCCAGTCGTGTGAGTAGGGGGGAGATTTAAAGATGCATACCATCACTGCAGTCGAGACCTGTGATTAGGAAGCTTCCTGTAAAGAGGATCAGCAGATATTTTAGTCAAACTAATAACGGCAGACGTTTTTGCTTTTAAACTTTATAGAAAGTTGGAAGCAAGAAAAAGGAGTTGAAGAGATATTCTGCTTTGTCGACTCATCTGTAGGGTTTGAAAGGAGAGTGTTGACTCTCGTTGCCGTCGAACTTCAACATCAGGCTGTGGTTTCAAAATAAAATGTTCAGTTGAAGATAAAAGTGACAGAAATCCCGAGTGTAAGGCCTTCGGAGGCCAGTGGGATCGAAGGTGTTGACAGTGTGGATTAGTCATTTTCAACTGCAGCTACAGCGCTGCTACGACTTGAGTCCTCAGCTGCTCGCTGCTTAATGAGTTATGGCATGAAAACAGATTGGGAGTTATTTCTTTGTTGAAGATGATTACTTTAGTGTGATTTACGTTTAGCTCAAATCACCAATCACATGGGCAGCGGCGATTTTATGGCTTTGCTAAACTTGTGTGCCTTTTTCAATAGTAACATTTTTACATCGAATTACTGCTAAATTAATTAACAATCTCCAACCCATAATTTGAAGGAATTTCAGCACAAACCTTAAAATCGTTATGCATAAAATACTCTCTTCATAGTCTGATATGTATTCATCTTACCTGATCCAAATGAACTAAGCGTTAGTTTGTTTTCTGCGTGACGCAGCCTTTACCTTAACTCCAGATAATGTTCCCCTTCAATAGGTTACAGCTCTTTGCAATAATGGAGTTGCAGATAGAACCCTGGGATGATTGCAAATGAACACTACATCTTAACAATAGCTGCACATCTGGCCTTTATGGGACTTCTCACTTGCTACACCTCAGCACCCTCGTCTGGCCCAGCGTGAGTTCACTGCTCCTGTTTCTCTCCCTCTCTCTCTGTCTCTCCCCGTCTGTCTCTCTCTCTGTCTCTGTCTCTCCCTGTCTCTCCCTCTCTGTCTCACATCGACGCGGCTTCTCGTCCTTAGTGCATGCGGAGCAGGGTGGTTTAGCGGAGTACTGAAGGTTACACACAGCACATCTGACTAATGGTCCAGCTCTTTGTACATGCTCATGCTAATCACTTCGCTGATTGATTGCGCTGCTCCTAAGCACTAATAGCATCATTAGCCCGAGCTGTTGTGGCAGCCTCGGCTCTGAGCTTTTCATTCCCTCGCCAGGATTTTCTTTATCCTTCCTTTAATTCCTTCATTTTAAATGTAATGTAATTGATTCTCAGCAAAGTCAAAGTGAAGGTAAATCATAGAACATGAGAGGTTTTCATTAGCGCCGCTGCTAACCGCACCCTTGGATGTTGGTCCAGCTGGAGGTACTGTTACCTTGGAAACCCTGTGACAAAGGCTTCACGGGGGAAGTGAAACAGAAGGATGCCAAGTAGAACTGCAGGAAGGTACATTAGCACCTGGGTCCTGATCGTATGTTAGACAACTAGTTGCGTGATTTGTAGCTACAGTACAACTTGCTGAAATACATCCTTTACATCCACGCAGTATCTCCGTCATCCATTCAACCATCGAGTGGCGCAAAGCGGCTTTCCTGATGATCTTTAGAAGTAAGAGTCTAAATCTTCACGGTCGGCAGTGGAGTAATGTCTCACATGAGCAGTCTGAGCCAACAGCATCGACATGCTGCCCCTCACCAACGGTTAAAGCTGTACAAGGAGAATGCAGCTGACCACTGAGTCACAGTCTGATGCGAGCAAGAAGTGGTGGACATGGTGGAAATCTATTTAAGTTGACACGCTGCAGCTGTGAGGTCATGATAGCGTGATACAAGTTGCACAACAATTTTTTTTTAAAAGCAGTAAAGAAACAATTTTTGATACCTGGCGACACAGTTGTACCACTCAAATCGTCGAGTAAATGCTTGCTGTAGCATATCTCCTTTTTCCTCTGACTGTGCAGTTGGGACTTCATTGTTCAAAAGTGAGTCACACTTTTGCATCATTTACTCATCTCGATATATTTGAGACCTTGATATCAATGCATAGAGGATTTGTCCAAGAGAAGCTTGTCCTGCCTTTACACTTCACGTAAGCCTACATATACTCATTGTCAGGGCTGACACATCATTATGGACACAACATGCGCATTTATAAACATTGTCTGACCAAATGTCTCACATTGAATTCAGTTTACCATCAATTAGGTGAACATAAATGTAATTTTTTTTGCAAACAAAGCTCTCACAAATCTGGCTATATACAATCCCTGCCTGTCCTAGCACAGGATAATATCACAGGACCGTATGTCATTCAGTCATCTTCTACACCGCGTGTCCTTAGAATGGGGGGGGGTGCACATGACACGAGGTGCATCTTGGACTCGTCGCTAGCCAATAGCGGAAGCTGACGCACTAACAAACTACCATTCATCCTCACATTGACATCAACTGCAATTTAGAGTCTCTAAACAGCCAGACCTCCTTTTTAAACATTGATTTTTTTCCAGAGGAACTCATCCAAAATATTCAGAATATCCAGAAGCGAGTGGAGTGACAATCACGGCTTCAGAATCGGGTTAAACTACAAACATAGCGAACGCTCTTGGCTCTCGTACATCTCCGTTGGTCATGTCGTTGGTTTCCAATGCTCCTATTGGATGATACTTTCAACATACTTTCATTTTCACTTCATTGCTTCTGCATTGACCTGAAGCAACTATATTAAAAGGTACATGACATGTGGACTTGTCTGAGGTCGGTCAGCCGTGTCGTGACCTGGAGGCTCAGAGACAGCAGCTGGCAGTGGGGAGCTGTAAAGGGCAGCAGTGTGTGTGCACAGTGCGGCTGGGATGCTGCCAAACTGTCAGAGAGTGTTTTAGGTAGCGTCAAGCGGGGAAGATTATTAGTCTAACCAGAGCTGATGTTGTAATCATCGGGTAGGGAATCCGGCTGGATGAACAACCTAACAATTTGTGGGTTAACGTTACAAAAAAGCTCTTATTTTAGATAAAGGAATACATTTGCATTTGTCCGCCAGGGTTTTTGTTCACGCACATTTCTAAGCAAAGAAACATTTATTTTGTTATTAGTTAAAAGTGACTACTTAAAGACCTCCTGCCTTGTCGAATATGAGCCAGGTTTGGGGCCTTACCCAAAACAGCTGCTGTATATTGCCTTCCAATAAGGGTTTCACCAAATCATGGATGGTGTTTTAAAAAACGAGTTCAGCCAACCACACTAAACGTCGGTACTTCAAGCGGAAAGTGATGTCCAGCGTCGGCATCGGCTCAATCTGAAGGTATGTGGTTAGAACAGCTTACCAGAACTCTGCTCTCATCTCTGCTCGAGGCCATCAGCTCGATGCCGCTCACACGCCCACACCGCACCCTGCGTCTGAGCGGGCCCGTGGGGGAAGTTTGCCTTCAGGGCTGAAAGGGTTTATTATAATCACAACCATGACATTTTTCTAAAACCTTCCAGAGTAGGTATGTTGCCTAAATCTAAAGGACCGTTTCTGGCACAAAGCCCTCAAAGCAAACTCCTCCCATGTGCACTGAACTGTCAGCAGTCGAGTTGCATTATGGGTAATGTGTGCACTCTTTGCAATCTCTGCTTTTGCTCTATCAATTTTTCATGACTCTCTTCTCTTTGTTAGTGTAACAATGTGATCATTAGAGTACTCTTCTAATCATTGTTGATACTCAAACTATTATATTTGAAGCCGTTTCTATTCATCATGGCGTGTCAAAGACCCAGCGAGATTTATTTAACAGTGTTAAGAAATATTTCGACACATATGATATAAATATATTTACATAGAAAACTTTACAGTTTGTTGTTGTCTAAGTATTGCCCCTTTCGTGGCCTCCAGGCGCCAGAAGGGAGAGAAGGCTTGTTAAATTCATTTCTGCATCTTCTCTCCTGTCGGCATCGATGCAATGCAGACTTTTCTCTGTATTGATTTGAATGTGATTTGAGAGGTGGCCCCCACAGCTCAGTTGGCTCCATAAACATCACGTCCGGTTTCTCGATCTCTGATCTCAGCGTGTCAGAGATAACCCTATGACGGGGGGGGACTGATGAGTGGAACTCTTGGTGACCTCACTGGCCCCGTCAGCCTCGGCAGGAGAAGGCTGTCTTCTCTTTTTGTCGTCTTCGTTAACAGCAACGTTGGTGTTACAGAATGTGCTGCCTTTTGGCCACGGCAGGCAGATGATGTGGCAGCGGCTGAGGGGTGAATTTAATACGAGCCTTGACAGGCGCCTCCGTTTTCGTGAGTGACGACGCCTACATGTTTGTCGGTGAATCGCAAAAAAAAGGGGGGCGAGACAGGAGAAAAAGGGAGAGCGTAAAGGGGGAGGGAATTAAGGGGACCAAATCAGGATTTCAACTGGACAAGAGAGGGCGACTCTTCTGGTTGCATCTACGTAAGTCCATCAGAAGATAACCCTCCTTCTCATTTGAGTCATTACTTCAGTAAACACCTGAGAAAACACCACACTCGAGGCTTCATAACAGCTGTACACACACACCAAAGGGTGACATCACTGTGAGTGTGTCCACTTCTTTTATACAGAGTATGATCCACGAGCTGATACCAGGGCAGGGACTTTTGTTTGTCTTTGTGGCTTCATGGCTCATATTTGTCAGGGTGAATCACGTCAGGTCAAGCTAATGGAGTCGCGGGCTGATACTAAACTGGTCCGTCAGTACTTTAAACTCAAGCCAACGGCGCTGCATTCAATTCACTTCTATCTTCATTGATCGAGCTGCAGGGAATCTGCTATTCATTATAGTTGCAATTCACTGCTAATCCTTAATTGGTTGTCTGAAAAATGATGATAACAATTAGGTTAAAATTCTAATAATGTTTCAGTCGTTTTTTTTATTATCATTCTTGAAAAGTTTAGATTACCTCGAGATCCTTCTCGTCTAATTTAATCCGAACTGACCGTGCAAGTGGAGCTGCTGAGGTCAGTAAACGACCAAACGTGCACAACGTTCATTGTGTCTTTTTTCTTATCTTACTGAAGGATCCCCCCTTCCTGCCGGAGGCTACAGCTCGGCTAACGGTCTTCATCGCGCGCTCCGATGTTTTGTTTTACCTGCCATAGTGTTTTATTGATTTCCTTTGAGTCACTTCCTGCAAAAGCAGAATTTATATTGACTTTTTTTTCTTCCATTAAAGATAATGTTTTCTGAATGTCGGCTTCCTCCCCCGATTCTGCTTACTTATGTTATCTTACACAAATACACTCTTACAATTTTAAAATCTCGCAATTTCTATTCTTACAAAAAATTGTAATTCCGCTTTATAGGTCAGTCTGGATTGAAGTTGCATTCACGCTATGCAGTTGGATAACATTTTGTAGCAAAAACTGTTGTTGTGGTTTGAAAAGACTAAACCCAAAAGTCTATCATTATTATTATTACTCATCAGTATTAATGATCTAATATCATATTTAAAGCCCTCGTATTCTGTTATACCGCAACACTTTCATAGCAGCGGTGATTGAGAGATGATGGAGGTGCCCCTCCAAAAGAAAACCTCTGGCCCGTCACAAAGGCAGTCATTACTAAATTATTGTATGAACCCTTACAAGAGCTATTAGATGCAATGACGAAGAAATGAGAAGCTCCAAAAACACCATCAATCTCTCGGCTTAATCTGTGGCTAACCAGTAAATCATTCTTTCTGTTCATTTAAAATCTAATGACTTTAGAGAGCAGACGGAAGGTGAGGCAACCCAGACAGGTTTTTTTTTCCCTCTTTTGCATTTGCTTTAACCGCAGTCATATTAGAAAACCAAAAGTATGAGGAAAGTCCTTAATTGCTTGGCCTGCCATCACTGTCATTCTAAATCAATGACATGATGATGAATGGCAGCCCTTCACACACATTTCTTCCAGCGCCCCGTGCGTTTAATGTACTCGCCGCGTGTCACGGCCTCATCCGTGTTTTCCAATACAAGCGCTGTGTGAATGAACCGTTGCCTTCCACACGCCGCACTCAAAGCCACTTGTCCTATTAAACTATTTCCACCCGGCATCCTCCGAGACATTTTAAGCCTCAATAAAGATGAGACTGTGAATGTTTATTCATGGTTTGTATTTACAGGTTACGCTCTCATTACCAGTGTTACGACACTGTGTCCTTTGATCTGTGACAATGTTTTTGACAAAATTGTACTGAAGTATTTGCCATGGCATTGCAGCCATATAGTCTGTGTAATTGTATCTGACGCTTGGTTGTACCCCTAATTTTACGTATGTTATAGAATTGAAAATCGGATATGTTATTGACACTGACTGAACTGAAAACCCCTTTTTATGGCTGCAAGGTAATTATTTAGCACGGGGATCCAGCATCTGGAAGGCTTCCCCCCTCACTCTGCACCTCTGTAGCTTACAGCAGAAGATAATAAATGCGCTTTTAATCATACGACATTTCAATGCCAAATCCCAGTTCATTTATTTTGCTCGGTTGTTCGTTATGCATCGATGTGTTTTACCCTTTCAACATTTCCATATTGCATATCCTTCTGCCATTTGGGAATGACATTTGTCTGTAGTTAGAGTTGAAGAGTTGAAGTTGTCAGTGCTCCCTTGTGGGCAAACAATGTATCGTATGTAACATACATCTCTTCTTCAACAGTTTAGTTTAGTTTTGATTCTGATCATCGAAAATTAACAAGCAAAAGTATTTTTTGTTGCTTGAACTTAAAATAATTCAATATTTGTTAAATAATCAAACCTAATCTCACCAGAACAGTAACCATGGTAACGGTACACAGTATAGATTGTAACACGCTTTAAAGCAATTATCACTTGTAATAATAATAATAATAAATAATAATAAAGTGTCCAAATTGATTAAAGTTCACTGACCTAATAAAAAAAACATTTTGTTTACTAAAACTAGCAGAAATGACACATTTGCAGTTACAGTAAAATGCGCTAAAAATCATCGGGGCGCATAACGGAGTGCGCTTGTCGCGCCGCACACAGCGCGCTCCCATCGCGCGGCTCAGCGGCAGACAAACAGGGAGGGGGGAGAGGGAGAGACAGGCGGTCTCATCGGAGACAGGCGGACAGAGCTGTGGCGCAGGAGGAGGAGGAGGAGGAGGAGGAGAGGTGCACCGGGAGGACAAGCTGCCTGAGAGAAAAAGAAAACAGGCGCAAAAAGCAAGGAAGAAGAGGAGCAGATCCACGGGAGATCACTGAGGGGAGAGGAGAAGTCATTCGGAGCAGAACAAGGACACTGAGGGGGGAAAGTGCAAACGAAGCCTTGCCGGGCGGCGGGGAGAAGTGGAAAAGAAGACGAGGAGGAGGAGGAGGAGGAGGAGGAGGAGACGCAGCCTGACGGGAGGTCGGGCTTTTAGAGCTCTACTGGCACGAGAGCATCGCGGAGGAGGAGGAGGAGGAGGAGCGCGAGGGCGAGTTGATGGATTCGATACCGGGAGAGTATTTTTAGAAGGAGCGGGAGACACGAGTGAGGAATATCGAGATTAGAGATGCTGCCTTTGAGTGGGGGAGAAAAAACTAGGGAGCAGAAGGAGGAGAAGGAAGAAGAAGAAGAGAGAGTAAAAGGACACGGAGAAAAGAGGGAGAGATGTTGAGATCGGTGTCACAGAAGAGATTATCCCTGGTCTGGTTTCCCCCCGCAGGAAAGTGAGTGTGTGCGTCTGTTTACTTGCGCCTCCTTCTCCATGTGAAACGCGTGTTGGTGTGTGTCTCTCACTGTGACTGTTGCGCGCGGAGAAGCGGGTCTCCTCTCCTCGCGCGCAGCTGCCCCGTGGTTTACCTGCAGGACTTAAGAGATGGAAGCCATGTGCGGCGTGAGGCGAGGAGCACACCAGTGATCCCCCCCCCTCCCCTTCCTCTTAAAGAGCACTGGATACTCTTGAATAACATTGACAAGGAGCCCAAAAGAACACACTCCCGTAACTCAGGAGAAGAGAAACTACACCGCTGGAAACAAGGCAAGCCCCCCTCCAACTTACTGCACCACACCGACCAAACCCCCCCTGCGCTGTCGTCACGTTAATTTCATTACCTTCTCTTCCTTCATTTGCTTTTTTTTTTCACCCCCTCCCTGCCTAACTCTTGGTATTTTGTATTCCATCCTCTCCTCTGCCTCTCCCCTCCCCTCCCTCTCCTTCTTGCCTCCGCGCTCTCTGTCTCATCCTCTCTTGTCCGCTGTCACGCCGGCTGCAGTCAGTCATGTAGAAGCCACCTGGCTCGGAGCACATTTGCCCATCTACATTTATTTTTTGCCCCCCGCCACCCCTCTTCCCCCGCTGAGCTGGATGATTGGCGCTTAGCGCTCTCGGATAGAGGGACCATGGAGAGATGACCAACAAGTAGCTGCAGCCAAGTTAATCCGAGCCCCACCAGTGGCGGAAACACGCTGATTACCTTTGGGTGGGGGGGTGGGGGGGCGTTTGCGGGTACTCGGTCCGAAATTTAGACTCTCTACAGTTAAGACCGACGCAGATCCAGGTGTGGACTACAACAGTGGATTTATCCTGGAGCTACATGTGGGCTCCGGCCCCTGAGGCCTCGCCGGGAAATGAAGCCTTTCCCGCGGCTGTAGGAGTGCTGTGGGCAGCCATGGCCCTGGAGGGGCGCTGTCTCCGCCGGGGATCCCCCGCCATGCTCCGAAAGGGTCGTCAGCCGCGTCCTACAAAGCCAACTCTGGCCCGGGTCACTTCCACTCTGCTATCAAGGACGCGCCTGCACGGCCTGAGGCAGGTTTGCGTCCCCGGCGGTTCCGTTGGCCGCAGGGCCTTTTGGCTCCTGGCTCTCTGCACCTCGCTGGGGCTGCTCGTATCCTGGTCCTCCAACCGCGTGCTGCACTGGCTTTCTTTCCCCACGCACACGCGAGTCCACACAGAGTGGGCAAAAGAACTGGCCTTCCCTACGGTGACCATCTGCAACAACAACCCCATCCGCCTCTACAAGCTCACCAAGAGCGACCTGTATTTCGCCGGCCACTGGTTGGGCCTACTGCTGGCCAACCGCACGGTGAGGCCGATGATTCTGGACCTGCTTCAGGAGGACCGCCGGGCCTGGTTCGGGAAGCTGTCGGACTTCAGGCTCTTCCTGCCACCCAGAAACTTTGAAGGAACCAACCTGGAGTTTATGGACCGTCTGAGCCACCAACTGGACGACATGCTCCTCTCATGCAAGTACAGAGGACAGCCCTGTGGCGCTCACAACTTCTCCTCTGTAAGTCCGTTTCACTGTATTCTGGAAGCTATTTGACACGTCGGCATCAAAAACACACGTCTGACGCCTTCGGCTCCTTACGTGTTGTCTTTACTTTGCGTGTTTTCCAGTTTGAAAGAGTTTGAAACACATTACATCATGCTGAAACTGTATATTGAGGCTATCAAGACGCAGTGAACAAGCTTTGTAACTTCCCGTTATAGCGGACTAACACTACCTTTCATTGTAAATTAGCGAATGCGTTAATGAACGTGGCAGCTATTAAAATACCACCAGAGCTCTTGTTAAACGAATGACGCTAAATAAATGACGCTTTTGCAAAATATAACAACATATAAAAAAGTCGAATGAACGGTAGCCATTTAATATAACTCGGACAGCATTGTTCATATGCTAGAGGCTAAGAAAAGCTGCCTCTGCAAACCCTCCATCAAAAACTTTACAGTGCTGTGCGCCCCCCCCCTCATAGGACTTAACTGTCTGATCATTCTCACTCACATCGATTTTCTGTGTGGGCGACTGTGGGTTTGAGGATGCGGGTGCCTGCTCTGCCTTGTTGGCGCCGTTTTCTCTGCAGTCATGCAGAAAGTCACACAGTTTTTGAAACTTTTCCTTCATGTAATTTGATGTTCTTTTTAACTCTGGGCTAAGTCAGTGACCGGCTGGGGAGAAATGAGACACGGTACTGCATAAGTGTTGGTTGGGTCACTTGTTAGAAGCGCTGGGTTTTGTTGCAATTATCACACTTTCAGTGATTATGAAGATGGTCATCAAACGGCTTTTGATATTGTTAGAATGCCGTTCATTGTGCCTTCAACGTCAGTGAAGAAGTTCTCCTTCCCTCTAATACATTTGAATTACTCTTCCAGATCAGGGAAATAAATGACAATAAATATAATAATGATTTACTAGATATATACGCCTTGTATGCAGTCATGTACTTGCCAATTTCACAAAGCCAATGTTCGTTTACAGGTGTCTGGTGGCTCTCTTAGAAATAATTCTGGTGGTGTGGAGGTAGACAGAAGTGAGCAAACCCGAACACTATAGACTTTTCCTCATCTCTGTGTTTGAGCTATCAAAGTAGAAGTAGAACATGCAGACTCACCCTCCCCTCGTGTCCACCTCTCTCTCTCTGCTACAAAAGTCAAACTAAACCTTAAGATCAAGCCTGCTACAGGGAATATGAGCGAGGATCCATCAAGCTTTTGGCATACAGCTGACGTGAAACAACTGAAAGTAAACTTCCCCAGTCCCCAAAACGATGGGCAGGAAATGCATAGAGCGTTAGGAGCCCGGTGGATTTATGCGTGTGATATATTTTCTGAACAAAGGACTCGGTGAATTACTCCATATCTTTGGTTCTGCATCGTCCATCACAGCAGAGTTGTTGTTTTTCCTGTCAATGGTATAACAATAGAATGGCGAATGTGCAAAGTACTCTATTTATGCAGAATGCAACCTATGATCATAAATTAGGTATTACCTTGTCAGACAACATTCCCATAACCAAGTGAGCCGTGAACACTTGGAGTTGAGCGGTCCTTTGTTTGTACAGCTCATGCAGTCTATTAATATAATACATAAATAGATGGGCCTGCCATTACTACACATAAAGAAACGTGTTTGAAAGATTTAATGTGCACAACAACCTTCCTATATTCCCCCTTCCTTCCAAAACTCTTCATTCTAGCACCAGTTCTGTAAGCCTCCCTCCCAAAGTAGCCTGTCTGTTTTGAGGGACTTGTGGCAAAAGAAAATGTATTTCACAGCGGATGGTTGGTAGGTACTCCAGATACCCGGATGTTTTTCATAATAAGTGTCCTTTTATAATGTTTGGAAGGACTTTACCTGGACCTGATGCAACATGAAAGGACGAAAAAGTCCATTCCAATCCCTAACAATTGTTGTATTCACCTTTTTTCCCGGTTGGGTGTATCCTCTGTTGCATATCCCCAGTGCCATACAAATGAACAGCCTCCTCACAACCTTCAAAAGCCACTATTCACTTACACGGCTTTTTAGAGACCCCATTATTTGGAATGCGGGGGCATTTTCCTTCTTAGCCCGATTTAGACGTCCACACAGAGCGGTTTGTTGACGTGCCGGCTTTGTTACCCTGATGTTCTCTTGTCAGTTTTTATGTCAAGGTAATGCGTCCAAGGGATCCGGATTAAGTTTCACATTGGTGGAATTAGTAATGTGAAATTAATTGAGCATGAGTGTAGTAGCAGTTTGCCCGAGCTGAATGATTTTCATGGCATTCATCTTTTTCTGAATATTTTTAAAATTTGATCATTGTTACAGGCTACAGTGCAAATTTCAGACAACAAATCTGTACAAATTCCTGAATATGCGTCATTTTAAAAAGCACATGAGACAGTGAGGGATAAAGAGACTTTACTTTACAGATCCCGGCATATTGACGCCTCAGTCCTGCCGGCTTCTTCATCTTGTTTTGACCTCACGGGGGGCCTCGTGGCGATAACCGGCCCTCGTGGTTCTGCTAATCTCGTTATCCTGCTGCGGCAAGTCAGCAAAGACTCCCCAAGGCCCATTCATTATCACCGCATTTAGAGCACTGTCACTCCAAAACCAGAGCGGAGGCAACAACCCGATCCAACATGGGATAGGGAACACGCGCTACGCAGACATGCGATTTAGACAAACAAGAGAATCCTTGCATTGTGTGTGTAGACATTTGCATACCCTGCAGTCTCGGGGGACCCAGGAGAAATCCATCGAGTTTGATGGAGGTTAGTTATTACAGGAGCATGAGAGGATGCTTTGAACTGCCAAGTAGCGGGTTATGGGGGGGGGGAGGGGAGAAGAAACGTACAGCCAGAGGTGGGGCGTGAGAGGTAATATAGAGAAAAGGCATCTGGTTGGGAATACAAATGGGTCCCATAACTCTGGCCAACCTCCCGCGGCAGCAGGACTCCATGTGCTGAATCCACGGCATCGCAGTGAATGTGAACTAGAAGGCTGGCTGATCGATAAATCTGCTGGCTCCGTGCTGTATTTTGTCATGGTCTCTTTTGCTTCCACATCTCCAAAACGCTGACGTATTTTCAGCCACGCTGTAAGCCCCAATCTTAACGGAGGAGCAGGGAATTAGGCGCCAAAGGCCAGGCAAGCGGTTCTGACCGTCCACAATGGAATGTAAATGATACCTTATCAAACGGCAGCGGGCTGAGCCTCCCCCCTCGAGACAGATACACGGCGCGCACTCTCGCAGCTTTCACGAGAAGAGATATCTACACCTGTAATGACAAATTGAACGGGGCTCAGAATCGGAGAGCAGCACATAATCACACTCTAGGCATTGTGTAAAAAAGGTGAAGCTCTCTGCTTGGCCCCCGCCAGCGTAACTCTTATATCTGCAGAGGAATCTCATAATTGCGAAATGTTTGCTCATACGTATTTTTAAATCGTGAGTTGTATGGGGACAATATTGCGGGTGAGATTTAGGGTTGTAACTGATTGGGCTTTTCAATTGAAGCTGCGCAAACCCTTCTTTCACATTAACAATGGATACAATGTGGAAGTGACAAGTGAACCCACACAGAATGAATAAGCGACTCCACGTTTTATACGTCCCGGCTGGATGTATAAATACAACACTTAGCATTTCCAATTAAAAGCCAATGATACTGTATGTCCCCGATGTGATCACTGCTTGTTCCCGGAGCTTGCATGTTGTCCCTGCAGGTTTATCCATAATCTACTCTACACATATTTCTTTTTATTAACTGAGGACGTTTTATAACTGTAAAGTAACCTTGGGTTGCTAATGGAAAAGTGCATTCCAATAAAACAAATACTTTCTCTCCTGTTTGCATCTACAATCACAAAACTGAAGGATACACGTAATCGTTCATGCAATAGTTTGAATTTAAAATAATTGCCCATCCTTTATTCTTAGTATTTTAGCAATACCCTACTCAGTTCTGCTCCTACAGCCCTATATTGATATTGTAGGCTAACCGTGCCTTTATGTTGCCATTTACTGCTCTCTTGTGACACATTTCATTATTGTTGCTTAAAGATTGATAGCCTTTTCATAGAAAGCCCTGCTGTAAGAATATTTGTATCTGGACTCTACGGAGATTGAGATACTATCATTTTATACCCGTTTTGGCTTCTGGGCGGCTAAGGGAGCTGGCGCTCTTTTCCACGTGCGGCCAGTCGGATCCAATAAGCTTTGACGAATGGTTGAAACGTGCAAATCAGCCGGACTTCCAGATCCAGATTTTCGCTCCTCCTGGTCTCTCTAGAGTAGTTCAGCTTCACTCTATCAAGTACAACTTTCCATGATTACATTTCTCATCATGTCTAGTCAGTCACCACTGAGACTGAAAGGGCTGCTGAAGTTTTAACCAAATGCAGGTAATAATGTAGTCCTCCCTTTTGTCAATGACCTTTTCAGTAGGATGCTGTAAAAAAGACCATAAACCAGGCATGCTCCACTTGGCCCAGTAATTAGCAACATAACGGACATTTGTGTCTCAGCCTTTTGGGGGAATCCTCCCCTTTCTTTTCATAAGAGAGCCCTATACGTTCGTTTTGATGCTTTGGTGCACTCTGGGATATCAGAGTGCACACATTGAAAGTACTCGCAAAAAGTCAAAATGTGAATCATTTTATTTCATTGTGATGTGGAGGATTGTCAACAACCAGCCACCTTTGTCATGAGCTATTGATCTGGTTTAGAGTAAACGCCGGCGGAGGTCAGGCGGGAGCTGCAGCTCAGCCTACGTGCACCCAGGTGGCCCTGTGCCTACCGCAATTCACCACCAATCCAATTTCCCTCTTTAGAAAAAAAAAACAGCTGCAGTGGTTTCCGGAGCACCTGCTTCTGGTTCATATTAAAAATCATAACTGTGTCTTTCTATGAACGGCTACAATGCCGGTCATTGACACACTGCAGACACAAGAGCCCTCAGTGAACAGTCACCTTAATCTCACAGTGTAATGCAGGACAGGAATGCAGGCAAAAAGAGTGTACATGGTTAGTGTTCATAAGGCCTCGTTGATGCATAAAGCACAGGACTTGTAAAAGGTTAGTGTTTGAAATAGAAAGCTTATGGATGCTCTTGCATGAATATAATTAATTGAAGCTGTATCCAATCCCGACCACACAAGTTATTGTAAGTGAACTTTGCTTGCTCTCAGTGTTCGTAATGCGGTAGAAAGGAAGAAAGGAAGATTATTTGTGGGTTGTCAAGTGTTAATTGGAAGACATACGTGATCGCAGCTGACAGACTGTCTTCACAGGATTCACACTATTCGACAAGCGCACCAAAAAAAAAAACTGTGTTACCGAAGATATGCATACCACCACGAGGCCAATCGATTTTCACTCTCTGGACCTTTGACCAACCTACACCCACCCAAAGTGTTGTTTATGTATTCTCTGTTTGTTGATTGGTGAGAGGGGGCGAGTATGTACATGTGAATGAACACAATATTGGAATCAAACCTTAAGTATCATTCGATAACTAAACATTCACAAAGAAATGAGTGTTCAGTGTTCATATAAGACTAAGAAAATGACCTTCTATAGTCCTAAAATACACCGGAGGCAATAAATGAAGACAGATTATCAGCATCGGCAGATATATTGAGGGCATCAGGAACCTTTGAATTTAGACGTGGAAATTAAAGTGAAAAGAGAGTGCAAAAAATGTGCAAAATATGAATAAAAGCATTGCTGGCTTGACGTTTCCAGGGCATCAGGGCTTTGTATTCATCATTTATATTCAAACCACTTTTCCACAGCATGCGGTCCTGTTTAGTTGAGCCTCGTAAAGAAACACCACTGCATTCCGTCATTATGAACAAGAGTGAACAAAGGCGTGTCCTTAAAGTGTTTTGTCCATATATCAACTATTTGCTTAAGCTGGTTAAAATGTTCGTGGGCGGTCGACTGAAACAACCCCTTAGTGCTTGGAGGAAGGCACAGGGACAGCGAACAGAGCCGGCCGGGTCCACGGGACTTGTTTGGTGGATCGATAACCGGGCTCGGCGCCGGCGCCAATCCAGGCTTCTCAGCGGGTGCAACTGGCTGTGTCTGGCTCTCCTGCCAGGAACAATAAGCCCACGGCTTGGTACAAAAACAACACACACAGGTAACATGCTATTAGCAGTCTGAAAAAAATCTCATTCACAGGAGCCCCACTGGAAGTCTCTACTTTAACGTTTTTTGATTGCGTTAAGAAGCTCCGTTGCAAAGAGGCACACATTAACAAAAGAGATGGTCGAGGTATTGCGGTCCCCCGGTCGTCACCTGTGGCAGGCATGATGTGCTGTGTGCGTAGCAGAGCGACCCAGCTCTGAGATTGTTCGGATGTGACTCCTTAATCTGCATTACTGACATGCGTTACGCAGCATCTAATCTGATCTAAGAGCTGTGAGACATAGTGGCGCTGCTGTCTGCCACATCAGTGCATGATGAAACAGACATTTCATCTTCTTTGTCTTGTCTTTGTCAGATACTTGCATGCTAAGCTGCCACTATTTTCACACGGGAAATGTGCCTGCTGACGGCATTGCTGTGGTTTCCGGTGCTACTATCTGTTGAAAACAGATAGTAGTTCTGTTACGCACCACTAGTTTTATTTTCCAACTTCATGTCCGGAGGGAGTCTCAAGGTCTCTACCATGAGCCAGTCTCCCCTTCCAATCCCTTCTGCCTTTGATCCTTTTAGAAAGCATTGAATCCCCAGCCAAGTTGATCAGGTGTGTGTATGTGTGTCTTTAACTCTTGCTGTAGATCAGACTTCCCATAAGCAGGGTTTTGGTTTTGAGTGGCGGACAACAGCAGAGGCACATTTCAAACAGACTCAAACCGGCATCGTGAAGTGAAGTGTTTTGCTTGAATCACCCAAGACGGTGGTTTGAAAGAGGATGCAACAAAAAGAAACAAGCACATCCTCCCCACAGTCTGTTTTAGGGCTGTGCAACTTTGATAAAACCTGGTTCCATTGATACACTCGACTTGATATACATGTCCCACATACGCTTCCTCCATATTTTAAAGCTTTTTCCCGTGTCACTAGCTCAGTATTTGATTATCACCAGGCCCTTTGATGCCTTCAGCTGCAGCAGCTCGAGAAATTAGGTGTAATACAAGTATGTGTTGTGAAGTGAAGATAGCTGCAAGTGTGAATTGAATCATCTCACACACCAGCAGATTAGAGGCACTTAAATTAATAGGAATGGGATTCTTGTACCGCTCCATCATTGTGGCATTTCTGTTTGAATATTCATCTCTGCGCCAGGAGTCCGCCATGTTCTGGCAAGTTGCGACCAGTTGAAGTCTGAAGTAAAAAAAGGTAAACAAGCAGAAAGAGCAGAAAACACAGCGGCTTGCCAGATTCAACTCGAACAATATCAGTAATAAATCTCTCCGAGATCTTGAAGATCGGTTGATATTTGAACACACTGCACCTCTCTGAAGCAGCGGATCTAACATGGAACCGGTCCGTGAAGCAAAAAAAGGTTGTGGAACTGTGATCTAAAGGACATTGTTGATAAAAAGCTGTTTCGGTGGCTCAATCTGTCCGTGGCTACTACGGTTGATATATGCATGCAAGGGAGCAGAGATAAAACAATGCTTTTAATTAGCTCCAGATTGAATTACAAGAACATATGAAGTGTCTTTAACTTTATCTGTGTGTTTCAGGCTTTTTCAATTTCAATTTCTTTCACCAGTAAATCCAGTTTCTCTTTACCCATTTTGTCTTTACTCAAACAGCTGGATGCTCTCGTTTCCATCAACCGTATTTACACAGAAGTAATTCATGCATTTTGTTATGGACTTTTTCAGCTGTGGATTAATGCTCATTCTGTCCCTTAGAAAGTAAATTAAACCATAGTGTGTGTTTTCATGTTGATGGAGGAAAATGTCACCCATTATGGCTCAAATGTGACAACAACAATGGAGCTACATTGCAATGAAGGAATGAGCTAAATTGGGCATACACCCCAAACCATTACATTGCATATCAACACATACACTCTTTTGATCAATACGTAACCATTAATCCCTTGTTGTCACATAAATTGCTAATTTGTTGAATCCATTAATGGTAAAACCTAAACACAAGTGTAACTAGCAAGCAGAGTAAACCCACGTTTATGTTGCTGCTCCTTGGTCCAGGAGAGGCTAATGCTAATTACAATTAATTATAGTAATAGTAATAATTATAGTACAAGCCATCTTTTGATCATAGATATGCTTTGGTTCTCAAATTCTCTACCTGGGTTTTCCCACAACTGCAGCAAATTAAACCCAGGTCATTAAAACTCGGTTTGTATTCTAGTGTTAACATGTGCATAAAGCATATCTCCTGATTCATATTCATATGCAGTTCAAATAAGACATTGCTGCACTTGTTTGTTTAGTATTTAATGCTGAAATTGGCACTGTCTAGTTTACCAACGCTTGATTTGTAAAGCAATTCAAACTCCATATCTTCATTCTTTCCCCACAACAATCTTGTTGGACCACAGAATGAAAACTTTAGGACAGTGCCCTCATTAGCATCGCATTGTGAAGGAAAAATGTGCTCCCACACATAACTCAGTAAATGAGGAAACTTTTTCACAAAGATGCAGTTGCACTTTCAGTGTCCAGGCAAAGCTTGTAATTCAAACGAGTGTAGTGGGAGAAGTGAAGAACGTTTCCATGTGCATGTGTATTTGAGGGAGGGGAAACACCCGAGCATTACAGCCCATCGGCCCTCACGAACCACATTACAGCCCACGTTCTCCTGGCTTCATGGGCACAGGTGGCCGTGGTTCATTATTTAAACCCCTGTGGTCCCTGATGGGCAAAGGGAAATATGGACTCCTATTAGCACATTCCCTGCTGCGCCATGCCGTATTCGTATGAGTTAGGACATGTGGGGGATGCTGGAGCCAAAACTGTGAGACTATATAACTATTTCAAAGGAAAAAAAAAACTTGAATCTATTGTCAGAATGGAGAAACCTACACATTGGCTCATTATAGAAGGCGAAAGAAACATAAAAATAAACCCGCATCCTGCAGCCCACCCATCCACGCATCCTCAGGACGGTGTTAGCAGGCGAGGAGGGTATAATGTGCAAGAAAGAATAAGCAAGCAGGTAAAAGTAAACAGAATGAACAGAAATGAGGCAGGGGATGCCTGCTACACTGGCAGAGATTAGTGTCAGACTTGGCGAGATGAAACTGGTGGTGCAGCTCTCACTGTCTCACTTTGGTAAACGCACACACATGACACAGTCAGGCCCACCATTAGATATGAATACATGTATGCAGGCAACAACAAAACACAAATTCCAACATAAACCACAAATACATGCACATCTGGATAAATCCAGAGCGCATCCGTAGAGGTTCTATATCACCGGCCGAGGTAGGACGCTGTTTACATTAATGACAAGGTTGTTGTGTTCTCTCCTGCTGGCCACAAATAGAGCAATGCCCACTGCAGCTTTCTCCACCACCACAGCAGTGAATGCACCGCTTACATCGTTGCTTTCCTTCACAGATGGCATTGCACTGTCTCTGCAAAGTCTCCTAAAAGCATTTCATCTTCATCAGTAGCAAGAGCAGAGCACTCCCCGACTTTTGAGTGGAAAGCTTCACAAAATTGACTCTTGACTGTGGTGGACACATCCACATCAGCTAAAAGTTAAAAGTTTGAACTGAAGTCAGCGAGGAAACATTCACATTGACACAAAAACTCTGCCGGTGGAAACGTTCACAGCATCATAAATAGCTCAAATTTGAAACTAAAATACGTTCATCTCCCATCGCACTCTGACCGCTGTTGAAAAGTCCGTCTTGTTTTCTCAAGTCTGTAAAAGCTTTACATTGACTTGAGCCCGGAAGCTCATCAAAGAAGCATTTAGAAAAGGAATATGTCTGCATTTGAGTTTGTGTCTCTGAATCATTCAAAGCATTGATGACATGCCCAACTAAAATTTTAGAGCTTCTACATTGAAAATAGCTAGTAGTAGGCATCACGATGGCTATTTGCACTAAATATTGTGCCAACCTGCCATTTCTAAAGCTTCCATAATTGAAAACCCTCTGGGCCAGTGTGGACCTCTTAGAAGTTCTCAGTAATCCCTCACGTGCCTTGGTCTCTGTCCACCGCCTTGCCCGTTCTTCACTCGCTCTTCCTGATCACGTCTCCACCTCCCTGGAGGCATCGTGATTTGCAGAGAGAACGGCGGTCCTGACAGCCGCCGACTGAGCCTGACTGTGTCCTCCGAAGGACAGGTGCTTTTGGCCCCGTAGGGGACTGTCTTGGACAGAGGCTGGAGAGAGGACATGCTGAGCCGTCCTTATTGATGATGACATGCTTTTTAAACGCTTTAGCCGCACAAACCAAGTGACAGAGAGAGTAGAACACCCTGGAGGAGTGAGCAAATGCGCTACTTATTGATCCCGGCCCTGTCAAATGTTTCTGCCGAGTCATTGTTGAGGACACGTGCACCTTTTCAAAGTGATAAAAAAAAATCTCCCTCTGCCTTCTCTCCGTAAGCAACAGAAAACCTCACAGGATTCACGTTGATGTTTTGTCCACGTCGCTGTATTCTGTGATGTTGCCAGTAGTAACGGGGCCCGTGGTTATTGATGTTGGTCTTGTATGGATGTTAAATTTAATGAATATTAGAATATTCCACTGACATCCACCTTCTGTCCGCCGCTGTGCTGGTTCAAGATTTGACTTTAATGGCAGAGGGAGCGGGTTAGTATTTCACATTGGAAAAAGATAAGACATTTTCAAATACAGGCACTTTTAATGTTTTCTATCTTCGATAACGAAAATGAATTTCCCAGGTTGACGGATTAAAAGTGTTGCCTGTTTGAATTGTAAGCCAGAGCTAATAAAGCACAGAATTGTCACATATTGACTTGATTTCACAGCTCCTTTAGCAGGAGACATCTGACAGTGGCTTTGACATTCCATCATTTGCTGAGGTCGGGGTTGCGTTTCACACTGATTATACTTGTGCAGCGCGAGCTGACACAGTCAGTCTGCGGAACAATAGATAATGTCAAAATGCTACCAGAGTCAAAACACTACTAGAGACAATTAAAAGGCATGCTATTTTTGTTCATAAAGATAATATTTTATCTTAAGTATTTGACGTTTGAAATTGTGTTTTTTTCACTAATCAAACTTCTGGAAATCTTTGATGCACGTTTGATGATATAATAGTTTATAAGCTTTAATGAGTACATGGTTGAAGTGAATATTTGGATTGATATCCGTGGTTAAAACTTCTCTCTCAGCTGGAACTTGATGGTCACTGGGAGCATCGAAGCACTACTGTAATAATACCATGTGTGTTTTGTTGTATCACTGATGAAAAGTTATTTTCTTTGGTAAGAAACCACATTTTTTTATAGCCGGGCAGGTAGTATGATTCATTAGGACGCATGCTGCCACATTATTAAGGATCACACCTTTGTGCTTTGATGTATGTTTTGTGATTTTTCTTTTCTGATTTGCCACCTCTTTGTCTTTCCCTCTGAATCGGCGTCACAAACGGTCAGCGTGTTTCTGAGCAGTTAGCGACGGGTCGTATTTTGTCAGCTGTGTCCAAACATCACCGGCTCCCCGGGGTGGGGGGGGGGCTCCCTGTCGTACTGGGAGCTGTGGGGAAGGGCGGCAGCTTGAGCTGATCCGGTTCTCGTGGCCCTCAGAATTACGTCCATGTTGGACGATCCTCCACTTGATGATTTACTCTCTGAGTGAAAGTAATTAGTTCCCTCGTATATCAATGTAATAAAGGTTGTTGCAGTGGTGGCCATGGAGCCTGTCATATCAGGTCTGTTGATTATAAGGTCAGCAGGTATAGTCGAGTTTATAGTATGCCACTTCACTCTTCCTGTTTTCAAAAATACTAAATAAAACTGTTCAATTCAGCCACAGTAAGTATATTCAGACATTTTTCAAGGACGCTCGTCATTTCCAAGAGGATGTCAAACTGAAGTGTTAATTTTTCTTCTAACTCATTTAGTCGTTGTAAATACATTTGCAAAGATGTAATTAGTTGACATAGTGCTTTTATCTTTAATGCGACACTGGTAGTAGAGCACTGATGACCTCTCCCATTTATTACAAATGCTGTGTGATGTAGCAGGAATAATACTTCCCCTTTAATGGAATCACACGCTATGGAAAAGGAAAAGGTTAAGTTGAACAATCTAACACTTTTTTCTTTAAATATTCATAGGTTACTCATCAAAATCTCGGTAATGCACATTCACCACCCACGCAGGCTTAAAGTCGATTCTCCAAACAGCACCTATCGAAAAAGATGATGTCACTTTTAAAGCTGGTTTGCCTGTTATTTATGTAACTTTCTTCTTCAAAAACAATAATTAAGAAAAGGTGATAGAAAATACCAGGAGTTGACTTTTTATAAACAACAAAGTGACAACAGGTGTAATTCAGTTCAAGTACAAAAGGCCATGTCGAATTTAAAAAGACGTATTTCAAACACAGTCCAACGCAGTGTTCAAAGAACAAAACAAAAAAAACAACACACTACTATAAAATCCCTTCCAGAAGCCTCCTCACTGAACAATGAGGGCAAAACAATGCCTAGCTAGTACAATTATAGGGAAGACATTGAAATGGATCCAGTGACAATGTGAGTGTTACACACACAACATAACGGCTTGTTGACGGAGATGAATGTGCACATTCATCTCCCATTAGAGATCAATAATTAAACATTTAATTTAATATCATCCTTAACTCTCTCAACTGATTTACACGTGTTTCTTGACAATAAGGGCGTGAGACGGTGCATCACTGATTTTTCCATCTTTGCTTAAATTAAATTGCATGTAATTCATAAAATGAGAAAAGAGCTTGAGACAGAAATAGATTCCCTATCTGTATGTGCAGGGTTAATTCTCCGTGGCGACATGATTTCTGACAAGGTTTTTTTTCATTATCATTAATGTGAAAGAGCCAGGAAGTCCATCTCCATAACTCCTGTCGAAGGCAAGCCTCCTTGTCTCACCACCCTCATTAACAAGACACACGGAGGTCGAGCCGACTGTGGCATGTGTTAAGACGTTCATCACGGTAAACAATCCCCCCCCTACGTGTTGATTACAGCTGTAACTTATATCCACTGTCGCAGATGCAGAGCATTAACTCAACAGAACCGCGCTCCTTCTCAGCACACGAGGAAACAGTATGTAGCTGAATGGCCCAGATAACTCGTTTCATTCCCCCCCGGGACATTACAGTCATTATGTTTCACCTCGTGATCCGAACCCACTGTGGTTCCCAGCAGCCCGTATTCAGCCACCTGCCATTCACCCAATCCCAATTTCGCCAACCGCTGATTGGCTTTGACGCAGCAGGTACCATAAATCTGATTTTAAAAGCTCATAAATAAAATGCATTAAACCCACCAGAGATTAAATACGTCCTTAACCAGACAGCATTGCAGTTGTTGACCAGCAATTCTTGCCGGCTTTTATGATCTTCTATTTGAAGCATCATAACATCATGCACATCGTAATGGGCAACCCACAGAGATACGCAAATAAAGGTCTCCCGAGGGTCCGCGCATGAATATGTAGAGCAATTTCTCTCTCAGCCATTCAGCAGGACACTTTAGATTTCACAGAGACTCATCTCTATTCTTGTTTATAGAAAGCTGCTCCAAGGTTGAGTCGATAGCTCGCACTTAGACGGCTCCAGTCATTGTTATGCATGCAGCAATGTGCCCGCTGTGATATCTTAAGGATTTATCAGGGCTCCTCTGGTAATACGCGCTGTGTATCATACGCAGCTTTGCAAGCTGATACACAGCAGTACATCACGGCCGCTGGAGAGCATGACGCGGCATCTCACCACGCAGGCTGCGATGGAGGTCTTCTCGTGAACACGCCCCGCAGGTCAATAAATGTCACGACGACGCGGCGTGACGAGCCCTTCTGAATTCCCCAAAAAGCGCCCCGTGGGCTCGCATCCGCGCACTGCGGTGATCGGACCGTACGGGCCCATCGTGCTAATTAAATGAAACAAGGTGCACTCGTTTTCATTAAGGACATTTTCATTAAATTTTATTAGATAAAGGAAAACCTATTGAGACCTTCTTATTGACCTGGGTGTGGTTTTGTACACACAATTATAAAGGTGATTACATAATAAAAAATAAAAAAAGTCCAACTGTTTTTTCTTTTTAATTTCTAATAAGAGTTCATCACAGATAAGCAGCTGAGGGTCTAATCATTGGCTATCATACATTAGACTCATTTGATCACGACAATGGCAAACTAGCTCCTTCATTAGGGAAGTTTGTTTGGGGGCAACGTATGATTTATTTTTCTGCCTCCGGGAAGTTAAGTAGCTTAAGAAGTTTTTCGCTTGATACTGCAGCTGAGAACTGATATCACATATATCTAAAGCTCAGTTTAAATACGGCAGAGCATTTATATCACTTTCACTATCACTATCACTCATCATCCAGGCTGGATGATATTTCCGGTTTGTCAATCTAGTTTAATATTTCCGGATTTTCTCAGATTATCTGGGACCTTCACACAGCAGTCATTTGGAATTATACCCATAATAAAACCAAGGGACCGGACCTTTGTTGCATGTTATAATTCCCTCAGTCCCCTTGAGTCCAGTTTTCATCTCTATGCTGTCGGATAAAATCTTAAATTTACTGTTAAATTAAGCTAAAATGTTCACAATCACAGTTTAATGCCGATGCCACTAGATGGCCTAAATGAGACTATAGATGAATCATATATGGCGACAAGCCCACAGCAGACACACACTGACCCGGCTTTACCCCCCCCTCCCCACCTGCGGTCGGAGGTTTTGCGGGAGGTATCTTTGGGTCTGGAGCTTCACCTTGTTGCTTGGCGGGTCGCCGTTATCCCACCCTTCCCTTTTTTTTTTTACCCTGACCAGCCACCTCGTCGTCCCCTGCGGAGCGTTGGCCTTTGTCTCAATCACAGCTGGGCTTTTAGTGCTGCTCCCTTTTGGCCGAGTAAGCGGTCTGAGCCGCTGAGCCAAGCCAACACATTTTTCACCCCTCTGAAAAGTCTTAAAAAATTGTTGCAATTACCTTTTGTTTAATGCTTCTGTTTTTCTCTCCACCCATGAAAACAAATTTTATTACAACAATGGTGCTGCTGGCAGCTCCCAAATGTTGCTCAAGGATCATGTCCTTCTCACAATGGATTGATAGTTGACAAGTGTCCAGATAAGTTGAATAAGTCAAGAGACAGATAAAAACTAGGTGGGAGGTGGAAGAATTGGCGTGATGTAAAAAATGTTGGAGCTAAGAAGAAGGGAAACCTGTAAGTAAAGTGAGTAAGAGGAAGAAGAAACCTGCAAATGCATCTAAGATTGAGCGCCTTATACGTGGATGCAACGGTGTGGCATCGGTTCAGTAACGTTCCACACACCGAGTTCTTCATCACTGAGCCTTCAGAACTCGCTCCGGCGGATTCTCGGGCTCCACAGGCCCGGAGCTCGCCAGCACCCCGGTGACTCGGATATCTTCTCCCAGCTTGACCGCCTGCACTACAACCCCCCCCCCCCCCCCCCCCTTTCTGTTGTGTTTGGCACCAGCACGCACACTCTGACTCAGCCACCCAGAGTGCTCGAGATGGACGTCATGGAGACAAAGAAGGACGGATGATACATTTGTAGCATCCGTGAAACGAAACCCCTGCGGCAGCTGCTTTAATGGCAATTTCAGTTTAAAGTCCGGTCGCCCGGCATGAGAAGAGCGTCGCACTCAACTGGGCCGACTCAACTCAACCTCAACCCGGCTCACTGCGACAGACGCACCAACAGAACACAGATATGTGGCACAAATATTCCCTCCAGTAAATAAGAAGTAGTACATTACATGTCGTTTAGCCGACGCTTTTATTCAAAGCGACTTACAATAAGTGGATTCCACCATAGAGAGACAAACTCAGAGGAGGAAGAAACAAGAACGTGCAATTTCATCAAATAAGCTAATTTACAATTTTCTATAGATAAATAGTGTTATAAGTACAATTTAAGTGCTCCAATTTGTTAGTCCCTTAGTCAGGGTAGAGTCTGAGTAGTTGTTGGTGAGTTTATTACTCATGATGCCATTTTGGTCATTTCTTAATGCTTTGTGTAACCGCCCAGAAAAGAGTAGGTTTTTTTTTAAATGTTGACTTCATTCCTTTGCAGAACATCATAAAACACTGTGTACGTTTAATATTGGTTTTGATTGTGTGATTATAGTCCAATATAGTGTGAATAAAGTCCCAATCGTTGTGAATGGTAATCAATACGTCTGCCTTCACAGCACCCACTGCGGCGTACAGAGTTTTTCCAGCTTGAAGCTTCACTTAGATTTCAATACTTGTTTGTTTGTATGCTCTGCAAACATTATTGTGAAACAATTAGTTTGCTGTTGCTTTGTCCACTCTGTGATTCCCCTTTGTCGCTGCGATGCAACGCAGTGTGACCGCGTCTGGATCGTCTGCCTTCACCACGCCCCTTTTCACATGTCTGTCAAAAATAACATGAACAAACGCTTACTTTAGTGGCAATTAGTTTAAAACAAAGGGTTTGTACATGTCTGCAATACAATTTTAGCTGGACGTTAAACTGGCGTGTTTTCGATTGGCAACACGGTCCAGTGAGAGCTGTTGCCTTCTTGTAGAATACAATGGATGCCATCAAGGGCGGGATTTTAGTGCATTCGCATGCAGCAGGAAATCAATCTTGTTAAAGCGCAAAAATGTGAAAGATTCTTATTGAACACAACTTGTCCTCAAGTCTCTCAGAAGTAGCTGTATCGGGGTTACTGAAGCTCAGTCTTTTAATCGAGACATCAGGAGCGATGGGGTCCTTTTGTCAGGGTTAGAATTGGGCCGCTCCTCAGTGACCTCCTCAGAATACCACTCTGAGTTTCACTTGTACTTTACAATCAGCGCCTTTTCTGCTTGGAGGGAAACGTGAGTAAGCGAGTCACATTTGTTTATTTGTGGTTTGGGCAATTTTAAACCTTGTGCTCCAAAAGTCAAAGGGTCCTTGTGCCGAACACGGAACGTCTGAAGTTGAAGTCGCCTCACACCGCTTTGAATGCCTGTGAATTGGGCGGCACGTCGTGACGAGCATTGCTGCGGAATCCTCCGTCTCCTCTCGGAGCTTTTGCCGTCAAAGGATCGGCTACACATCTCTTCTCATCTGATTTTGTGCACGGTACCGTTTTGTGGCTATTTGTCATTCTCAGCGGGTCACTCAGCTCGTGCCCCCGTGGTGGGCTGCGGTGGGCTGATTGTCGGATCAGCTGCTGGTGCTGTGAATATGTGTGTGCCTCTCAGCGGTGAATAGGGTGCAAATACAGAGGATGTGATGCTCCTGTCAAAACACATTACGTAAAGTGTGACGTCCACTGGTGAAACGAGGCCAACGATTTAAAATGTGCAGAGCAGGCTTTCAGGAAACGAGCTCCTGTCATAGATTCATACACGCGACAGCAATCGAGCCATCCAATCTAACCGTAACTAGGTTTATATGCACTGTGCGACTAACAGTATGCGGATACTCTCATAGTCAAGTACTTTGGTCCTGCTGGTGTCCTGGTGAAGGGAAATCTTAAGCATAAAGTGCCTTTGTGGCAAACCATTTGAGACAAACCCTTTTCATCTTTAATGTGATAAGTTGCTTGCAGCACAAAGAGGACACATTTGTGGAATTCATATGTTTTTTCTCCTGGTTTTCTGTGGAAGAAATTGACATTCTAGGATGAGCCCTGACCTCCGCCCCCGTGGAACACCTGTGGGATGAACTGAAGGTTGACCATGCCAGGCCTTATCGGTCGGTTTCAGAGCTGGACCTCGCAAATAGGAGCAAATCCCTGCAGCTAAGGTCAAAAATCTGGTGGAAAGCCAGAAACCTGAAGAGTGGTAAAAAAAAAATGCAGACCGTTTTATATTAACTGGCCCGCAAGAACAAATCTTGTGATCAGGGTATATTATTTGGACCGGAAATGATTGTTGTCTAATCACTATACACAAATATAATCAACTATTTTGACAATGAATTAATTATTAAAGCTAGAATTTGAATAAATAGAAAGGTTCCAGCTCCTTCTTTAATGTATTTGCATTACTCAATGTGAAACTGAATATGTTTGAGTTTGGACCAGCTGTTTGAAGTCACCTCTGTGGGTTTAAAGAATTCTCTTTGCATTTTATTGGCTTAATGATGAATCGCCTGTAGGACACTATCGTAACTATCTGGATTGCGGCGTTACACGCATCATCCAGTGTGCAGCCGCGCAACCAATTGAGCTGTGCATGTGCTCGTGTAAAACCGATCATATTCCGGTCTGTTGAAGCTGCCGTTTCACTTTTAGGAAGTCTTAAAATAGTAGCCGGTCTCAGGGCTCGTCATTATAATCACTTCTCTCACTGACATTCTGTCCCCCCTCCCACTGCTACGCCCTCAGTCTCTGTTTTTCTTTCTCTGTTTTCTCTGATGATTTATTTATTCAAATCCCTACAGCACAATGTTTTCTGTTTAGTCTTTTATTATTCAAGCAGATTCAGGCAAATGTTTGACCCCCCCCCCCTCAAAAAATGATATATCAGCAGAGTGTGCCTTTGTTTGATTATGACATCACATAGTATGGGATCCTTGGAATACTTCAAAATCTTAAAGGACGGACATTTCTTCAATCACTATTTCACAAATCTTAAAGGCAGTTGGAATAGGATGGTATTAAAACGTGTAACATATATTTTAAAAGATAATTTGTAAACCTCTCATGCATTAATGTAACAAAAGATCAGGATAGTGAAACACTTTACACAATGACAATTGTGTCGCGTCTCATCTCCATCACGTTAAGTCATTTGTTTTTTCATACATTTTGGTTGAAAAAAGTGGTTTTAGCATTACAAAAGGTTTAAAAATGAACTGTCTCCAAGTGGTAAGAACCCCTGAAGCAGTCAATGCGGAACGCGAGATGTGCACATCAACCACAGCGCTGACAGCGAGCAGATGTGAAATAAATAATGGTTCCGATCACCTGACCAAGAGCAGCTGAAAGTCTGTCATTTATTTTCTTCCCCTTTGTTGCAGCTGTTGCTGTGAGTGGAGAATTCTGTATATTACAAAGTAAAGAGAAAAAAAATCCTTTGACTGACAGAGGCAACCAAGTTGGAACTGCCATGACACTACTTGTCATCTAATAGAAACCTTTTATGTGAAGAAAATGTAGTGATTTAAAAAAAGTCTCTCCTGGCTAGATGCCCGGCTGCGCTCTTACTCTGAAGACTCCCCTGTGCATTTTTTTTTTTCAAGCCTAGTGCGTGTGCATGCATGCATGTCGGATGGCAATGCATTTGTTGTTGTGTGTGTGTGTGTGTGTGTTTGTGTGTGCAGTTGATGATGCATCAACGCTGCTCACTTCTACACTCAAGTTGCGTTAGTAGTTCTGCGATGGAAGGGCGGTTGCGCGGGGGGGAGGGGGGAGGGGGTAATGAACGCTCCAGTGGTCCCCTCAGTTCCAGTGAAGGATGTGGATCGAGGTCAACGCAGCACCACTGCAGCGCGGGACATCAAAGGCTCCGCCGGCTACAGACTGACGCGCCAAACGTACTTGTAACCACGTGACGGAATGGCAGCAGCAGCTCATCTCCACGGTGTTTCTTTGCGTGTTTCAGTGGCTGCGTCAGATAGATAGAGCGCGTTAGGTTGGGGACACAACTTAAAAAAGAAAAACTGCTTATTATCAGAGGGGCCTGTCAATGCAATTTGCCCCATTTCCTTCGAGGACCCGCTTATCTCTTGCCATACGTGCCAGTGGCACCTCATTCATGTCTCCCTCGTTGGATGCTTCCTTGTTTGTGAAGAAAATCTGCATGGGGGACCGTCTGCTGCCTGAGGAATGTAGACTGGTCCTGATGTGCTGTATGTAAGTGATGGGCAACATGATTCAAGTTTTTAGACATCTATAGATGAAACAAAATGACAGATGGAAACATGGATATTGTACCCATTATACAACATTCACTGCAGCTTGTAAAATATTCACTGGGGCCAATCTTTTGTTTTCGTATCCAGGGACACAACTTAAGGAAAGTTACTTATTGTCGAGCTTAAAAATAACCACGTACAGTTTGGTTCAGGCAGCCGAAACATTTAATAAGAACTTGTTTGATGGCCACACTACGAGGCTGCAATATACGTTTTCATCCATCGTGAACAATGATTGCTAATCACAACGTTCGTACCATGTTAAGCCAACACTGTTCTTTGCTGTCGGCAGTAAAGCAGCGCTTTGTTTCACCGCTGTGCAACTACATGTTTTGGTTTTCTAGTTCTAACAACTCCAACAGTGCAATACCTCAGACTCTGGATGCATCAATTCTTCAGTTAACCGTTGTCGAATAGCTAAAGTATATGAATAATTCAAGCGTATTAAGGCCCTCCATGTTTGGAGGTTTAATATTAGATCGGCACCGTTGTTCTTCCTCCATCAAATTTAACAGTCCAGGTGTGAAACCCAGCCTGAGGTTGTCCATGAAGGAAACGCTGCCCCCTTTCCTGCCACTTGGTATTGCACATGTTGACATCTTGCTCAGGGTGCACAAAGATCCCAACAAAACAGGTTCTATGCTGACGTTGCTTCCTGGGGCAGTTTGGAACGTGGTGGTTTGTGTCGCAGCAAAGAATTTATTACACGTCACTGTATGTGTGTCTGTGGGTGTTTTGTGTGGCCCAAGGATTCCTGGCCGAGTGGCGGTCGTCCCAATGTGTTTCATGACATCACAGCAGCAGGCCCCGGCACCCTGTGACTGTGCCGTTACGGGCTTTTATTATTAATTAATAAATGCTGCATGTTTTTATGTGCTTGCTGCATGCTGTTATGTGTCCATATCCCACTGATCAAAACAACGTCAACCGTAACAACGCAAGTTTTAATGTGTTGGAACTTACAAGTCATCAACAATGTGTGTGCTTAATGTTCATCGGACGTCCCCGCTGTGTTCAGCATCTGTGAGAGTCTTTGTTGACTTCATTGCCCTGCTCCTCAGTTGGCAGCGGAGGTCGGGGCGTGCCAGCAGAGGATAAAGCCGGCAAAAAGTCACCCTGAGATCAGAAAGGTGGGCGACTGCGATCCCCTGTTTTGCTCATCACATGGTCTCAGGCAGAGGAACAGCGGATGGAAACCAGCTTCTGACTTCTCCTCTCGACTCGAGACTTTAGAGGTTATCAGCTTTGCAATCTCATCTACCTTAAGACGTTTTTGGGAGACTGTGTGGGCAAAAAGCCGAGTGAACAGCAGGGCCGATGGACTGACGAATCAGCACTAGGCCGGGTAATCTTGACTTTTTATACACTGTGGCTCAGACTGTCTTGCTGTTTTTCTGCCTCTCTTGTTTAAATGAGTGTGCCCGCAAAGGCCATCCCCCAACAGGCCTGTTAAGCCATTATCAGTCCTGTCTTGGCTTTTATGTTTGCCCACAGAACTCGACTGGCTTTCCTTTGGGACAAAAAACTGCTGACTGCCACAAGCTCACAACCTCAACCTAAAAAGCTTATCAACCTCCCTCTTCAGGCGGGGATTATACAAATCGGAGACGCAGGTGAAGCATCAAACAGGCCTGGAGTTTTAACGGACCGCTGTGCTTTCACTCGGGCCGGGCCGACATTAGCATGTGCGCAGTGTGACGCCGGAGCTTACTGGATTTTTAAGAAGTGATTTATGTGTGCGGCTCAACGCTTTTTCTGCAGGTGCGTTCTTCATTCCTACTATTTATGTAGAAAGTTTTATTAAGTGTGAAGCTACCAGTGCTAATTCTAAAATAAATGAAAACTAATTGTAATCTAGCCACTAGCAATCCAGGCATCTAATACCCAATTTAGGCAGTTCTAACTTTCCATAATTATTCTGCAAGGATACAAATTACAGAAAATTGTTGTTGTGGCTGATTCTGAAATGGCTTTGAGTAATTATATTTAAATGTTAGAATTATTCTGGAATATAGAAACAAAGAATATATTGGTGGGGAATTGTGGAAGATGTTTCTACAGTATCATCATCTTAAGAAAATCTAAACATGCACCCTAAGGCTCTGATATTATAATTATATCATCTTTTGGAATTATTATATATCGAATGCTCTGCATTATATACGTGACGTGCATTATATTCAGGTTTAGTATGAAAATAGATCAAACCATTCATATTTATGCTGGCTAGTATGTTTCCTGCGTTCTATCTATCTTTTTTGCACATACAGAAATGATATAAAATATTCATGAAGTGCTCGGTATAGAAGCTCCCCTCTCTTTCTCTTCCCTATTGTACTTTGCCATCCGTCAAACTTATACCAAGGGATATTTATAAGATTTAAACAGACAAAAGATGACTTTTTTAGTGTACTTTTAGTTCAAATTGCAACTTAACTTCACTCAAACTTAGATGGCACCAAAAAATAATAATCCATCACTCTCAAAAATATGTCATGTTTAAAACTGCATGAGATAATTCAATTAAAGATTCACACACTTTTCAAATTAGCCACAGCACCAGGAACTCTCAGAGGTCACTGTTTCATTAAAATGTTACAAGCTAACGCTCGGCGGTGTCTCATTTTCTGTCACCATCTCCAAATAAAACATCCTCAGGAGACACAACCCTGAAACATCACAGTGAAGTCTCTCCAGCACGACAATACTTTTACTCAAAACTTCATTACATAACACAGAGAAATACCTCAAGCCCTGAGTGACACTCTGAATTGAGATGCAAAACTGGATTTACTGCGTTGTTGGTCCCCACATCGTGTCTGCTTGTATTGAAAATATGACGTTAAACCATCAAAATTGATCTAATGTTCAAATGATCTAATGTTTAAATAGATTTGAATGTAACAATTTGCCAATTTAGATTTTTTACACACGTGAGACGAGATGCCGCAGTTCTTCTGGACCTGAACACCGTGGGGTTGGAGATTAGACCTGTGGGCCGAGCCCATCCCTGTGAAGAATACAATTTAACAAAGACTTCAAAAACTCCTCGTGTCCCAAATTCTCATATCCTTTGTACCCTTTTCAGAAAATGCTCTTGTTTAATCCGCACTAAGAAGATAAGGAAATCACTCCAAATCAAGCTGTACAAATTGTTAACGGCCTCATCCACTTCAGGAGATTCTCCTCATCACCTCCTCTTCACACCTACATTTTTTTTAACCCAAATCGGTGACAAGCTAGTAAACGGACTGGTTCTGCCGCCTGTTTCATCGTTTTATATGACCATAGTAATGTCAATTAAAAGAATTTGGGGGAAAGCAAGGTCTCTATGCAACACTTGCACATAGTAAAGTAATGTTAATTTGATGTCCGTAAGGAACAATTCAAAAGTAATATGGGGAATGTTAAAACATGAAATGATACTGTTGCTCAGGGAAAAGAGCCAAGCTATTATAAGAGAATGATTCTGATTACATAAAGAAATGAAAAGTTGGTAGGAAGCTGTTATATGTAGAAATATGGAGTTTGAAGAGTTTGTAGAGTGTAGCGTTTATTGCTTTATTTGTTATGTGTCAGGCTGTCAGGCTGAGGCAGGAGTTTGTGCCCCCCCCCCCCCCTCCCACCCCACCCCCCTTTCTTCAAGAGGCTTAAAAGTTGCAGCAGTGAGCATTAATCCCAAATAGCTTCCCAAAAGCAACAAGAAATGTTAAGAGATAAAGAAATATGTCCTGCAGGCACACTCCGGGCAGAAACAATGAATTTTACAAGACAAAGGCAGCATGTCTAAATAAAAAGAACTGTCTGAGATGCAGCTTTCAGAGGCTTTCAGAGGTTCATGTCCAGGTCTCCCCTACAGATTTAGGGTGAGGGCTTTGGAACTTCCCAGCAATAAAGCTTTGGCCTCCAGCAGCGTGGTGTCAGAGGTCCAGCCGGCTGGTTGCTGCTGCAGCCTGAGCTGAGGTGGCGGGACGTAAAATAATTTAAAATGACAACGTGATCAGTTCTGATCTCATTGTGCATCATTGAATGTAAAAACCGCTGTGTAGGGTGGAATTATCCTCTTCTCGTTACGTGTGTTAAGCTCTAACATATTTCTGCTATTGGTGTTTACGTCCGCACCTAACTCAATTAATCCAACGTTTAATTAGTCGCTTGGTATATAAAATGCCAAATGTGCAATCTTCTAACTGGCAGGTGGGTCTGGCTCTGAGAATAAAATAGTGACAAAGGAGTCATTATCATTGCAAGCATTGGTGCGTCTCGAGTTCTTTTGTGCGTCAGTATGAGTTGCATAAGACACAAGATGCACTGTTAGTGATGAGGTGATTTGCAACTTCAAATGTAGCGGGTCATACCAGGACAGCACTGCTCCTCCTCCCGATAAGCAAAACTTCATTTCACCGAGAAGAGAATAACTTGTTGTCGAGCATCGTTGGTATTGATGCTGTTTCCGTTTCGATAATTGGCATCATTAATCTCAGCCTATTGTCATGCTGCTGTGGCTGAAATCAATGAAGAGTAGAAATGATGTAGATGAGTAAAGGCATTTTTTTAAACATAAAAGTCAAGTGTGAATTTATTCAGAAAGGATTCACGGCAGAAAAAGATGTGAGGCCTGTGTGGACAGACCTCTTCCTGCTGCCTTCCAGCTAGTCATGTAGTGAAGTCACGGAGGATTCACTGGTCTTTTAACCTCCTACACTGCAAAGAAGAAGATATCGACTGAAGTATTCTGCCTTAAATTATATCTCAAGATAGTTCCATGTGTACAGCATCAACATAGGTCAATACTGTAGATAACAGCATTCTATATGTCTTTAATATTCTGCCATTTGTCAATTAAGTTGAATCCCATGTCACGCTGTTTGCTGGAGGCAAAACCAAGGAAAGACTGGTTGCAAACCTAAATTATCTAATTGTACTTGGAAAATGTCATCTTGCTGCGCTGTTTTGTGCCAGAATGGGAAGCGAAGCGGTGCAACTTGAAAGTTCATTGCTCATCTGATGTTTTGAACATTTTTGGCTCTCATGGGCCACAATAACTGCAAAGCGTGTATCCTTGGCCGAGCTACTTTATTGAATAATGTAAGTCACACTTCAGATTTAAATTTAGAGAAAGAGCCTGATTTTTGTCACATATATTTAGCAAACCCACAAAAAACAGGATGTGGGTCCAACGAGGGAAGCAATATGCAGGAATAAACTATTGGAGAATTCTCTCATATTTTCACAGCGCTTTCATAGATATTAAAGTTATATATGTCATTCATTTTGCTTTAATTCTTCCACTAGTTCATACACAATAAAAAATAGAAATTAGCTCTGTTGGGTATTTTATCTTTTGTGCATAAAGTGGAGTCAAAGCCACCGTCTGTGTATAACATTCTCTCATTTTAAGAAAATACTAATTTCTTACATTGTGTTTTTTTCTTTTTGAATATATTTTTTATTTCTCTGTGTTCAGTTTATAACAGTGTATCCCATCAGTTTCTGTTCTGTATTTGCATTCAAGGGTTAGAAATGAAGGGTGCCATTAACTGATACGTCTCCCATTTCATTGTTTATTGGTAGAAGTGCTGATTCTTATCAGTATTGGCGACATTTCAAGGCTGAGAGTTTGTAATGCAAAGCCGAGTGGAAGTCACACTCATGGAGTTAAAAGAGGAAGGAGGAGAAATGAGCCCAGAAGCCACAATCTAGTCGAGTCACAGACTTTCTAAGAAGATTCTGTTGGGGTGAAGCTGCAGGGAGCGAATTAATTTGAAAACGAAAGGGGAACCATTCAAAATGTCTTCATTACCACACGGGAATAAAATCTGGCTTCTTGAAATTCGTTAGTTAATATTTAAAACACAGATGGTTCGCTCCTCAAAAAAATGTTGCACGTAAAAAAAGTCCCCCATAAAACATTAGCAAGCTAAAGTTTGTTGCCAGTAATTATTTGATCAAACCAGATTTTCTTTTTGCATTTTCTTATTTCAGAAGCATTTTCACTATCGCAACTATAATAGTCACGGTTGTTCAGTCAATGAGTGAGTATGATGACAATCTGTAGGAATCCATCAATCAAACATGCTCATGTGACAGGAGGTAAATTAATGACTGAAATGGTCATTTTGCAGTTTGCTTGTTATTTTTATGCTTGGCCACCATTCGTATAAAGCATTAAAAGACTCACGCAGTTAATTGGTGAGATCTGGTGAGATGAAAATGAAAAACAGAAAAAACAATCCTGAGAAGTCAGACAATCAGGTTTTTAAATAAATCTCCAGCTTATACACAGTTATGGAAGAAAGAAAGAATGGGCAGGACTATTAAAAATAATAATATTTGTCCTAAACATCCATCACTCTGGCTTCTCTTTGACGTAAACGGTTATTTTCTTGATGTCAAATACGAATGATCACCAAAGTAACGAGAAGGTCCTCCTTTGTCAATCAATGATGATGGAAGTTGAGAATATGAATGTGAAATGAGGGATGTGACAGACGGTGTAACGGAGAGAGCTGGAAGGAGCAGGAACAAAACATAAAAGCACTTGTTTCGTGTACCATTGGAAAGAACATTGATGTGCGTACATACATACAGTGGATACATGCAGTCCATACTTTTGACTGGTACTCTATGTATGCACATAAATAAATACATACGGTGTATAAATTGAATGTCATGTGGTTGTTCTTAGGAGAGGACTTTTCTCCTCTTATGAATTGAACAAATTCCGGTCAAATGTTGATGCCCTAGCTGGCTCCCACCATCACCTTTAATCAATACTGCCTCTGTGAAGCCTATAATGTGTTTGTAAAGATTGATTGAGCCCTATGGGAATTTATGAGGCTGTAGTTTACGGTTGATAGTCCATATTTCTTCTTTTAATTATCGCTGTAACCACAGAATGGTCGAGCACGTTTTCACCCAACGCTGCTTTGGTCGTCACTCCCAGTGAACCGGCACAATGTCACCGATGAGGTCTGCCCTTTGTTTTGTGCACTAATGGTTGTAATGGGACCCAACCAGGAAAGAAAAGCCTCCCTTCCAATACTTTCATTAAAGATGGACTTACAAATCAATCCCTAACAGAAATGTCATTGGGGTTTTAGTGCTTAGCGTAGACTGAGACATCATTACTTTTCAACATCCAGTGTTGTGGGCACCTCTCCCAGGTTGACAAAAAGCACACACCTTGGGCCCTCAGACTTTCCTGCCATCCCCCTTTCATGTCCGCTTGTGTGTGTGTGTGTGTCGACATCGATGACGGCTGGACTTTATGTGTCGGGCATCTTTTGCTTCAGCTGAAGGCGTGATGGAGGATCTGAAGTTGCTGGACGTTCGATAATCCAGCATGGCAGCCAGCACACACACACACACACACACACACACACACACACACAGATACAGGCCGCGCACACACGCCTCTCAGGGTCACTTACTCTTTGGGCTGCTGCAGCCTGTGCTTTTTCTACTGTTAAGCCTTTGCAACGGCCCCTCGAGCCGGAGCTCAGCAGCTGGCTCCAACACAGATCGAGACAATCAATGGACGGATACGAGCGCTTTGCTTTTCCCACAGTGGATGCTGGCTGGAACAGATTGGGCTGTTTCTAATGTAATCTCACAAAGGAAGGAAGGATTTAATTGGGGGCCACTTTGCGAGCACGACTATACGTGTATAAAGCTTTTCTCCACTGGGCATGTTAGACCCTGTGCATTATTTACAGCAGTGATACCACGGACGTTTTAATTTCCTATCTAATGTTTGAAACCGACACTTGCTCACCCTGACCTGCAAGTGCTCACAAAACTCACCTCTTTAGTCTTATTGAAACCACATTCAGTGATAAAAATCTAACAAATGGATTTAATTATCTCGTGTGTAGGGGCACATTCATATTATATAAATTCATTAATGATTTAGATTTTCCTCGCTTGCTTTTTTCTGGGGTTTCTATCTTCAGGCCTCCTAGCCGAGCACTATTCCCCACCACGCCAAAACAGTGTGAAGAAGAAGAAATTTAAAAAACATCAGAAATAAATGTACGCAAAAATAAAAGTAAAAAATGTCATGAATAAATAAAACAGAAAACTAAAAAAAGTATCCAATTAAAATAACAAAGCTTGTGTTTTACTCCCCGTTGAACCTGTTTCATTCTTCCGAGCTAGATTTTAGTTTCCGATGCCCAAACTGCCAAAATGACTCTCCCGGCTGTATAGCATTATACTTCCTCTGCAGAGAACTACTACTCCATATGTTTTAGAAGAAATCCATCTTTGAAACAACACGCCACAGGCGATATGTAGATTTTAAGCACAGCCTATGCTCTCCGCAAAGGTGCAATTGTATCAACGTGAAAAAAACCACGAGAGAGCAGAGAGTTTTAACAACACGATGCTCCCGGAGAAAAGTGATCGATCACAGGTGTCCCTGTGGCATTTGGGGATGTGTGGATTCTCCGGACCTCTGCGTCTATGAGAATGGCCGACGGCATCAACAGAGACCCGGGATTTGGGCCATGAAGAATTGATCTGTGCTGGACAGGAGATGAAAGAGAGGAGGCAGAAAGGAGCGCGAGAGACGAGAGACTTATAATGAAATTGGACAGATAGGGGGAGGATGAAAGGCCGTGGGAGAATACGTGATCCGAAAGGTCGGACGCTCTGAATGCAGCAGAGCTTTCCTATTGGAGATGACGAGAAGGACACTCGAGGAACTCGGAGACCTGCGAATGCTGGAACAATTATTTTTCAGTAGCGTAAATAATTCCAACAGCCGTTTTAATGTCCTCCTATAAAAAGAACGTTAACGTCAGGCAAAGAAAGAAGCGTGGTCAACATTGACTCAGAGCAAACTTTAGGTAAATAGGTGCCCGATTTCAAGCCACAATAATCCTGCTTTGCTTTTCTCCTGTGAACATTTGTCATAACTGTTTTCCATTTAAGTTGCATTTTTACATATTTGCTTCATAGAAATGAATGAAAAACCAATATTTACTTTGGTGCCTACAGAGTGAAAGAACCAGTGTTTATGTCCACTTCAGTTTGTTTCCCCCACGTCCGAGAAAAGAGAAAAGAAGAGCTGTTTTAGACCCATCTTCCCCCCCAGGCTTTGACTAGCCTCCCTGTGTATTCATAGCACAGTGTATTCATCGCTTCATCGGCCTTTAATGTTTGAGTCACGTGCCGATTGCTGAGGTTGAAGTAGCTCTTTGTGGTAAACAGACATGTTAGCCCGTGACTTTGTGTTGCAGAGAAAGTCAAATAGGTTTCTAATGAGGAATGCGTTGATTGGCCTTCAGGATGTTTCATGCTGAAAGAATAAGTCATTTATTTATACATTTTCTTCCCCCCGAATCTTCCCTCCCAGTCTCTTTCTTCTGTCGTTCCATACTTTTAATTTGACTCATTGTCACAGGATTTCTCTTATCCTTGTGTCTATATTTATCTCCTCTTCCCTTCATCTTTCTGCCAGAGTTTCACATTCAGAATTCACTCAGGCATTAATGTGACTTTTCCATCACTTTTCCATCAAATTCTCGTCTCAGTGTTTGCGCTCTCCTCCCTCGCCACCGAGACACGCCTGTCATCCACATTTTCCCCTTTCTCATTCAAATGACACAAACTTTTTTTTATCCACAAGCCATCTTGTGTGTTTTCCCCGTTGTTGGAGCAAACAGTGAGATGAGATCAGACTGGGGGGGGCGCACATAGATGAGGGAGGGAAATGGCGAGATAAGGAAGAGATAAAATGAAAGACGAAGAGCAAAATCAACATAAAAGTGAGTGACGTTGAACTTGTGCATGACCGCGCGTCTCAAATCTCCTTTCGGGGAGCAAGATTAGATGTTTGTCGGATATTCTTTATTGTTTTTTTGTGCTGCTGGCCGGGCAGGAAGAATTCAATCCCCTCTATTCCATTCTTTACCTTAACCGAGAGATGGGAAATGTTACTGAAGCATGGCGCTGGTGAAGGAGAGATGTCAGTCCATCTTTTTCAAATCGCCAAAATATTTATTCTTAACACATCAAACTGAAAAAAAAAATCTCAACCACTTTTATCAAAGTGTATGCAAGTAAAAATCCAGCCTCAATCAACTCAAAAGGGCAAACGGCTGTTGCATTTGCACCAAATCTCTGCCATTAAAGGTTTTTTATACCCAATCAAATAACTATCAATAAAATCAAAGTTACAACACGGCATAAAAGCAAGCGCTGAGGTTAACGTATAGATTTTATGGGGGGCAAAGAGAAGAGAATCCTGAAAGTTACTTAAACTGAGTTTGTTCTATTTACAGCTAAACAAGCAACTAAAAATCCTTTTGGAGTCAAAGGCACCGGCGTGTTCGTCCTCCGCCTGTCTGCCGTTCGGCGCTGAGCAGCTGCTGTGTGCAGTCTATAGTTTGAGAGCTTGTGCCCGGAAAACAGCTGCCGGCTGTGGCTGAAGACGACACGATAGCGGCGAGAGGGAACCAAAAGTCTGACGGCTTAAAGCTTTAAAAGCTCTCGAAAGCCAAGGGAAGATTCAGCTGACACGGTCGCCGCGGTGGTGGAGATACACATCGCGGTGGAAAGGAAACACCAGCGGCCTCGAGTTTCAGGAGTTGCGAAGAGTCTGTTTTCTGTCTCCCACTCAAACATTACGGTGTGGCGGTAGTCCAAAGCTGTTTATTCCCCTATGTTTTCTGAAGTGGTGGTCTCTCAGCCAGAAAAGCCCCTTTATACGTGAAGCCCTGGATGAATTCTGCAGATGTTTGGCTGTGTGCTCGTACGTATTTGCTGAGTAAACTGTGACACTGAGCTGCTCTCAGCTTCCTCGGCTTCACGTCTTCTGTTGTTTCCTTTTCATAATTGTTACGCTTTTCTCAAATACGCATTCTTGAACTTTTTGTTGAAATCTTTCAAAAAAAGAGCAATATCTATTTAAATACTTAGTCTGCATGCTGCATCCTTGAGTGGCAATTTGAATCAACATGTTTTGTTTGTTCATATTAACTGCAGTCTTTTCAAATCAAGTCGATTGCTTCACAATTAGAGACCCATGCAAGTTAAACCTCTGATCCCAATGCCTTATTAGTTTTTTGGGAATGATTTAAAGCTCCTTTATGCCCATCACATTTCTGGTCCTCGGGTTAGAAGGATGTAAAACTGTCGCCAGCGGCCGACACACTGCTGTCACACTGCGATGTGAAGAACAATTTGTGACTGCTTGGCTGTGCAGCGAGGCAGTCTGCAGAAAAAAGGCTCTGTGCACACGCAGCCTCAGACTTAGCGGAGGGAAAGGATATATTTTATTTAAAATGTGTTTCTGTGACTTTGAACACGCCGCATGTGACAGCAAGTATGAGGAGGGGAGCGGCGGGTGAGGAGAGGAGTTTGCAAAAACAACAAAATCCAGTCTGCACACTACATAAAAAGTGGATCCGCTAGAGTTTTTTTTCCGGCAGTCATTTTAACAAACAACAGCAGCTCTCCTGCCAGAGCCGACCTGCAGTCCAGTTCCGTTTATGTAAAATCAAAAGATGCCTTCATCTTCGCTTGTTCAAAGAAATGCTGCGAGAAGGAGGCAATAAGGTCTAATCTCATTTTTCAGAATTTCATCTTCATTTTCCAGTGCGTTCAGTAACTTTGGAGTGCTTCCCTTTTTATCTTTTCATATTTTTTGTGTTTATATTTCGAGTGTTCCTGGGAGAGAGCTTTTGTGCAGGGTGAGAGTGTGTGTAGTTAATAACTTATGCAGCTGGGGTCCCTGAATGGGAGGTGTTTTTTTAATGATTTAATGGGCCATTCAAAGGATTCAATCCATTGGGAGCCATGATGGCTATCTAAAAGATATGAGGCGGCCATTTTATAGCAGGCGGGCCTTCAGAAGGACCTCACACAAGGCTCCGGCTGCGTTTACCCTGCAGTTACCCCCCATAACACTTTTCATGTTGCACGTTGAATATTGCACCAGTTCCAGTCTGGGATAAGTCAGAAGAGTTTGCTTTCGCTTTGTAGCACATTTCAACAACTCTCCCGGAGGACTTTTACTCCCTCCTTAAAAGACCTCACACCTAAACACTTCTCCTCCTCGGGGAAATACTAATTCTGCCATTTTTCACACAAACTCCTCCTGTTTACGCCGTGCTCCGTCTCAGTCCCGGCTCGCCTTGTGAAATAAGAGACAGTTTGATACTAGAAAATTGCTTTTGCACAAAAATATGGGGATTTAGAAAATGAATATGGAATCACTCCAGGGTGCTTAAGAATCACATTTTCTCTGATTAAAGTCTTATACTCAACTATTTGATGTAATTTTGAAAATAAATCGGTTTCAATTTACAGTGGTATTCATACATTTAGTCTTTATTGTTCAGTGTTTCGAGTCCTTAGAGGCACCTGTGGTTAAATTATTTAGAAACATTTCAAATCTCATGGTTGTGGTAGCATGAGAGAGGCTCTTATAGACATACAGATAGACAGTTCAGTGCATTGCAGCCGAGAAGAAGCAAGTTGGAGGCACGATTCTGAGCTTCAGCATGGACACAAACGCGTCGTCTTTCATTTGGTTTCTACGCATCCACTTCGCACTTAACAATGCATGAAACTGAATATCAAGACCAATCAACCACATTTTGAGTACACACGCCCCTTCTGGAGAGCTGCTCCCATTTTCTGAATGATATTCTGTTTAGCAGCCAGTGGTGCCTTGGATGACCTCTGCTAAAGTGATCAGCGTTTGTGTTTCATCTCGATCCTTTTATGATATCACATTAGAGGCGTTCAGCGGGAGACGGTGGACGTTAACTCGCTGACCGTGACTTAGCGGTGCTTAGCAGATATTCACGTGGATCTGCACGTCGACTCACATTTGCTCCTGCGACCCTTAACTCTCTTGTCACTGGATTCGCCCCGTTGCACCGGCCCAGACGTGTCTCTGCCGGTCGCCGCCGAGCACGACTTAAGTCATCGCGACTAGCCGGTATCATCAATCACCCCACAGAGGCTTCTTCATCCGGGTCCAACATCATCTCTCCTGCGCAAACTACGAGTGCTCATTTAGGTCCGTGGGAGGCACAGAGAAGAGCTTTTAAACCCTCGTCCTGGTCTCACTCTCCCTTTTATGGGAGTGTTTTCTATTCATTGCCGATTTTAGTACGGGCCATTATGTATGGCACAGGGCGGATTGTGTCCTTAATTTCAAAGAATTTGGGTCGTAAGCTCTCAGCTGTAGGTCGCTCTCTCGTTATCTCATTTCTATTTCTCTTTTTCCAAACTAAACGTTTATTTTGTTGTGAGTGTAACTGGATGCTTCTTAATGTGTGTAAAGGAGATGAGTTTCATGTGAACATGCATTTCTGTAACACTTGATGGTGGAGGATATCTTGTGATAACCTATTACCCCCCCCCCCCCCCCCCCTTCCCAGAGTAGAGGCAGCGCTGTTTGTTGTGTGCATCGGCTTGGCTGCACGTGTGTTTGATCAGACACTAATTAAAAGTCAATTATCCCGCGGCTCAGTGGGTGCGTGACCCCCCCTGAACACGGGAAGGATCGGGGATGTGAATAGCTCCCCAAGCTCATTACTTTACCTTGATACTGTCCTTCTCTTTCTATTCACCGCGAGCTCCTACCGTCTGTCCACCTGCTTGCATCCGTCCCTCACTCGGCCTCATTACCTCCCTGCGTTAAACACTTCAACCACAATCCCGGCTGAAACACACACGGGAGAGGAAATGTCATTCCGCGGCTTCTGGCCGTCACCACGTGGCTGTTCAAACTTGAATTTTCTCTAAACTCGGCACATAAAGTTCCTTCGTTCTTCTGCTTGTTGGCGAACTGGACGCATTGAGGCTGTTTCTCTCCTCGCCTTAGAGAAACTGTAGTACTTCTTTTCTTGGGGAGTAAATCAATGGTAGATTGATTGACCAAATGTCCCCCGCTTGGATTTAGTGGGTCAAGTTTTGTGGAAATAGTGGAACAAAAATAGAGCACCCTCTCAACCATCTACCACTAATACTACTTAACACTTCAATTTATCTTCCAACGTAAGTAATTATCGGCTCTTACTGTGAAAGTGGTCCAGAAAGTGTTTTCTAAATGGTTTCTGCAGGATCAGAAGCTCAGCAATCTGACCATCTTTCCTCTTAACACTCTGCAGGGAGTTGAAGTCTGGGTCTGAATCTAAGATGTTCATTTTCTTTCTCCGATTCGACCAGCGTTGCAGTGTAATATAAATCGTCTTAACTACCAACTTTACCAATATTTTTCGTCTGCTATGCTTTATATTCGAAGAGAAAAAGAACAAACATCGCTGAGTCTCAAACTCAATCACTTCACATATCGAGCAACTGATTGTTATGGAAACATGACCAAGACGTTCGGTCAATCTGAAATATTTTATCAATATGGTGAGATTTCAGTTTAAAATTCTATTGTTGTCCATGTCCCGCTTTGACCTTTAACAGACAAATAAAAATACTTGACAAATATGAAACAGGATATGACTGATTGCATTTGTGGTAGTAATTTAATCATGAGACCATGTGTGATTACTCGTGCACAGTGATTGTTGGCAGCCTTTTAAAATGGGTTTTCAAGGGTACGATAGAATGAGGAATATTGTCACCTTCAGCGCATCACCAGCGCAATATAATGAGAAATTGTATTGAAAAACTGGGGTTTGAAAATACAAAGCGTCTCCATATGTGGGATAAAGGATGATGCAAATCGGTTTTTGTTCATCAGTTTACAACATGGCATGTTTGAAAGGCAGAAAACACACTTTGTGCCCTCTTGCAGGCATTATTTTGGGGATCTGAGGGAGAGTTGCAATGTCCGTGTTCCAATAAGGCAACAAAAACCGAGCTCGCCACGTCAGGTGCTGAAAGGCTCTTAGTGAAGACCATTTCACTAAAGAAGTGAAAAGTGGATCAGCGGTTCTTACCCTTTCGAGATTTGATTTTAGCGAGACTTCCTGTATTATTATTAGAGGAAAAATTGAGCGAGGAGTGCTTTCTTTAAGCACAACACCAGTCTGAGGACAGCGCCTGAAAAGGTCGTGAAGAGAAATCCGGTGAACTCGTCGACTTTTTTTTGACAATTACAGTGTGAGCGGGATTAAGATGATGGTGTGACAGAAGGAGGCAAAAACTGTTACCTGACTCTTTGTTTATTAATGACCATCCACCCAGAAGGCAGAAACACAAGGTGTTCTCAAGGAGATGGATTTTTTTTTTATATATATATATATATATATAAAGTAAATACCTAATGTTTTCAAACCATTCAACTGTGAATAATTTAGTTGAAAAAATCGTATATGTTAAGAGAAATAAATAAATCAAAAATACGCGGGTGTTTTTGTGTGCCGTGCTGGCCGCTAATGTGGCCTCCAGCCGCTCGCCCCAGGCAGCAGGGAGCCGCGGGCTACGCAGGTACGCTGAGCGCGCTTCTTTCCAGCTCCGCGCTTCATTTTACGTTTCATTCTCAAAACTTGTATTCTTCAGCCACGACAAGTGCTGCCTCAAGTGGAACATCATTAATCATTCTCTTTTCCAATGAAGATCATTATTCATCTCGTCGACGCGTTGCCCTGGCTACATGCACGAGACAACAATGCCCGTCAGTATCAGCAAGAAGCTGTCAAGTTATTTATTTATTGTTTTTATTACCCCCATGTGGCAAAAGCATCAATATTACTTTCCATAGGAAATCATTTTTCTTGCTTTGCTCGAGCTCTGCAGGATTACAATGGATGTCACAGTGAGGAGTCCAGCTGGCACACGGAGACACCCGCTGATAATTCCGGTACGCCGTATGAAATAGAATTCCAGCGGCGACGTATATGTGGCCTTTGTAATATAACATTTCATGTCATTGCTGCTCCAGAAAGCAGAAGGAATAATGACGAGCCTACCGTTCAAAAGTAAGGAGGAATTATACAGCATTTGACACGTGGTCTCATCTTTTGTTGATGCCACTCTGTGGTTTTCTATTATTTATAGAAACTCATTTAAGACTGAATATTTAGATTTTCCCCTCTTAACCGGAGGGTAAATTTAGGTATTATTTAGCAGTACAATGACAGAGAAGCGAGTCCAGAGGAATATATGACCACCAGAAAGATCTAAAAAAAAAAAAAAATCATAAAACATAAAAACCCAACAACTCCCAAGTTGTTGGATTCCATATTTTCCTAATGTGCGAGCAGACTGTCTCAGTATGTCATGTAGAGCGTATCTCATGTAATATAAACCCAGTCATGGGAACAGGCTGGAGGTAGACGGTAATGTCAAAGAAAGGGGACGATGCTGTGGAACAGATGGAATTATACACCAACAGATGGACTCTCTCTCCACCTCTGAGCATTCTCATGTATTTTTAGGTAGAAGCCTTGTGACCTTTTTTTTTTCGCATTCTGCACGGAGTCAGTCGATCGACTCAAGCTCTGCATTCACAATGAGCGGAATCAGTACCTGCGCGTGAGGCCAGATGGGGGATTCGGCAGAAAATTTCGAGGGAGTTTCTCTCAAATCCTGTATTTTGTCCTTGATGAAGTGCGGCGCCTGCTTTATTTATGGGCAAGGTGATGCGCTAAAGGTGACGGAATGTGATCCTCTTCATTTCCAACCTAATCCTGAGAAGTGAAAGGAAATGTTCTGCCGCCCCCGCTTTCGGAAAGGCCAGCCGCTGGTGATTGAAGGCATGGCATTTGTCCGTCTCCTCTGTGTGAGAGGTGGAAGCCCAGGAAGTACTTGCCCTGTTGTTGACATTTTCTGTGGCTGATAGAATCCTTTTTTTTTTTTCTTTGTCTCCTCCACCTTCGTCGGCGGAGACGTTTGGATATATTGATGCATTCTCAATGTAGCTACATGACAGATCAGGTATCAAAGGCCTTACAGATAACCTTCACCCTGCCGGAGGGAAGGGGGGGGGGGGCTTTGAAGGCACAGGTATGCGTAAGAGACATGTAATCAATGACTAACTGTTTGAACTTGTTCCATTTGATGTCAATAAATCACGCTGGACTGGACGTCGCTAATATAGTTCATACTGGTTACACACATTATTATCACATGAACTGTGAGCGTACCGTGTCAACACTGTCAACTACCAACACAAAAGCAATAATGGATGAATCATGAGATTGACAGCTCAGACCTTTTTCTTTTCTCCAATTCAGGACACACGAGAGAGTTCCTGCAAACCAACACAAATGTAAAAACGTGTTTCTTTTAAGGCATTTGAGGCTTTTACTGACATTACAATTTGTTTACTTCTCTGTGAAAAGACAAGTACACACATCACGCCGAGACCGCTTGTGATAATTTATCAGGCCCCCCCCCGCGCACACTCGCTCCGTCCCCCCCGCTTGAATATGACAAACTGGGGAAATATATCTGTTTCCAGCCTCTCCCATTGTGACCGTTCATCTATTTCCCCATCACTTTATCAAATTGTCTTGCTGCTGAATAAGACAAAATCTACATTATCCCTTTTCTTTCGGCTGCTTTGTTCGCGAATTTATGGGGAGCAAAGGCATCCGTGGTGAGAACTCCCGTGTGATGGATTGTAATGGAAGGAGACAACGAATAATTTTTACATATTGGAAATGCAAGATCAGCTGTATTCATTTCTGCAGATGGCTCCCCAATTACATTTAGCTGCCCATGTAACCTGTCATCTCACTGCTGCTGTAATATTATCTATACAGCGGCAGGGACCTTTTCCATTTTATTGTTATTCCCTTTCAATGTCATACTCAGGCTCCATATCCGACATTTTTTTGCCCCACGGATGCCATTATTATGAGTGCATGGAAAAGTATGAACATCTACCTCTTAGACAGGGACATGGCTTCTGAGTGTCCTTCTTCTTTGATATTCTATCAAAGTGCTCTGCGACAGTTAATGCAGGAAATTACTTTTGATCATCCAGGCTGTTGGCAGCAAACAGCAGCCTCGCTTGAAATCAAACCCCAGCTAATAGTATCGGCGGCCGTATGTTCTGTTGGAACATCCAACAGAAAGGCGGAACGGTTGTTTGCTACTCAGTAAGCTTTTTCTCTTCTTTTCACTAACAAGCAACATATCTGTTCAGTCACATTTGGATTGACTCGTAAACGGAGGTACTAGTTGAATGGAACCGTTCCGTCAAATGAGTGTTTTCCCAAACCGACTGATGGATGGAAAACGCCCCCAACGTCACAAACAGGAAAAACATTTAAAAAAAACACACAGATGCACGGATGAATATGCTTGTGTATGCTTTTTTTTATAACACATTCCTCTTTTGAAGCTCAGTAGCAGGAACGTGTTGTGAAATACCACTTTGACTTTCATCATAAGCGAGCATCCGGCTCTTTGAAGTGTTGCTTCTGAGGAGGTCTGTGAATAGAACAGTACACCTCGTCTGAGTTGTGGGACGTAAGGACGTGAGCAGGACGTGAGAGATTTCAGAGGGAGGTCGTGTTCATTTTGAGGATCCATGGACCAGGGTTTAATAAAATGTGTGTCTGTATGTCTGGTGTGCTCATTTCCAGGAGCACGTGGTTGATAGTCATGCTGTGCTGCAGCGCCAGAACTCTCCTGTTTGTCTTGATCACAAAATAAAAGCGTAGTTTCAGGTAACCTTGCGATACACAACCAACATGATAGTTTTACACAATATCTCCTCTGAACCAGAGATCCGTTGCACTGCTGAGTCTCAGCCTGCTGGATGAAATATTTTCATGATAAACTGTTTGGTTTGTTATTAGTCTTTTTTTGACTGGCAAAATATAAAATTCTACAAAACCTTTTGAATTGAGCCTCTGAAATCATTTGTGATCTTGAGATCAGTGCTTATTTTATTAGTGTCTGTATAATTAAATAGACAAGTGTCTCTGCTGTACCTCATAAACAAAATTCTGCTCCTGCATGTTATCATCCCAGAGTTATTCTTCTTCGTTCTGAGCCAAAATCCCTACTTACTAACACAAGTAAGTAAAGAATGGATGCTGGAGACCTACTTATCACAGACTTTTTTTCTTTGGTTGACCATTATTGATTTTTTTTTTACCACTGTTGATGAAATTTGATGAGCTATTTGGGTATTTTGATGCCTATTTTGGAGCTAAATTGCGAGTATAATTCAACAGTGTGTTGAATATAAAATATAAAATATAAAAGTTCAACAGTGTGTGTGTGTGTGTGTGTGTGTGTGTGTGTGTGTGTGTGTGTGTGTGTGTGCGACAGGAGAACCTTTCTTGCGAAATTATGGTTTCTTGAAATTCCTAAAAATTTCAGAAAGTCTCTGCCTTCTTCAAAGAAAAGAAAAGAAGGTCACGAGCTGCTGACATCCTCTCCACGTAAAACGTGAGGAGGACAAAACATGTCGTCCACTCAACTGAGTTGCTTTCTTGTTGGTTGTTATGAGCTGCAACAGGTCCTTCGCCACTGGCCCATTACTCAGATTTACATCAGCTCCGGCAGAGGCAGACAGATTGTGACAGGTGGGATGGAGCTCCACCGGCCGTCAGTAGGAGGTGACTTATTAAAAATGATGACTGGGTGTGTGTGATGTGATTGATGATTGGGCGATGGCGGCTCGTAGTCTGCAGCTACATCCGGAGGCCTTTTGCTCGCTGCAGTGACTGACACGCTGGCCGAGACGGAAGGTCCATGACGTTTTAATATTAAAAAAGGTGGTTTAGGAGAAGGAGAGCGCCCTCTTGTTATTTAGGTAGAACAAGATGTTCGACCCAAGAAACGTCTCTTTTATTTTTAGTCTTTCTGAGGCACCGTCTGAACCCGAGGACTGTGAGGAGTACAAATGGTAATGAAGAGAGGAATGTAGCTCAGGGCACAGAGTTTTTATTCTATATATACTTTTTTGTTTCCAATCGAGACATTCTGTCTTAGAAAGCTTACTGAGAAAACGTTGCATCCGCTGTAGAATGCCTAATAGGGAGAATATTTACCCCCTTTTTTTTACAAAACCAAGGGGAAGATTTTCAAGCTTCCGCGTCGAAAAGAGTCCAACATTTTGGAAAACAGGGTTATTTGATGCCCCTGCGACGGCCCTCAGTGCAAACTATGGACGTAACCAAAAAACACACTATTCAAACTGAAGACAATGATTTGGACAGATTGGATTCCCTTTTTCATCCATGGGGGTTTGTCTTTTGATATTTCCGTTCCAATTGCTCTGCTAAGTAGTTTTTATGCTCAACTCTCCCCGTTCCTTTTCCCTCCTCTCCAGGAGCATGAATATGTCTGCAATCCTTCGTGTCGCATCCCACCGCTGCCTCACTTACGTGCTGTGCCGTGAAATAAAATATTATAAATATAAAAAAAGATATATATTATTGACTGGCATGGTGAAAGTGCATTAGGGCGCAATGATAAATACATTTCATGTACAACACGTCACGTAAATCCCGGAACGTGTTTAATGCCACGTGAAATATGTTCCGGGGTGTGAAGGTGTTTACGGCGGACAGGAAGCCGGCTTGGCATGCAGATAGTGGAGGAACGTGCATAAAGCCATAATGAGGAGTAAGTGTGTGTGTGTGTGTGTGTGTGTGCTTAAGCCACTCCGTTCCATTGCCAACCTTGTCGCGAGCGCAGCGGCAATCTGCATTATTTATCCCCACAGACACCAGCAGTACAACCAACTTCTCAGGCGGTGGAGAAAGTGCGCACCGTGCAACTCAAAGACCCTTTTTTCATAAACTCCACCTTGAGGATAGAAAGTTCTCTCTTCACTTTCTCCCCTTACCCTCAAGACCAACCTCTTTGCTTTTGCTTTTGGTCATAAAACACCTGCTAAACTCTCCCATAATGGATATCGATTTGTAAAACAATAACAGCACATCACAAAGGACAGCTAATGTGAGAGCAGTGTAACCTCAGAACTCGCATGCTCCTCCTTCGGAGCAACTGACAAAACCGGCTGGCATCGCTCTCGTGTTTACCATTTCAATTCACCCTTCAGGGCTTTTCTCATAACGTCCCGCGTGCCAGAAGAGAAAATGGGATGAGGAAGTGTCTTATCACCCGCTTATTCTGTTATCCCGTCTTCCTGTAGCTTTTTGGAAAGCGGAGTCTGTTTTGTAACGGCGCAAAGTCAGCATGCAATACCTGCTTCCAATTTCCAACAGGCTGTAACATTACAACTGCAAAGTATCACATGGCCTTTCTGTTATCAACTTTCTAACAGATAATGCCATTTACACATCACGGAAAACAGCTCAAGCAATGGAAACTTTGAACTAGAGCCAACCTGGCATTTATGGCAGAGCTTGTGGTTAGATGAGGCTTTGCTGTGTCAGTAAGTAGGAATTAAAAATGGCAGAACACACTTCAGGGCAGTACTCTACATGGTCAGAAGGAGATAAAGAAAAGGGATACGGGGAGCATGAAAATGAATAAAAGATAGCATCCAGTCTCTGGAGCAATGAGTAGTCGGTGTTCTTGGCATTACATCAACAAGCCATTTGCAAAGCAGCGATAAGAAAAAGGATAATGTGCAAAAAAAAGCATTCATTAATTGAAAATGGTGGGTGTTTGTGAAAGCCTCCCGTGAAGAGCTTAGCTACTTCCGAGAAGGTGGGATTTGTGGAGATACAATGTAAGCTGTTCCTTGACTACAATGTGAAGGCAGTTCATATTTCCATGTTGTCTTTATGGGTAGCTGGTGCTTACCACTGACTTTGGCTGCGTCACCTTTGCCTCCTGCTCTGCGGGAGGCTCTACATGGTAAACCGGCGAGGTCATGGCATGTTTGCAGCTCTGCGCTTGCAGACATTCACGCTCGCAGCTGTGAATGATAATGAGACGTGTTGTGTTGGTCAAAAGGCATTCTAATTGGCAGCAGAGCTGTGCGTATATACCCTCGCTGCACGGCTCTTAGGCCCCTGGCATGAATCACTGTAGTGATTTACTAAGTGTGATATTGGCAGCAGCTTGAGACTTATCTGACATGTTGTATTAAAGTGAAAATACAATTAAAATCTTTCAAAAGTTAACAGGAACAGACACAAGTTATCCTAACGAGAATCCAAACGTTTGGTTAATTTTTGACCATAGGAAGGAACAATTTAGGCAGCTTTTCATTTTCTCTTTTTAACATTTGAACATCTGCTGTGAACAGCAGATGTTAAAATGTTCAAACACTGATAAATTACACCATTTTGACCTAAAGTTCAATCGAGCGTCTATCGACAGAACCATCAGACACAAAGCAAAAATAGCATTTATTTGGACCAATGTGCCCCGCCACCTGATCCAATATTCAAGTCTGTTGCAGTGTTCACCAGCTTCTAAAGGAAATATCTACCTCCGCTGCTAATTGCCCGTTATACGCAACACTGCACGCTGCTGACTTTGTCTATTTTTTTTAAAGTATGAAATGTACTGCAGGTATTTTCTTTTTTTTAGCTGGAAAACAGCTGCCTGCTGCTGCTGGAAAAAAGGTTGCAGAGAGCCTTAAAAGCAGTGTGCAAAATACGCGCTGCCAATCTGGTAGTCGACACTCGCTCTTGTGGGACTCCAGTGAACTGCTGAAGTTTTTTACTGACTATGTGCAATGTAATAGATTACATGGACGAAAGCCAGGGAACAAACACACACACACACACACACACACAACAAAGGAAAATATTGTCGACAATATTCCTTCTCACACAACACAACTATGCACCAACTCTCACAACATACTAACACACACACTTGGCCCTGGCACACACACACACACTCTTATGCTAGGCTAAACAACTTTTCACATCATGCACAGCGGCTCTATCACAATTCAGTCACAGCAAACAGAGATGGCCGATTATAAGTTGGCTGATAATTCGTTGTGGGGTTTTGCCACTATTACACAAAGCAATCTGAGCATCTGTTTAAATAGGAATATTGATTTGTGCTAATTCAACAAATGAGGCGGTTATAAATTTTATGAGAGCAGGTTATGGCGACGCCAAATGGAAATCTGTATTGGCTCACTGGCATTGATCGAGGGCCACTGCAGCGCAGGTTATCCTGACCCTGTTTATTACTGGCAACTTTCTCCTCCATTGACAAAGAGTGCAACCGGGACAAACTTCCTAATGCTGACACATATTATTGATTTACCTTTTCACCTCTACAATTTACTTCTAAAATGAGAATTGATAAGTCTCTTACACATTGTTCAGGCAAAGAGCTTTTTTGCTTTTCAGGACAGGTTTGAGAACTCATTTCCTTCCCTCTGGCAGCTTGACTTAAGGCCACAGATAAGGAAGGAAGTGAGGAGGGAAGCCGGCAGGGACGGGGTCAGTGGCAAGGATATGCAAAGTAACAGAACCCCGCTGGGTTAGTGTCTTTGTCACCCGGTGACTCAGGAGAAGCCTTTGTGTCTGGGTGAGGTCTAATGGGACACTGACCCGTCCCTGGTCCTGTCCATCAAACATCATTGGTCTTGACAGAAGGAGGGAAAGGGTAGAGGAGTGTCCCCCTGGAAGCAATTCATCCCCATATAACAAAGACAGGGGTGAGAACGATGTTCACAGTAGACACTTGGGAGCCAATGTCTTAGAAAAAGATTAATGGGAGATTATATAAAATCCACATTTTTACACACATATAGATATAACATAATGCCAAATGACTATCTGCAATTTCTGAAGTGTTTAAGCTTCCGTAGCGGAGGTGCATCAGACACAAATAATACTTGCAATTGTATACAAAAGTGTGGAAAAAGATTTTTATTACTAAACTTAGTAAAGCAAAGTAAAGCAACTCGAGTGCAAATAGCAAAACACATTGTTGGTACTGCAGAGGAGGAATTGGCAAGTCAAATAATCTATTTTGCAATATTTTTTGATAAGCTAAAGATAAAAACAACTGCATCCACTGCAATGAAGTTTTAGATGAACTCATCTGGCTTCGGATTTAGGGTCCGATGGATCAGCTGACACCAGATAAGTTGTTTATTTACAGTACAATGCTGCACAGGCATTGAAACCCAGAATTCAACACTTATTATTCTATTATAAATGCTCTTTTATTATTCATATGCATTATTTTCTGCCTTGCAGCTTTGCACCATTGTTTTTTGTATTTTGTGCACTGTATGTTTTTATGTGCAATGTGTATCATATTTACCCGAGCTCTACTTGGGAAAAGCCAAAGACAAATTTCCCTTGAGGTGGACTTTTAAACCAATCTCATCTAATCTGATCAGAAAATGTTTTTATTTGGGAGAAGTCCAGGTAAAGCGGTGCATGCGGGCACACTGTGTCTTATTGGATACTGGACCACCACCATCGGGGACCTCTGTTTCTCTGCTCTGCACAGAGAAGTATGTGAATTGAATACAAACATTAATAAAAGGAAAATACAAAAACAGCCAGATCCTGCAAACGTGGAGTGATGGTGTAATGAATATTTATCCGCTGTCCCCCTTCACTCCGCTCCAGCAGCTCCCAGTGTGTCATTTATTTTGTGCAGGTACATATCTGTCAGGAGCATCTCTGTTTTGCAGGTGAATGAACCCATAATGTGGTACTTCATATTTTTCTGATCTGCACCACCTCTGTGGCAGCCTGGCATTAGATCAGTCTCTCAATCAAGTCAGTCAACCAGCCGTGAGAAGGCGAGTCAATTAAGGAGGAGGAGCATGAAATGAAAAAAAACACTCTTGCACTGAAAAACAGCTACTGTCGATGTACTATGTCTTCCATTTTGTTGTCCTGTTCACCAATGTTCTGGTGCAGGATGTTAACAATAACCCCACTAGCATTAACCTTGGACCACAATGCATTCTTCTGAGCTTTATAATAAAATGTTTAGAAGTCATTATTTCTATCTTTGACTACATGAGCAACAAGGCAAGAAGCTGGTTTGACCACTTTGTTTAAGTCATGTGGTACAGAAGTGATTAGAAATGTTCTCATGTTGGTGCGTTCCTATTATTGGCTATCAGGAACGTTATAAATATAGACTTAGGTGAGGATTTTCCCCGAAACGTATGAATTTGCATTTTATATTCTTGATTAACATAATTGACATGACATGTCAGACATGACAATCCTTACAATTTACAATTTGGTTTCTATTTCATGCACATCTGTTGCATGATCTTTTTGGAGACATTTATTTCTGGGAAATATATGGAAACATTTAGATAACATAACATGCCTTTGCATTAGAGCCGATAATAATAAGGCTTCTTGTTATCTCAAGCCTGACCAGATTGTCATCTATTAATTATAAGCAAATGAGATATGTTTAGCTGACTGACTTTTTCACAAACATTGAAGCAATGTGGCGTACCCTCGAGGGTTGCTGTGGCGTGCAAGGCAAAGGGCACGTGGTAGTGAGAGAGCGATTGCCTAAAGGCCAACATTGCTCTTCATGCAATACCGTGAGAAGCGCGCAATCCAGCTGCATGGACTCCATTGCTGGGGAAGGATTCGTCTGCAGTTTTCTTGCTGCTTCATTACCATTGAATAAAAAATAAATGAAAATAATTTCCTCTATGAGGCAGTGAGCTTAGAGTCATTGCAGACTGGCCTGGATGGGTGTCATGCTGACAAATGTTTTTGAGAGAACACCTAACAACTATACTCTCATTCCCATGTTTGCTTGTGTAACACCTACAATCTCAAAAAAGTTTTACTATACTATACTACTGTTACTTTAACTTCTCCTTTATTAGTCACAAGTGCTTAGAAGCTTTTTGCTGGCTCTTGTTGAGTGGTAAAGCAAGTTTCTTTTGCCAAAACATTTGTAGCTGAATTTACTCACACCCCCAATAGGACACCTTTGACCTCTGTGTAAATTAAATTCTGCAGTAAAACAGAATTTCATCCTGCTTCCAAGCAATGAAGTTTAGTTGGCAGTGTTTTTTATTTGTACACTTGCAGCTTGTTTCAGTGGGCTGGACTTTGCTTTACCCTTCGAATGTGAACCATTCAAAAGGGCCCCGCGGAATGAAAGATAGATAATGTTAGAAAGATGGAGCCTCTCTGCCCGCTGGCAGTTATTGGCAGACCTGCCCTTCACCGCACACTTGATGATAACGCTTGTAGCCGTCAGGGCTCCGTGGGCAGTGTGAAAACATTGGCCACTTTTTTTCTGAAATGAAACCGAAAGAAAGAAAATGGCTTAAAAGGCCTTAACCTTTTGAACCCGGTTGATGCAATACAGGACAGCGTCGCATCCGTCCTTCAAGAAAAAGTCAATATCTTTTGCGCCACATCATGAATCCTAAATTTGCTTCGGGGACTTTTGCAATCCGTACAGCAAACATCATACTCTTTACCCTTGGTTTTGGAGCACCGGAGGAGGACAGACTCTACCAGGACGGACTGATGTGCGTGTACTGAAAAGATCAACATAATAAAATTACGACATGGACAAAATGATACGCAGAATGTGTGCAAGAGAGAGTCAGGCAGCTGCTGGGTGCTGCTTAACAGCTGGAGCGTAAGACACATCCTCTGCACTATGTGACCTAAAAAAAAAGGACAGGCTGCACAAACGTATGACTTGCCGAACTGAAGCACATCATTCACGCAGGAGGATGGAAGAAAGCAGAATAAGAGAGACCCACTAATGATCAACATTAAGAAATTCAAAATCTCCTTAAATCCAAGCTACGAGGCAACTTGCTGGTTGCAGCATGAAAGCAGGCCCATAGTCCACAACGACCGATAACTGTGTCTGATCAAACTCAAACAGCTTCAGGACATAGCCAGACTTGACAAATTCTAGCATGACCAACAACACCCCCCCCCCCCCCCCCTCCCTCTGCCAATCCAAGACGCCCTCACTTGTGCCACGCATCCCCATGGGTAGCGAGGATGATTGACAGGCTTAACAGTGTCCCTACATGAGACCTTCGCTGAACTCTTAATCTCCATAATTGGGATAATTTAGTCCTGTCTTCAACACTGGTTTACATGTCACTCTCAATTTGTTACAATATTTTAAAACAATGCAAGAAAGAAACTAAAAGCCAGAAATGACAGAATATCTATCAGAAATAGAAAGCAGAGGCAGGTAGAGGCAGTAGCCATAAATTGGCAACTGAAATAGGAAAGATAACATAATGGCAACTAAATAAAAAAACTAAACAAAAACTAAAAATGTTTCACTGGAGAACCTCAGACAGAAATGCGCGTTGTCCTACAATTTACAACATTCAATTACAGCATTTACTTTGACAGATTTAAATTAGTTATTTCAGATTTCTAAGACTGATTTCTAAGCCTCTCATAATAAAAAACATTCAGAAGGAGTCAAAGCATATCGTGATGCCCACACACACACACACACACACACACACACACACACAAACAGATAATTAACCAATAAGAAACAAATGTTAGGGTAAAAAGATGAGTTTTGAGTTAAGGGCCTCAGATTGAACTTGCTGATCTCCATAGGGAGGTTATTCCAGATGAAGTGGCACATATTGGAGAAGTCCTTGATTACAGTATAATTCTGAGATCAAGCAGGCAGGAAGGGGCGGGTCCGTTTATAATTGTATAGAGACCAAAATCGGTGTACCTGGTGTCTAATTTTGTAGTTTAAGCATAGATTCTTACTGCTATATGCAGCATTTGTTCCAGACGTATGAACATATGTTAAGATCTCTAAATCAGCAATAGACAAAAAAGACCTGATTTTTTATTTATTTGACGTGTGGGAATGAAACTATGTGTGTGAAGAATATAACGTCTATCTAGGAGACATTACTCTACATCCAGTTATTCCCGGCAGACAAAAAGACCCTAATTTCATCATTTGGGACTCATCATCTTGTATTGATATACAGCTGTGTCATAACTCAACTTTTTAGAACATATTCTAAATTTGATTTAAGAAAAGTTTTTTCATTCATTTATTTTTATGTAGCAGAAGATTCTTAAGGCTCAATCATTGTACAATTGTCATCTACTGCAACATCTACCGCAACAGTGTCTTCACAGTGTGTGTGTGTGTGAGGGTTTACGATTCATCACTAATCAGCCCTCTCTTTCTCTGCGTCTCCTCTCAGGTGTTCACCAGGTATGGGAAGTGCTACATGTTCAACGCCGTAGAGGAAGGGAAGACGCTCCGCACCACCATGAAGGGAGGGACAGGAAACGGCCTGGAGATCATGCTGGACATCCAGCAGGATGAGTACCTGCCGGTTTGGGGGGACACAGGTAAAGATGACCACCTTATAGTCGACTGTCCCACTTGATTTGAATCGAGTAGAGTTCAATGCTCTACCGTTATTATTTATCCCGACTATGTAATCCCTCCACCAATAACTCGGTGATGCCCTTCTGTTGATCTTATTGGCTTGCATTCAGTATGTTGAGTGGACCCATACGAAGCCTAAACCTCAGTTATTTCTTAACTATAAGTTTGCCACCCACTAGACTGGCTGATGACCTCAAACTTATTCTGCTGCTGTATTCACTCTGACTCTAAACAAAGTGCATTGTCAGTCTCGATACCTCCTGTTATGAATGCTGAATGGCTGTGATAATATATGTCCTCAGTGTCAGAAATCATAATTCATATATTCAACCCTTTCAAGTGAAATGCTGGTGCCTCTTTGATAATTTTACGATTATTCACCATACTGTAGATCTTATTAGTGTCTCCGATTGAATATTTTATGCAGGCTTGCTGTATGAGTCTCCACACTGAAATTCATTGAATGTGCAGCTCAAGTCTGAATCCCTGGAAAGCCAGACGGGGGGAATCCCCCAGAGCAGCTAGCCAAGCAACAAGTAGCCCAGCGGATAGTCATTTTTTTACTTTAGGCTCAACTTAAGGAACATCCATCATTAAAAATTCACAACCTATCAATCATAAACATATTCTTCTGTGGACTGCAGGTCCCCGAGGCCCCTTTCCTGCGCTCCTCATGGTTGCATTTCTGTTCAAACAGACTCATAAAGCCGGCACTCTGACCGCATATGGAGCTTTTTCTCCCAGCAGGCTACAGTTGTATGTGCCCTTGTTTATCCCTGCGTTGCTTAGTTAACCCACATGAGCTGAGTCAGGCTCAGCAGGGAATGCACCGGTTTCCCCAACTTTTTTTTTCCATCTCCTCATGCCCAATTTTTTTTTCCTTCCATCCAATACCCTCCTCCCTCCTGTTGATTCTGTTATTGTCATCATTCAGAGGCCAGCAGTCGGTCTCCGGGGTTCTCTGAGCACACTGCTCTCCCCGGGAGCTGCAGGGCAGCCGCGATGCCCCTCCTCACTAAATCACGATGGACAAATACAAAAAAACATATTTTGTTGAAAAATGAATGAGTGGTAGGAGGAACCAGATGCCATTTTCCCTGGAAACCCAATAGTTCACTCATTGTGCTGCTGACTTAATTTTAAGCAACTGAGAGTCTCAGCAGACCTGCAGCTTTCTGGGAGTTTGTTCCGGACATGTGGAACAGAAGAACTGGTCTCTGGTTCTCCATGCTTGGTTTTTACTTTGAGAACAGATAGGAGACCCATCCTGTGGGTTGGGATGGTTCGTAAGGTAGCAGCAGGTCAGACAAACATTTTAAACCCAAACCATTCATTGCTTTATAAACCAACATAAGATAAATTCTTTCTTGGGGAGGAAGCTAGAGTAAAGACCTCAGAACTGGTCTCAAGCTGCTGTCGTGTGATTGACTTTTTGCAGACCTGTGAACACACCGCTAAAATGCATGTACTGCTGATGACTGCATGGACACGCTTTTCCAAATCCTGTTGAGACATACATCCCCGAATCCTTGATAGATTATTCAGTTGACAATAGGCGTATTTCGTAATTGTCTTTAGATGGCTGTTCAGATGTAAGTTTAAATCCAAAACTACATCTAGATTTCTGACGCTGACTTGTAATCGTTCGTCTTTGGCCTGAAAAACAATTACTGAGGAAGTAATTGCTAGAAAATTCTAGCACATCCAGTTTTTGATTTGTTCATTGCACTCATCCAACATTTGTATGGAATTATATTCCCCTGGTGATGTAGCTACGTAGATTTTGTGTGTCGTCTGCATTTTTATGACAGCATACTTTGTTTCTTTCCTAAATTTGAATTAATGGAAGTATATAGATCTTGGACAGAAGAGGCCCCAGAATGGAACCTTGAGGAACACCACATCTCATTTCAGTCCGCTCTGATGTGAAATTAGCTACAGACACAAAGTATACTCGGCCCATCAAGTCGGATTCCAACCAGCAAATTTATGTGCCAGAGAGTTCTACCCAGACTATCTGGGATTGGATGTGTCCTTCTGTTATTTCCATCATAATGCAGTTGTCTGGAAAATCTGTTTTCACCTCAAAATCAAAATCCAACTATGTTGAAGAGAAATAAAAAATTGAACCTTCTGGTTCCGCAAATGCGTGCTGCACCTCTATTGTGTAAGATTTAAAAAAACATAAATTAACTAATTAAAATGTATTAGAAATATCTCCCACAACATGCAGTGTTTATAAGCAAAATATATGTGTTGCATCTATTAACCTGAGCACAAGAATATCCTATTTATTTTTTTCAACTACTGCTATACATTGGCCTTTTTTTAAAAATTTGCAGTTGCAGCGCCAGGCAGGCCTTTGGGATGTTAGATTTGTCAAGCAGTCCTGATCAAAGCAGTCCGCTCGCACACTCAGCACCCATCGCATGTCTACATTTAGCACCACAACTACATAATGTTTGCTGTGCGAAGAAAAGACCTTCAAAAACATCACAGCTTGTCAAACTGGGATGAGATTAATTTTTTAATTTCTTCTCATATCAGAGACTAAGATTTCAGGAAGATAAATTTGAAGACCGATCATTTCATAGTTCACAAGCAGCCGGTGACATTGAGCTCATCCACTATGTCTACTTTTTATAGCATCATTGAAGGAGTGATATGGAAAGAGTTCTGGGCTTTTTGAACACTGTTTTACTTTTACATCCAGGTCCTTTTTTGATCACGTATAACATCACCAGTGTGAACTTCCTTCCTTATGTCTATGTGCCATCCTTCATCTCAGATTCTGGCTCCTATTTGTGTGTGGATAATATTTGAAATGTTTTTCTCCAGACCGATGTGAAATCATTGAACAGGACATTTATTAAATGCTTGCAGGGAGCAGAGTTGAAACACAAGTCATGCGTCAAGGCTACTCAAAGGATTCCTCCTTTGGCTTTGAATTATTTAGTTTTAGGTGTCACAATCTGTGTGCCCCCCTCCTGTATCAGCTCCTCCTGGTCACTTCCACATCACAGAGAGCGAAGGTATGTCTCAATTCCTTGGGCTGCATCCTTAAGGACGCATTCGTTGACAACATACGCGACTCGGCTGTCCCATTACGTCGGCTCCTCCGAATGCGGTCGAGGGACGCAGCCCCCCAGGCGGTGATTTGGAGGACACATCTGATCTGTCCTTCGCGGCCCAGCATATTCCATCGTGCACAGCAGGCTGACGAGGATTATTCAGGACGGAGGCAGTTGAGCCAACACCGGGGAAGAGTTGACTTTTAGGTGTAAGCTGGTGGGATTTTCTTTTGGTAGGGCCAGCCAATCAGTTTCAGCAAACATTCCAGTATGATTCTATGCAAAAAAAAAGGTATCAAACGCGCAGTTAAATATCCATCATTTATTCAGTTTAACATAATAAGAGAATGTTTTATAATTAATCTATATATATATATATATATATATATATATATATATATATATATATATATATATATATATATATATATATATAGTATATAAAATAATATTCAGTATATGACTTAAATACCATTGTAAATATTATAAATATATTACATAAATATCATGAATATAATATATTTGATATATTATTATATTATTTAACCAGAAAATGTTCTTTTCACAGCCTGAAATATATCATGTTCCAGAGGTGAAGCATATCTCTCTAAATTAAATTAAACTAGAAAAGGCATTTCCTGCTGAAAATGCGTTGGAATGCAAAAAGCTGAAAGCTGCACTGAATATTTAAAAATAGCTGAAAATACAGAAAGTTGAAGGGAATTTGAATACATTTGCTGAATATTTAAAAATAGCTGAAAATACAGAAAGTTGAAGGGAATTTGAGTACATTTGCTGAATATTTGAAAATAGCTGAAAATACAGAAAGTTGAAGGGAATTTGAATACATTTGCTGAAATAAAAGATATTAGAAAAGCTGAAATTAATTTGAAATAGTTGAAAATACAGAAATGTGAGAAGCTGAAAGGAATTTCAATAGATTTGCTGAAAAAGCAGAAATGAAAACAGCTGAAATAAATGTGAAATATTGCAAAACAGAAGTTGCAGGAGCTTAAATGAATTTTAAAAAGTACAGAAATAACAAAAGCTGAGATGAATAAAAAGAGGTTTAAAATTGTTTGTAGTAATGTTAGTTGTAATTTGGGTATTAGTACTAGCAGTAGAAGTCGGTTTAGTATCAATAGCAGTAGAAACAGCTGGAATACTGATACTATTAGCCATAGTAGTATTTTTAATAACATTAGTAGTAGTTGTATTAATAGCAGTAGAAATACTAGTAGTATGGTAGTAGAAGTATCAGTTGTAGTTCTACTAGAAGTACTAGTAATATTCGTAGTGGTTATAGTAGTATTTGAAAGAGCAATGCGTATTTCAACGAAACCACTTCATGGTTAAGGTACAGATAATCATTGAGGCTTTTAGTTTGTAATGATGGAATTGGGTGAGGGGGGGTTGGGAGACAGAATGTTTGTTATTCAAACTAAGAAGTTTTTAATTAATAGGCCTCATCACAAACATTACAGTAAAAATTCCCTCCATGGGGCTTTTATTTTGAAATTATTGGATTGGGTGGGGTGGGGGGGTGTAGATAGAGGGAGGGAGGGTGAGAGGGTGAGGAAGGGAGGGGTGGTGAGGAAGAGATAGAGGGAGAGAGAGAGGAGGAGAAATAGACAGACATACTGACTGACTGAGTGATTAACAGTGAGCAGAGGTCAGGGTGGAGGGGGAAGGGGGGGCGAGTGTCTTTATCATATTGGTCTGTTGACAGAAAGCATAGCTGCGTCATGTGACTCCACTAATCAGGTCATAGGAGCAGCTTTGAGCCACAGACAGAGATCCTGCAGCGTGTGAGCGAGTAACCACGACAACGGCGCACCTAATGGATTGGGTGGGGGGGTGTAGATAGAGGGAGGGAGGGTGAGAGGGTGAGGAAGGGAATGGTGGTGAGGAAGAGATAGAGAGGGAGAGGGGAGGAGAATTAGACAGACTGACTGACTGAGTGATTAACAGTGAGCAGAGGTCAGGGTGGAGGGGGGAGGGGGGGCCAGTGTCTTTATTATATTGGTCTGTTGACAGAAAGCATAGCTGCGTCATGTGACTCCACTAATCAGGTCACAAGGAGCAGCTGTGAGTCACAGACAGAGATCCTGCAGCATGTGAGTGCTCGTAACCACGACAACGGCGCACCTGTGATCATTAACGATCTACTGCAAAAGACAGAGACATGGCAGCAAGTTACACAGAATCCACACCTCAAACAAATGGGAACCAGCGCAAAACTATAACAGCTATCTAAAAAATACGGCGTTTGTATGAGACCCAAGACTCTACCGAACGCGTGGATGTGTTTTTATGTCTGTCCGGTAATAAATACGGCTCCTATGGCCGTTTACAAAACGTGTACCTTGTGGATTTTTGTGAGAAATATGTCGGCAGATTTGTATTGGAGCCTATGGGGCTTTTGGCAGAGGTTGTGTCACTCAAACACACCTTGCGCCAAAACTAAAGAACTCTGGGATTCCATGAACACATTAATCCAATCAGCACAACCATACCCTCATTAATCTGAAGAAATTAAGCCTCTAGAGTGTATACTTTGGCTGCAAGGACAAAAGTTCCATACTTTTTTAACCAGATTTCTGCGCTGCCCCACACTCTAGCCTCGAGCTCTCCACTCTAGCAGACGCAATACACACTCATGTAAAAGTCAGAAACGGAGCGAAAAACTAGTGAAACATAATCAGTGATTATGAAAAAAGTACAATAGATATCAAGAAGCAGTTTTTTTCATAAAATAGTTGAGACTTGTGTGAACATTTGAGAGTTGAAATGGTGTCTGTAGCTGAAAGATTGGCGAAGCTGAAAAATCTGAAAGTTGAAGAAGTTGAAGAGGATTTGAAAAGCAAACTCCATTTGAAAACCATGTTAAAATATTAATGATTATTGATTTATATAAATTCAAGCTTAAGAGCTAGAAAGCTGAACATACATAGCCCTCAAGCCAGAAAGAAGCTGAATATTTTAAAATTTGAACGGTTTAAATAGCTGAAAATGGGAAGCAGTTGAAAGGGGGCGCGGAAGAAATAGAATAATAATAATAAGTTTAACTAGAAAAGGCATTTCCTGCTGAAAATGCGTTGGAATGCAAAAAGCTGAAAGCTGAAATGAACTTTTTAAAATAGCTGAAAATACAGAAAGTTGAAGGGAATTTGAATACATTTGCTGAAATTATAGATATTAGAAAAGCTGAAATGAATTTGAAATTGCTGAAAATACAGAAATGGGAGAAGCTGAAAGGAATTTCAATAGATTTGCTGAAAAAGCAGAAATGAAAACAGCTGAAATAAATTTGAAATATTGCAAAAAAATGCAGAAATGAATAGTGAAAAATTGCTGTTGATAGAGGCATAAGAATAGCTGAAATTATTTTAAAGAACTGCTGAAAATACAGGAAGTGGGGAAGCTGAATTTCAATAGATTTTCTAAAAACAGAAGTTGCAGGAGCTTAAATTTGTTTAAAATTGTTTGTAGTAATATTAGTAGTAGTATTAGTTATAATTGTGGTATTAGTAGTACTAGCAGTAATAGTAGGTTTAGTATCAATAGCAGTAGAAACAGCTGTAATACTATTAGCCATAGTCGTATTTGTAATAACATTAGTAGTAGTTGTAGTATTAATAGCAGTAGAAATACTAGTAGTATGGTAGTAGAAGTATCAGTTGTAGTACTAGAAGTACGAGTAATATTCGTAGTGGGAGACAGAATGTTTGTTATTCAAACTAAGAAGTTTTTAATTAATAGGCCTCATCACAAACATTACAGTAAAAATTCCCTCCATGTGGCTTTTATTTTGAAATTATTGGATTGGGTGGGTTGGGGGGGTGTAGATAGAGGGAGGGAGGGTGAGAGGGTGAGGAAGGGAGGGGTGGTGAGGAAGAGATTGAGGGAGAGAGAGAGGAGGAGAAATAGACAGACATACTGACTGACTGAGTGATTAACAGTGAGAAGAGGTCAGGGTGGAGGGGGGAGGGGGGGGCGAGTGTCTTTATCATATTGGTCTGTTGACAGAAAGCATAGCTGCGTCATGTGACTCCACTAATCAGGTCATAGGAGCAGCTTTGAGCCACAGACAGAGATCCTGCAGCGTGTTTACGAGTAACCACGGCAACGGCGCACCTATTGGATTGGGTGGGGTGGGGGGGTGTAGATAGAGGGAGGGAGGGTGAGAGGGTGAGGAAGGGAATGGTGGTGAGGAAGAGAGGGAGAGGGGAGGAGAATTAGACAGACTGACTGACTGAGAGTGATTAACAGTAAGTAGAGGTCAGGGTGGAGGGGGGAGGGGGGGCCAGTGTCTTTATCATATTGGTCTGTTGACAGAAAGCATAGCTGCGTCATGTGACTCCACTAATCAGGTCATAGGAGCGAGCAGCTGTGAGTCACACACAGATCCTGCAGCGTGTGAGTGCTCGTAACCACGACAACACCGCACCTGTGCGGCTGCAAAAGGGGAGACATGGCAGCAAGTTACACAGAATCCACACCTCAGACAAATGGGAACCAGCGAAAAACTATAACAGCTATCTAAAAAATACGGCGTTTGTATGAGACCCAGGACTCTACCGAACGCGTGGAAGTGCTTTTTATGTCTGTCCGGTAATAAATACGGCTCCTATGGCCGTTTACAAAACGTGTACCTTGTGGATTTTTGTGAGAAATATGTCGGCAGATTTGTATTGGAGCCTATGGGGCTTTTGCCAGAGGTTGTGTCACTCAAACACTCCTTGCGCCAAAACTAAAAAACTCTGGGATTCCATGAACACATTAATCCAATCAGCACAACCATACCCTCATTAATCTGAAGAAATGAAGCCTCTAGAGTGTATACTTTGGCTGCAAGGACAGAAGTTCCATACTTTTTTAACCAGATTTCTGCGATGCCCCACACTCTAGCCTCGAGCTCTCCACTCTAGCAGACGCAATACACACTCATGTAAAAGTCAGAAACGGAGCGAAAAACTAGTGAAACATAATCAGTGATTATGAAAAAAGTACAATAGATATCAAGAAGCAGTTTTTTTCGTAAAATAGTTGAGACTTGTGTGAACATTTGAGAGTTGAAATGGTGTCTGTAGCTGAAAGATTGGCGAAGCTGAAAAATCTGAAAGTTGAAGAAGTTGAAGAGGATTTGAAAAGCAAACTCCATTTGAAAACCATGTTAAAATATTAATGATTATTGATTTATATAAATTCAAGCTTAAGAGCTAGAAAGCTGAACATACATAGCCCTCAAGCCAGAAAGAAGCTGAATATTTTAAAATTTGAACGGTTTAAATAGCTGAAAATGGGAAGCAGTTGAAAGGGGGCGCGGAAGAAATATAATAACTAGAAAAAGCATTTCCTGCTGAAAATGCGTTGGAATGCAAAAAGCTGAAAGCTGCACTGAATATTTAAAAATAGCTGAAAATACAGAAAGTTGAAGGGAATTTGAATACATTTGCTGAATATTTAAAAATAGCTGAAAATACAGAAAGTTGAAGGGAATTTGAGTACATTTGCTGAATATTTGAAAATAGCTGAAAATACAGAAAGTTGAAGGGAATTTGAATACATTTGCTGAAATAAAAGATATTAGAAAAGCTGAAATTAATTTGAAATAGTTGAAAATACAGAAATGGGAGAAGCTGAAAGGAATTTCAATAGATTTGCTGAAAAAGCAGAAATGAAAACAGCTGAAATAAATGTGAAATATTGCAAAACAGAAGTTGCAGGAGCTTAAATGAATTTTAAAAAGTACAGAAATAACAAAAGCTGAGATGAATAAAAAGAGGTTTAAAATTGTTTGTAGTAATGTTAGTTGTAATTTGGGTATTAGTACTAGCAGTAGAAGTCGGTTTAGTATCAATAGCAGTAGAAACAGCTGGAATACTGATACTATTAGCCATAGTAGTATTTTTAATAACATTAGTAGTAGTTGTATTAATAGCAGTAGAAATACTAGTAGTATGGTAGTAGAAGTATCAGTTGTAGTTCTACTAGAAGTACTAGTAATATTCGTAGTGGTTATAGTAGTATTTGAAAGAGCAATGCGTATTTCAACGAAACCGCTTCATGGTTAAGGTACAGATAATCATTCAGGCTTTTAGTTTGTAATGATGGAATTGGGTGAGGGGGGGTTGGGAGACAGAATGTTTGTTATTCAAACTAAGAAGTTTTTAATTAATAGGCCTCATCACAAACATTACAGTAAAAATTCCCTCCATGTGGCTTTTATTTTGAAATTATTGGATTGGGTGGGTTGGGGGGGTGTAGATAGAGGGAGGGAGGGTGAGAGGGTGAGGAAGGGAGGGGTGGTGAGGAAGAGATAGAGGGAGAGAGAGAGGAGGAGAAATAGACAGACATACTGACTGACTGAGTGATTAACAGTGAGAAGAGGTCAGGGTGGAGGGGGGAGGGGGGGCGAGTGTCTTTATCATATTGGTCTGTTGACAGAAAGCATAGCTGCGTCATGTGACTCCACTAATCACGTCATTGGAGCAGCTGTGAGTCACACACAGAGATACTGCAGCGTGTTTACGAGTAACCACGGCAACGGCGCACCTATTGAATTGGGTGGGGTGGGGGGGTGTAGATAGAGGGAGGGAGGGTGAGAGGGTGAGGAAGGGAATGGTGGTGAGGAAGAGAGGGAGAGGGGAGGAGAATTAGACTGACTGACTGACTGAGAGTGATTAACAGTAAGTAGAGGTCAGGGTGGAGGGGGGAGGGGGGCTAGTGTCTTTATCATATTGGTCTGTTGACAGAAAGCATAGCTGCGTCATGTGACTCCACTAATCAGGTCACAAGGAGCAGCTTTGAGCCACAGACAGAGATCCTGCAGCGTGTGAGCGAGTAACCACGACAACGGCGCACCTATTGGATTGGGTGGGGTGGGGGGGTGTAGATAGAGGGAGGGAGGGTGAGAGGGTGAGGAAGGGAATGGTGGTGAGGAAGAGAGAGAGGGAGAGGGGAGGAGAATTAGACAGACTGACTGACTGACTGAGTGATTAACAGTGAGAAGAGGTCAGGGTGGAGGGGGGAGGGGGGGCGAGTGTCTTTATCATATTGGTCTGTTGACAGAAAGCATAGCTGCGTCATGTGACTCCACTAATCAGGTCATAGGAGCGAGCAGCTGTGAGCCACAGACAGATCCTGCAGCATGTGAGTGCTCGTAACCACGACAACGGCGCACCTGTGATCATTAACGATCTGCTGCAAAAGACAGAGACATGGCAGCGAGTTACACAGAATCCACACCTCACACAAATGGGAACCAGCGCAAAACTATAACAGCTATCTAAAAAATACGGCGTTTGTATGAGACCCAAGACTCTACCGAACGCGTGGATGTGTTTTTATGTCTGTCCGGTAATAAATACGGCTCCTATGGCCGTTTACAAAACGTGTACCTTGTGGATTTTTGTGAGAAATATGTCGGCAGATTTGTATTGGAGCCTATGGGGCTTTTGGCAGAGGTTGTGTCACTCAAACACTCCTTGCGCCAAAACTAAAGAACTCTGGGATTCCATGAAAGCATTAATCCAATCAGCACAACCATGTCCTCATTAATCTGAAGAAATGAAGCCTCTAGGGTGTATACTTTGGCTGCAAGGACAGAAGTTCCATATTTTTTTAACCAGATTCCTGCGATGCCCCACACTCTAGCCTGCGAGGTCCCGCCTCTAGCAGACGCAATACACACTCATGTAAAAGTCAGAAACGGAGCGAAGAACTAGTGAAACATAATCCGTCATTATAAAAAAAGTACAATAGATATGAAGAAGCAGTTTTTTTCATAAAATAGTTGAGACTTGTGTGAACATTTGAGAGTTGAAATGGTGTCTGTAGCTGAAAGATTTGCGAAGCTGAAAAATCTGAAAGTTGAAGAAGTTGAAGAGGATTTAAACACGATCTCCATAGGAAAACCATTAGACGAAATATTCATGATTACTGATTTATATAAATTCAAGCTTAAGAGGTAGAAAGCTGAACATACATAGCCCTCAAGCCAGAAATAAGCTGAATATTTTAAAATTTGAACGGTTTAAATAGCTGAAAATGGGAAGCAGTTGAAAGGTGGCACGGAAGAAATAGAATAAGAATAAGTTGAAATAAAGATTAGAAGAACAATACTTGGAATGCTTAAAGCATTCCAACTAATAAAGATTAGAAGAACAATACTTGGAATGCTTAAAGCATTCCAACTAATAACTAGAAAAGGCATTTCCTGCTGAAAATGCGTTGGAATGCAAAAAGCTGAAAGCTGCACTGAATATTTAAAAATAGCTGAAAATACAGAAAGTTGAAGGGAAATTGAATACATTTGCTGAAAAGCTGAAATGAATTTGAAATTGCTGAAAATACAGAAATGGGAGAAGCTGAAAGGAATTTCAATAGATGTGCTGAAAAAGCAGAAATGAAAACAGCTGAAATAAATTTGAAATATTGCAAAAAAATACAGAAATGAATATTAAGAAATTGCTGTTGATAGAGGCATAAGAATAGCTGAAATTATTTTAAAGAACTGCTGAAAATACAGGAAGTGGGGAAGCTGAATTTCAATAGATTTTCTAAAAACAGAAGTTGCAGGAGCTTAAATTTGTTTAAAATTGTTTGTAGTAATATTAGTAGTAGTATTAGTTATAATTGTGGTATTAGTAGTACTAGCAGTATAAGCAGTAATAGTAGGTTTAGTATCAATAGCAGTAGAAACAGCTGTAATACTATTAGCCATAGTAGTATTTGTAATAACATTAGTAGTAGTTGTAGTATTAATAGCAGTAGAAATACTAGTAGTATGGTAGTAGAAGTATCAGTTGTAGTACTAGAAGTACGAGTAATATTCGTAGTGGGAGACAGAATGTTTGTTATTCACACTTAAAAGTTTTTAATTAATAGGCCTCATCACAGACATTACAGTAAAAATTCCCTCCATGGGGCTTTTATTTTGAAATTATTGGATTGGGTGGGTTGGGGGGGTGTAGATAGAGGGAGGGAGGGTGAGAGGGTGAGGAAGGGAGGGGTGGTGAGGAAGAGATAGAGAGGGAGAGGGGAGGAGAATTAGACAGACTGACTGACTGAGTGATTAACATTGAGAAGAGGTCAGGGTGGAGGGGGGAGGGGGGCGAGTGTCTTTATCATATTGGTCTGTTGACAGAAAGCATAGCTGCGTCATGTGACTCCACTAATCAGCTCATAGGAGCAGCTTTGAGTCACAGACAGATCCTGCAGCGTGTGAGCGAGTAACCACGACAACGGCGCACCTATTGGATTGGGTGGGGTGGGGGGGTGTAGATAGAGGGAGGGAGGGTGAGAGGGTGAGGAAGGGAATGGTGGTGAGGAAGAGAGAGAGGGAGAGAGAGAGGAGGAGAATTAGACATACTGACTGACTGAGTGATTAACAGTGAGAAGAGGTCAGGGTGGAGGGGGGAGGGGGGGCCAGTGTCTTTATCATATTGGTCTGTTGACAGAAAGCATAGCTGCGTCATGTGACTCCACTAATCAGGTCATAGAAGCAGCTGTGAGCCACAGACAGATCCTGCAGCGTGTGAGTGCTCGTAACCACGACAACACCGCACCTGTGCGGCTGCAAAAGGGGAGACATGGCAGCAAGTTACACAGAATCCACACCTCAGACAAATGGGAACCAGCGAAAAACTATAACAGCTATCTAAAAAATACGGCGTTTGTATGAGACCCAGGACTCTACCGAACGCGTGGAAGTGCTTTTTATGTCTGTCCGGTAATAAATACGGCTCCTATGGCCGTTTACAAAACGTGTACCTTGTGGATTTTTGTGAGAAATATGTCGGCAGATTTGTATTGGAGCCTATGGGGCTTTTGCCAGAGGTTGTGTCACTCAAACACTCCTTGCGCCAAAACTAAAAAACTCTGGGATTCCATGAACACATTAATCCAATCAGCACAACCATACCCTCATTAATCTGAAGAAATGAAGCCTCTAGAGTGTATACTTTGGCTGCAAGGACAGAAGTTCCATACTTTTTTAACCAGATTTCTGCGATGCCCCACACTCTAGCCTCGAGCTCTCCACTCTAGCAGACGCAATACACACTCATGTAAAAGTCAGAAACGGAGCGAAAAACTAGTGAAACATAATCAGTGATTATGAAAAAAGTACAATAGATATCAAGAAGCAGTTTTTTTCGTAAAATAGTTGAGACTTGTGTGAACATTTGAGAGTTGAAATGGTGTCTGTAGCTGAAAGATTGGCGAAGCTGAAAAATCTGAAAGTTGAAGAAGTTGAAGAGGATTTGAAAAGCAAACTCCATTTGAAAACCATGTTAAAATATTAATGATTATTGATTTATATAAATTCAAGCTTAAGAGCTAGAAAGCTGAACATACATAGCCCTCAAGCCAGAAAGAAGCTGAATATTTTAAAATTTGAACGGTTTAAATAGCTGAAAATGGGAAGCAGTTGAAAGGGGGCGCGGAAGAAATATAATAATAATAATAACTAGAAAAGGCATTTCCTGCTGAAAATGCGTTGGAATGCAAAAAGCTGAAAGCTGCACTGAATATTTAAAAATAGCTGAAAATACAGAAAGTTGAAGGGAATTTGAATACATTTGCTGAATATTTAAAAATAGCTGAAAATACAGAAAGTTGAAGGGAATTTGAGTACATTTGCTGAATATTTGAAAATAGCTGAAAATACAGAAAGTTGAAGGGAATTTGAATACATTTGCTGAAATAAAAGATATTAGAAAAGCTGAAATTAATTTGAAATAGTTGAAAATACAGAAATGGGAGAAGCTGAAAGGAATTTCAATAGATTTGCTGAAAAAGCAGAAATGAAAACAGCTGAAATAAATGTGAAATATTGCAAAACAGAAGTTGCAGGAGCTTAAATGAATTTTAAAAAGTACAGAAATAACAAAAGCTGAGATGAATAAAAAGAGGTTTAAAATTGTTTGTAGTAATGTTAGTTGTAATTTGGGTATTAGTACTAGCAGTAGAAGTCGGTTTAGTATCAATAGCAGCAGAAACAGCTGGAATACTGATACTATTAGCCATAGTAGTATTTTTAATAACATTAGTAGTAGTTGTATTAATAGCAGTAGAAATACTAGTAGTATGGTAGTAGAAGTATCAGTTGTAGTTCTACTAGAAGTACTAGTAATATTCGTAGTGGTTATAGTAGTATTTGAAAGAGCAATGCGTATTTCAACGAAACCACTTCATGGTTAAGGTACAGATAATCATTGAGGCTTTTAGTTTGTAATGATGGAATTGGGTGAGGGGGGGTTGGGAAACAGAATGTTTGTTATTCAAACTAAGAAGTTTTTAATTAATAGGCCTCATCACAAACATTACAGTAAAAATTCCCTCCATGGGGCTTTTATTTTGAAATTATTGGATTGGGTGGGGTGGGGGGGTGTAGATAGAGGGAGGGAGGGTGAGAGGGTGAGGAAGGGAGGGGTGGTGAGGAAGAGATAGAGGGAGAGAGAGAGGAGGAGAAATAGACAGACATACTGACTGACTGAGTGATTAACAGTGAGAAGAGGTCAGGGTGGAGGGGGGAGGGGGGGCCAGTGTCTTTATCATATTGGTCTGTTGACAGAAAGCATAGCTGCGTCATGTGACTCCACTAATCAGGTCACAAGGAGCAGCTGTGAGCCACAGACAGATCCTGCAGCGTGTGAGTGCTCGTAACCACGACAACGCCGCACCTGTGCGGCTGCAAGAGGGCAGACACAGAACAGCAAGTTACACAGAATCCACACCTCAAACAAATGGGAACCAGCGAAAAACTATAACAGCTATCTAAAAAATACGGCGTTTGTATGAGACCCAAGACTCTACCGAACGCGTGGATGTGCTTTTTTTGTCTGTCCGGTAATAAATACGGCTCCTATGGCCGTTTACAAAACGTGTACCTTGTGGATTTTTGTGAGAAATATGTCGGCAGATTTGTATTGGAGCCTATGGGGCTTTTGGCAGAGGTTGTGTCACTCAAACACTCCTTGCGCCAAAACTAAAAAACTCTGGGATTCCATGAACACATTAATCCAATCAGCACAACCATACCCTCATTAATCTGAAGAAATGAAGCCTCTAGAGTGTATACTTTGGCTGCAAGGACAGAAGTTCCATACTTTTTTAACCAGATTTCTGCGCTGCCCCACACTCTAGCCTGCGAGGTCCCGCCTCTAGCAGACGCAATACACACTCATGTAAAAGTCAGAAACGGAGCGAAGAACTAGTGAAACATAATCAGTGATTATAAAAAAAGTACAATAGATATGAAGAAGCAGTTTTTTTCATAAAATAGTTGAGACTTGTGTGAACATTTGAGAGTTGAAATGGTGTCTGTAGCTGAAAGATTTGCGAAGCTGAAAAATCTGAAAGTTGAAGAAGTTGAAGAGGATTTAAACACGATCTCCATAGGAAAACCATTAGACGAAATATTCATGATTACTGATTTATATAAATTCAAGCTTAAGAGGTAGAAAGCTGAACATACATAGCCCTCAAGCCAGAAAGGAGCTGAATATTTTAATATTTGAACGGTTTAAATAGCTGAAAATGGGAAGCAGTTGAAAGGTGGCACGGAAGAAATAGAATAAGAATAAGTTGAAATAAAGATTAGAAGAACAATACTTGGAATGCTTAAAGCATTCCAACTAATAATAATAATAATAAGTTGAATAAAGATTAGAAGAACAATACTTGGAATGCTTAAAGCATTCCAACTAACTAGAAAAAGCATTTCCTGCTGAAAATGCGTTGGAATGCAAAAAGCTGAAAGCTGCACTGAATATTTAAAAATAGCTGAAAATACAGAAAGTTGAAGGGAATTTGAATACATTTGCTGAATATTTAAAAATAGCTGAAAATACAGAAAGTTGAAGGGAATTTGAATACATTTGCTGAAATAAAAGATATTAGAAAAGCTGAAATTAATTTGAAATAGTTGAAAATACAGAAATGGGAGAAGCTGAAAGGAATTTCAATAGATTTGCTGAAAAAGCAGAAATGAAAACAGCTGAAATAAATGTGAAATATTGCAAAACAGAAGTTGCAGGAGCTTAAATGAATTTTAAAAAGTACAGAAATAACAAAAGCTGAGATGAATAAAAAGAGGTTTAAAATTGTTTGTAGTAATGTTAGTTGTAATTTGGGTATTAGTACTAGCAGTAGAAGTCGGTTTAGTATCAATAGCAGTAGAAACAGCTGGAATACTGATACTATTAGCCATAGTAGTATTTTTAATAACATTAGTAGTAGTTGTATTAATAGCAGTAGAAATACTAGTAGTATGGTAGTAGAAGTATCAGTTGTAGTTCTACTGAGGTACTAGTAATATTCGTAGTGGTTATAGTAGTATTTGAAAGAGCAATGCGTATTTCAACGAAACCGCTTCATGGTTAAGGTACAGATAATCATTGAGGCTTTTAGTTTGTAATGATGGAATTGGGTGAGGGGGGGTTGGGAGACAGAATGTTTGTTATTCAAACTAAGAAGTTTTTAATTAATAGGCCTCATCACTAACATTACAGTAAAAATTCCCTCCATGTGGCTTTTATTTTGAAATTATTGGATTGGGTGGGTTGGGGGGGTGTAGATAGAGGGAGGGAGGGTGAGAGGGTGAGGAAGGGAGGGGTGGTGAGGAAGAGATAGAGGGAGAGGAGGAGAAATAGACATACTGACTGACTGAGTGATTAACAGTGAGAAGAGGTCAGGGTGGAGGGGGGAGGGGGGGCGAGTGTCTTTATCATATTGGTCTGTTGACAGAAAGCATAGCTGCGTCATGTGACTCCACTAATCAGGTCATAGAAGCAGCTGTGAGTCACACACAGAGATACTGCAGCGTGTTTACGAGTAACCACGGCAACGGCGCACCTATTGCATTGGGTGGGGTGGGGGGGTGTAGATAGAGGGAGGGAGGGTGAGAGGGTGAGGAAGGGAATGGTGGTGAGGAAGAGAGGGACAGGGGAGGAGAATTAGACTGACTGACTGACTGAGAGTGATTAACAGTAAGTAGAGGTCAGGGTGGAGGGGGGAGGGGGGGCGAGTGTCTTTATCATATTGGTCTGTTGACAGAAAGCATAGCTGCGTCATGTGACTCCACTAATCAGGTCACAAGGAGCAGCTGTGAGTCACAGACAGATCCTGCAGCGTGTGAGTGCTCGTAACCACGACAACGCCGCACCTGTGCTCATTAACGATCTGCTGCAAAAGACAGAGACATGGCAGCAAGTTACACAGAATCCACACCTCACACAAATGAGAACCAGCGCAAAACTATAACAGCTATCTAAAAAATACGGCGTTTGTATGAGACCCAAGACTCTACCGAACGCGTGGATGTGCTTTTTATGTCTGTCCGGTAATAAATACGGCTCCTATGGCCGTTTACAAAACGTGTACCTTGTGGATTTTTGTGAGAAATATGTCGGCAGATTTGTATTGGAGCCTATGGGGCTTTTGGCAGAGGTTGTGTCACTCAAACACTCGTTGCGCCAAAACTAAAAAACTCTGGGATTCCATGAACACATTAATCCAATCAGCACAACCATACCCTCATTAATCTGAAGAAATGAAGCCTCTAGAGTGTATACTTTGGCTGCAAGGACAGAAGTTCCATACTTTTTTAACCAGATTTCTGCGCTGCTTCACCCTCTAGCCCGCGAGGTCCCCCTCTAGCAGACGCAATACACACTCATGTAAAAGTCAGAAACGGAGCGAAGAACTAGTGAAACATAATCAGTGATTATGAAAAAAGTACAATAGATATCAAGAAGCAGTTTTTTTCATAAAATAGTTTAGACCTGTGTCAACATTTGAAAGTTTAAATGGTGTCTGTAGCTTAAAGATTCGCGAAGCTGAAAAATCTGAAAGTTGAAGAAGTTGAAGACGATTTGAAAAGCAAACTCCATTTGAAAACCATGTTAAAATATTAATGATTATTGATTTATATAAATTCAAGCTTAAGAGGTAGAAAGCTGAACATACATAGCCCTCAAGCCAGAAATAAGCTGAATATTTTAAAATTTGAACGGTTTAAATAGCTGAAAATGGGAAGCAGTTGAAAGGGGGCGCGGAAGAAATAGAATAATAATAATAAGTTTAACTAGAAAAGGCATTTCCTGCTGAAAATGCGTTGGAATGCAAAAAGCTGAAAGCTGCACTGAATATTTGAAAATAGCTGAAAATACAGAAAGTTGAAGGGAATTTGAATACATTTGCTGAAAAGCTGAAATGAATTTGAAATTGCTGAAAATACAGAAATGGGAGAAGCTGAAAGGAATCAATAGATTTGCTGAAAAAGCAGAAATGAAAACAGCTGAAATAAATTTGAAATATTGCAAAAAAATACAGAAATGAATATTAAAAAATTGCTGTTGATAGAGGCATAAGAATAGCTGAAATTATTTTAAAGAACTGCTGAAAATACAGGAAGTGGGGAAGCTGAATTTCAATAGATTTTCTAAAAACAGAAGTTGCAGGAGCTTAAATTTGTTTAAAATTGTTTGTAGTAATATTAGTAGTAGTATTAGTTATAATTGTGGTATTAGTAGTACTAGCAGTATAAGCAGTAATAGTAGGTTTAGTATCAATAGCAGTAGAAACAGCTGGAATACTATTAGCCATAGTAGTATTTCTTAATAACATTAGTAGTAGTTGTAGTATTAATAGCAGTAGAAATACTAGTAGTATGGTAGTAGAAGTATCAGTTGTAGTACTAGAAGTACGAGTAATATTCGTAGTGGGAGACAGAATGTTTGTTATTCACACTTAAAAGTTTTTAATTAATAGGCCTCATCACAGACATTACAGTAAAAATTCCCTCCATGGGGCTTTTATTTTGAAATTATTGGATTGGGTGGGGTGGGGGGGAGTAGATAGAGGGAGGGAGGGTGAGAGGGTGAGGAAGGGAGGGGTGGTGAGGAAGAGATAGAGGGAGAGAGAGAGAGAGGAGAAATAGACAGACATACTGACTGAGAGTGATTAACAGTGAGCAGAGGTCAGGGTGGAGGGGGGAGGGGGGGCCAGTGTCTTTATTATATTGGTCTGTTGACAGAAAGCATAGCTGCGTCATGTGACTCCACTAATCAGGTCACAAGGAGCAGCTGTGAGTCACAGACAGATCCTGCAGCGTGTGAGTGCTCGTAACCACGACAACGGCGCACCTGTGATCATTAACGATCTACTGCAAAAGACAGAGACATGGCAGCAAGTTACACAGAATCCACACCTCAAACAAATGGGAACCAGCGCAAAACTATAACAGCTATCTAAAAAATACGGCGTTTGCATGAGACCCAAGACTCTACCAAACGCGTGGATGTGTTTTTATGTCTGTCCGGTAATAAATACGGCTCCTATGGCCGTTTACAAAACGTGTACCTTGTGGATTTTTGTGAGAAATATGTCGGCAGATTTGTATTGGAGCCTATGGGGCTTTTGGCAGAGGTTGTGTCACTCAAACACACCTTGCGCCAAAACTAAAGAACTCTGGGATTCCATGAACACATTAATCCAATCAGCACAACCATACCCTCATTAATCTGAAGAAATGAAGCCTCTAGAGTGTATACTTTGGCTGCAAGGACAAAAGTTCCATACTTTTTTAACCAGATTTCTGCGCTGCCCCACACTCTAGCTCTCGAGCTCTCCACTCTAGCAGACGCAATACACACTCATGTAAAAGTCAGAAACGGAGCGAAAAACTAGTGAAACATAATCAGTGATTATGAAAAAAGTACAATAGATATCAAGAAGCAGTTTTTTTCATAAAATAGTTTAGACCTGTGTCAACATTTGAAAGTTTAAATGGTGTCTGTAGCTTAAAGATTCGCGAAGCTGAAAAATCTGAAAGTTGAAGAAGTTGAAGACGATTTGAAAAGCAAACTCCATTTGAAAACCATGTTAAAATATTAATGATTATTGATTTATATAAATTCAAGCTTAAGAGGTAGAAAGCTGAACATACATAGCCCTCAAGCCAGAAATAAGCTGAATATTTTAAAATTTGAACGGTTTAAATAGCTGAAAATGGGAAGCAGTTGAAAGGGGGCGCGGAAGAAATAGAATAATAATAATAAGTTTAACTAGAAAATGCATTTCCTGCTGAAAATGCGTTGGAATGCAAAAAGCTGAAAGCTGAAATGAATATTTAAAAATAGCTGAAAATACAGAAAGTTGAAGGGAATTTGAATACATCTGAACTTACAGATATTAGAAAAGCTGAAATTAATTTGAAATTGCTGAAAATACAGAAATGGGAGAAGCTGAAAGGAATTTCAATAGATTTGCTGAAAAAGCAGAAATGAAAACAGCTGAAATAAATTTGAAATATTGCAAAAAAATACAGAAATGAATATTAAAAAATTGCTGTTGATAGAGGCATAAGAATAGCTGAAATTATTTTAAAGAACTGCTGAAAATACAGGAAGTGGGGAAGCTGAATTTCAATAGATTTTCTAAAAACAGAAGTTGCAGGAGCTTAAATTTGTTTAAAATTGTTTGTAGTAATATTAGTAGTAGTATTAGTTATAATTGTGGTATTAGTAGTACTAGCAGTAATAGTAGGTTTAGTATCAATAGCAGTAGAAACAGCTGTAATACTATTAGCCATAGTCGTATTTGTAATAACATTAGTAGTAGTTGTAGTATTAATAGCAGTAGAAATACTAGTAGTATGGTAGTAGAAGTATCAGTTGTAGTACTAGAAGTACGAGTAATATTCGTAGTGGGAGACAGAATGTTTGTTATTCAAACTAAGAAGTTTTTAATTAATAGGCCTCATCACAAACATTACAGTAAAAATTCCCTCCATGTGGCTTTTATTTTGAAATTATTGGATTGGGCGGGTTGGGGGGGTGTAGATAGAGGGAGGGAGGGTGAGAGGGTGAGGAAGGGAGGGGTGGTGAGGAAGAGATAGAGGGAGAGAGAGAGGAGGAGAAATAGACAGACATACTGACTGACTGAGTGATTAACAGTAAGAAGAGGTCAGGGTGGAGGGGGGAGGGGGGGCGAGTGTCTTTATCATATTGGTCTGTTGACAGAAAGCATAGCTGCGTCATGTGACTCCACTAATCAGGTCATTGGAGCAGCTGTGAGTCACACACAGAGATACTGCAGCGTGTTTACGAGTAACCACGGCAACGGCGCACGTATTGCATTGGGTGGGGTGGGGGGGTGTAGATAGAGGGAGGGAGGGTGAGAGGGTGAGGAAGGGAATGGTGGTGAGGAAGAGAGGGAGAGGGGAGGAGAATTAGACTGACTGACTGACTGAGAGTGATTAACAGTAAGTAGAGGTCAGGGTGGAGGGGGGAGGGGGGAGGGGGGGCTAGTGTCTTTATCATATTGGTCTGTTGACAGAAAGCATAGCTGCGTCATGTGACTCCACTAATCAGGTCATAGGAGCGAGCAGCTGTGAGTCACAGACAGATCCTGCAGCATGTGAGTGCTCGTAACCACGACAACGGCGCACCTGTGCTCATTAACGGCTGCAAAATGCAGAGACATGGCAGCAAGTTACACAGAATCCACACCTCACACAAATGAGAACCAGCGCAAAACTATAACAGCTATCTAAAAAATACGGCGTTTGTATGAGACCCAAGACTCTACCGAACGCGTGGATGTGCTTTTTATGTCTGTCCGGTAATAAATACGGCTCCTATGGCCGTTTACAAAACGTGTACCTTGTGGATTTTTGTGAGAAATATGTCGGCAGATTTGTATTGGAGCCTATGGGGCTTTTGGCAGAGGTTGTGTCACTCAAACACTCCTTGCGCCAAAACTAAAAAACTCTGGGATTCCATGAACACATTAATCCAATCAGCACAACCATACCCTCATTAATCTGAAGAAATGAAGCCTCTAGAGTGTATACTTTGGCTGCAAGGACAGAAGTTCCATACTTTTTTAACCAGATTTCTGCGCTGCCCCACACTCTAGCCCTGGAGCTCTCCACTCTAGCAGACGCAATACACACTCATGTAAAAGTCAGAAACGGAGCGAAAAACTAGTGAAACATAATCAGTGATTATGAAAAAAGTACAATAGATATCAAGAAGCAGTTTTTTTCATAAAATAGTTGAGACTTGTGTGAACATTTGAGAGTTGAAATGGTGTCTGTAGCTGAAAGATTCGCGAAGCTGAAAAATCTGAAAGTTGAAGAAGTTTAGGAGGATTTGAAAGCAAACTCCATTTGAAAACCATGTTAAAATATTAATGATTATTGATTTATATAAATTCAAGCATAAGAGGTAGAAAGCTGAAAAGTCATAGCCCTCAAGCCAGAAAGGAGCTGAACATTTTAATATTTGAACGGTTTAAATAGCTGAAAGTGTGAAGGAGTTGAAAGGTGCCGCGGAAGAAATAGAAGAAGCTGAAGAATAAAGATTCGAAGAACAATACTTGGAATGCATCGTTAATGCATTCCAACAATAAAGATTAGAAGAACAATACTTGGAATGCTTAAAGCATTCCAACTAACTAGAAAAGGCATTTCCTGCTGAAAATGCGTTGGAATGCAAAAAGCTGAAAGCTGCACTGAATATTTAAAAATAGCTGAAAATACAGAAAGTTGAAGGGAAATTGAATACATTTGCTGAAAAGCTGAAATGAATTTGAAATTGCTGAAAATACAGAAATGGGAGAAGCTGAAAGGAATTTCAATAGATGTGCTGAAAAAGCAGAAATGAAAACAGCTGAAATAAATTTGAAATATTGCAAAAAAATACAGAAATGAATATTAAGAAATTGCTGTTGATAGAGGCATAAGAATAGCTGAAATTATTTTAAAGAACTGCTGAAAATACAGGAAGTGGGGAAGCTGAATTTCAATAGATTTTCTAAAAACAGAAGTTGCAGGAGCTTAAATTTGTTTAAAATTGTTTGTAGTAATATTAGTAGTAGTATTAGTTATAATTGTGGTATTAGTAGTACTAGCAGTATAAGCAGTAATAGTAGGTTTAGTATCAATAGCAGTAGAAACAGCTGTAATACTATTAGCCATAGTAGTATTTGTAATAACATTAGTAGTAGTTGTAGTATTAATAGCAGTAGAAATACTAGTAGTATGGTAGTAGAAGTATCAGTTGTAGTACTAGAAGTACGAGTAATATTCGTAGTGGGAGACAGAATGTTTGTTATTCACACTTAAAAGTTTTTAATTAATAGGCCTCATCACAGACATTACAGTAAAAATTCCCTCCATGGGGCTTTTATTTTGAAATTATTGGATTGGGTGGGTTGGGGGGGTGTAGATAGAGGGAGGGAGGGTGAGAGGGTGAGGAAGGGAGGGGTGGTGAGGAAGAGATAGAGAGGGAGAGGGGAGGAGAATTAGACAGACTGACTGACTGAGTGATTAACATTGAGAAGAGGTCAGGGTGGAGGGGGGAGGGGGGCGAGTGTCTTTATCATATTGGTCTGTTGACAGAAAGCATAGCTGCGTCATGTGACTCCACTAATCAGCTCATAGGAGCAGCTTTGAGTCACAGACAGATCCTGCAGCGTGTGAGCGAGTAACCACGACAACGGCGCACCTATTGGATTGGGTGGGGTGGGGGGGTGTAGATAGAGGGAGGGAGGGTGAGAGGGTGAGGAAGGGAATGGTGGTGAGGAAGAGAGAGAGGGAGAGAGAGAGGAGGAGAATTAGACATACTGACTGACTGAGTGATTAACAGTGAGAAGAGGTCAGGGTGGAGGGGGGAGGGGGGGCCAGTGTCTTTATCATATTGGTCTGTTGACAGAAAGCATAGCTGCGTCATGTGACTCCACTAATCAGGTCATAGAAGCAGCTGTGAGCCACAGACAGATCCTGCAGCGTGTGAGTGCTCGTAACCACGACAACACCGCACCTGTGCGGCTGCAAAAGGGGAGACATGGCAGCAAGTTACACAGAATCCACACCTCAGACAAATGGGAACCAGCGAAAAACTATAACAGCTATCTAAAAAATACGGCGTTTGTATGAGACCCAGGACTCTACCGAACGCGTGGAAGTGCTTTTTATGTCTGTCCGGTAATAAATACGGCTCCTATGGCCGTTTACAAAACGTGTACCTTGTGGATTTTTGTGAGAAATATGTCGGCAGATTTGTATTGGAGCCTATGGGGCTTTTGCCAGAGGTTGTGTCACTCAAACACTCCTTGCGCCAAAACTAAAAAACTCTGGGATTCCATGAACACATTAATCCAATCAGCACAACCATACCCTCATTAATCTGAAGAAATGAAGCCTCTAGAGTGTATACTTTGGCTGCAAGGACAGAAGTTCCATACTTTTTTAACCAGATTTCTGCGATGCCCCACACTCTAGCCTCGAGCTCTCCACTCTAGCAGACGCAATACACACTCATGTAAAAGTCAGAAACGGAGCGAAAAACTAGTGAAACATAATCAGTGATTATGAAAAAAGTACAATAGATATCAAGAAGCAGTTTTTTTCGTAAAATAGTTGAGACTTGTGTGAACATTTGAGAGTTGAAATGGTGTCTGTAGCTGAAAGATTGGCGAAGCTGAAAAATCTGAAAGTTGAAGAAGTTGAAGAGGATTTGAAAAGCAAACTCCATTTGAAAACCATGTTAAAATATTAATGATTATTGATTTATATAAATTCAAGCTTAAGAGCTAGAAAGCTGAACATACATAGCCCTCAAGCCAGAAAGAAGCTGAATATTTTAAAATTTGAACGGTTTAAATAGCTGAAAATGGGAAGCAGTTGAAAGGGGGCGCGGAAGAAATATAATAATAATAATAATAACTAGAAAAGGCATTTCCTGCTGAAAATGCGTTGGAATGCAAAAAGCTGAAAGCTGCACTGAATATTTAAAAATAGCTGAAAATACAGAAAGTTGAAGGGAATTTGAATACATTTGCTGAAAAGCTGAAATGAATTTGAAATTGCTGAAAATACAGAAATGGGAGAAGCTGAAAGGAATTTCAATAGATTTGCTGAAAAAGCAGAAATGAAAACAGCTGAAATAAATTTGAAATATTGCAAAAAAAATACAGAAATGAATATTAAAAAATTGCTGTTGATAGAGGCATAAGAATAGCTGAAATTATTTTAAAGAACTGCTGAAAATACAGGAAGTGGGGAAGCTGAATTTCAATAGATTTTCTAAAAACAGAAGTTGCAGGAGCTTAAATTTGTTTAAAATTGTTTGTAGTAATATTAGTAGTAGTATTAGTTATAATTGTGGTATTAGTAGTACTAGCAGTATAAGCAGTAATAGTAGGTTTAGTATCAATAGCAGTAGAAACAGCTGTAATACTATTAGCCATAGTCGTATTTGTAATAACATTAGTAGTAGTTGTAGTATTAATAGCAGTAGAAATACTAGTAGTATGGTAGTAGAAGTATCAGTTGTAGTACTAGAAGTACGAGTAATATTCGTAGTGGGAGACAGAATGTTTGTTATCAAACTAAGAAGTTTTTAATTAATAGGCCTCATCACAAACATTACAGTAAAAATTCCCTCCATGTGGCTTTTATTTTGAAATTATTGGATTGGGTGGGTTGGGGGGGTGTAGATAGAGGGAGGGAGGGTGAGAGGGTGAGGAAGGGAGGGGTGGTGAGGAAGAGATAGAGGGAGAGAGAGAGGAGGAGAAATAGACAGACATACTGACTGACTGAGTGATTAACAGTAAGAAGAGGTCAGGGTGGAGGGGGGAGGGGGGGCGAGTGTCTTTATCATATTGGTCTGTTGACAGAAAGCATAGCTGCGTCATGTGACTCCACTAATCAGGTCATTGGAGCAGCTGTGAGTCACACACAGAGATACTGCAGCGTGTTTACGAGTAACCACGGCAACGGCGCACCTATTGCATTGGGTGGGGTGGGGGGGTGTAGATAGAGGGAGGGAGGGTGAGAGGGTGAGGAAGGGAATGGTGGTGAGGAAGAGAGGGAGAGGGGAGGAGAATTAGACTGACTGAGAGTGATTAACAGTAAGTAGAGGTCAGGGGGGAGGGGGGAGGGGGGGCTAGTGTCTTTATCATATTGGTCTGTTGACAGAAAGCATAGCTGCGTCATGTGACTCCACTAATCACGTCATTGGAGCAGCTGTGAGTCACACACAGAGATACTGCAGCGTGTTTACGAGTAACCACGGCAACGGCGCACCTATTGGATTGGGTGGGGTGGGGGGGTGTAGATAGAGGGAGGGAGGGTGAGAGGGTGAGGAAGGGAATGGTGGTGAGGAAGAGAGGGAGAGGGGAGGAGAATTAGACTGACTGACTGACTGAGAGTGATTAACAGTAAGTAGAGGTCAGGGTGGAGGGGGGAGGGGGGAGGGGGGGCTAGTGTCTTTATCATATTGGTCTGTTGACAGAAAGCATAGCTGCGTCATGTGACTCCACTAATCAGGTCACAAGGAGCAGCTGTGAGTCACAGACAGATCCTGCAGCATGTGAGTGCTCGTAACCACGACAACGGCGCACCTGTGATCATTAACGATCTACTGCAAAAGACAGAGACATGGCAGCAAGTTACACAGAATCCACACCTCAAACAAATGGGAACCAGCGCAAAACTATAACAGCTATCTAAAAAATACGGCGTTTGTATGAGACCCAAGACTCTACCGAACGCGTGGATGTGTTTTTATGTCTGTCCGGTAATAAATACGGCTCCTATGGCCGTTTACAAAACGTGTACCTTGTGGATTTTTGTGAGAAATATGTCGGCAGATTTGTATTGGAGCCTATGGGGCTTTTGGCAGAGGTTGTGTCACTCAAACACACCTTGCGCCAAAACTAAAGAACTCTGGGATTCCATGAACACATTAATCCAATCAGCACAACCATACCCTCATTAATCTGAAGAAATGAAGCCTCTAGAGTGTATACTTTGGCTGCAAGGACAAAAGTTCCATACTTTTTTAACCAGATTTCTGCGCTGCCCCACACTCTAGCCTCGAGCTCTCCACTCTAGCAGACGCAATACACACTCATGTAAAAGTCAGAAACGGAGCGAAAAACTAGTGAAACATAATCAGTGATTATGAAAAAAGTACAATAGATATCAAGAAGCAGTTTTTTTCATAAAATAGTTGAGACTTGTGTGAACATTTGAGAGTTGAAATGGTGTCTGTAGCTGAAAGATTGGCGAAGCTGAAAAATCTGAAAGTTGAAGAAGTTGAAGAGGATTTGAAAAGCAAACTCCATTTGAAAACCATGTTAAAATATTAATGATTATTGATTTATATAAATTCAAGCTTAAGAGCTAGAAAGCTGAACATACATAGCCCTCAAGCCAGAAAGAAGCTGAATATTTTAAAATTTGAACGGTTTAAATAGCTGAAAATGGGAAGCAGTTGAAAGGGGGCGCGGAAGAAATATAATAATAATAATAACTAGAAAAGGCATTTCCTGCTGAAAATGCGTTGGAATGCAAAAAGCTGAAAGCTGCACTGAATATTTGAAAATAGCTGAAAATACAGAAAGTTGAAGGGAATTTGAATACATTTGCTGAAATGACAGATATTTGAAAAGCTGAAATGAATTTGAAATTGCTGAAAATACAGAAATGGGAGAAGCTGAAAGGAATTTCAATAGATTTGCTGAAAAAGCAGAAATGAAAACAGCTGAAATAAATTTGAAATATTGCAAAAAAATACAGAAATGAATATTAAAAAATTGCTGTTGATAGAGGCATAAGAATAGCTGAAATTATTTTAAAGAACTGCTGAAAATACAGGAAGTGGGGAAGCTGAATTTCAATAGATTTTCTAAAAACAGAAGTTGCAGGAGCTTAAATTTGTTTAAAATTGTTTGTAGTAATATTAGTAGTAGTATTAGTTATAATTGTGGTGTTAGTAGTACTAGCAGTATAAGCAGTAATGGTAGGTTTAGTATCAATAGCAGTAGAAACAGCTGGAATATTATTAGCCATAGTAGTATTTGTAATAACATTAGTAGTAGTTGTAGTATTAATAGCAGTAGAAATACTAGTAGTATGGTAGTAGAAGTATCAGTTGTAGTTCTACTAGAAGTACTAGTAATATTCGTAGTGGTTATAGTAGTATTTGAAAGAGCAATGCGTATTTCAACGAAACCGCTTCATGGTTAAGGTACAGATAATCATTGAGGCTTTTAGTTTGTAATGATGGAATTGGGTGAGGGGGGGTTGGGAGACAGAATGTTTGTTATTCAAACTAAGAAGTTTTTAATTAATAGGCCTCATCACAAACATTACAGTAAAAATTCCCTCCATGGGGCTTTTATTTTGAAATTATTGGATTGGGTGGGGTGGGAGGGTGTAGATAGAGGGAGGGAGGGTGAGAGGGTGAGGAATGGAGGGGTGGTGAGGAAGAGATAGAGGGAGAGAGAGAGGAGGAGAAATAGACAGACATACTGACTGAGAGTGATTAACAGTGAGAAGAGGTCAGGGTGGAGGGGGGAGGGGGGAGGGGGGCGAGTGTCTTTATCATATTGGTCTGTTGACAGAAAGCATAGCTGCGTCATGTGACTCCACTAATCAGGTCATAGAAGCAGCTGTGAGCCACAGACAGATCCTGCAGCGTGTGAGTGCTCGTAACCACGACAACACCGCACCTGTGCGGCTGCAAAAGGGGAGACATGGCAGCAAGTTACACAGAATCCACACCTCAGACAAATGGGAACCAGCGAAAAACTATAACAGCTATCTAAAAAATACGGCGTTTGTATGAGACCCAGGACTCTACCGAACGCGTGGAAGTGCTTTTTATGTCTGTCCGGTAATAAATACGGCTCCTATGGCCGTTTACAAAACGTGTACCTTGTGGATTTTTGTGAGAAATATGTCGGCAGATTTGTATTGGAGCCTATGGGGCTTTTGCCAGAGGTTGTGTCACTCAAACACTCCTTGCGCCAAAACTAAAAAACTCTGGGATTCCATGAACACATTAATCCAATCAGCACAACCATACCCTCATTAATCTGAAGAAATGAAGCCTCTAGAGTGTATACTTTGGCTGCAAGGACAGAAGTTCCATACTTTTTTAACCAGATTTCTGCGATGCCCCACACTCTAGCCTCGAGCTCTCCACTCTAGCAGACGCAATACACACTCATGTAAAAGTCAGAAACGGAGCGAAGAACTAGTGAAACATAATCAGTGATTATGAAAAAAGTACAATAGATATCAAGAAGCAGTTTTTTTCATAAAATAGTTGAGACTTGTGTGAACATTTGAGAGTTGAAATGGTGTCTGTAGCTGAAAGATTGGCGAAGCTGAAAAATCTGAAAGTTGAAGAAGTTGAAGAGGATTTGAAAAGCAAACTCCATTTGAAAACCATGTTAAAATATTAATGATTATTGATTTATATAAATTCAAGCTTAAGAGCTAGAAAGCTGAACATACATAGCCCTCAAGCCAGAAAGAAGCTGAATATTTTAAAATTTGAACGGTTTAAATAGCTGAAAATGGGAAGCAGTTGAAAGGGGGCGCGGAAGAAATAGAATAATAATAATAAGTTTAATAAAGATTAGAAGAACAATACTTGGAATGCTTAAAGCATTCCAACTAATAAGTTGAATAAAGATTAGAAGAACAATACTTGGAATGCTTAAAGCATTCCAACTAATAAGTTGAACTAGAAAATGCATTTCCTGCTGAAAATGCGTTGGAATGCAAAAAGCTGAAAGCTGAAATGAACTTTTTAAAATAGCTGAAAATACAGAAAGTTGAAGGGAATTTGAATACATTTGCTGAAATTATAGATATTAGAAAAGCTGAAATGAATTTGAAATTGCTGAAAATACAGAAATGGGAGAAGCTGAAAGGAATTTCAATAGATTTGCTGAAAAAGCAGAAATGAAAACAGCTGAAATAAATTTGAAATATTGCAAAAAAATACAGAAATGAATAGTGAAAAATTGCTGTTGATAGAGGCATAAGAATAGCTGAAATTATTTTAAAGAACTGCTGAAAATACAGGAAGTGGGGAAGCTGAATTTCAATAGATTTTCTAAAAACAGAAGTTGCAGGAGCTTAAATTTGTTTAAAATTGTTTGTAGTAATATTAGTAGTAGTATTAGTTATAATTGTGGTATTAGTAGTACTAGCAGTAATAGTAGGTTTAGTATCAATAGCAGTAGAAACAGCTGTAATACTATTAGCCATAGTCGTATTTGTAATAACATTAGTAGTAGTTGTAGTATTAATAGCAGTAGAAATACTAGTAGTATGGTAGTAGAAGTATCAGTTGTAGTACTAGAAGTACGAGTAATATTCGTAGTGGGAGACAGAATGTTTGTTATTCAAACTAAGAAGTTTTTAATTAATAGGCCTCATCACAAACATTACAGTAAAAATTCCCTCCATGTGGCTTTTATTTTGAAACTAGAAAAAGCATTTCCTGCTGAAAATGCGTTGGAATGCAAAAAGCTGAAAGCTGCACTGAATATTTAAAAATAGCTGAAAATACAGAAAGTTGAAGGGAATTTGAGTACATTTGCTGAATATTTAAAAATAGCTGAAAATACAGAAAGTTGAAGGGAATTTGAGTACATTTGCTGAATATTTAAAAATAGCTGAAAATACAGAAAGTTGAAGGGAATTTGAATACATTTGCTGAAATAAAAGATATTAGAAAAGCTGAAATTAATTTGAAATAGTTGAAAATACAGAAATGGGAGAAGCTGAAAGGAATTTCAATAGATTTGCTGAAAAAGCAGAAATGAAAACAGCTGAAATAAATGTGAAATATTGCAAAACAGAAGTTGCAGGAGCTTAAATGAATTTTAAAAAGTACAGAAATAACAAAAGCTGAGATGAATAAAAAGAGGTTTAAAATTGTTTGTAGTAATGTTAGTTGTAATTTGGGTATTAGTACTAGCAGTAGAAGTCGGTTTTGTATCAATAGCAGTAGAAACAGCTGGAATACTGATACTATTAGCCATAGTAGTATTTTTAATAACATTAGTAGTAGTTGTATTAATAGCAGTATAAATACTAGTAGTATGGTAGTAGAAGTATCAGTTGTAGTTCTACTAGAAGTACTGGTAATATTCGTAGTGGTTATAGTAGTATTTGAAAGAGCAATGCGTATTTCAACAAAACCGCTTCATGGTTAAGGTACAGATAATCATTGAGGCTTTTAGCTTGTAATGATGGAATTGGGTGAGGGGGGGGTTGGGAAACAGAATGTTTGTTATTCAAACTAAGAAGTTTTTAATTAATAGGCCTCATCACAAACATTACAGTAAAAATTCCCTCCATGGGGCTTTTATTTTGAAATTATTGGATTGGGTAGGGTGGGGGGGGTGTAGATAGAGGGAGGGAGGGTGAGAGGGTGAGGAAGGGAGGGGTGGTGAGGAAGAGATAGAGGGAGAGAGAGAGGAGGAGAAATAGACAGACATACTGACTGACTGAGTGATTAACAGTGAGAAGAGGTCAGGGTGGAGGGGGGAGGGGGGGCGAGTGTCTTTATCATATTGGTCTGTTGACAGAAAGCATAGCTGCGTCATGTGACTCCACTAATCAGGTCATAGGAGCAGCTTTGAGCCACAGACAGAGATCCTGCAGCGTGTGAGCGAGTAACCACGACAACGGCGCACCTAATGGATTGGGTGGGGGGGTGTAGATAGAGGGAGGGAGGGTGAGAGGGTGAGGAAGGGAATGGTGGTGAGGAAGAGATAGAGAGGGAGAGGGGAGGAGAATTAGACAGACTGACTGACTGAGTGATTAACAGTGAGAAGAGGTCAGGGTGGAGGGGGGAGGGGGGGCGAGTGTCTTTATCATATTGGTCTGTTGACAGAAAGCATAGCTGCGTCATGTGACTCCACTAATCAGGTCACAAGGAGCAGCTGTGAGCCACAGACAGATCCTGCAGCATGTGAGTGCTCGTAACCACGACAACGCCGCACCTGTGCGGCTGCAAGAGGGCAGACACAGAACAGCAAGTTACACAGAATCCACACCTCGAACAAATGAGAACCAGCGCAAAACTATAACAGCTATCTAAAAAATACGGCGTTTGTATGAGACCCAAGACTCTACCGAACGCGTGGATGTGCTTTTTTTGTCTGTCCGGTAATAAATACGGCTCCTATGGCCGTTTACAAAACGTGTACCTTGTGGATTTTTGTGAGAAATATGTCGGCAGATTTGTATTGGAGCCTATGGGGCTTTTGGCAGAGGTTGTGTCACTCAAACACTCCTTGCGCCAAAACTAAAAAACTCTGGGATTCCATGAACACATTAATCCAATCAGCACAACCATACCCTCATTAATCTGAAGAAATGAAGCCTCTAGAGTGTATACTTTGGCTGCAAGGACAGAAGTTCCATACTTTTTTAACCAGATTTCTGCGCTGCCCCACACTCTAGCCTCGAGCTCTCCACTCTAGCAGACGCAATACACACTCATGTAAAAGTCAGAAACGGAGCGAAGAACTAGTGAAACATAATCAGTGATTATGAAAAAAGTACAATAGATATCAAGAAGCAGTTTTTTTCATAAAATAGTTGAGACTTGTGTGAACATTTGAGAGTTGAAATGGTGTCTGTAGCTGAAAGATTGGCGAAGCTGAAAAATCTGAAAGTTGAAGAAGTTGAAGAGGATTTGAAAAGCAAACTCCATTTGAAAACCATGTTAAAATATTAACGATTATTGATTTATATAAATTCAAGCTTAAGAGCTAGAAAGCTGAACATACATAGCCCTCAAGCCAGAAATAAGCTGAATATTTTAAAATTTGAACGGTTTAAATAGCTGAAAATGGGAAGCAGTTGAAAGGGGGCGCGGAAGAAATAGAATAACTAGAAAAAGCATTTCCTGCTGAAAATGCGTTGGAATGCAAAAAGCTGAAAGCTGCACTGAATATTTAAAAATAGCTGAAAATACAGAAAGTTGAAGGGAATTTGAATACATTTGCTGAATATTTAAAAATAGCTGAAAATACAGAAAGTTGAAGGGAATTTGAGTACATTTGCTGAATATTTGAAAATAGCTGAAAATACAGAAAGTTGAAGGGAATTTGAATACATTTGCTGAAATAAAAGATATTAGCAAAGCTGAAATTAATTTGAAATAGTTGAAAATACAGAAATGGGAGAAGCTGAAAGGAATTTCAATAGATTTGCTGAAAAAGCAGAAATGAAAACAGCTGAAATAAATGTGAAATATTGCAAAACAGAAGTTGCAGGAGCTTAAATGAATTTTAAAAAGTACAGAAATAACAAAAGCTGAGATGAATAAAAAGAGGTTTAAAATTGTTTGTAGTAATGTTAGTTGTAATTTGGGTATTAGTACTAGCAGTAGAAGTCGGTTTAGTATCAATAGCAGTAGAAACAGCTGGAATACTGATACTATTAGCCATAGTAGTATTTTTAATAACATTAGTAGTAGTTGTATTAATAGCAGTAGAAATACTAGTAGTATGGTAGTAGAAGTATCAGTTGTAGTTCTACTAGAAGTACTAGTAATATTCGTAGTGGTTATAGTAGTATTTGAAAGAGCAATGCGTATTTCAACGAAACCACTTCATGGTTAAGGTACAGATAATCATTGAGGCTTTTAGTTTGTAATGATGGAATTGGGTGAGGGGGGGTTGGGAGACAGAATGTTTGTTATTCAAACTAAGAAGTTTTTAATTAATAGGCCTCATCACAAACATTACAGTAAAAATTCCCTCCATGGGGCTTTTATTTTGAAATTATTGGATTGGGTGGGGTGGGGGGGTGTAGATAGAGGGAGGGAGGGTGAGAGGGTGAGGAAGGGAGGGGTGGTGAGGAAGAGATAGAGGGAGAGAGAGAGAGAGGAGAAATAGACAGACATACTGACTGAGAGTGATTAACAGTGAGCAGAGGTCAGGGTGGAGGGGGGAGGGGGGGCGAGTGTCTTTATCATATTGGTCTGTTGACAGAAAGCATAGCTGCGTCATGTGACTCCACTAATCAGGTCACAAGGAGCAGCTGTGAGCCACAGACAGACCCTGCAGCATGTGAGTGCTCGTAACCACGACAACGCCGCACCTGTGCGGCTGCAAGAGGGCAGACACAGAACAGCAAGTTACACAGAATCCACACCTCAAACAAATGAGAACCAGCGCAAAACTATAACAGCTATCTAAAAAATACGGCGTTTGTATGAGACCCAAGACTCTACCGAACGCGTGGATGTGCTTTTTTTGTCTGTCCGGTAATAAATACGGCTCCTATGGCCGTTTACAAAACGTGTACCTTGTGGATTTTTGTGAGAAATATGTCGGCAGATTTGTATTGGAGCCTATGGGGCTTTTGGCAGAGGTTGTGTCACTCAAACACTCCTTGCGCCAAAACTAAAAAACTCTGGGATTCCATGAACACATTAATCCAATCAGCACAACCATACCCTCATTAATCTGAAGAAATGAAGCCTCTAGAGTGTATACTTTGGCTGCAAGGACAGAAGTTCCATACTTTTTTAACCAGATTTCTGCGCTGCCCCACACTCTAGCCTCGAGCTCTCCACTCTAGCAGACGCAATACACACTCATGTAAAAGTCAGAAACGGAGCGAAAAACTAGTGAAACATAATCAGTGATTATGAAAAAAGTACAATAGATATCAAGAAGCAGTTTTTTTCATAAAATAGTTGAGACTTGTGTGAACATTTGAGAGTTGAAATGGTGTCTGTAGCTGAAAGATTGGCGAAGCTGAAAAATCTGAAAGTTGAAGAAGTTGAAGAGGATTTGAAAAGCAAACTCCATTTGAAAACCATGTTAAAATATTAATGATTATTGATTTATATAAATTCAAGCTTAAGAGCTAGAAAGCTGAACATACATAGCCCTCAAGCCAGAAAGAAGCTGAATATTTTAAAATTTGAACGGTTTAAATAGCTGAAAATGGGAAGCAGTTGAAAGGGGGCGCGGAAGAAATATAATAATAATAATAACTAGAAAAGGCATTTCCTGCTGAAAATGCGTTGGAATGCAAAAAGCTGAAAGCTGCACTGAATATTTGAAAATAGCTGAAAATACAGAAAGTTGAAGGGAATTTGAATACATTTGCTGAAATGACAGATATTTGAAAAGCTGAAATGAATTTGAAATTGCTGAAAATACAGAAATGGGAGAAGCTGAAAGGAATTTCAATAGATTTGCTGAAAAAGCAGAAATGAAAACAGCTGAAATAAATTTGAAATATTGCAAAAAAATACAGAAATGAATATTAAAAAATTGCTGTTGATAGAGGCATAAGAATAGCTGAAATTATTTTAAAGAACTGCTGAAAATACAGGAAGTGGGGAAGCTGAATTTCAATAGATTTTCTAAAAACAGAAGTTGCAGGAGCTTAAATTTGTTTAAAATTGTTTGTAGTAATATTAGTAGTAGTATTAGTTATAATTGTGGTGTTAGTAGTACTAGCAGTATAAGCAGTAATGGTAGGTTTAGTATCAATAGCAGTAGAAACAGCTGGAATATTATTAGCCATAGTAGTATTTGTAATAACATTAGTAGTAGTTGTAGTATTAATAGCAGTAGAAATACTAGTAGTATGGTAGTAGAAGTATCAGTTGTAGTTCTACTAGAAGTACTAGTAATATTCGTAGTGGTTATAGTAGTATTTGAAAGAGCAATGCGTATTTCAACGAAACCGCTTCATGGTTAAGGTACAGATAATCATTGAGGCTTTTAGTTTGTAATGATGGAATTGGGTGAGGGGGGGTTGGGAGACAGAATGTTTGTTATTCAAACTAAGAAGTTTTTAATTAATAGGCCTCATCACAAACATTACAGTAAAAATTCCCTCCATGGGGCTTTTATTTTGAAATTATTGGATTGGGTGGGGTGGGAGGGTGTAGATAGAGGGAGGGAGGGTGAGAGGGTGAGGAATGGAGGGGTGGTGAGGAAGAGATAGAGGGAGAGAGAGAGGAGGAGAAATAGACAGACATACTGACTGAGAGTGATTAACAGTGAGAAGAGGTCAGGGTGGAGGGGGGAGGGGGGAGGGGGGCGAGTGTCTTTATCATATTGGTCTGTTGACAGAAAGCATAGCTGCGTCATGTGACTCCACTAATCAGGTCATAGAAGCAGCTGTGAGCCACAGACAGATCCTGCAGCGTGTGAGTGCTCGTAACCACGACAACACCGCACCTGTGCGGCTGCAAAAGGGGAGACATGGCAGCAAGTTACACAGAATCCACACCTCAGACAAATGGGAACCAGCGAAAAACTATAACAGCTATCTAAAAAATACGGCGTTTGTATGAGACCCAGGACTCTACCGAACGCGTGGAAGTGCTTTTTATGTCTGTCCGGTAATAAATACGGCTCCTATGGCCGTTTACAAAACGTGTACCTTGTGGATTTTTGTGAGAAATATGTCGGCAGATTTGTATTGGAGCCTATGGGGCTTTTGCCAGAGGTTGTGTCACTCAAACACTCCTTGCGCCAAAACTAAAAAACTCTGGGATTCCATGAACACATTAATCCAATCAGCACAACCATACCCTCATTAATCTGAAGAAATGAAGCCTCTAGAGTGTATACTTTGGCTGCAAGGACAGAAGTTCCATACTTTTTTAACCAGATTTCTGCGATGCCCCACACTCTAGCCTCGAGCTCTCCACTCTAGCAGACGCAATACACACTCATGTAAAAGTCAGAAACGGAGCGAAGAACTAGTGAAACATAATCAGTGATTATGAAAAAAGTACAATAGATATCAAGAAGCAGTTTTTTTCATAAAATAGTTGAGACTTGTGTGAACATTTGAGAGTTGAAATGGTGTCTGTAGCTGAAAGATTGGCGAAGCTGAAAAATCTGAAAGTTGAAGAAGTTGAAGAGGATTTGAAAAGCAAACTCCATTTGAAAACCATGTTAAAATATTAATGATTATTGATTTATATAAATTCAAGCTTAAGAGCTAGAAAGCTGAACATACATAGCCCTCAAGCCAGAAAGAAGCTGAATATTTTAAAATTTGAACGGTTTAAATAGCTGAAAATGGGAAGCAGTTGAAAGGGGGCGCGGAAGAAATAGAATAATAATAATAAGTTTAATAAAGATTAGAAGAACAATACTTGGAATGCTTAAAGCATTCCAACTAACTAGAAAAGGCATTTCCTGCTGAAAATGCGTTGGAATGCAAAAAGCTGAAAGCTGCACTGAATATTTAAAAATAGCTGAAAATACAGAAAGTTGAAGGGAATTTGAATACATTTGCTGAATATTTAAAAATAGCTGAAAATACAGAAAGTTGAAGGGAATTTGAGTACATTTGCTGAATATTTGAAAATAGCTGAAAATACAGAAAGTTGAAGGGAATTTGAATACATTTGCTGAAATAAAAGATATTAGAAAAGCTGAAATGCATTTGAAATAGTTGAAAATACAGAAATGGGAGAAGCTGAAAGGAATTTCAATAGATTTGCTGAAAAAGCAGAAATGAAAACAGCTGAAATAAATGTGAAATATTGCAAAACAGAAGTTGCAGGAGCTTAAATGAATTTTAAAAAGTACAGAAATAACAAAAGCTGAGATGAATAAAAAGAGGTTTAAAATTGTTTGTAGTAATGTTAGTTGTAATTTGGGTATTAGTACTAGCAGTAGAAGTCGGTTTAGTATCAATAGCAGTAGAAACAGCTGGAATACTGATACTATTAGCCATAGTAGTATTTTTAATAACATTAGTAGTAGTTGTATTAATAGCAGTAGAAATACTAGTAGTATGGTAGTAGAAGTATCAGTTGTAGTTCTACTAGAAGTACTAGTAATATTCGTAGTGGTTGTAGTAGTATTTGAAAGAGCAATACGTATTTCAACGAAACCGCTTCATGGTTAAGGTACAGATAATCATTGAGGCTTTTAGTTTGTAATGATGGAATTGGGTGAGGGGGGGTTGGGAGACAGAATGTTTGTTATTCAAACTAAGAAGTTTTTAATTAATAGGCCTCATCACAAACATTACAGTAAAAATTCCCTCCATGGGGCTTTTATTTTGAAATTATTGGATTGGGTGGGGTGGGGGGGTGTAGATAGAGGGAGGGAGGGTGAGAGGGTGAGGAAGGGAGGGGTGGTGAGGAAGAGATAGAGGGAGAGAGAGAGGAGGAGAAATAGACAGACATACTGACTGACTGAGTGATTAACAGTGAGCAGAGGTCAGGGTGGAGGGGGGAGGGGGGGCGAGTGTCTTTATCATATTGGTCTGTTGACAGAAAGCATAGCTGCGTCATGTGACTCCACTAATCAGGTCATATAAGCAGCTGTGAGCCACAGACAGATCCTGCAGCATGTGAGTGCTCGTAACCACGACAACGGCGCACCTGTGATCATTAACGAGCGGCTGCAAAAGACAGAGACATGGCAGCGAGTTACACAGAATCCACACCTCAAACAAATGAGAACCAGCGCAAAACTATAACAGCTATCTAAAAAAGACTACGTTTGTATGAGACCCAAGACTCTACCGAACGCGTGGATGAGCTTTTTATGTCTGTCCGGTAATAAATACGGCTCCTATGGCCGTTTACAAAACGTGTACCTTGTGGATTTTTGTGAGAAATATGTCGGCAGATTTGTATTGGAGCCTATGGGGCTTTTGGCAGAGGTTGTGTCACTCAAACACTCCTTGCGCCAAAACTAAAAAACTCTGGGATTCCATGAACACATTAATCCAATCAGCACAACCATACCCTCATTAATCTGAAGAAATGAAGCCTCTAGAGTGTATACTTTGGCTGCAAGGACAGAAGTTCCATATTTTTTTAACCAGATTCCTGCGATGCCCCACACTCTAGCCTGCGTGGTCCCCCTCTAGCAGACGCAATACACACTCATGTAAAAGTCAGAAACGGAGCGAAGAACTAGTGAAACATAATCAGTGATTATGAAAAAAGTACAATAGATATCAAGAAGCAGTTTTTTTCATAAAATAGTTGAGACTTGTGTGAACATTTGAGAGTTGAAATGGTGTCTGTAGCTGAAAGATTCGCGAAGCTGAAAAATCTGAAAGTTGAAGAAGTTGAAGACGATTTGAAAAGCAAACTCCATTTGAAAACCATGTTAAAATATTAACGATTATTGATTTATATAAATTCAAGCTTAAGAGGTAGAAAGCTGAACATACATAGCCCTCAAGCCAGAAAGAAGCTGAATATTTTAAAATTTGAACGGTTTAAATAGCTGAAAATGGGAAGCAGTTGAAAGGGGGCGCGGAAGAAATATAATAATAATAATAATAACTAGAAAAGGCATTTCCTGCTGAAAATGCGTTGGAATGCAAAAAGCTGAAAGCTGCACTGAATATTTGAAAATAGCTGAAAATACAGAAAGTTGAAGGGAATTTGAATACATTTGCTGAAAAGCTGAAATGAATTTGAAATTGCTGAAAATACAGAAATGGGAGAAGCTGAAAGGAATCAATAGATTTGCTGAAAAAGCAGAAATGAAAACAGCTGAAATAAATTTGAAATATTGCAAAAAAATACAGAAATGAATATTAAAAAATTGCTGTTGATAGAGGCATAAGAATAGCTGAAATTATTTTAAAGAACTGCTGAAAATACAGGAAGTGGGGAAGCTGAATTTCAATAGATTTTCTAAAAACAGAAGTTGCAGGAGCTTAAATTTGTTTAAAATTGTTTGTAGTAATATTAGTAGTAGTATTAGTTATAATTGTGGTATTAGTAGTACTAGCAGTATAAGCAGTAATAGTAGGTTTAGTATCAATAGCAGTAGAAACAGCTGGAATACTATTAGCCATAGTAGTATTTGTAATAACATTAGTAGTAGTTGTAGTATTAATAGCAGTAGAAATACTAGTAGTATGGTAGTAGAAGTATCAGTTGTAGTACTAGAAGTACGAGTAATATTCGTAGTGGGAGACAGAATGTTTGTTATTCACACTAAGAAGTTTTTAATTAATAGGCCTCATCACAGACATTACAGTAAAAATTCCCTCCATGGGGCTTTTATTTTGAAATTATTGGATTGGGTGGGGTGGGGGGGAGTAGATAGAGGGAGGGAGGGTGAGAGGGTGAGGAAGGGAGGGGTGGTGAGGAAGAGATAGAGGGAGAGAGAGAGAGAGGAGAAATAGACAGACATACTGACTGAGAGTGATTAACAGTGAGCAGAGGTCAGGGTGGAGGGGGGAGGGGGGGCCAGTGTCTTTATCATATTGGTCTGTTGACAGAAAGCATAGCTGCGTCATGTGACTCCACTAATCAGGTCACAAGGAGCAGCTGTGAGCCACAGACAGATCCTGCAGCGTGTGAGTGCTCGTAACCACGACAACGGCGCACCTGTGCTCATTAACGAGCGGCTGCAAAAGGCAGACACAGAACAGCAAGTTACACAGAATCCACACCTCAAACAAATGGGAACCAGCGCAAAACTATAACAGCTATCTAAAAAATACGGCGTTTGTATGAGACCCAAGACTCTACCGAACGCGTGGATGTGCTTTTTATGTCTGTCCGGTAATAAATACGGCTCCTATGGCCGTTGACAGAACGTGTACCTTGTGGATTTTTGTGAGAAATATGTCGGCAGATTTGTATTGGAGCCTATGGGGCTTTTGGCAGAGGTTGTGTCACTCAAACACTCCTTGCGCCAAAACTAAAAAACTCTGGGATTCCATGAACACATTAATCCAATCAGCACAACCATACCCTCATTAATCTGAAGAAATTAAGCCTCTAGAGTGTATACTTTGGCTGCAAAGACAGAAGTTCCATACTTTTTTAACCAGATTTCTGCGCTGCCCCACACTCTAGCCTCGAGCTCTCCACTCTAGCAGACGCAATACACACTCATGTAAAAGTCAGAAACGGAGCGAAAAACTAGTGAAACATAATCAGTGATTATGAAAAAAGTACAATAGATATCAAGAAGCAGTTTTTTTCATAAAATAGTTGAGACTTGTGTGAACATTTGAGAGTTGAAATGGTGTCTGTAGCTGAAAGATTGGCGAAGCTGAAAAATCTGAAAGTTGAAGAAGTTGAAGAGGATTTGAAAAGCAAACTCCATTTGAAAACCATGTTAAAATATTAATGATTATTGATTTATATAAATTCAAGCTTAAGAGCTAGAAAGCTGAACATACATAGCCCTCAAGCCAGAAAGAAGCTGAATATTTTAAAATTTGAACGGTTTAAATAGCTGAAAATGGGAAGCAGTTGAAAGGGGGCGCGGAAGAAATATAATAATAATAATAATAATAAGTTGAACTAGAAAAGGCATTTCCTGCTGAAAATGCGTTGGAATGCAAAAAGCTGAAAGCTGCACTGAATATTTAAAAATAGCTGAAAATACAGAAAGTTGAAGGGAAATTGAATACATTTGCTGAAAAGCTGAAATGAATTTGAAATTGCTGAAAATACAGAAATGGGAGAAGCTGAAAGGAATTTCAATAGATGTGCTGAAAAAGCAGAAATGAAAACAGCTGAAATAAATTTGAAATATTGCAAAAAAATACAGAAATGAATATTAAGAAATTGCTGTTGATAGAGGCATAAGAATAGCTGAAATTATTTTAAAGAACTGCTGAAAATACAGGAAGTGGGGAAGCTGAATTTCAATAGATTTTCTAAAAACAGAAGTTGCAGGAGCTTAAATTTGTTTAAAATTGTTTGTAGTAATATTAGTAGTAGTATTAGTTATAATTGTGGTATTAGTAGTACTAGCAGTATAAGCAGTAATAGTAGGTTTAGTATCAATAGCAGTAGAAACAGCTGTAATACTATTAGCCATAGTAGTATTTGTAATAACATTAGTAGTAGTTGTAGTATTAATAGCAGTAGAAATACTAGTAGTATGGTAGTAGAAGTATCAGTTGTAGTACTAGAAGTACGAGTAATATTCGTAGTGGGAGACAGAATGTTTGTTATTCACACTTAAAAGTTTTTAATTAATAGGCCTCATCACAGACATTACAGTAAAAATTCCCTCCATGGGGCTTTTATTTTGAAATTATTGGATTGGGTGGGTTGGGGGGGTGTAGATAGAGGGAGGGAGGGTGAGAGGGTGAGGAAGGGAGGGGTGGTGAGGAAGAGATAGAGAGGGAGAGGGGAGGAGAATTAGACAGACTGACTGACTGAGTGATTAACATTGAGAAGAGGTCAGGGTGGAGGGGGGAGGGGGGCGAGTGTCTTTATCATATTGGTCTGTTGACAGAAAGCATAGCTGCGTCATGTGACTCCACTAATCAGCTCATAGGAGCAGCTTTGAGTCACAGACAGATCCTGCAGCGTGTGAGCGAGTAACCACGACAACGGCGCACCTATTGGATTGGGTGGGGTGGGGGGGTGTAGATAGAGGGAGGGAGGGTGAGAGGGTGAGGAAGGGAATGGTGGTGAGGAAGAGAGAGAGGGAGAGAGAGAGGAGGAGAATTAGACATACTGACTGACTGAGTGATTAACAGTGAGAAGAGGTCAGGGTGGAGGGGGGAGGGGGGGCCAGTGTCTTTATCATATTGGTCTGTTGACAGAAAGCATAGCTGCGTCATGTGACTCCACTAATCAGGTCATAGAAGCAGCTGTGAGCCACAGACAGATCCTGCAGCGTGTGAGTGCTCGTAACCACGACAACACCGCACCTGTGCGGCTGCAAAAGGGGAGACATGGCAGCAAGTTACACAGAATCCACACCTCAGACAAATGGGAACCAGCGAAAAACTATAACAGCTATCTAAAAAATACGGCGTTTGTATGAGACCCAGGACTCTACCGAACGCGTGGAAGTGCTTTTTATGTCTGTCCGGTAATAAATACGGCTCCTATGGCCGTTTACAAAACGTGTACCTTGTGGATTTTTGTGAGAAATATGTCGGCAGATTTGTATTGGAGCCTATGGGGCTTTTGCCAGAGGTTGTGTCACTCAAACACTCCTTGCGCCAAAACTAAAAAACTCTGGGATTCCATGAACACATTAATCCAATCAGCACAACCATACCCTCATTAATCTGAAGAAATGAAGCCTCTAGAGTGTATACTTTGGCTGCAAGGACAGAAGTTCCATACTTTTTTAACCAGATTTCTGCGATGCCCCACACTCTAGCCTCGAGCTCTCCACTCTAGCAGACGCAATACACACTCATGTAAAAGTCAGAAACGGAGCGAAAAACTAGTGAAACATAATCAGTGATTATGAAAAAAGTACAATAGATATCAAGAAGCAGTTTTTTTCGTAAAATAGTTGAGACTTGTGTGAACATTTGAGAGTTGAAATGGTGTCTGTAGCTGAAAGATTGGCGAAGCTGAAAAATCTGAAAGTTGAAGAAGTTGAAGAGGATTTGAAAAGCAAACTCCATTTGAAAACCATGTTAAAATATTAATGATTATTGATTTATATAAATTCAAGCTTAAGAGCTAGAAAGCTGAACATACATAGCCCTCAAGCCAGAAAGAAGCTGAATATTTTAAAATTTGAACGGTTTAAATAGCTGAAAATGGGAAGCAGTTGAAAGGGGGCGCGGAAGAAATATAATAATAATAACTAGAACTAGAAAAGGCATTTCCTGCTGAAAATGCGTTGGAATGCAAAAAGCTGAAAGCTGCACTGAATATTTGAAAATAGCTGAAAATACAGAAAGTTGAAGGGAATTTGAATACATTTGCTGAAAAGCTGAAATGAATTTGAAATTGCTGAAAATACAGAAATGGGAGAAGCTGAAAGGAATCAATAGATTTGCTGAAAAAGCAGAAATGAAAACAGCTGAAATAAATTTGAAATATTGCAAAAAAATACAGAAATGAATATTAAAAAATTGCTGTTGATAGAGGCATAAGAATAGCTGAAATTATTTTAAAGAACTGCTGAAAATACAGGAAGTGGGGAAGCTGAATTTCAATAGATTTTCTAAAAACAGAAGTTGCAGGAGCTTAAATTTGTTTAAAATTGTTTGTAGTAATATTAGTAGTAGTATTAGTTATAATTGTGGTATTAGTAGTACTAGCAGTATAAGCAGTAATAGTAGGTTTAGTATCAATAGCAGTAGAAACAGCTGGAATACTATTAGCCATAGTAGTATTTGTAATAACATTAGTAGTAGTTGTAGTATTAATAGCAGTAGAAATACTAGTAGTATGGTAGTAGAAGTATCAGTTGTAGTACTAGAAGTACGAGTAATATTCGTAGTGGGAGACAGAATGTTTGTTATTCACACTAAGAAGTTTTTAATTAATAGGCCTCATCACAGACATTACAGTAAAAATTCCCTCCATGGGGCTTTTATTTTGAAATTATTGGATTGGGTGGGGTGGGGGGGAGTAGATAGAGGGAGGGAGGGTGAGAGGGTGAGGAAGGGAGGGGTGGTGAGGAAGAGATAGAGGGAGAGAGAGAGAGAGGAGAAATAGACAGACATACTGACTGAGAGTGATTAACAGTGAGCAGAGGTCAGGGTGGAGGGGGGAGGGGGGGCCAGTGTCTTTATCATATTGGTCTGTTGACAGAAAGCATAGCTGCGTCATGTGACTCCACTAATCAGGTCACAAGGAGCAGCTGTGAGCCACAGACAGATCCTGCAGCGTGTGAGTGCTCGTAACCACGACAACGGCGCACCTGTGCTCATTAACGAGCGGCTGCAAAAGGCAGACACAGAACAGCAAGTTACACAGAATCCACACCTCAAACAAATGGGAACCAGCGCAAAACTATAACAGCTATCTAAAAAATACGGCGTTTGTATGAGACCCAAGACTCTACCGAACGCGTGGATGTGCTTTTTATGTCTGTCCGGTAATAAATACGGCTCCTATGGCCGTTGACAGAACGTGTACCTTGTGGATTTTTGTGAGAAATATGTCGGCAGATTTGTATTGGAGCCTATGGGGCTTTTGGCAGAGGTTGTGTCACTCAAACACTCCTTGCGCCAAAACTAAAAAACTCTGGGATTCCATGAACACATTAATCCAATCAGCACAACCATACCCTCATTAATCTGAAGAAATTAAGCCTCTAGAGTGTATACTTTGGCTGCAAAGACAGAAGTTCCATACTTTTTTAACCAGATTTCTGCGCTGCCCCACACTCTAGCCTCGAGCTCTCCACTCTAGCAGACGCAATACACACTCATGTAAAAGTCAGAAACGGAGCGAAAAACTAGTGAAACATAATCAGTGATTATGAAAAAAGTACAATAGATATCAAGAAGCAGTTTTTTTCATAAAATAGTTGAGACTTGTGTGAACATTTGAGAGTTGAAATGGTGTCTGTAGCTGAAAGATTGGCGAAGCTGAAAAATCTGAAAGTTGAAGAAGTTGAAGAGGATTTGAAAAGCAAACTCCATTTGAAAACCATGTTAAAATATTAATGATTATTGATTTATATAAATTCAAGCTTAAGAGCTAGAAAGCTGAACATACATAGCCCTCAAGCCAGAAAGAAGCTGAATATTTTAAAATTTGAACGGTTTAAATAGCTGAAAATGGGAAGCAGTTGAAAGGGGGCGCGGAAGAAATATAATAATAATAATAATAATAAGTTGAACTAGAAAAGGCATTTCCTGCTGAAAATGCGTTGGAATGCAAAAAGCTGAAAGCTGCACTGAATATTTAAAAATAGCTGAAAATACAGAAAGTTGAAGGGAAATTGAATACATTTGCTGAAAAGCTGAAATGAATTTGAAATTGCTGAAAATACAGAAATGGGAGAAGCTGAAAGGAATTTCAATAGATGTGCTGAAAAAGCAGAAATGAAAACAGCTGAAATAAATTTGAAATATTGCAAAAAAATACAGAAATGAATATTAAGAAATTGCTGTTGATAGAGGCATAAGAATAGCTGAAATTATTTTAAAGAACTGCTGAAAATACAGGAAGTGGGGAAGCTGAATTTCAATAGATTTTCTAAAAACAGAAGTTGCAGGAGCTTAAATTTGTTTAAAATTGTTTGTAGTAATATTAGTAGTAGTATTAGTTATAATTGTGGTATTAGTAGTACTAGCAGTATAAGCAGTAATAGTAGGTTTAGTATCAATAGCAGTAGAAACAGCTGTAATACTATTAGCCATAGTAGTATTTGTAATAACATTAGTAGTAGTTGTAGTATTAATAGCAGTAGAAATACTAGTAGTATGGTAGTAGAAGTATCAGTTGTAGTACTAGAAGTACGAGTAATATTCGTAGTGGGAGACAGAATGTTTGTTATTCACACTTAAAAGTTTTTAATTAATAGGCCTCATCACAGACATTACAGTAAAAATTCCCTCCATGGGGCTTTTATTTTGAAATTATTGGATTGGGTGGGTTGGGGGGGTGTAGATAGAGGGAGGGAGGGTGAGAGGGTGAGGAAGGGAGGGGTGGTGAGGAAGAGATAGAGAGGGAGAGGGGAGGAGAATTAGACAGACTGACTGACTGAGTGATTAACATTGAGAAGAGGTCAGGGTGGAGGGGGGAGGGGGGCGAGTGTCTTTATCATATTGGTCTGTTGACAGAAAGCATAGCTGCGTCATGTGACTCCACTAATCAGCTCATAGGAGCAGCTTTGAGTCACAGACAGATCCTGCAGCGTGTGAGCGAGTAACCACGACAACGGCGCACCTATTGGATTGGGTGGGGTGGGGGGGTGTAGATAGAGGGAGGGAGGGTGAGAGGGTGAGGAAGGGAATGGTGGTGAGGAAGAGAGAGAGGGAGAGAGAGAGGAGGAGAATTAGACATACTGACTGACTGAGTGATTAACAGTGAGAAGAGGTCAGGGTGGAGGGGGGAGGGGGGGCCAGTGTCTTTATCATATTGGTCTGTTGACAGAAAGCATAGCTGCGTCATGTGACTCCACTAATCAGGTCATAGAAGCAGCTGTGAGCCACAGACAGATCCTGCAGCGTGTGAGTGCTCGTAACCACGACAACACCGCACCTGTGCGGCTGCAAAAGGGGAGACATGGCAGCAAGTTACACAGAATCCACACCTCAGACAAATGGGAACCAGCGAAAAACTATAACAGCTATCTAAAAAATACGGCGTTTGTATGAGACCCAGGACTCTACCGAACGCGTGGAAGTGCTTTTTATGTCTGTCCGGTAATAAATACGGCTCCTATGGCCGTTTACAAAACGTGTACCTTGTGGATTTTTGTGAGAAATATGTCGGCAGATTTGTATTGGAGCCTATGGGGCTTTTGCCAGAGGTTGTGTCACTCAAACACTCCTTGCGCCAAAACTAAAAAACTCTGGGATTCCATGAACACATTAATCCAATCAGCACAACCATACCCTCATTAATCTGAAGAAATGAAGCCTCTAGAGTGTATACTTTGGCTGCAAGGACAGAAGTTCCATACTTTTTTAACCAGATTTCTGCGATGCCCCACACTCTAGCCTCGAGCTCTCCACTCTAGCAGACGCAATACACACTCATGTAAAAGTCAGAAACGGAGCGAAAAACTAGTGAAACATAATCAGTGATTATGAAAAAAGTACAATAGATATCAAGAAGCAGTTTTTTTCGTAAAATAGTTGAGACTTGTGTGAACATTTGAGAGTTGAAATGGTGTCTGTAGCTGAAAGATTGGCGAAGCTGAAAAATCTGAAAGTTGAAGAAGTTGAAGAGGATTTGAAAAGCAAACTCCATTTGAAAACCATGTTAAAATATTAATGATTATTGATTTATATAAATTCAAGCTTAAGAGCTAGAAAGCTGAACATACATAGCCCTCAAGCCAGAAAGAAGCTGAATATTTTAAAATTTGAACGGTTTAAATAGCTGAAAATGGGAAGCAGTTGAAAGGGGGCGCGGAAGAAATATAATAATAACTAGAAAAGGCATTTCCTGCTGAAAATGCGTTGGAATGCAAAAAGCTGAAAGCTGCACTGAATATTTAAAAATAGCTGAAAATACAGAAAGTTGAAGGGAAGTTGAATACATTTGCTGAATATTTAAAAATAGCTGAAAATACAGAAAGTTGAAGGGAATTTGAGTACATTTGCTGAATATTTAAAAATAGCTGAAAATACAGAAACTCGAAGGGAATTTGAATACATTTGCTGAAATAAAAGATATTAGAAAAGCTGAAATTAATTTTAAATAGCTGAAAATACAGAAATGGGAGAAGCTGAAAGGAATTTCAATAGATTTGCTGAAAAAGCAGAAATGAAAACAGCTGAAATAAATGTGAAATATTGCAAAACAGAAGTTGCAGGAGCTTAAATGAATTTTAAAAAGTACAGAAATAACAAAAGCTGAGATGAATAAAAAGAGGTTTAAAATTGTTTGTAGTAATGTTAGTCGTAATTTGGGTATTAGTACTAGCAGTAGAAGTCGGTTTAGTATCAATAGCAGTAGAAACAGCTGGAATACTGATACTATTAGCCATAGTAGTATTTGTAATAACATTAGTAGTAGTTGTAGTATTAATAGCAGTAGAAATACTAGCAGTATGGTAGTAGAAGTATCAGTTGTAGTACTAGTAAGTACGAGTAATATTCGTAGTGGGAGACAGAATGTTTGTTATTCACACTTAAAAGTTTTTAATTAATAGGCCTCATCACAGACATTACAGTAAAAATTCCCTCCATGGGGCTTTTATTTTGAAATTATTGGATTGGGTGGGGTGGGGGGGTGTAGATAGAGGGAGGGAGGGTGAGAGGGTGAGGAAGGGAATGGTGGTGACGAAGAGATAGAGAGGGAGAGGGGAGGAAAATTAGACATACTGACTGACTGAGTGATTAACAGTGAGAAGAGGTCAGGGTGGAGGGGGGAGGGGGGCGAGTGTCTTTATCATATTGGTCTGTTGACAGAAAGCATAGCTGCGTCATGTGACTCCACTAATCAGGTCACAAGGAGCAGCTTTGAGCCACACACAGAGATACTGCAGCGTGTGAGCGAGTAACCACGACAACGGCGCACCTATTGGATTGGGTGGGGTGGGGGGGTGTAGATAGAGGGAGGGAGGGTGAGGGGGTGAGGAAGGGAATGGTGGTGAGGAAGAGAGAGAGGGAGAGGGGAGGAGAATTAGACAGACTGACTGACTGAGAGTGATTAACAGTGAGAAGACGTCAGGGTGGAGGGGGGAGGGGGGCGAGTGTCTTTATCATATTGGTCTGTTGACAGAAAGCATAGCTGCGTCATGTGACTCCACTAATCAGGTCACAAGGAGCAGCTGTGAGTCACAGACAGATCCTGCAGCGTGTGAGTGCTCGTAACCACGACAACGCCGCACCTGTGCGGCTGCAAGAGGGCAGACACAGAACAGCAAGTTACACAGAATCCACACCTCAAACAAATGGGAACCAGCGCAAAACTATAACAGCTATCTAAAAAATACGGCGTTTGTATGAGACCCAAGACTCTACCGAACGCGTGGATGTGCTTTTTTTGTCTGTCCGGTAATAAATACGGCTCCTATGGCCGTTTACAAAACGTGTACCTTGTGGATTTTTGTGAGAAATATGTCGGCAGATTTGTATTGGAGCCTATGGGGCTTTTGGCAGAGGTTGTGTCACTCAAACACTCCTTGCGCCAAAACTAAAAAACTCTGGGATTCCATGAACACATTAATCCAATCAGCACAACCATACCCTCATTAATCTGAAGAAATTAAGCCTCTAGAGTGTATACTTTGGCTGCAAGGACAGAAGTTCCATACTTTTTTAACCAGATTTCTGCGATGCCCCACACTCTAGCCTCGAGCTCTCCACTCTAGCAGACGCAATACACACTCATGTAAAAGTCAGAAACGGAGCGAAAAACTAGTGAAACATAATCAGTGATTATGAAAAAAGTACAATAGATATCAAGAAGCAGTTTTTTTCATAAAATAGTTGAGACTTGTGTGAACATTTGAGAGTTGAAATGGTGTCTGTAGCTGAAAGATTGGCGAAGCTGAAAAATCTGAAAGTTGAAGAAGTTGAAGAGGATTTAAACACGATCTCCATAGGAAAACCATTAGACGAAATATTCATGATTACTGATTTATATAAATTCAAGCTTAAGAGGTAGAAAGCTGAACATACATAGCCCTCAAGCCAGAAAGGAGCTGAATATTTTAATATTTGAACGGTTTAAATAGCTGAAAATGTGAAGGAGTTGAAAGCGGGCGCGGAAGAAATAGAATAATAATAATAAGTTGAATAAAGATTAGAAGAACAATACTTGGAATGCTTAAAGCATTCCAACTAATAACTAGAACTAGAAAAAGCATTTCCTGCTGAAAATGCGTTGGAATGCAAAAAGCTGAAAGCTGCACTGAATATTTAAAAATAGCTGAAAATACAGAAAGTTGAAGGGAATTTGAATACATTTGCTGAATATTTAAAAATAGCTGAAAATACAGAAAGTTGAAGGGAATTTGAGTACATTTGCTGAATATTTGAAAATAGCTGAAAATACAGAAAGTTGAAGGGAATTTGAATACATTTGCTGAAATAAAAGATATTAGAAAAGCTGAAATTAATTTGAAATAGTTGAAAATACAGAAATGGGAGAAGCTGAAAGGAATTTCAATAGATTTGCTGAAAAAGCAGAAATGAAAACAGCTGAAATAAATGTGAAATATTGCAAAACAGAAGTTGCAGGAGCTTAAATGAATTTTAAAAAGTACAGAAATAACAAAAGCTGAGATGAATAAAAAGAGGTTTAAAATTGTTTGTAGTAATGTTAGTTGTAATTTGGGTATTAGTACTAGCAGTAGAAGTCGGTTTAGTATCAATAGCAGTAGAAACAGCTGGAATACTGATACTATTAGCCATAGTAGTATTTTTAATAACATTAGTAGTAGTTGTATTAATAGCAGTAGAAATACTAGTAGTATGGTAGTAGAAGTATCAGTTGTAGTTCTACTAGAAGTACTAGTAATATTCGTAGTGGTTATAGTAGTATTTGAAAGAGCAATGCGCATTTCAACGAAACCGCTTCATGGTTAAGGTACAGATAATCATTGAGGCTTTTAGTTTGTAATGATGGAATTGGGTGAGGGGGGGTTGGGAGACAGAATGTTTGTTATTCAAACTAAGAAGTTTTTAATTAATAGGCCTCATCACAAACATTACAGTAAAAATTCCCTCCATGGGGCTTTTATTTTGAAATTATTGGATTGGGTGGGGTGGGGGGGTGTAGATAGAGGGAGGGAGGGTGAGAGGGTGAGGAAGGGAGGGGTGGTGAGGAAGAGATAGAGGGAGAGAGAGAGGAGGAGAAATAGACAGACATACTGACTGACTGAGTGATTAACAGTGAGCAGAGGTCAGGGTGGAGGGGGAAGGGGGGGCGAGTGTCTTTATCATATTGGTCTGTTGACAGAAAGCATAGCTGCGTCATGTGACTCCACTAATCAGGTCATAGGAGCAGCTTTGAGCCACAGACAGAGATCCTGCAGCGTGTGAGCGAGTAACCACGACAACGGCGCACCTAATGGATTGGGTGGGGGGGTGTAGATAGAGGGAGGGAGGGTGAGAGGGTGAGGAAGGGAATGGTGGTGAGGAAGAGATAGAGAGGGAGAGGGGAGGAGAATTAGACAGACTGACTGACTGAGTGATTAACAGTGAGCAGAGGTCAGGGTGGAGGGGGGAGGGGGGGCCAGTGTCTTTATTATATTGGTCTGTTGACAGAAAGCATAGCTGCGTCATGTGACTCCACTAATCAGGTCACAAGGAGCAGCTGTGAGTCACAGACAGAGATCCTGCAGCATGTGAGTGCTCGTAACCACGACAACGGCGCACCTGTGATCATTAACGATCTACTGCAAAAGACAGAGACATGGCAGCAAGTTACACAGAATCCACACCTCAAACAAATGGGAACCAGCGCAAAACTATAACAGCTATCTAAAAAATACGGCGTTTGTATGAGACCCAAGACTCTACCGAACGCGTGGATGTGTTTTTATGTCTGTCCGGTAATAAATACGGCTCCTATGGCCGTTTACAAAACGTGTACCTTGTGGATTTTTGTGAGAAATATGTCGGCAGATTTGTATTGGAGCCTATGGGGCTTTTGGCAGAGGTTGTGTCACTCAAACACACCTTGCGCCAAAACTAAAGAACTCTGGGATTCCATGAACACATTAATCCAATCAGCACAACCATACCCTCATTAATCTGAAGAAATTAAGCCTCTAGAGTGTATACTTTGGCTGCAAGGACAAAAGTTCCATACTTTTTTAACCAGATTTCTGCGCTGCCCCACACTCTAGCCTCGAGCTCTCCACTCTAGCAGACGCAATACACACTCATGTAAAAGTCAGAAACGGAGCGAAAAACTAGTGAAACATAATCAGTGATTATGAAAAAAGTACAATAGATATCAAGAAGCAGTTTTTTTCATAAAATAGTTGAGACTTGTGTGAACATTTGAGAGTTGAAATGGTGTCTGTAGCTGAAAGATTGGCGAAGCTGAAAAATCTGAAAGTTGAAGAAGTTGAAGAGGATTTGAAAAGCAAACTCCATTTGAAAACCATGTTAAAATATTAATGATTATTGATTTATATAAATTCAAGCTTAAGAGCTAGAAAGCTGAACATACATAGCCCTCAAGCCAGAAAGAAGCTGAATATTTTAAAATTTGAACGGTTTAAATAGCTGAAAATGGGAAGCAGTTGAAAGGGGGCGCGGAAGAAATAGAATAATAATAATAAGTTTAATAAAGATTAGAAGAACAATACTTGGAATGCTTAAAGCATTCCAACTAAAAAGCATTTCCTGCTGAAAATGCGTTGGAATGCAAAAAGCTGAAAGCTGCACTGAATATTTAAAAATAGCTGAAAATACAGAAAGTTGAAGGGAATTTGAATACATTTGCTGAATATTTAAAAATAGCTGAAAATACAGAAAGTTGAAGGGAATTTGAGTACATTTGCTGAATATTTGAAAATAGCTGAAAATACAGAAAGTTGAAGGGAATTTGAATACATTTGCTGAAATAAAAGATATTAGAAAAGCTGAAATTAATTTGAAATAGTTGAAAATACAGAAATGGGAGAAGCTGAAAGGAATTTCAATAGATTTGCTGAAAAAGCAGAAATGAAAACAGCTGAAATAAATGTGAAATATTGCAAAACAGAAGTTGCAGGAGCTTAAATGAATTTTAAAAAGTACAGAAATAACAAAAGCTGAGATGAATAAAAAGAGGTTTAAAATTGTTTGTAGTAATGTTAGTTGTAATTTGGGTATTAGTACTAGCAGTAGAAGTCGGTTTAGTATCAATAGCAGTAGAAACAGCTGGAATACTGATACTATTAGCCATAGTAGTATTTTTAATAACATTAGTAGTAGTTGTATTAATAGCAGTAGAAATACTAGTAGTATGGTAGTAGAAGTATCAGTTGTAGTTCTACTAGAAGTACTAGTAATATTCGTAGTGGTTATAGTAGTATTTGAAAGAGCAATGCGTATTTCAACGAAACCGCTTCATGGTTAAGGTACAGATAATCATTCAGGCTTTTAGTTTGTAATGATGGAATTGGGTGAGGGGGGGTTGGGAGACAGAATGTTTGTTATTCAAACTAAGAAGTTTTTAATTAATAGGCCTCATCACAAACATTACAGTAAAAATTCCCTCCATGTGGCTTTTATTTTGAAATTATTGGATTGGGTGGGTTGGGGGGGTGTAGATAGAGGGAGGGAGGGTGAGAGGGTGAGGAAGGGAGGGGTGGTGAGGAAGAGATAGAGGGAGAGAGAGAGGAGGAGAAATAGACAGACATACTGACTGACTGAGTGATTAACAGTGAGAAGAGGTCAGGGTGGAGGGGGGAGGGGGGGCGAGTGTCTTTATCATATTGGTCTGTTGACAGAAAGCATAGCTGCGTCATGTGACTCCACTAATCACGTCATTGGAGCAGCTGTGAGTCACACACAGAGATACTGCAGCGTGTTTACGAGTAACCACGGCAACGGCGCACCTATTGAATTGGGTGGGGTGGGGGGGTGTAGATAGAGGGAGGGAGGGTGAGAGGGTGAGGAAGGGAATGGTGGTGAGGAAGAGAGGGAGAGGGGAGGAGAATTAGACTGACTGACTGACTGAGAGTGATTAACAGTAAGTAGAGGTCAGGGTGGAGGGGGGAGGGGGGCTAGTGTCTTTATCATATTGGTCTGTTGACAGAAAGCATAGCTGCGTCATGTGACTCCACTAATCAGGTCACAAGGAGCAGCTTTGAGCCACAGACAGAGATCCTGCAGCGTGTGAGCGAGTAACCACGACAACGGCGCACCTATTGGATTGGGTGGGGTGGGGGGGTGTAGATAGAGGGAGGGAGGGTGAGAGGGTGAGGAAGGGAATGGTGGTGAGGAAGAGAGAGAGGGAGAGGGGAGGAGAATTAGACAGACTGACTGACTGACTGAGTGATTAACAGTGAGAAGAGGTCAGGGTGGAGGGGGGAGGGGGGGCGAGTGTCTTTATCATATTGGTCTGTTGACAGAAAGCATAGCTGCGTCATGTGACTCCACTAATCAGGTCATAGGAGCGAGCAGCTGTGAGCCACAGACAGATCCTGCAGCATGTGAGTGCTCGTAACCACGACAACGGCGCACCTGTGATCATTAACGATCTGCTGCAAAAGACAGAGACATGGCAGCGAGTTACACAGAATCCACACCTCACACAAATGGGAACCAGCGCAAAACTATAACAGCTATCTAAAAAATACGGCGTTTGTATGAGACCCAAGACTCTACCGAACGCGTGGATGTGTTTTTATGTCTGTCCGGTAATAAATACGGCTCCTATGGCCGTTTACAAAACGTGTACCTTGTGGATTTTTGTGAGAAATATGTCGGCAGATTTGTATTGGAGCCTATGGGGCTTTTGGCAGAGGTTGTGTCACTCAAACACTCCTTGCGCCAAAACTAAAGAACTCTGGGATTCCATGAAAGCATTAATCCAATCAGCACAACCATGTCCTCATTAATCTGAAGAAATGAAGCCTCTAGGGTGTATACTTTGGCTGCAAGGACAGAAGTTCCATATTTTTTTAACCAGATTCCTGCGATGCCCCACACTCTAGCCTGCGAGGTCCCGCCTCTAGCAGACGCAATACACACTCATGTAAAAGTCAGAAACGGAGCGAAGAACTAGTGAAACATAATCCGTCATTATAAAAAAAGTACAATAGATATGAAGAAGCAGTTTTTTTCATAAAATAGTTGAGACTTGTGTGAACATTTGAGAGTTGAAATGGTGTCTGTAGCTGAAAGATTTGCGAAGCTGAAAAATCTGAAAGTTGAAGAAGTTGAAGAGGATTTAAACACGATCTCCATAGGAAAACCATTAGACGAAATATTCATGATTACTGATTTATATAAATTCAAGCTTAAGAGGTAGAAAGCTGAACATACATAGCCCTCAAGCCAGAAATAAGCTGAATATTTTAAAATTTGAACGGTTTAAATAGCTGAAAATGGGAAGCAGTTGAAAGGTGGCACGGAAGAAATAGAATAAGAATAAGTTGAAATAAAGATTAGAAGAACAATACTTGGAATGCTTAAAGCATTCCAACTAATAATAATAAGTTGAATAAAGATTAGAAGAACAATACTTGGAATGCTTAAAGCATTCCAACTAATAAAGATTAGAAGAACAATACTTGGAATGCTTAAAGCATTCCAACTAATAAAGATTAGAAGAACAATACTTGGAATGCTTAAAGCATTCCAACTAATAAAGATTAGAAGAACAATACTTGGAATGCTTAAAGCATTCCAACTAATAAGAGGAAGATGACCGTTTTTTCAGATTTTAAAGCTTTTAATGTCAAGCGCAGCAGGTTGCTAGGCAACAGGAGCAGCATAGGTAAAGCTGATGAAACAAGTAGGAAAAGCCCTCATAGCGTAGACCGCCCTGTTTTAGAGACTGCTCGGTTCGGCCTGTGCGGTTGTTGGAGGACCCGGCCTTCGCGGTAGACCCCGGCCGGGTCCTCCAACAACCGAACCGAGCGGTCTCTAAAACGGGACTGACATGATGCAGCCCGCTGAATTGAGACACAGTTAGAAAGACAGGATTGTCATTCATGACTGTAGTAAATGGCAGAGAACACCTCGTACTGTCCTGATCCTGAATTGGATTATTGAAACTTGTGTTTATCATAGGAACACCATGTCTCAGTTTTTGAGGTCCCAGACCTTCTGTCCACTAACATTGAACCTTATTTAAATTATTATTATCAACAGATAAAGGCTTACGCTGAGTGCAGTGCTAAGACCTTACCTTGCATCAGCACGCTTTTATTAAATCAAAGTGATGGCAAAAAAATAGGCAGAAAAGCACCTGCAGGATGTTTGAACAACAACAACAACAACAGGTTAAACCGACTACAAAGCTGAAGTGGAAACACCCTGATTTGTTTTATCTTTACCACACGCGTTGCTTCCCTTTGAGGTGTTTGGTTAGTGGGATGTGCTCCTCCGTGCGATATTGTGTGTGTCAAACTATTACTTTTGCTTGTTGGAAGCGTATTTTTCGTTAAGTGCACCACACAGTTTCTGCGTCTCTGCCAGAGGGAGTTTAGTTTTTAAGCCATATCCGTGAATCTTTAATCAATGCGTGTGTGGGTGAACTTCATCTGCCCCTGTGGTGCACATTTGCTTCTTTTTGGAGGTCGTTTCTTTCATTATCTGTCTTCTTGTAAATTGTGAGTTGTCTCTTTCCCTACACACAGTAAGTTTGCAGGGAAACGGATGAAATAAAAGTAGAGAAGTCTGCTGTACCTCTCATGATCTTACACACTTGAACCAACTAAATTGACTCAAAAGTTGTAGCAGCTTCACCCTCGGACAAATCCCATGTGGCCGAGTCATTGGTGTGCAAATGAGTCTGTACACTGACCACATTTACATACTGTATACGCTCATCTGTTTGAGTATAACCGGCAGACGTAATGGATTAAATTTGGACGGTAATTGGGGCTGAAGCGAGTCAATACTTGAAAAATAGATTGGAGGATTGAGTCATATTTCAGGCTTCACTGTTAAAAATCGGCTGCTTTTCAGACAAATCAAAGTCATAGTAGTCCTGAGTTGTATTTATTATTTTGATGCCTTTTCTTTTTCCTGTGTAATGTCATGGCATTCTCAGTTTGAATACCATGTACGTGACATTTTCAAATAGCATGTCATCATTGTGGATTACTGTTCATATTGATAAAAGCAGAAAAGCTTTTAAAAATCACATTTTCTGAGAAAATCAATTCAGTTTGTTTCTCAGTATTTCTAATTTAATTCAGCGTTCAAGATCTGACAGCAAGTTCAATACACATTTATCAATCCAATATATTTGCACGTGCATATTTGTTTTACAGCAAGCACTTTGGTCGCCAAATAATCGACACGCAGCACCTGAACAAATAGATAATCGACAGATATTATTTTGCAACAGGGAATTGTCGGTTAGAACAGTAACAATATTATATTGCTTCAGCTAATTGTTTACCGAGAGCAACACAGCTATGTTTACAACCATATAACCAGCAAAATGGGATCTTATTAAACTTTTGCCCATAAACACAGTATTTATGTTAAAGAATAACTTGTTGAATGACAGTTATTTTATCTTGCATCTTATTATTAGCACATTCCATGACCAAACATAGTAACCAACAATGCATATGCAGGCACCAGATGCCTCTAGTAGAAATTGTTACCCACCGAACAGCCAAACTGGGCGGCGTATTCATTTGTCATAATTAACAGCTGGTGCATTTTGTGCCTATATTTTTGTGTTGCGTAGACGTCCCTGTGCAGCCTTGGGAATGCAGTTGCTTATTTACAGTGGTAAGTGCAGTTTAAAAAGAAGGCATATGTCATATGAGTAATGTACCTGGTTTCATCTGGTTTCCTAATGGAGGACCAGCCTGGTTTGCTCCAAGAGGACCAGATAGTACGACATGGCCAACATCATGTGGACACCGGTGTGGTGAACTGGAACAAGCAAACAAGGCCTGGCCGAGCCTCGTCAGTGGCGGATCTCACTCGTGCTCCTGTGGCCGATCAGCGTTAAGCCCAATTTTAGGTTTGAAAATTTGGTGCAAATCCTGAAACTCGACAAACGGAGGCTGTTATACATGTTAGTTTTACACGTTCAGCAATCCCATATGGATGAAGTGTTTAGGTGTCCACGTAGAATTGCCCATTTTCAGTGAACTCCCTTGGAAACACGTCGTGCTGCACCAATCCTTTCCCAGTAAGTACAGTAGATGAAGCCAATTCAACAGAGGTTTGGGCTAAACGCACAGAGCTTCTTAGAGTTGGACAGAGGAGGATGAGACGTAAAGGAAATAAAAGTGGTCAGTTACATACAAGCACAAGACTGGACATGCAGGACATGCATGACATTACATTTTACTGGACAAAACAGAGACAAGCACGCAACACAGATTTTAAGTTCCACAAACACACACAAAGTCTCGTAGTGTCGTCAGCCTGCACATTCATGACCATGATCTCTCTATCCGACACACACACACACACACAGAATGTAATTATCCTTCTTAAACAGCAGATGTTTCGTTCATGCTCTTTTTCACACACACACACACAAAACCACAGAATCACAAACACTATCTGAACTCTTTCAGAATCGCCGTTTTCAAACACAAACAGCCGTGAAGCGTGCGCGCTTGATCTCTTCATCTATATTCTTCAGTGTGAACGCGCCCAAGCTGTCGCCACAGCAGTCGCTGCAGATGATTTGATTGATGAGTTTAACATAGTGGTGTGTGTACGGGTGCGTGCTCTCTGTGCTTTGTTGAGGCTGGCCTCACAGGCTAAAAGGCTCCGCGGTTTGTTGGTTGCAAAGCGAGGCGTCTGACTGATCGTCTGGCACGGGAAGCCTTGATTGAAAATCCGGCAGCTCACCGCTGAAAGTGGAGACATGGGTAGAGAACATTATCGATTTTTTACAGAGCGCTCTCTCTTGTGCTCTCTCTCTCTCTCTCTCCCCCCATAAATGTCATGGCTCTCTTTTTGTCCTTGCCCATAATTGTGTGTGTGTGTGTGTTTGCTGATGTGATTTAAATTGCAGGATAAAGGTCCGGGAGTCAGCAGCAAGCCTCCTTCTTCTCTCCGGTGTTTTAAGTCAAGAAACATGAGACAGAATGTCTCAGACATTTTGTGGGCCTAATTTGCTAAATGTTTCATGCAGGAAATTCATTTTTTTTACTCTCTGCAGAAGCATCTGTGGGAGCAGATATGTTTTGCTCCCATTTGTGTGAGCCAGTGGAAAAAGTCAGACATGTTTGTGTGTTTTCGGCACACGCCGGTTCATTTATTGCCAGAATAATAATAATCTAACATCGTCTTTCCCTCTGTCTTCCTTTGCAGAGGATACGGCGTTCGAGGCGGGTGTGCGTGTGCAGATCCACAGCCAGGCGGAGCCCCCGTTCGTTCACGAGCTGGGTTTCGGCGTGGCCCCCGGCTTCCAGACCTTTGTCGCCACACAAGAGCAGAGGGTATATGTCACTTCTACACAGTCAATAGCTTTATGATTATTATAACATATACCCTCTACAACCTAAATTGGCCCTTTCTGGCCTCGTACCGTTTGTTTGCTTTGACCTTGTTGGTAGATCGGTGCCTCAACCCATGAATGACTTGTGTGACTCAATAGCAGATTGTCCTTCACTTACCAGTTAGATTCATTTCAGTTCCATCATTGTCTTTTCTGTCTGCAATATCAATTCATTTTTGGTTTCTTGGTGCTGGTTATGTAAAAGCTTTTTCACTCAAGACAACTGCCCTGAAAATGAAAACGGAGAGCCGAAAGGCGCTTTGGAGCCTCGTAGAGATGAGGTGAACTGCAGGGTTGGGGAATAGTTCACTATAAGAGACCCCTCTCACTCATGTGATGTGTTGGTACCACAAAAATATTGATTATAGCCACTAAATACAAACTATTCTCTAAAGGTCAAACAAGTCAGTTCCCAACACAACAGACTATTGCTTCACATTTGTTGCTTATCATCGCTGATACATTTATATCAAACTGCGGATGAGGGATCGCCGTAACCGGCCTGAATATGTTCTTAAAGGTTGGTGAGTGAATTAAATAACGTGAAAAAAGGAGTTCAGTTTTGATTTCCAATATTTTACATTAAGCCCAATTCAGTTGAAACTTCGTCTCCCTTCGGTACATCACCGCTCGGCGTGGCGCTGCGATGCAGAGTCGACTCAGCGGTAGTTAGAAAGGAAGCAGGAGAGATCAATCCGCCGATGTTTAGGCCTCCTGACTATTGAGCCACCAGGGAGTCTGTCATCTCTCTGCCCAGTTCTATGACTGGCAGGCTGACTGCCTGCTGCGAAAACACTGTCCGAATCCACGAGGCCGCACAGCGGGGAACACAACACAATCTGCTCCGGCTAATTGATGCACAGTTTAAGTTGTGTAAGAAGTCTGGGAAAACACCTCCTGCGGGGAGATGTTCCCATCTATGTTTTCAATCTTCTTCTTTAATAAAAACTAAATTGTTCAAAGACTCTACTTAATACTGATGATTGAATTACATACTTGACATGAGGCCCTGGGAAACACATTTTAAAAAGTGTTTTTAAACGCAGACAGCCACTTTTGGATTATAGCTCTGCAGACATAGAAATTGTGGCTTTTGACTGAAGCGAAAAGAGAGAAAAAAAAAAGAGTGTTGTTCTCGGTTGAGAAATCCGTTATTCAAAAACTCCATTATACCACATTCACTTACATTTACCCTTGAATAGATTAGAATTATATTTGTGAAAGGTTATCGTGACCTCACAAGAAGGTTCTTGCCACAATTCGGGAATTCATTTACAAACTATTACAATTTCACAAAAAAATTTAATAGGATAAAACAATAAAGTTATGCCATTATATTAGTATTTAAAATACAAATTGACTATGTTGGTGTTGATGTCCAGACTAAACCTGTGCTCAGTTTTAGTCTTTAGTTTAGTTTAGTTTCCCACACAAATTGTTAACAAATCCAACTTTCTAACAGCAACATTGATTAATAAGTTAATAACACTGTGAGTGTGATACAGGCCTTGTTTTTTATTAGATAGATAATAATTCAGGTCAACAGGGTCTCAAATTAGTTAAAAAAATAGTGATATTGAGCATCTTGGCTTATTTTATTACAGAGAAATAATCCAATTAGCCACATCTGACTCCAATTAGCAAAGAAGTAAAGATTGGCAGAGGTGTGAAGGTGATTTTGAAGATTAAGGAGTGCTGCAAAGCACCTTTCTTTGGTCCCTAATATAATTAATAGCATATGGATGTTGGTATTCATAGCCTGTGCTTTCTGCTGGCTTCGGGGGAAGGCATGTTTAATTATCACAGGAGACATAGCAGCCGTGTCCAGAAATGCCTTGAGGCTCTCAGACTCAATAATATGCAATATTCAGCATGCTGGATCGGGGCTTTTGGTTCTGTTTTGATTCATCGTCCTATGTTTGGTAAAATGATCTGAAGACCTAAAGCATCAACCTCGAGAAGCTCAGATCAACGTCGCCTAAAAAAGCAGAGACAGGGTTTCATGTCCTGTGAGCACTAACACGCAGACTGCGGCCAAATTTCACCTGGCAGGATTTTGTGTTTTGCCTCATCCCAAAAGAAATTGCTCTTTTGGCAGAATAATCCCCAGTTGGGACGCGTTGCGATGACAATGGAGGGAACTGGGGAACAGAGTGTGAGGGATGCAGAGTGCAGAGCAGAGCGCGCGGCGGCGGCTCGTGTTTCCGAGCAGATGGGCCACATTGCGCCGTCCGGTGTCCCTCCTTCTTCATCTGCTGTCCCAGCCCTTGGAGCCACGGGAGCGGGAGGAGAACATTTGGAGTTTTCGTGCTCCCATTGCCAGGCGGCCTGGGATTTTTCTGACAGAGGCTGGCTATCTGTTGAATTGTTTTTTCCACACCGCCTGGTTTGTTGGGAGGCTCTTCTGCTGCTTTGTATTTGGCTCAAGGAGGAAGCAATGCATCTGGAGGGCTGCCGTATGGATCTGCCCACGTTATACGTGAAAGAATAGTAAAAATGTTTAATACTTTAAAAGCATATATGTATTTACATTTACATTTTTTCTCGTGATTGTGGCTCTTTATTTCCATCTTATTTGATGGTGCGGGGGCACTGGAGGCGCTGAGATGGCTGTGATAACACCTCTATTGCCCTTATTGGTTTCCTAACTGTCCCCCATATCATGTTTTCTCACTCGCAGCTGACTTACCTGCCTCCCCCGTGGGGAGAGTGCGAATCCAAAGCTCTGGAGTCGGGCTTTTTCCAGGTCTACAGCGTAACGGCCTGCAGGATTGACTGTGAAACGCGCTACATCGTAGAGAACTGCAACTGCAGGATGGTGCACATGCCTGGTGAGTCTGATTTCCACACGATATGTGGGTGTGTTTAACACGCACAGAGCAACAGTTTTAGCAAGGTTGCAGTATTTTATGCGCGATTAGACGGCGCGGAGAGGCCTCGTATTGATGTCATCAGTCAATACTGGATAAAGTTGTCGGCATAAAACAAGAAAAAGAATTATGTGTCTGGCAGGTTGTTTGTAGATTCACCCTTCTGTCTTTCAAGTATTTAATACATACACCACCATCGACTAATTGCTCCTCATTTACCGGTTCTTCCAGGCGATGCCTCTTACTGCACGCCGGAGCAGTACAAGGACTGTGCCGAGCCGGCCCTCGGTAAGATCACACAACCTCAAGAACGACACACACACACACACACACACACACACACACATGCAATGTTTTGTTGTTTACATATCATTACCCGTCTCAGGGACGCATGAGGATTAGCTTTCCTCTGTTGATACAGAGCTTTAATGTTAAACCCGCTTTAAACACTAACAACACCGTAGAGAATTTCCGGCTCGGCTCAACTGAAAAGCAACTGAAACGTGTCATCGTGAATGTCAAAAGCACTGCAGCAGGTAACAGGTCTACTTTGGTTGCGGGGGGGGATAATAGCCACCATCACGCTGTCTTTTCCTCGCTGTCCGTTATTATTTTAGAAGGAAATTTCTACGGTCAAGAGATGACTGTCACTCAGCTGTCACGTTCTCTTCCATTACGTCCTATAAATGGAGGAAGGCGCCTCTGTCGCTGCTTCATTTTCGGATTTGCCGAGAGAACCGGATTCATCTCATTCATCCTTCCCCTTGTGTACGAAGAGCTCATCTAGTCTGTAAACAATATCAGAGCAGGCAATTTAATGGATGGGTTGTCACATAGATAAAGGAGATATATTTCCTGCATTGAGGTTAATTAAAGCTCCCTTTAAGAGTTTTTTGGCAGCCTTTGCTCCATCCGTCAAATTTAAGATTTTATATTACCTCTTTTAGTTTTATTCTCCGTTGGCTCGTCCAGCTGTTTTAAGAAATTAAACTGATTATAGTTCCCATGTGTCTTAATGTTTTGTGTGACTTATTATGATTTTATTTAAATTAGTTCCTTGAAACGTGTCTAAAAGTCAAGGGCCTTTAGGCTTCTAAAGCAGCGGAATCGTAACGAGAGAGACGTTTCATTCGTCATTTCCTATTCGGTTATCGAGGTAAAAGGTCACGAGGGAGGATAGAGCGAGCTGGCAACACGCCCGCCACGCATTGGGGTACATGTCGGGCCCGTTGGCAACTTGTTGAAGTGGTTTCCACAGACATTTATTAGAGACATATTTCCATGGAGGCAGTTCTGTTCAGATAGAGGCACGGCCCAGACACCAACTTCTCTCATGACTCCCAACAAACGTCAAAGGATGAAAAAGTTAGTCTCCAATTGACCTCATACGTCAAGGCGAAATTACATAAATTAATCTTAAGGATTTGACTCCGGACCTGAAAGTATGAAGACCGCTGTCGCTCTTTTTCAGAAAATAAATGCAGGGCCATACAACCCTCTATTGTTGCCGTGGTGATATCAACAAATACTCACTAGGGTAAAAATCGCAAGACTTTATATTGAAGTCATTGTGGGTCGTTGTGGCGCAGGGGTTAGAGAAGGTGTGCTGGGAAGCACAAAGTTGTTGGTTCGATTCCAGGCTGCCCCATGTTCCATGTCAAACCCTGAGCAAGACACCTAACCCCTAATGAAATCCTAGAGTAGAGAATAAATAACTTAAAAAATACTCATTAGTATCATGCTCACCTGTTGGCCAGTGGGAGCGTCAGAGAAATGTTCTTCTCCCACACTTTTCTCTCTGCTCTCTCCCTCCACAAGGGAAAACAATTTTTTGAAAACCAGAAACGTTAAACTTTTACATTTTGCATATTCCTGTGTGCCCCCCCCCCCCCCCCCCCCCCTCCCACACACACACACATAGTTTGGATCCTTGAATGCAAATGTGTTCTTGTTTTAAAGGCAGTGGCAATTTGTTGTTCCCGTCAAAGAACATTTCACAAGTTTGATTTTGGTTTTTCTACAACTGCGTCACTGGGGTTTTGTAGACGTCTGCATCCATTCCTCTCTGAACAACTGGCTTTTCATTTGCTCTGGAGTTTAGAAAACACGGGCATCTCCAGTTGTCCAAAGTGTTATTGTTCCAACATTGAAAAAAAAAAGTGAGGATTAAATAATATATTATGGTAATTTTATCTTTTATATTTAAATGTGTGAGTGTAAATGAGGGAGGGCGGTGGACAAAGGTAAGGGGATCAGAAAAATAAATCAATCATTTGAATGCACAAGGCCTTGCTCCTGTGTATCCAATAATGTTTTATTTGAATAAAAATAAAAAAAAGAGACCCCAGAGAAGCCATATTGAATTTCCACTTGCAATTACGTGACTGTGTGGTCCCACCGGCTATTAGTGAGCGGTGGGGGTGGGGGGGGGCGCCTGTTTCTCTGCGATCTGCGGGTCCTGCACTGAGAAGTAATGCTGGAGATGCTCCCGTCTGCTTCACATTCGCAGAATCAGGGCTTTTGGGGTTTTGAAATCCAGAGAGAGAGCAGTTTTTTTGAAAGAACTCAATGGAGCCCGATTTAAACTTTGCAACTTTTTAAAATCCCACTGTGGGAAGTATGCGCAGCCTCGATGCCAGAGAAGCTTTTTTTTTTAGGAGCTATATTTGAATCGCCTGTGTCGCTTAACATTACAGTCACTGCGAGAGAGTTGTTGGTGGCTGTGGGCTCAACACGAAAGCATCCAATGCATTTCAGCTGAGGGTTTTTCTCTCTCGCTCTCTCTCTCTCTCTCTCTCTCTGAGTCAAACTGCCAAAGCAGAGCCGTGAATAGAGGCTGGCATTTCTGCATCGGGGCTTTGTCTCTGTCAGGGTGAAGGCTGTTTTCGCGGATGCTGCTTGAGGGGGTGTTTGTGTTTGGCGCGTTAGATATTGTGACTTTGACAGTGACATTGACTTATACTGTCATTCGGGCTTTTATGGAGTAAACACCCACATGACTCAAGGCCCAGTATGAAAGGGGCCGTGTTTGCAATGCTTTGTGGTATTTGTGTACTTGTGTTTGAAGGTACAAGTGTGTTTTTACAATCTGAAATGTGACCGCCGTCTTCAGTTTCTGTAAATATTTATTCGCTCTCTGATGTGCAGATGGCACTGATTAAACGTTTTGGGCTGTGGTGGCTGTTCCCTTCAGACAATTTAATATGATGTTATTTCAAATGATTGATGATTTTTCAGGTTTATCGTAGTCTTGAGATACCAAAAAAAGATAGAAGTAAGGAAAGAAGAACATTATTAACATTGAGCTCTAAATTACTCATCTTAAACCATGATAAATAGTTATATTGAGATAAATTACAAAATATTTTTTTTCATGTATTTTGGTTTTCCATTTTAAAGCATTTAAGATTTAATTTTCTGCCTTTTCATTTTTCCCCTCTACGTTGAACCTTTTTCAATGTTCTTCGGGGCAATGTCAAGAACAACCCATTTACTGAGATATAACCAGCATGTGCAACATTCACTGCCGCCGTATTATATTATATAGAAATATAACTTCTACCAATAAATGAAGTGAATGATCTGTTAAGTGATATTGGAGTGCTTTTATTTGTATTGTGTACATGGAACTATATTGAGGAAAAGTCTCAACATTTTTCCTTCTGCTCATCGTCATCGTCCTTCCACATCTCGTTACATTCAACCGCCTCTCCCCTTTCCATCGCCCCCTCCGGCGTGAAGCTAAACTGTCGGCTGTGGAGAGCAGCAACTGCATGTGCAGGGCGCCGTGCAACATGACCCGCTACAACAAAGAGCTGTCCATGGTCAAAATCCCCAGCAAGACCTCGGCCCGTTACCTCCAGAAGAAGTTCAACAAGTCGGAGAAATACATTACGTGAGTAGCAAGTGACAAAGTTATTAAATAAGCCGCTGACACGGCTCGAAAGGTTAGGATGATGAGTAGAATTACCGTATTTCAAATGCACAGAATAATATGAATAAGGGAATAAAAATATCTAAACGATCTTTAACGCCTATGCAATACTCCAGGTCTTGTTTGGTACTGGATTCTTTAGATCTAAAGCCCATTTTTTCTTTCTGCAGAGACAATATCTTAGTGTTGGATGTGTTCTTCGAGGCTCTGAACTATGAGACCATCGAACAAAAGAAAGCTTACGAGGTCGCAGGCTTGCTGGGTAAGTTCTACTCAAGGTTCCCTTTGTTTTCCAAACCTGGATCCAGTCTACATTACTCACTGCCATGCTACTTTAATTCAAATATGTCTGACTGGATTTGTCTTAGTTTGTTTAAAAAACTCATCATCAAGTTGCCGGCACTGTGAGCTGAGGTGTCTCTCATGTCAATGCCCCCGTTTGTTTTAATTTATTAGCGTTTTGCTTTCACTTATCTCAGTATTGTCCAAGTAATGGACAAAAGCCGTAATGTTTGGAAATGGTCTGGGAGTGAAGCAAACCTAGAACCCATATGTTGACTAATAGTAGACGGGGTGAAAACGGAGGATCGCGTTCAGGAGCTGTTTGTTTGGGCCGGCTTATGGTTTCACACTGTTTACTTACATATCCTATATCCTATTTGTCTGCAGGTGATATCGGGGGCCAGATGGGTCTGTTCATCGGAGCCAGCATCCTGACCATCCTGGAGCTGTTTGACTACGCTTATGAGGTCGGTCTTAAGATGCTTGTTTTCCACCTTTTATTTTTTCCCACATGACTGTTGAAACGTCTAATTACGCGAGCATGTCACTCCTTTAAAGGGTCTCACTCAGTGAAGAGCTGGAAAAAAAAACGATCATGAAAGCTGAGAACAAAAAGCAATGTCACTCGTATAAAAAAGCAGATCTGATACAAAGAGCTGGATTTACTTCAGAGCCGGCCTGAGATGAAGGAATGTGTGCTTGTGATTTTCCATTACATTCGCTCTACCGTGTGACTTTCTTCAGAGCGTCTGCTGCTGCTTTCAGCTGCACGGCGTTCTGACGTTCTGATAGTCTTTGTCTCCTTGGTGGAGTGGTGTGGAAATATAGAGAACCCCTCCCCCTGTTTTTAATCGCCGTAATAATGGGGATAATAAACCCACAGGTCGCTGCTACGTTTTGCATGTTCGAATGACTGGGCAAGTTGTGCTTTTCTGACTTTTATTTCCCAATCTGCAGGTGGTGAAAGACAGATTGCTGGATTTACTGAGCAAAGAGGAGGAGGAGGAGAGTCATGGGGAGGATGTGGTAAGAGTGGCCTCTAACACCCTCCCCCCTTATCAATTCCTATGTTGAGTGTAACCTCATGCAGCCTTGTCCTATAGCCCACAAGCGCATGGAAAGAGCACCTAGCAAATCTAAAACCAATAGCAGCATGTAAACAATGCAACACATGCTGCATTGGAAGAAGGTTTTTCTGGCGTTTGCCTTTAGCAGATTACATATTGCTTGAGTACAGAACTACAGTAAATGATAAAAGCCACGTCTTTTGACTAGATTGTGTTAAATCATGTACTGTTAACAACCCATCTAATGTGACTGGGATCTCCTGGCGTGATAGTGTTATGTCAAATAAGCTCAACGCTGCACACCAGAAACACACACTTCACTAGGATGCCTGAAATGAATATTGCCGTTCCGTTGGCTAGTCTGAGCGAGCACTAAACAACTTTAAACGCTTTAAAATCGTTCTTTTCCCAGAGTTCCTGTGACCCAGTGGCAAACCACTCGGACTCCATCAGCCACACGGTTACAGTCCCCTTGCAGACGACGCTGGGCACCTTGGAGGAGATTGCCTGCTGAGGCCCTCCCCCCCCTTGTCCCTCAGTGCCACACCCGCACAGCGGCCGCCTCCACTTGGTGGCACCGCATCCTCTGTTGGGGCATCGTGCAGGTTCCTTGACAGGGGACAGGAGGACAAGAACAGGGACTGGCCTGAGGACAGCACTGCATTCTGTCAAAACGCCCCGCCTGAGGCACTAATGGGGATTAAGGAGCTGTCGGCCGGACTTATCGGCCCCCTCTGTCAGCCTGCACTGTACTGCAGTGGGAGCGTGGCCTCCATTATGCCGGACCGGTCTGTGTCCCCACACGCGTGCACAAAGAAAACCAGAAGCCAGGTGGGACAGCAACCCATACAGAGGGATTAGCCCATGTGCACATGTAACAAACACATTAACATGTTGCGCACTGCCAAATGAACTGTACAAACTTGGTTTTGAACTGCATGCGTCAATCTATCTTGCTCTCGTTTGCCGATGCAAATGCTGGACCGCAGTGTTGCTTTACTGTACATGTGTGCCATCCGTCTCTTTCTCTTTGCAGGACCGGCCTTTGACAAAGGCCCAGGTGAGATATCAAGCTTCGAATGTACAGATTGAACATTAGGTGGCGTAAAATCATGGGTTAGATAACGGGAGACCCTTTTGAAAAAATATTTTAAAGAGCAATTCATCACCTCTTAGTTGATTGCCTTGAAGGGAAAGGTGGTTGGGGATGTGTGAGCCGTTTGAAGTTTTAACTCTGAAAATAGTGAAATCCAAATTTTTTTCAGTCTGCATTTTGCATATTTTTTTCACCCGTCAGTTTTAGTTTAGTCAGTTTACTAAAAGGCATGTTTGCTACGTTGCTCCAGGGGTGTTAAGCTGTTCCCTACAGACATCTTTAAAGGGATGTCATACTCCTACTGTCAATTTATATGAATAAATTGCTTCTAGCTGCTGCACCTAAACCCAGAGCGCAGCTAACAGAATCTAAATTTGTTTGCCTGCCAGACGGCCGTGTTCAAAACACTGCTCCAGTAACTTTGCCGAGACTGTCAAACCATTATTTAATGAAGAGAATGTGCTTTCAGACGGCTACCACCACTTTATCAAAGGTTGCCTCATTTTGACTTTCACCAACTAGAAATAATAATACAATTAAAACATTTTTTATGATATAAAGTAGCATAAGGAGGGTTCCGCTCCGAGTTTTTTTCATATAAGGTCTGTGGTATGTGGGATTTTTTTTCTCAAAAAAATGGGCACCACAATTAGATTTCATCATAAGGAAATTGAATAAAACATTCACTGGAGACGCGTTCAGGTGGGAATGTCATGTAACAGGCAGTAGCATTTTGAGGGAAGTTGAATGTCATGCTTACCACAAAGGGAACACTTTTGTATGAGCACCAGGTTTCTTTTTCGATTCAGGTCTCTCCGAAACCTTTCAGTGTCCTCGGAAAATAGCGGCGACATATACGGCTTCACACCAAAAGCAATTGTGTGAGAAAATGTTGAGGATTTAGTCAAAATGAGTCCATGTTCACTCCGGCTTGGTCTCTGTCGTCATGGTAATGTACATTACAGGTAGGAATGAATTCAAGTGCTTTGTGAGACTATTTGAGTTATGATTTCCCATCTGTGACTCAACCTGCTGTCCGTGTGTACTATCTTATGTTGTGGCTTCAGAGCGACACAAACTTACCTGCAGGGGCGTCAAACAAACGCGTCTCGCTTCTCTTGGTGGTGACGACGATGGCTGATTCTTGGCTCTACTTTGTTGTTATCGCAAAATAGCTTTTTCTCATTTTGTGATGCAACATTCAGTGTGTGTTTTTAATGTAAAACAATCAAATTAAAAGAGTTGTTTTGCAGTGATGGCGTCATGTTTTGGCAAAGCTACACCTTTCAAAAATACCTCATATGAGACAATGAATCAAGAGGCAATATCATAAGAGTTGTAGCTGGAGGAGGCTGAACTTAATACGAATATACTGACAGGTAACATGTTTACGATTTGCATCATCAGTCCAATGATTTCTAATTCACACTGAAGACAAACACACGTGAGACTGAAGAACAAAGTGGAAACCGGAGTGAAATTTCATTGGAGTCGATTCAGATCCTGACTTCTGAAATTAAATATATTCTGCTGGCATTTTAACAATGAGCTACCTGAGGTATTACACGGATTTGATTCTTCAGAAGGATTCTCAAACAGGAACAATGTCAACGTCATGATGATGCTGGAGGAGAATTTGCATTTTTTGGGGACCCTGGATAAGACTTCATGTCATTGCATCCAATACATTTAATCTGTGTATTTCTTGGGACGTTTGGCGTGACCTGTCCGCTGGTGCAGGGACATTATCAACTCCACAGAGAATGACAAGCCCAAACACTGGAAAATAACAAACCAGGCTGGAGCCAATGTCGCTCAGCAAGGTGCAATTTCAGACAGCCGTGCTACATGCTCTTAACGTTGGTTGAAGTGTTCCCACATTCAGCCTCAAATGATTACAGCGGCTTGGACAATGTAGGGGGGGGGGGGGGGGGTGTGCACGCCTCAGCAGCGGAGAAATCAGCTTGAAACCTGATTTAACATGCTGGTCAGGTTTTATTAAGCTCTGCTTCTTTTAAGAAAATCCAACGGCAGCAGCGAGCACTGCAGCTCAGGAAGCGCTATTTCTGTGATTCCTCCGCGACTGTTGCATTAATTCACCTCTAGCTCAGAAATGCACAACTCTGCCAGTTTTTCAAATTCATTATTTTGTTTTTCAACGTGTGTAGGCCTCCACTTTAGCCTGAAAAGGATCCTTGTTGTTAATAATTTATGCTCTCAAGGAGATGAAAAACTAAATATTGCACAGCACAGCTTTCAAACAATGAGGAGATGGGATCATCTTTTCCTTTGTTGCTGTCTTATCCAGGAGATACAAAGGTGGTGTGTGTCGGGTTTAAAAGATTCAGCATTGAAGGTAAATGCTGAAGATTGAAAAAGCCCCTTTGCTTAGCATAGAAACAAACCTCTGTCAACATGCATTTGGTCAATACAATATGTATTCATAAACAAAATACTCCATAAACACTTAAAAATGTTACATCATCAAGTAAAAAACTGCAAACAAGGGCAGCAACTAATGATTATTTGCATTATTAATTAATTCATTGATATTGTGGTTTCTTCCTTCGTATCTCCATGCGTTCCCTTTATGAATACGGACACATACATACGGAGTGAGAAAGACTTATTCAGCGACTTCTTTTCCTCCCTGTTACCAGTTGTTGACCGAGTTCCCAGTTAACTCTCTGTTGTCCAGTACAGAAGCTATTCCAATGTGATCTGTGGAATCTTTCACCTCACTCAGCCACATTGAGCACAGTGCATTGACCTTTGATTTCTCTGGAAATCTGATGTCACAAAAGTAAAATTGGTGACACAATTGAATTCTCAACTCCAGAGAAACCAAAGGTGCAGAGCTGCTGACTTCATCATTGACTATGACTAACAAAAAATGTATTTGAGGAGCAGAAAGGATGTTACTACATGCTCTTATATAACGTACGCACTCACGAAACAATTACCTGGGGCTGAATCATATTTAATGAACTGTTTGCTGCGTTTATTGCTTAAGAAACTTTACCACTAATTGAATAACCAGTCACAGACTAAGCCTTTCTAATCTTTTTTTGTGCTCCTAACTCTCTGTGTGCCATGATAATAACTGAGATTCTTCATTTCCTCCCCCTAAAATAGATGTTGATATGTTTTACATCAAAACCTTATTGGACAAAAAAGAACACACACATCTTGGATCTAACTGCATAACTGCAGGATGGACGAAACATCCTCAATCTTGCCAGACATAACGAAAAAAGCCTTCATTTGTATAAAAATCTGACGAATCCCTAAAACAACCCTGGTCATCAGATGCGTGTTGTTTTGTGTGTGCTTGCTCTACGGTAAAATGTTTTGTGCGAGCCAAACCAACAAAACCAATGTGACAAGGAGTCCTTTGTAGAGGAGCCTCCACTGTTGCATTCATTCGTTCTCCAGCTCATCCATCACTAAGAAAAAGATACTTGCTAGAAGATACATTATGAAAAAAGTAATCTGGTGAGACAACTGTGTGGCCTTGAGGATGTGCAGCACCTACGAGGCAAAAAAGATCGGATTTGACCGGCTGCTTGTGGAGAAGCAGCCCGTGTCACCGTGACCAGATGTTGAGTTCTGATTCAATAACAAGTGGTCTTCATCACGAACGCTCCTGAGAAAGGTGTAGCTTTTTGTTTCATCTCATATCTCGCAGCGCAAAAGTGAGTAAACAGTGAGTGTGTCACATGGTGCTGACTGCCTACAAGGCAATTACAATATGGATGTTAACATTATCATAAGAAAACTTTTTTGGAATGAGAACAGCTATATTTATTAAATATCTTCCTTCCAAATGTTCTGCTTGTGCCATCTAGTGGTGCGAATAGCTCTCTCAATCCTCTGCTGTCTCGTCTACGGCTCCAAAATGGGCAATTACTGATTAAAAAAGAAAAGAAATGTGTTTTGCTAACAAACTTCCTCTGAAATCGCTCCCAGATTCTTTTTTTTAAATAAAAGTATAAAGATGTAAGAAAAGCGTTTGTTCATATGGTGGACAGTTTTTCATATCGTAAAATTGTGAATATAATGTTTGCATTGCATTGTTAAAACCTACCTCGGGTAGCTTAAAAACACAAAGACGAAAAAACTCAAAGGAAGCAGATGGATGGCTTGATTCATGCAGGCAAGAAATCAAATATTCACACACAGATTTGTTTCATTTCTAAAATTATAAAGCTGACTGAAATAAAATGTCACAAATTGTCCTGCAATCAGTCCTGCAACCATTTATAGAGGCCAATGTTATAATATATATTTTACTCTCAAGAACCTGGACCTCTGATGCTTAATTTGACAAACATATTTCATCTCGACCCCATAAATCAAATGAAAAAGACATAGAAGTTAAGGTCATCCCATTCAACTATCTTAAAAGTCTTCAGATTTGGAGCAACAAATTCCACTATATCATTTAGCCGTACCCTAAAGCGGAATCCAGTGAGGCTCATTCATTCTGTGCCAAACGCTATATAGAAATGATTGAATTCAGATTCAATTATAGCTCAATATATCATCGTCATTATTGCTGTCTCCAAGGCCCAAATGAGTTCAAAGGCTTACCTCCGAGGTTCATGCTAATCGTTTTTTTATTATTAATTTTCTATACATGCCGCAAAACACACTTTATCTCTAGTTAGTCTCTATTTAAAACTGTTGATGCCTTCTGCCTCAGTTAATTAGGTCTAGAATGTTGGATTTTCTAAAAGGCCTCATTATGAACAGACTAAAAAGAACCAAAAGCATATCTGAAAGTTAGAAAATGCCATTAAGTTACATATACATGGCACACAATTCTCGAAATATAATTGTCATAAATTTGACACGTAACAGCTGATTTATGTCAAAGTTGATGTGGAATCATTTCTACTTCTTCCTGCTCTTGACACTTCTGCCTAACAGGTTTTACCTGCTGTTAAGAATCATAACAGTAGTTCACGAAATCACCAACCATATGAAATCGTATAAAAGCTCCTGCAATCTAATTAATAGAAAACGGTTCCGGCACAAACTCAATTATTTTCATCTCAAAAAATGTCTGTACCCACTGGTGACAGTATTCCAACATCTACTCAGACTTCCCTCTCACCCGCAATATTTTCAAGCTCATTTTCGGGGATCCTTAGGCATTTCTTGTATCCAATTAAGAAAAAAACATTTTTTCAGGAATGTTGCCACAGAATCTAGTTTGCAAAATTGCAAATATGTAAATGTGTTATATATAGAGATAGAGGAGGCCTATATATATATATATATATATATATATATATATATATATTATAGCCTCGGTACACCTTCACAACAAAATGGTTCCATTTTCGCGGTGCAGCCTCCCTAATTAGAATGATTGGTACCCAGTTTTAATGGCGCTGTCCGCAGCAGATTCAGGAGTCACAGGAGGTAATTGCATTTGAGAGAGTGAGAGAGAGAAATAGAGTTCATGATAAAACCTCACAAAACTCAACAAAAACCTGCGCTCTAAGGCATAATAATGGGATTCCTATCTTTTTCAATTACAGAAACTGAATGTGGGCGTAAATGAAGTATTACTGCTGCCCAAACTGATGTCTCTTACGAGGAAGTCTTGAAAAGGCCAACTGTTTTTACAGAGAATATAAATTGGAGCGTGCCTTTTCATGTTTATTATTAATGAATAATTTTAAAATCTGTGATCCATGCATACCGTTCATTATACAACAAAGAATTCAAATCTGCTGTAATCTGCTTTAACGTCTAAGTCTTTTTATATACCAACTAATACTACACTTCAAATAATAAAACAATCCATTAAAATATAGCGGACAGGATACTTACCTCTATAACCTCTCTCTATGTTTTTTGTGACTTTATGCATGTCATATCTTTAATTAGTACTAGGATGGTAATGTGAAAAATATAATTATATAATTAAATTCTCTTTACTCTTTAAATATAATACAACTCAAGAGTGGAAGATGGAGCAATTTGGATATGAGGAGGGTGCACATCATAAAGAAAAATGTAAGATCAAACATTAGACTCAGCTAGCTTTTATTATGGCACTTTCCACAGGTCACATTACAAACTCAACATTCAGGGACATGAAGTGATCCGTATTTAAAATGCATGTTTAAAACTGATTTGAAAGCCGATTAATTTTAACCACACAACAAAAAATAATAATATAAGTAACTATAGTTAATCAAAACTTCATGTTATACAAAGACCAATATTGATCTCTGTGATGATTTCTCCTGTGTGTGAAAAATGAAAAAGACACGTAGTCTTTGATTGGAAAGCCTAACCAGGAAATCTTATTCATTTTTCCTTGATAATTAAATTAAAAATGTATTAAATTAAGAAAATACTAGCTGATTATTTTGAGACGTATTTTCTCAACTTCTCTTTCAGTTAAATTTGGGGTGGGAGAGTGATATTACCTCTCCCACCTCTGCTTCGTCTCTAACAATAAAGCAAAAACCCTGTAGTCAAAAATACAGACGTGTGGAAGGAAACTGTACGTAACCAATTCCTGTACATAAAGGAGCATTTCAGGTTGTTGTAATTGAACATACACTGTGACATCCATCCACAGATATTTTGTGCACAACATTATTCTCCATACGGACAGATGTGGGTTCCCGGGGATCAAAGGTAAACAGGTTGCATCGAGGTGCTACGAGAATTCGTTGGCACATGAGGAGTTAACATTTACAATATTTACAAATGAGAATGAGTGATGCGTTTCCATGCGTTTTATAAAAACGGTTTTGTAGAAAATAAAATTCTCACATTCCATTTGAATATTGTTTAGTTTCTGTCCGTATGTAGCAATTCGATTTTTCAAATAGAACAGTTTCATTCACTTAACTTGATATATCAATTTCTCCTGTTTAGCTGAATATATGATTGGTTGTAAAATTGTACAGGATGCATGAGCGGTATAAATCAACAGGAAGCACTCGGAGATTGGATGTCAGTTGGACAAAAAACAGTAAAAAGTAAAAAACAGTAAACAGCAAACATGGTAATAAATGTACTCCAAGAGTCATAATAAAGCTGCCTGTCAGCAATCCTGTGGGCGGGATCACCCATCTCATGAACTATGCAGCGTGAAAAAGCCTGAGAAAATAAAATTGGTCTTTATCTATGAACTTGCATCTGTCAAATAAGTCATAAAACCAAACCTGAATAATATGACATGAAGTGTCCAGATGGATTTATTGGTTGCAGACACCCTCCTCTCCCATCAGTGCTTTAGTTCCTTGCTGTCTGACCAGCTCTTGGGGGGAGTTGGGGGAGTTGGGGGAGTTGGCGGGGAGGGCGTAGCAGTGGAGAATTTTGGTTTGTCGGGGTCAAGTTCGCCTGGAAGATGCTGGGGGGGATATTTAGGTCCGCACCCAGCTGAGAGGTACCCAGAAGGATTCCCGCTCCAGCCTTTCCAGGATACCTCGGAGTTCTGCACAGGCGCTGGCCGAGTCCTCCTTGACCAGGATCCGGTCCACCAGGTGTCCGTACTGCTGATCGATCTGAGCCGCCGACTGGCGCATCTCTTGGAGATCTTCGTCCTATCGCAGAAAGTAACGGTTGATACGGAACCGCAAACCCCAAACGCTTAACGCTTCTTATACCACAGTCTCTGGCCGAGGAAAATAAACTTGAGTCGACCGTCAATTTTATTCACCGGCCATTCACTGTTTCCCTGGCAACCCTTGGTACTACCTGATCAATCATTATCACACCAAGTTCTCAAACAATGGAAACTTTGTTCAATCCACCAGTAAATAGGACCTTGGACAGGAACTGACAATACTTCTTGTGCACTCACATAATAGAATGACTATGACTCAGCTGCAGGCCTGTCACCAAATGTTGTGCTAACTGAAGTCAATAGCACTCCGTTTAGTTGATGCAATGTCTTTCTTATGTTGTTGTTTCAAGCTGTATGTTATTTTCTATCGTCTTCTGTACCCCGTTCTGTGTATGCACATTGGGAGTACCTCAAAACTGTAAAGGTAAAATTCTTTATTTATTTATCTAACGACTGCGAAGGGAGTATTTAGGCTCACTGTAATTCGGCCATGCTCTCCTCCTCCCGGTGAAGTCGTAGCGCTGCGACGACGTCGGCTCTCAGGAACACGAGGTTTGACAAATATTACGTAGGGCTTGAACTCGGCTGTCCGAAGCCTCCTCAGGGCCTGCAGGGACGGTGGATTCACAAAACAGTGAAGCAGACAGAGGTCACAGAGATCAGACATGATCGAAGAGGCTCAGCAGTGATGCATCAGACGCTCCACATAGTGAGTAGATCTGATCCCACTTGCAACACGCCCTCATCAATAGTCACGTGATCGTGGGATACATTTTGAATGTGGTCATCGCTCAGCGGTTGTAGCAGGACGCCTACCTCGGGTTGCACATCCACTACACACATCTTATTCTTGGCCTGGACAGAGCGGATGGCCTCTATACTTGTGCCATACTGGTTCTCCTTGTATTCCCCGTGCTCTATGAACCTGCGGGGAAACAGCGACACCTTCAGCGGGGAACAAATGATTTACGTTCACCCAAAAGCAACACAGTGTCAGTCCGAACATACTTGTTGTTTAAAGCGTCTGCGTCGAATTGCTGTTTGGTGACAAAATGGTACTCCACGCCCTCCTTCTCATGAGGCTTCTTGGGCCTGGTGGTATCTGTGGAAATACAGAGGAGGTTTACATGTATACACATAGGTCTACGTATGTGTAGATGTGTACATTGATGGGGACATTGATGTGTATGACTGATGACTCACGGGGAACCGCCACTGCGAAGCGATGTGGGTTTTCCGCAATCACCCGCTGTTTGAGTTCGTTGATTCGTGCTCCAAGAGATCCTTTTTTTCCAGGATTGTGTGTTTTGAAATGAGAGGAACAGAATTTATGTACCGTCAACACGTTGTAACACACGCTCTGATCCACAAGGTGTCAGTATCATCACTTGTATGCCTTTCAAGGACTCCGCCTCACCAATCAGAACTACCAGACGGGGCCTTTCATTGGGCCTCTGCTGGTAGCGGGTCACCTCTTCATAGGTCAGGTAGTCGGAGTCCCCAGGATCAGAACCCTCTCCGGAGGATCCCTGCCTGTCCTTGCGACTCAGCCGGAAACTCCTCCGCAGACCGGCTACAGCGAGGCCATAGACGGGCAGGAAGGAGGCGCAGAAAGAAAAAAGATGACACGGGCCATCAAGTTATTCATAACATAAATCACTATTTTACTTCCACGATGCAGATACAATTGTTTTGCTCTCAAATACAGTTATTAGATAGCTGCAGTGAGCAAACGCAAAAAACATTGATGATCATGCATTAAAAACCCTTGTCAACAGTGCACAGGGATGAGATTAGCTCACTCTTTCTTGATCTTGTGATATTAGGCTGAACTTTGAGCCAATTAGACGTCATGCTTCAACCAAAAAGAGAAATACATGCAGCTAATGTTCACGTCATCAGGTGAAAAAGACAGTTTTGAACAAACCATTCCTTAAGTTCACTTTGTACAATTGATTCACACTTTGACGAGTTCAAAACAGCTCTCAAAGATCCAAAACAATCATAATGATTTTCCAACAAAAACAAGGCATGCTGCTCTAAAAGAGGCTCCAGAGCTGAGGCGGAACAGACGGCTCAGCCTGGCCCTGAGAAACACCACATCAGCTACGAGTGACAGCAAATCAGGGTCTCCCATGGCCAGGACTGTCTGTATCCCCCCCTCCAGTGGTGTGTGCCCGAGGGGAACGAGATGGCCACTGTACCTGAATAAAATTCCCAGGAAAACACCTGGCCACAGGAGGGCGCCACTGCTTTACACTTAGGAGAGACTGTAACTGGCGTTAGAGCATCACACAACTCAGCCTCACACCTCCACACAGGGTGAACGAGCAGCAAACGTGCCTGGTTGAGTGTGCAATGCCCAACGCAGCAGGGCCCCTCGTGGGCAGGGGGGGGGGCGGCAGGTATGGGGGGCGGGCGGGCGGGGTTGGAGGGCGGGGGGGGGGGGGGGGGGGGGGGGGGGTGAAAGGGCAAGCAGTTCACTGGCCTCAGCACAGGGGCAGTTAGTTAGATGAAAGGCAGAAGGGAGGGAGGTTGAGAATGGGGAGGGGGGATGTGGGGGAGGGATTTTCAGCTCCAAGCAGAGTGCACGATAGAAAGCACAAATACTGTTTTAATAATGTATTTTGTGTTAAAGGGAGAAGGAAGGCTGATAAGCTTTCAGCTGTGTATCGATTGCTCCTTGTCCTCATCAGCGTCATCATTCCAGCGGCTTAAAGGATGTGGGGGGAGTAAATGGGGGAGAGGTGAGCTAAAGGTGCTGAGAATGAAGGGGATTAAAGTGTTCCGTCCACTCTTATTTTAACCTGGACACCATGCAATTAGTAATAAGTAAACTTCCAATACTTTCCAACTCATTTTGAAGACACTTTACTGGGATGGCAACAATTGAAACTACAATTTGGAATTATCTTGGAAAAACTGCTCTACTTCAACACCATTTTATTTTCATTTATTCAAATTCATTCACTTACTAAATGACCAGATCTGCTGATCTGATCTTTAGAAATACGAATGAATTCTACCAATCAAACACTGTCTCCTTTTCCCCTTTAAGGAGCACCAGACATTTTCAGGAAGCTTCAAGTAATGAAACATTTATAAACCAGTAAAAAATCTGTGTTAGAACAATCAATGATTTGCTGTCAATGTAATACATTCTGCGTTGGTTTTGCTTCCATACTGTGATATCTAACACGATTATCTCTTATCACTGTATGCTGTTACTGGCATCTTCAGAAGTGTGAGGCGACACTTCCTACACTTCCTTTTTCACATTACTATTATTATTATTTCCTTTCCATTCCATTATTGTCTTCCCCCATTCATCTCCCTCCTCTCGTTTCTGTCTCTGGACCCATCGCCCGCCAAAACCTCCCCCCGACCCCAGACAAGTCAAGCAGCCGTTTTGACTCCCAAGCCCAGAAGCATCCAGGGAAACCAGCGCACAGCCAGGCCGCAGCAGGCAAAGAGCAGATAGGGAGAGAGGAGGTGGAGAAAGGAGGTGGAGAAAGATACACGCTCTCACCTATGTACTGTCCATTGAAATAGCCCTCACAGTCACAGTCCTCTGTAGGGAGGCAAGCAGGGAAAACAGGGGGTAAGCACAGGGTAAAGAGACCTGGAAGAGTCAAGGAGTAAGGGCAGGTGGAAGGAAGGGGGGGGGGGGGGGGGGGCAGGCCACGGGGCATCGGAGAGGGCAGTGGGGGCAGACGGGCAGCAGGCAGGCAGACGGCAGGAGGCGAGAGAGGAGGGCGGCCAAGAGATATCGAGGAAGAGGCTGTTCGGCGTGACAGCCGGTAACGAGGGCGCGATGGAGAGATGTGAAGTTCTGAGAGGAGGAGAGAGATGGCTCTCGTCCTCTTCTTCTAGAAAGGAGCCAGCTGTCAGCAGAGTGACCCACACAGACACACACACACACAGACACACACAAGTACACAAGCCTCGCCTCCACAAAGATTCATAGCCGGGGTACATACTGTCTCGCAAATAGAAACCTACAAATCAACAACATCGAAAAGAGCAGATGAGACTGCGGCAAACTAAAAGATAAGGGAGGGAACAGAACAAAGGATAATAGAGTCTGAGAATGAGGATGAGGATGACGTCAAAGGAAAGAGGAGCTATTGTTATCTTTAACGAGCTCTGCCTGGTCGGGCTAAAGTCCCCGGGGAGGCGGTTCTGCCTGCACATCACCTGGTACACACACACACACACACACACACACACACACACAATCCAGGCAAAGAATCTCCATTCTAGTCGGGTGCACTAACAGCAGGAGGAGGGGAGGAATTAAGCTTGAAGCAGCAGAAATCCCCCCCCCCCCCTCCACCACCACACACAAATGCACACACACACATTGAGGCTTTGAGGCCTCTCTGATTATTTTTTTCCATGGTGTGGTTTGTATGAGGGTGCGACTGTGTGTTCATGTTTGTTTTTCCGCACACGTACCCACCTTTATCACATCCTTGGTCATCTGACACAGTTTGCAACGAGAAGAAACGGAGGAGAGCGAAATCGTTAGAGCAGGTGAAGCTAAAGGTCACTTTAGATTGCAGATAACAGGACGATGTCCTGGAAATGTATGAAATGGAGGATTTAACGTTTGAAGGGGTTTATTGCCGTCGCCAATGACGTCACAGATGAAGAAGGCCCCTGCTGGCCGATTTGGGGGAACGAATCAAAGGGTTGGAGGAGCCCAGGGGGGGAGGCGGAGGCAGGAGAGTCCCTGCAGGCTTGCCGTAAACGGGGGCGAGCTGCCATGCTGCTAAGCTCTTGTTGTGTCCCCGTGGCTCAGGCCTAATCGGATTGTCTGCAGCTTACGTGCCGCAAAGAGCCACCACTTCACATCACCCACTCCTCTCACCTGGCCGTTTACACGCCACGTCCGCGCTGCCGAGAGAGAAAGCGAGAAGCGCACTGTATTGTCGAGGCTTTGTTCCTCAGTGTGGGTGCAGCTTGTCTGGATCTACTTAAGCTGCTCGCTGGCCAGATGGACCACGAACATGAAAGAGATTAATTCATATCTGTGATCCTCCGTCTCTGTGCCCCTCCATCTCCCTCATCCTTTAAAAAAAAAAAAAAAAAAAAGCCTACATAGCGGCATGGAGAGGACCGACATTGAATACTAATGCCTCTGAAAATGCCAATTAGCAGCAAAAAATGTCAATAAATGTCAATAAAAACATTGCTGCATATATCCAGCGGAGGTATTATATTCCTACAGTGACAGTGATTGAGTTGATACTAGGAGATGCTGCAGGTAGTAAACCGTGATTATGGAAATAATGCTGAAGATGCAGTGGAATCCTGGGAAGCAGAAACTTACAGACGGGATTTTTAGGGGATTTTGGATTCGGAAGTGTGCCCATTTTCACCCTGTAGGCCAGTCGCCTGGAGAAATGCGCAGCAAACAAAGAGGCAGAGAGGGTGGAAGCAGGAGCAGAGCAAATCAGAAATACAGAGTAAACGAAAGGGTGAGGAGGGAACGTCAGAGAGGTGGAACAGGGACATAAAACACTTATTTATAGACAGATTACGAGACTCCTGGAAACCAACAGGGCCGCCGCCACTGCTCCCAAACCACACAACTACAAACATCGCCGCTTGCTTGTCTTCATGTCTGTTGTAAGTGTCTTTGCGGTTGTTTCAGGTCTCTTTGTTTCATTTTTGAGTTTTGTTTATTCTTTTATTTCACATTTGAGTGTCTGGTGTCATCAACTCTTACGTCTCTTTATGGTTATTTCGTGGCAATTATGGGAAGCTTTGCATTTCTTTTTCAGCCGTTTGGTTGACTATAAAATGAAATATAAAGAGTGACTTCTGAGCTTAGTGCACGTAAACACTTTCCACAACATACGGTCTGTGAGCAGACTTGAGCTCTTGTTATGTCAGTTTAACAAAGGTAGCATCTGTTTGTCGAGTTTGTCATCGTCATCATCGAGTTTAATGTGCAGCAGAAATGCAAAGCATCAACAGAATTTAAGTCTTATGTCATCCTAAATAATTATTTACCCCCAGAAAACCCAGCACGTGGGCTTTTCCGAGCTCAGATACCATGCGTCTTTCTCTGTGTTTAAGCCCTGTTTATTAATCCAACAGACGCTGTAGTGTTTGGCAGGGATCTCCCGGCCAGCCGGGATCATCCTACTGACAGATTATGACACCAACAATATCAGCATGCGCCAATTCAAGGCTGTGTTTCAAATGCTTTTTGGGGGGTTTTTTCTTCTCCACGCTGCTCTGATGCTCCATCTAATCATAGTTGACCCTTCAAAGTGGAACACACAAATGTGGATTTGTCGGATTACAAATAGCTGGGTGGAATAAATACGGGTGAACCGTACAGACCAGTGATCAGTTTACACCACATGTTTACATTTTGCGTGTCTCCTTACCTTTCCTGGAACAGTTTGGACGGGACGAGTCCGGCCCGCAGGTTGCTGTCTCCCACGCGCTTGGCCTGCCACCACGTGTGGTCGTCTTGGGTCACGACCTGCAGGATGTCCCCCCGCTTGAAGGGAAGTCCCGCTTCTTGGCAAGGCGTCGCTTTGTCTTCCAGCGGGACGTAGTCAAACAAGGCTCTCATGTACACCTGGGATAGAAAACAAGAAGCTCCAGATTGAGATGTTTATCATTTTGAATAAACTAAACATGGGCGAAACTCTTATCCTGAAAAAGGGAATACAATTCAGTATTTTATTTCAATTTGATTTAAGTCATTATTCCTCTGCAATTACTGAGAACGTGTATTTAACCGAATGACAGAAATAAAAGATTTCCAGTGAGTTTCACTGAGCATGCGCAGACAACCACGCTTCATCTCACCTTGCTGTCCTTGAGTCGGTCTTCTTCTTTAATGGCAGGGATTATCTTTAGAGTGATCGAGCCTTGAGATTGGGACTACATGGGGGAGAGAGGAGTGCAGATTAAAGACAAACACACTCTTTTTTCACTAAAAGGCTCCCAGAAGTAGCTTTTACTGGACTGTCAATGCAACCTGTTTATGAATAAATAAAAGATGGACAGAACATTTTAGCTTATTTTTTTGTACACAGCCCTACATTCCTTCTGAGTACGTCTATGTAGTAGATGCATACGAGTACTTCTCTAAATCTGCAGCAGACTTGTCTTACCAGCAGCTGACTGATCTCATCCGGCCTCTTGTGGATCACAGAGACTCCATTGACCTCCCTGAGTTCATCTCCTACATGGACCAAACCTGTGAGGACGAGTGGGCAAAAAACATCAATTACTATATCATCGGTGTGTAGGATTTTGAACATCTAGTATAGGATCAGTGATCCGACTGCTTTTCTCTCAGGACGGGGAGCACACATCGCAGACATGCTGCAATCATATTCGTATAGAGCATGTGTGTGCAGAGTGCTGTGCACACATACACCTGCATTTCCACGGTAACACTCATGATAGTATGAGTCTCTATTGTGTGAAAGCAAGAAGAACAATTTACCGCTTCGGTCAGCTGCACCTCCTCTCATGATTCTAGCAACTATCACCACCCCGGTGGCTTCGTCCCGCCTGATGGTGGCTCCCTGGAGTGCAGACAAATAATACGAGATCGTTGACAGAACACGAGGGTCCCCAGTCTCATCATCTCTACACCTTTCATCCAGTTCTCTCTCCAATCTCGTCCTAATCACAACTCACCAGAGGCTCCTTGTTCTTCACCAGCCGAACAATCTTTACCGACTCTTCCTCCAGCTCGTCCTCAAAGTCGTCGGGCAGCGGCGGCAGCACGGGGTCAAAGTTCTTCTGCGCCACAGTGTCGTGCACCGAGAGAACAGCCTGATGGGACAGAAAACACGTGCGCTGAAAAATCCGCTCTCAAGTGGAGCTGAAGGTCAAGCAGCTACAGAAATGTTTTTATGGGCAAAAGAAAAATGTCTGACGAGGAAAATTGACCAAATGAATTTGGTGATACTATTATAAGGCCAAAAAAACGAAAGCAGAGCAAAAAAAAAGGGGTTTGACCTTGAGATGTGGGGAAGTCAGCAGGTGCAGCAGCTCCTTCTCCTCGGTGCTCATTGGTCCGCTGTGAAGCTCCTCTGCAACCTGCCAGTCACAAAGTACACATGAGCGCTGTCCTAGTACACGCGTGTGCAGTGTGTGTAGACCAGTAATGCAGGCTGCATTTGACTGTAGAATACATACAAACGGATACACAACAGACATGCACACAGGGGAAGGTAAGTGGTGAGCAGCTACGGTCAGCGGTTTCTGCACTGATAACTGGTAAGCAGCAGGATGTGGAGATTCATTAGAAGGGCACCGGGATGATTCAGCACTTTGAGAACATTAAAATTCACTTTTGAAACCTGCAGTGCCTCTCTGTCGGAGCTAACTCATTGTTATCGACTGCTGTGCCCAAGTGGAAAAGTAATTTAGGGTGTGTGTGTGTGTGTGCGATGGACTCACATCCTCTGCCAGAGAAGAGGCGCTGTAGAGGACGGGTGTTGGACTCTGTCTCTCATACTGTCTCAACTTCTCGTGGATCTGAAACGCAAACACACGAGGGTAACGACATCCACAGAATGAGTCCATGTGCCTGACAATGTGTGAATGTGTGCTCACGAACAGGACTCATAAAACCTTAAATCATTCCTTTATATATTCTTTTTATGTATATTTATATCCCACTAACAGAGTAAAAAGAAAAAAAAAAGATAGGGGACACAAACATAGTAACATTGTTCTATATTTAAAATATTAAATCAAAGTAACAAAATTTACATTAAAATCTGCCACAATATTTTTCACAGCAGTAAACAAGTCATATATTCAGGTTTTTGAAAAAAATAATTGAGATTTTCTTTCTTAAACAGGATAATTGAGATAATTAAGAAGCTTGTTTTATTTTGGAAAACAAGCGTAAATCGTGGATATAAATTCAATGGTATATTGCTACTTATTCCAAATATAGGTGCATATCTTGTGGAATCAGACAGATTTGGGTCAATTCCCTTACCTTCATGAGACATCCCAAACTCCGCTCGCTGAAGACGTCCTTCAGGAAGACCATGTCCTCTTTGTGATTGGCATCGGGCCGTAGCTGAGAGGTCAGCAGGGCCAGTGTTTCATGGAGCCCTACGGAGGAGAGGTATAAGAAACACCCAGCATGTTTATTTACATGAGCAGATGGAGCAGAGCAAGATTCAAGCAGAACGGGACGGTATGTGACGGCCATCTGTGCCAACTCATCTCACCCGCTCCTGCTGTGAGGACCGGCATGGCTTCTTTCATGGGGCAGTGAGGTAAGGTGGGGAAGAAACCTGCAAGGGGAAAGATTATGATTAAAAAAAATCAACATCCAGCATGGATTTGTGCAGCTTTCTGAGGGGACTCTATTCTCAGAAAAAGCAAAATAATTAAAAAAAAAGGGTAATGGCGTTCATGTGTTTGAGTGAGTAGTATGTAGAACAGATGTTAAAGCATCCAGAGGCCCACGTTCAGTATTTATAGCCATGAATCAGGCTTCATGTTGTAAATTCAGGCTGCATTTTTCCATTTTGCAGAGCTGTAAACATGTAGGTGTTCATTTGTAAGTCGTCCGTCTAAACAAGTAAGCAAAACTGCCCCTGCTGGTACCATTAATCACACTGAGGCCCTTTTGAGTTTGTGTTGGTGTGTAACAAAGCAGGAGAATGGGATCATCTGGTCCAAAGATTATCGTATACAATAAAGTTGCATGCTCAGAAAAAGATCAGAAAATCATTTTAGCTCTCCATAAAAGGACCAGATGATTCTTGCACAATAACTCTCTTTATATATTCATAAGCTGACAGAATCACGCTGCTACAGTCGGCTAGCGACTTATTGCAGCCTCGATCAATATCCCAGTCACTCCGCTCAATATTCTCCATACTTCCTACCAATGGAAACACTGGAACCACAGAGGGATCCGAAATCGAAACACCCGAAGAATGCAACAAAACAAAAACCACTCAACAAAGCTGTGTTAAATGTAAAAAATGAGCAGTATGTGTTTCCAAAAATATGGAGGATTTTTCTGGCCAAGAAGGCCTTCTTTTGCTCGTGCCAATAAAGATTGAATTAAGTAACTCAAATTGGATTTTTTTTTAGGATTTTAAATCTTCAGTAAGTAATTATACAGCATTGATGTGTTTACTCAGTTGAAATATTGACAGATATTATATTCAGACTGTTTAGAAAATAACCCTAACCTGTCTGACTGTAGTGTGCCTTTCTGCTGTCTATTTGTAAAATACAAATATGCTTTTTCTGTTTATGTTAGTGCTGTCTGCCACCTTATGGAGGCCTGCCAAGATGAGGCATCTTGTGTTGGCGTGTTACCTTGCACGGAGGCATCAAATAAATCATCATTTTTACAAATCTCAATGTTTAATGAGCATTTCTGGAGCAGCTACTAAAGGCATATATCAAATCAATCTAGAAACACTGACTGGTTGATAAAGAAAGAGACACAGAAGCCAAGAACTAAGAAGATTATTAAATCCTTTCAAAGTCTGCAGACTGGAGAAACAGGTCAAAAGGCTATGAAGAGAGCAGGATCAAGGCTGGAAACAAACGACAAAGAATGTAGAGTTGATTGTGGGGCTTATGTGAAGCAGGGAGTTACAATACACCACAATGTCCAGGCAAGAGGTTGCGCTCATCCATTTGCTTGTTCAGCTCAATCATGACAAACACAGAACAGCACCCTAAATGTTATTTCAATGTTTCTATATTGAAAATTGGCAAATTATTCCTCCTAAAGCCTTTCTAAAATGTCTCGTTTTGCTTGGATGCCACATAATCTTAACATGATTATCCCGACCACAGAGAGAGACCGCAATGAGCTCATGAATAATGAACTAAGAGGATGTCACATAGAAGGATGAGGAAAAGATTGCATCCAGGAACTACTAATAGCTAAAACAGCATAGTGTGTCATCAAATTTAGGATTATAAAACTTTCTCTGATGTACCACAAGCACATTCGAAAGTCAAGGCTTGTAACATACGGATTTCTATTCTCTTTGACAAAACAATCAAAGGCTTGTGGTTCATTACGACTCCTTCTGTGGCAGTTGGGTGTTGAGTCGTAGGAGAATTACGTCATCTTCTGAGCTGCTTTTACACCTACGTGGTGAGGTCATCAAAGTGAGGCATTGTGGGAGCACCTTTAATTGGCACCCATGGGTGACTAAGGAGTCTCATTGCGTTCTCTGTCAATACCTACTAGAACCTGGAACAATGCAAAGATGAAATGGTTATTTACAACTAGGCAGCAACAACACTGCAAATGGGATACAATAGTTTTCTCGAATTTGCACAAGCAGATGCATTTACTGCTGTAAGGAAAAACATAGATAGTACACATCAAAGTCTATTATTAGTTCATTACTATTGTTTTTTTCTTTAAATGGTTAAAGCCTTTTTTGGCTGATGACATTTTTGTTTAAAAAGTAAACATATATATATATATATATATATATATATATATATATATATATATATATATATATAAAATTCTAAATTTTCCATTTGTACTCCATTAAAAATATTTTGGTTAACAGTAAATTACATGGGTAAATACTAATCACACTGCGTCACCAGCATTAGCTTAGTCAGAGAGGGTTGAACAAACCCTAAAAGGTTTGGTCAACTGTCCCTGACAGATGCTCCGTGCTCACGCAGGCATTCAGAGAGCACCACCTACCACTCATCCACAAATATACTTAAACAGGCTTTTTGCGTTGCCTCCTGGGCAAAATGTGACTTTTTCCGTTCAAATGTGGTTAAGAGGTTAGTGCAGATAACATGATGAGGTCAGAAGATGTCAGCTGGTCAGACAACAGCCTTCGTCATACAACCACCATCTAGACACATTTAGCTCAAATGCACACGGATCAGAAGTTAGTATTTATAAACCATTGACTTGTATTCTTATTGTTGGTCATTCATTAATGACTTGGGTAAAATGTATACACTTTAACAATATCATAGAAATTTGCTTTGGAGGAAGACTAAATAAATAAATGAGTGCATTGTTTTTTTTCTCTGGCAGAAGTACACAGTACCACCGTTAATAGTTGAATAGCATTTTATTTTTCCTGTGCTTTGGGGGCCTTTCAGCGTTAAATGATTTAAAACAGCAATAACACTCAATATTTTTGTATAGCGTAAGAGGAAATCAATAGCGGTTCATGGCTAGTTTAGTTGGTTTTCACGCTTTTCAATAAGTAACCAGAGCGTATTGCAAAAAGTAAAAAGAGCACGAGAAGAAAAAACAACTGCAACTGTGCTGATGAAGCTAACAGCGTTTACCTGACGGCGAACCGGTGTGTGGTCGCTACGTGATGAGCCTGCAGTATGAGTACCATGCTGATCAACTATGAGCAAGCCAGTGGTGCGTGCTCACGTGCACTATCACCTACTAGTCACACGCACAACTCGGCACTAATAGGCACTAAATAGCACACGGTTCACCAACAAAGCCAAAGAAACTGAGATTATGACACGCATAGAGGGTGTGAGTCATTACATTAGTACATTACGCCTCCGTATTAATTAACACATAAGAAATAGTTGCTTAAAGTTATATTAATGCTCTGGGAGCTCTGGGTAAATGAGCACTTTGCAAAGGGCAGGGGCTGATTACAGTACTGCTTGTAAAAAAATAAAAGTGTGTATGTGTGATTGTAATAGGAAACTAACTAAATTGTGTGTTAAAGTTGAATATTTAGTTTTGGTCCCATAATACCATAAATGTCTTGACTTCCTCCGTTTCTCCACTGCAGAAACCAGATGGGTTCAGCGACCGAATTGATGAGGTTATTTTCCCTCTTTCCACGGGAAATATGCCATCTGCCGTGACTATTGCCACGTTGTGGGGATCAAAAGAAACACACTCTCTCGATTTTTATGTAAATTCGTCATCCACGATGCTGTGAAAAATGCCTTGGCATCGAGACTCTAAAACAACAAATGCTCAGTCAAGCTGTTCCGAGCAGGCTGCCGCTGAGAGGCTATTTTACTTTGCCACATGACAAAGGTCCTCACTGCTCGTGTGTGAGCAACATGTTTTTACAATGTGCTGGACGACGTCATTTTTGGCCCAGACACGAAGTTTTTTAACCGAGGACCGATGCCAGGAGCAGAAGGATTTACCACTGCACCATCTTGCACTAAAGCCTTTCTCACATGCATGTATTCTGACACAACGCAGGCACATCCACACACACACACAGGTGCTACAGTACATCTATTTGCGTCCACACGCCATCGCACACAGTTCAGAGTGACAACATCAAAGTCAGTGAATGATCGAACGCCTTGGCTGGACTCACACTCAGGTAATCCACTCCTGACATTAATGGGAGGAAACACTAAGCATGTTTGGCCAGCATCCAACATGCTATTCACACACACACACACACACACACGCACTAACACGCACTTCCTAGAATCACACACTCATCAAATGCTTGAATTGAATGCATCAAACTACAAAAGCATAATTGAATCTCGAAGGGTGTGGTTCAAACAAAAACTTACCTCCAACATGGAGGTGAAACTACAGATGCTGACAGCTGACACACTGCTGCACTCTCCCAAAAAATGCTACACCCCCTCCCCGGCAACCCCCCCCCCCCTCACAGCAAAGCCCCGGCAGATGTCTATTTCCTTCTGTTTAACCTGCTGTCTTTCTTTCCATTCCGACTTAGTCCTGTCTGTATCCTAATGCCGGTCGGTCCTCCCTCCCTCCCTCCCTCCCTCCCTCTCCTCTCCTCTCCTCTCCTCTCCTCTCCTCTCCTCCATATCTCCGCAGTGCCACAGCACATCTCCCCATGCGTGCCGTTAGCTGGCAGACGCAGGGAGAAAAAGGAAAATACACACTGAATATCAGAGCATCAGTCCGCTGCGGATACAGAGGCATTAAGCAGACAGATGTGGCCTTCTTACCTTCTCTTGTCTCTGTATCGTCTCCTCTCTCTCTCTCAGTGTTTGTGTCTCTCCCGACTGCAGCTACACTGTTTCTCTCGCTCTGATTCCTCCTCCTCCTTCCCTCTTCCTCCTCCTCCTCCTCCTCCTCTGTTGTGCTGCTCTCACAGACCTGCTGTCGCTGAGTGTCCGCCTCTTTCGCTCTCTTCCTCCCTCTCTCGGCCCCTCCCCTGACCACCCTCCCCCGTGTGCATCGCCGGCGCTCTCTCTGGCCACATCCGTGGATTTAGGATGCTTTAGAAGAGCGGAGATGCTTCAGCACCAGATTGTGCAGCGGCGTTTTGGAAACCTAGAGGAGAGGTTTGCCTTTCAGCCATGGACGCCAAAATATGTGCACCCCCACTCTTATGTCCCTTGAAATAATTTGAGCCTATTTTTTTAACACTATGTTAAAGAAAAACACCAGGGAAATGTATGATAGATTGTTAGATTAGATGATAGTTAGACTCTTACTACAAATATCTGCAAATAGTCTTAGATTTCTAATTTATCAACTATCATACATTTAAAAAATTCAAATAAAAGATATATATTCGATTGATGTATGCAGCCTTTTGTAACCTACAGGGTGAACATGACTTACAGCAGTATAAAGCACTTCCAATCATCCGCAAATGTATTTTTAGTTGGGACTCTTGGTAAAAGTCTGTGGTCTCGCTCACCGCATCTTTCTTTTTTGGACAAGAACGCCATGTGAAATACGTTCTCTCACTCCGGCCTCTTGCCCCGTCTCGCAATTAGTTGCAAAACTCCCTCAGGTCAAGAAGTTTATCCGGAAACAGTTACTCGATTGTCCGAGTAGCATCTCTGGATGTGCATTTCAATGCGTGCACGTGGTCTTAAATGTAACAGAGGCAAACAATCCACTTTAAAAGATGATAAAGAGTGTAGAGGGAAAGCTGCAGCCTCTCCTTTTGGCCGGATTCCACTTCCACATGTTGTGGTCGCTAACTGGATCCGATGGGTTGTCTCTCATAGAGCGTTCCCTTCCCCCCTCCTCCCTGAGCCTGGCAGGACTGAAGCTACGCTTGTGGCTCTTTGTCTGGCAGCATGTGGCTCACGCAGCCAGACGCACAGCATCTTAATGATGCACACACACACACACACACACACACACACACACACACACAGCCCCTTCATTCATATGGAAATGGTGGGTGGTTTCCAGCCTATCGTTGTGAAGTGAACTGCGTACATTAACGTGACTTGCAGACATGCAGGCGCATCAGATTGCGTTTCATTTTGTGTGATTTCCAATATGAGCCACATGTTTTGTTTTAACAACGGTGCGCAGGGCGGATTCAAATCGAGGTATAAAAGGAACACCTACTCCCACATACAGGAACCAGGAAACATTCATTACCAAAACATGTCGGACATACAAGGAATTTGACCTGGCGGTTGGTGCATAACAGCAGACAGTAAGACAAGGGACAACGAGACAGATAAGACAACATAGCGCAAGAGGAATGAAATATAATATACGCCTATGAGTTAGTTTAAAAATAAAGAAACAAAAGATAAAAATAAAGTGCTCAAGCGATAACCATTCTCTACGCAACTTGTGTTGTGAGTGTATGTGAAAGTGACAAGTAACAGGTGTATGTGCAGTGTGACGGGAGTGATGGGTGCGATGAGTCAGAGTCAGTCAGCTCTGTTGATGAGTCAGAGTGCCGACGGGAAGAAACTGTTTCTGTGGCGGGAGGTCCTGGTCCTGATGGACCTCAGCCTCCTGCCAGTTGGAAGACGGGGCACAAACAGTTTTTCACCGGGGTGAGAGGCGTCGGCTACGATCTTTTTAGCCCGCTTCCTAATATCCCTACGAATCGCAGCAGAGGTCGTTATGGGTCTTTGGCCAAATTGATTCAGAGGCATCTGCTAACCCCCCCCACCCCCCTCCCCCCTCCTCTGGGGAGCGTCCGACCTGATGGTCATGTAGAGGGGCGGAGTAGAAGGTCCAAGCTGCCCGCTGACCCCACAAATAGGTCATAAACCAGGTCTGTATGAGCTCCAGTTGGGACGGAGCTGAAATCAGATAATAGGACACATGCCTGAGATTCTGGGGGACATTGTTCTGCAGCTGTGTTGTCTTCACAGAGAGATGAAGCTACGTATTTACTTACAATTAAAAGAACAGTAGAAGACAGACATGGCCTGCAGTGAAATAAGCCTCATTAGCTTCACTTTCACCCCTTTGGCATTTTTTCTCTCATTCTTCACAACACAACAGAAATTATTTTGTGCAAAATCTATATTTTTTTCTTGAGTCTAGACATACGCTTTGTAAAACAGAACCAAAAATATTGTAATTGAGATACTTGGGAACCGCAATCATCCGTCTGCAATTGCTTCTGTACAGAATAAATTCCATAGGCCTACAAGGCAGATGCAGAAAGCATGAAGCCTTTTATAGAGAGAGCTATGGGTAAAATGTGCACAAACATATTGGCAGGCAAAAACTCAAACGCAAATAATGCTATTATTGTTCATAGGATTATTGAATAGATTTCATACCTCAAAAGTGATATCACATTCATTATATTAGATGAGTTCATTTGTGTTTCAGCAGCCAAACTCAAAGCCAAAATCAGCAGGTAAGGAAGTTGAACTGTGTCTATTTCAATAAACACACAACGTGTCTTTACTGAATAAAAGCAAAGAAAGATCAGCATCTGCTGAGTTTACTCGAGTTCAACGTGTTTCTGCCATTTTGTTAACACACTCAACTTGCGAGTGATGGAGGATTAACATAGATTAAAGAATGCATCACCACTTTGTATGACATTAACTACAATCATACTTACTGTGCTTTCATCAGATTATCGCTGCTCTTATAGAGAGGCTTAATGTCCTCAGACTAATGTCTGTCTGGCGCCTTGACTTCTCGTTCCCGTTCCTCCAGAAGTCATCGATATGACTTGGCTTCACAGCATTATCTGCTTGCACTTGGAGACTCCTCCAAGGCTTCTCTCCTCTCCACCGTCTAAGATCATGTGGCGCAGATAACAAATCCGAGGTTTTCAAAACAACTTTGAGTCCATGCATCTGGAACTGTTGTTTTTTTCTTCTTACTTCATATAAATTGGGATTGTGAGTCCTAAAAAAAGGCAAAGACAGTCGAAAAACAATAAATAAATGATTTAAAACAGCAATAACACTCAATATTAATAAAACAATATTAAAAAAAATGGGGGGGGAATGTCTATCCTTTATTACCAGAGCCGAAGGTACTGAATTCATAATGAACAAAGAAAGCCAAAAATACACACCAGCAAATGATTTAAAGTTTTGGTATAACAATAACAAATGGTTATCAAAAAAGATAGCGATTAATTTTCTGTTCATCAAATAATTCATAAATTGACCAATCTCTGGTTTACTTGTAAAGATCTTTTTCTAAAATAACTAACTCATGTTTTTTTAAGGTGTATGCTGTCCAAATATAACGGTGATTTTTGAATTTAATCTTCAAAATACGGCAGCATACAATACGTTTTAATTATGACACACAGATATAAGTACGTGTCCGTATCTCCTCCTTCACTATTTCAGATGTCTTTGTTGGACCGTTTCCTTATTAAAAAGGGAGGCAGAATCAACGAGGAGCCGCCATCTTCATCTCACTATAAGTACGACAAGACGGGTTGAAACGGGCCTGATCTGCCTCTGCAGATCTGCTTCGGTATCCTCCCGTCTCCTGAGAACCGCCTCTCAGGGAGAGGGAAGTTCCTCAAGTTGGCAGTCCGGCTCGCTTATCTCATTGGCTCGATGCTTATTGGATTGCGTGCCCATTCCCACCGCTCCAACAGGTCAAATGACTGCGATGTGTAGCTCACGGCCACTAAGTGGTCCATCGATCGGTCGAGCTGAGCCTGTGGGCTGATGGGACGCGCTGCAGCAGACGGAGCCGGGAGTCAGAGGCAGGTTGGTAACAGGAACAAAAACACAATGCTTTCCTTCGCTGATGAGAACAGCCTCGGCCGCCAGAGAGAGGAGTCCATTACAGAGAAAGTAGGGAATCAGGTTTATGCTTTCTTTTTCACAACCATGTTAATTTTATACGCTGTGTTTAGAGGACAGAATACTTGACTGTATCCCACTGAGTTTCACTAGAATTAAGAGTGAGAGATATTTCTCTCAAATCTGGGGGTCTTCAAGAGTGCGAGCGGTTGATCCAGGTGCCTGATACAGAGTTCTTTGTGCTTTCTCGCCTCGCAGGTTTCCATGGATCATGGTTGCATCTGGACCTTGTTCCTGCCTCCTGCCATGGCCCTGCTGACGACTGCTGCTGCTACCATCATCATTATTAGTATTAATCACAGCAGTTCTTGCTTCTTTTGTGCTTCCCTCCCCGCAGGCTTCTGTGGATGGTGGTTACATCTGATGGGGTTTTGGGAAATGGGACATTTTTTAAAAATCCAGAACTCATTGCATCCAAGTTTCCAAGTTTAAAGTTTTATTCTCTGTCTTTAATGTCCTTCCGTTTCACCGCCACCTTTGGATGAGAGGAGTACACCTTTAGTAGGACAGATTAAACACACATTAAATTCTCCCCTTCGAATCTCTCTCTCTCTCTATATATATATATATATTTTTTTTTTTTAAGTCTTAAATGACCATAAAATGACTCCAAGTAAGTAAATATCTGAAGAAGGGTTTTTCTTTACCAGAAGAAAAACAAGTTATGTTATATGGAACTTTGATTTTGTTTCCAATAAAACATTTTACAGTACAAAAAGTACAAAAAATGCAATGAATGAGTCACTTTTAAAAGTGTACTTCCAAAGGGTATCTTCAGGTTCAGGACCTCAAACACAACACGATGGCGAGGTAGAAAGTCCTCCTCTACACAGATGATGAATAGTGACACAAAGAGTCTGTGGAAGAGGCAGGAGTTACAGGGGGGGGAGGGAGGGGGTACAGAGGGGGCCGTGCAAAAAGCGAGTTTGACATATGTGGACTACAGCCATCAATGATGAGAAACAAGAGTGTTTGATTTAAATTAATTTATTTTCATTGCAAACACAAGCACACGCACGCGCACACACATGCACACACACACACACACACCTTCTGTTCTTCATAAAACTTTTAACCACTTATGAAAAAGTGTACTTTCTCAGACACACAAGGATATATATGTAGTGTATTGTTTTGTAAGAGAATGTATTAAGTAGTGTTAATTGGCACATCCAGGAGACAATCACGAGCTGTGCACATTTCCTGTTTGTCGGACGATTAAAACAGGCACATTTTACAAGAGGAGCTTTAACAAATACAAAACACTCAGCTTTAGATGGCTACAATATGAATCCCTTTAAAAATATTCCATACCAGGGATCCAGCCCCTTTAGTCGTACAAGATTTATTCCTCCCAAAAATAATCGTAACCTTAAGAAAAATATCCATTACTTCTGGAAGCCGTCATTCAATTTACCTTTGGTTCAAGAGTAAAAGTGGTGGTGAACTTGACATACGATTAAGTGCAAATTGCAATATGAGAAGCTTCATTTAAAACACAACAGAATGATTTACTAAAAACGGAAAATGTAGCGTGTACTTTAGTGTGTGCTAAACAGTGTGATAATTATACCGAGCAACAGTGACATCTACTGGTTATGATCATTATAATTTAGTTCTTTCCAAAGAATTCACATGATGTACCAGACGTCACATGTTCCTGCTCGTAGGAACAAATCTCTTTGGTGGCTGTTTCCCAGTTCAGACGTGTCCATTGTGATTTTTCATTAGTTCATGAATGCTTAGCAAGTGTGCCTGAAGACAAAGTTTCTTTTTTAATCAGTAGGTTCTTTTTCATCCCATTTTCCTCTTTTCAACATGGAATTCATCAGTTTTTCTTTTGGTCTCCGGCTAAGAAGTAGGGGTTCTCGTGGCCTTCAACCAGATAGGAGTAACGGGATGGAGTTTTACCTTTGAAGGTCTTCATTCCCTCTGGGTTGAGATCATACGATCCCGTCTGAAATGTCAGTGGAAACAGTCACCACGTTAGTATCTTTGTAAATGTGAAGACTTCAACCTTCCCTACAAAAACCAGGCAAGCAACCAAGTCACCAAACCAAATCCTGAGAAAAGAACTACACCCAAACTAGTGTCAGCTTACCTTTTTGACCGGTCACTCGCTACATTTACATGTAGATGAAAGCGGCTTCCCGCAACAATCTAAATTATTCATGAAGCTCCCCATCACCTGGAAATCTCACCACGTTATTCCCCATAACTTTTTTAAATTATCATCAGGAGGCGTCGAGGCAAATCGTAAAACTAAAAGCAAAGCCGTGCCTTACCTTTTTCCATCCTTTCATTTTCAGCTGAAACCCCTAAAGCAACACACTGGGAGTCAGGCCAAGCAGGGAGCATTGAAGGACGCTACGTGCTAGCACTAATATATATATATATATATATATATATATATATATATATACATACACATTGTGAATGATTTGATTGAACATACTGGCATGGATAAGGTTAAAGACCTATCAACGAAGAGTCCAGTTAACTATCTTGTTTGTCCCAGCGCGCATGGATTTGTTGAATTGCGGTTCAAAATCCTTCTAGGTGTTTCAGAATAAAACTAAGCAAGATGTGTCATCCAAAAGCTATTTCAGTCAAACCAAACTGCAGAGTGAAATGCAGTCTTTGAAGGGTATATATGTCTAAAAAAACAGATTTTAATTTACGCTGAGGCATATTTTTCACCTGCAAATTGATCAAATCCATGCGCAACGGTTGGGTTAGTAGGTTAGTAGGCAATGCTATCAGGATGCAAGACGGAGGGGCAACATTGAAGAAACTAAAGGCGGATTTAGCGGACCATCGATCCTATGCCAGACTGTGAGTATTGGCGGTGAGTAATTCAGACGATCAAGTCCACAGGAGGCTGTGTGATAACTCACCATTCCATTGCTTTGATCTTTGTCCACTAGTACTCGAGCGGTGCCCCCTTCTGTCATCTCAATGTGAGGAGCTGCATCCAAGTTAGCGGAGGCCCGGGGGATGCGGGTGATGCCGGTGGGCCAGGCCTGGTTTAAGTCACCTGATGAGTACGGACTGCTGCTATAGTCTGGCTTGTTGCATCCCGCATTGCTGTAAAAACAGGGGATGTGAAGTGCGCACGCTTTGTCAATATATTATCTGTATCTAAAGTCTTATTCAACTTGCTACATCAGCTCTGATGTTGGCGGAAAAACTATTCAATTATTAACTACATTTTTGCACTGGGTTTAATTACATGAAGAACATGATCACTCTTTCTAATCCATCATATCTTTCCTGCTTAAGTTATATTCATCCAGGGGAAGAAAAAAAAACAAGTACAGTGTGTGTAGTGTTAGGCCTAAGATATCTTTAGTACAAATGTGGTCGAAGTCTGAGCCAAGGCTTTTTTAATATCCTCACCAGGAGCCGTATATCAGCAAAGCCAGGACTATGAGGAGAACTCCTCCCAGCACACAGGAGACGACCACCACTGCCAACAGCGCCGCTGTAAACACATTTGTATTTGAGTGGATCAGTGAATAACTGTCACTGCTGCATCATTGTTGCCTTTGACAACACTGCTGTCACTCACAGTCGTTGCAGTTGAAGCCTGAATATCCAAATGCACATCTGAAATACAAAACAGATTGAGTCCACATGAGGGAGCCAACTTCACATCAGCGTGTACCACATACACAGAAACACAGAACCATCCAATTTCACAAAAGGAAAACTGTGTTGTACTTACGGTTGGCAAATGTTTCCCACTGCCCCCTCCCCACTTGGACATGCTACAATGAAAACACAATCAATTAACGTCACGGTAGATGGAGACGTACACTACGCCTGGTTTCACAAGCAATGAAAGTATGAGCACCATGTGAGCCTCTAATTCTGGAGGCTGCATGAGGACCATTAAAAACAAGCTTCTAATGGTGCATGTGTTTCCTGGGAAGGAACTGCGTGCAGCATTTGCTTTATTTGCCTCTTCCTATAGCTTATCTCCGTGGTGACAACACTCCACAGAGAGAGAGAAAGCTGTAATTCTTCCACGTGTTTCCAGGGAAACAACCCCTGTTTATAAGAAATAAATTAAAGAGATAAATGAAGCGTAGGTCAGGGGTTGGCATTAAAGAAAAGGCTATAGCCCTTGACCATGTCAGTGAGTCTTACTCCCTGTTGTTTCTCCCCCTCGTTCTCACACACAAGTATTTCACTGAGGATAGGAAGGTTCTGCACCAGTTCTCTTTACTGTAGATAAGCTGGGGAAACTTCTCTTACAGCGTATACAGGTATGAAGCTTTACTAATTTCATAGTGCCAGTTTAGCAGAATATTGTAAAGACTTCACATTTCTTTAATATAGAAGACAATACCGGAGCAGGTTTTAGTGTGCTTATTTAAATGTAGTACTAGTTTTGGGACACAAATATGAACCGGTAGTGTACCTCTGCAGCTGGTGTTGGAGTACAGGATGGAGATGTAGCCCTGTTTACAGGAACAAACAGCATTGCCATTTGAATTTGTGCACATTGTAGACGAGACATCACAGGGTAATGGCTCCTGCTCACAAAGGTTGGTGTCTAAGACAGAGAAAATGTAAAACAGGTGAAAATGAAATAAACCTTTCCTGTGAAATAATGTAGCCTGTGTGTTCATAATCAGCATTGTAGCATTACTTGTATATTCAGCATTGCTTAACAATTCATTCGACGGGTTGGCAATAGCATCCTTTATGGCCTGAGTGATGGACTCTTGAGTGATGGTGGTGTCTTCAAATATGTTATTTACAGTTGCTTGTACACTTCCTGGTCTGGGGGGTGATGAGAACCAACAAAAAAGGTTACAAAACAATTTTCACTTGTGCCACAATATTTTTCTGCATTAGGAGAAATGCAAGATACTCACTCAAGTCGCACAACATCAGATTGTTTATACCCCGGCTGGTCTTTCAGGACAGCTCTGAGCTGTGAAACGGGATAAGCATGTGGTTTAAGGACGGGAGGGAGCGTTTGTTACACTAATCCAAATGCCCACAACCTACCGATTTTGAGATCTGAGCTGACGTGTTACGGAATATTGCTGAGGACCTGTCAGTCATGTTATTATTAAATATCAAGGAGGTGAGATGAAGCCGGCCTGGGAACACTTGGGCTAAATGAAGAGGAGTGCAAGGAAAGGATTAAGCTAAAAGTGTTCCGCTTTCACCCTGTTATGATTTCTGTTACAAAAATCTCTCATCTGACCAGACTTGAAATGTTGTTTTAAGTTCTTACCCGGTGCACAACGGCCATTCACGAAGAAGCTACCTGAGAGACACTGGCAGGTGCCATTAAGACAGACACTTTCAGGTGGGCACGGGATGGCAGGACACACTAATAAGAGAAAGAAGAAAAATTATGCTTTGAACAATTGGCCATCGATCGAATTAGTGAAACATACAATAACGGTCCTTTTTTTCTTTTTGAGGCAGCTGAAACAATTTGGGAACAAAATGTTGAATTATCATCACATTCAGTTGATTGGATATATTTGCCAGCAAACATCTGCTTATGTATACATCCTTCACTAGTTTACCAAAGCTTTTATGTTGAAAACAGCTGCCTGCTTTTCTTTTTGTTACCATATAAATATTGACGATGGTCACTTAATTGCGATAAAACAGATGTCCTCTTTTTTTCCATTTTTTAACCATTTTAGCACATAAAAAATAAATCAACGGCGGAAATTAATTATCTCTAGCTGTTTGGGTCCTTGTGTATGCAACCTTTAACTAAACCTGTTGATTAATGGAATAATGCAACTGTAACAGGTACCTTTGGAGGAAAGTACTAACCTAAGACTGGAGGGATGGGTGGAGCTGCTGTGGTTGGTTTATTGGTGGTGGTGTCTATTGGTTGCTGGGTTGTGCTAGGGATGATCGTGGTCATTGGAGCAGTGGAGGAGGTGGTGCTATTGGTGGTTGTACCAGTACTGATAGTGGAGGTTGGAGTGGTGGTGGAGTTGTTGGTGGTGACAATGTCTGTTGGCCTCTGGGTGGTGCTAGTCATGGTGGTACCACTACCGATGGTGGCGTTGTTGGTGGTGACATCTGTTGGTCTCTGGGTGGTGCTAGTCATGGTAGTACCAGTACCGATGGTGGCGTTGTTGGTGGTGACATCTGTTGGTCTCTGGGTGGTGCTAGTCATGGTGGTAGCACTACCGATGGTGGAGTTGTTGGTGGTGATGTCTGTTGGTCTCTTGGTGGTGCTAGTCATGGTAGTACCAGTACCGATGGTGGCGTTGTTGGTGGTGACATCTGTTGGTCTCTGGGTGGTGCTAGTGCTGGTGGTACCATTAACAATGGTGGAGTTGTTGGTGGGGACATCTGTTGGTCTCTGGGTGGTGCTAGTCATGGTGGTAGCACTACCGATGGTGGAGTTGTTGGTGGTGACATCTGTTGGTCTCTGGGTGGTGCTAGTCATGGTAGTACCAGTACCGATGGTGGCGTTGTTGGTGGTGACATCTGTTGGTCTCTGGGTGGTGCTAGTGCTGGTGGTACCATTAACGATGGTGGAGTTGTTGGTGGTGATGTCTGTTGGTCTCTGGGTGGTGCTAGTCATGGTAGTACCACTACCGATGGTGGCGTTGTTGGTGGTGCTAATCATGGTGGTAGCACTACCAATGGTGGAGTTGTTGGTGGTGACATCTGTTGGTCTCTGGGTGGTGCTAGTCATGGTGGTACCATTACCGATGGTGGAGTTGTTGGTGGTGCCACTGATGGTGGAGCCAGTACTATGGGTGGTGGAGGTGGCTGGAGTGGTGGTAGATGAGGCTGTTGTATTGCCACTAGATGGTTCCGTTGAATGAGTCAAAGTTGTGTTGCCGGTCACTATAACATGAAAAGAATAAGAAAATCAGACCATGGATGTTTAAAAAGAGACATTATAAATTCTTTGCGTCACAATGATAGCTTTGTCATTATGATTATTTCAGCCGGTTGAAGCATTGAGCTTAAAGCATGTTCTTCAGTCTAGCCTCAGTACTTGACTCTAGACTTCCTATGAACAAACTTGTATAAAGTAAAATGTTCAACAATTGTGTGACTCCAAAATCTGCATTCGGAGACTTGAAAACTTAAAATAATATATCGGTGTAACTAATGTCTCTGAATTCCTACTCACCTGGATGTTACAGTACATTAGTGGTGTAAGAACAAACATGGACAGTCATAATGCTTAGTCCTACCTCCTGAGGTTGTTGTTGAGGGAGGGGATGCAGTGCTACTGCCTGGGGAGGTAGGGAGAGAGCTGGAGGTGGAAATGGAGGTAGGTGAAGAGGGTGGAGGTCCAGCGGAGAGGGTTGTGTTTGCGGATGGAGTAGTCGACAAAGGAGTCTCAGAAGAGGTGTTAGTAGCGTTTGTTAGAGAAGCTGTAGTTATTAGAGCTGTAGAGAATTCTGTAGTGAATGTAGTTGTACTTGTAGTGCTGTTGCTGGTTTGCGTTGTTAGCACAGTGTTGGTTGTGTAGCTGCTGTTGTGTGTGGTTTGTGTAATTGCCGTTGTGTCACTACTGTTTGTGGTTGGTGTAATTGCCGTTGTGTTGATACCATTGGTTGTGGTTGGTGTGATTGTTGTTGTGTCGCTACTGTTGTTTACAGTTGGTGTAATTTCTGTTGTGTTGCTACTGTTGTTTGTGGTTGGTGGAATTGCTGTTGTGTCGTTTTTGTTGTTCGTGGTCGGTGTAATTGCTGTTGTGTCGCTACCGTTGTTTGTGGTTGGTGTAATTGCTGTTGTGTCACTAATGTTGTTTGTAGTTGGTGTAATTGCGGTTGTGTCGTTATTGTTGTTTGTGGTTGGTGTAATTGCTGTTGTGTCGCTACCGTTGTTTGTGGTTGGTGTAATTACCGTTGTGTCACTACCGTTGTTTATTGTTGGTGTAATTGCTGTTGTTTCATAAGTATTGTTTGTAGTCGGTGTAATTGCTGTTGTATCGCTACCGTTGTTTGTTGTTGGTGTAATTGCTGTTGTGTCGCTACCGTTGCTTGTGGTTGGTGTAATTGCTGTTGTGTCGGTAATGTTGTTTGTGGTTGGTGTAAATGCTGTTGTGTCGTTATTGTTGTTTGTGGTTGGTGTAATTGCTGTTGTGTCGTTATTGTTGTTTGTGGTTGGTGTAATTGCCGTTGTGTTAGTACCGTGGTTTGTGGTTGGTGTAATTGCCGTTGTGTTAGTACCGTGGTTTGTGGTTAGTGTAATTGCCGTTGTGTCGCTACTGTTGTTTGTGGTTGGTGTAATTGCTGTTGTGTCGTTATTGTTGTTTGTGGTTGGTGTAATTGCTGTTGTGTCGCTACCGTTGTTTGTGGTTGGTGTAATTGCTGTTGTGTCGCTACCGTTGTTTGTGGTTGGTGTAATTGCTGTTGTGTCGCTACCGTTGCTTGTGGTTGGTGTAATTGCTGTTGTGTCGGTAATGTTGTTTGTGGTTGGTGTAAATGCTGTTGTGTCGTTATTGTTGTTTGTGGTTGGTGTAATTGCTGTTGTGTCGTTATTGTTGTTTGTGGTTGGTGTAATTGCCGTTGTGTTAGTACCGTGGTTTGTGGTTGGTGTAATTGCCGTTGTGTTAGTACCGTGGTTTGTGGTTAGTGTAATTGCCGTTGTGTCGCTACTGTTGTTTGTGGTTGGTGTAATTGCTGTTGTGTCGTTATTGTTGTTTGTGGTTGGTGTAATTGCTGTTGTGTCGCTACCGTTGTTTGTGGTTGGTGTAATTGCTGTTGTGTCGTTATTGTTGTTTGTGGTCGGTATAATTGCTGTTGTGTCGCTACTGTTGTTTGTAGTCGGTGTAATTGCTGTTGTGTCGTTATTGTTGATTGTGGTCGGTGTATTTGTAGATGTGTCGCTACTGTTGTTTGTACTTGATGTAATTGCTGTTGTGTTGTTATTGTTGTTTGTGGTTGGTGTAAATGCTGTTGTGTCGGTACTGTTGTTTGTGGTTGGTGTAATTACCGTTGTATCACTACCGTTGTTTGTAGTTGGTGTATTTGCTGTTGTTTCGTTATTAGTGTTTGTAGTCGGTGTAATTGCTGTTGTATTGCTACCGTTGTTTGTGGTTGGTGTAATTGCTGTTGTGTCGTTATTGTTGTTTGTGGTCGGTGTAAATGCTGTTGTGTCGCTACGGTTGTTTGTAGTTGGTGTAATTGCTGTTGTGTCGCTACCGTTGTTTGTAGTTGGTGTAATTGCCGTTGTGTCGTTATTGTTGTTTGTGGTTAGTGTAATTGCTGTTGTGTCGCTACCGTTGTTTGTGGTTGGTGTAATTGCTGTTGTGTCGTTATTGTTGTTTGTAGTTGGTGTAATTGCTGTTGTGTAGCTACCGTTGTTTGTGCTTGGTGTAATTGCCGTTGTGTTAGTACCGTAGTTTGTGGTTAGTGTAATTGCTGTTGTGTCGCTACTGTTGTTTGTTGTTGGTGTAATTGCTGTTGTGTCATTATTGTTGTTTGTAGTTGGTGTAATTGCTGTTGTGTAGCTACCGTTGTTTGTGGTTGGTGTAATTGCCGTTGTGTTAGTACCGTGGTTTGTGGTTAGTGTAATTGCCGTTGTGTCGCTACTGTTGTTTGTGGTTGGTGTAATTGCTGTTGTGTCGTTATTGTTGTTTGTGGTTGGTGTAAATGCTGTTTTGTCGGTACCGTTGTTTGTGGTTGGTGTAATTACCGTTGTGTCGCTACCGTTGTTTGTAGTTGGTGTAATTGCCGTTGTGTTGTTATTGTTGTTTGTGGTTAGTGTAATTGCTGTTGTGTCGCTACCGTTGTTTGTGGTTGGTGTAATTGCTGTTGTGTCGTTATTTTTGTTTGTAGTTGGTGTAATTGCTGTTGTGTAGCTACCGTTGTTTGTGGTTGGTGTAATTGCCGTTGTGTTAGTACCGTGGTTTGTGGTTAGTGTAATTGCTGTTGTGTCGCTACTGTTGTTTGTGGTTGATGTAATTGCTGTTGTGTCGTTATTGTTGTTTGTGGTTTGTGTAATTGCTGTTGTGTTGCTACCGTTGTTTGTGGTTGGTGTAATTGCCGTTGTGTCGTTATTGTTGTTTGTGGTCGGTGTAATTGCTGTTGTGTCGCTACTGTTGTTTGTAGTCGGTGTATTTGCTGTTGTGTCGCTACTGTTGTTTGTGGTTGGTGTAATTGCTGTTGTGTCGTTATTGTTGTTTGTGGTTGGTGTAAATGCTGTTGTGTCGGTACCGTTGTTTGTGGTTGGTGTAATTACCGTTGTGTCGCTACCGTTGTTTGTAGTTGGTGTAATTGCCGTTGTGTCGTTATTGTTGTTTGTGGTCGGTGTAATTGCTGTTGTGTCGCTACCGTTGTTTGTGGTTGGTGTAATTGCTGTTGTGTCACTAATGTTGTTTGTAGTTGGTGTAATTGCGGTTGTGTCGTTATTGTTGTTTGTGGTTGGTGTAATTGCTGTTGTGTCGCTACCGTTGTTTGTGGTTGGTGTAATTACCGTTGTGTCACTACCGTTGTTTATTGTTGGTGTAATTGCTGTTGTTTCATAAGTATTGTTTGTAGTCGGTGTAATTGCTGTTGTATCGCTACCGTTGTTTGTGGTTGGTGTAAATGCTGTTGTGTCGCTACCGTTGCTTGTGGTTGGTGTAATTGCTGTTGTGTCGGTAATGTTGTTTGTGGTTGGTGTAAATGCTGTTGTGTCGCTACCGTTGTTTGTGGTTGGTGTAATTGCCGTTGTGTTAGTACCGTGGTTTGTGGTTGGTATAATTGCCGTTGTGTTAGTACCGTGGTTTGTGGTTAGTGTAATTGCCGTTGTGTCGCTACTGTTGTTTGTGGTTGGTGTAATTGCTGTTGTGTCGTTATTGTTGTTTGTGGTTGGTGTAATTGCTGTTGTGTCGCTACCGTTGTTTGTGGTTGGTGTAATTGCTGTTGTGTCGTTATTGTTGTTTGTGGTCGGTATAATTGCTGTTGTGTCGCTACTGTTGTTTGTAGTCGGTGTAATTGCTGTTGTGTCGTTATTGTTGATTGTGGTCGGTGTATTTGTAGTTGTGTCGCTACTGTTGTTTGTACTTGATGTAATTGCTGTTGTGTTGTTATTGTTGTTTGTGGTTGGTGTAAATGCTGTTGTGTCGGTACTGTTGTTTGTGGTTGGTGTAATTACCGTTGTATCACTACCGTTGTTTGTAGTTGGTGTATTTGCTGTTGTTTCGTTATTAGTGTTTGTAGTCGGTGTAATTGCTGTTGTATTGCTACCGTTGTTTGTGGTTGGTGTAATTGCTGTTGTGTCGTTATTGTTGTTTGTGGTCGGTGTAAATGCTGTTGTGTCGCTACCGTTGTTTGTGGTTGGTGTAATTGCCGTTGTGTTAGTACCTTGGTTTGTGGTTAATGTAATTGCCGTTGTGTCACTACCATTTTTTGTAGTCAGTGTAATTGCTGTTGTATCGCTACGGTTGTTTGTAGTTGGTGTAATTGCTGTTGTGTCGCTACCGTTGTTTGTAGTTGGTGTAATTGCCGTTGTGTCGTTATTGTTGTTTGTGGTTAGTGTAATTGCTGTTGTGTCGCTACCGTTGTTTGTGGTTGGTGTAATTGCTGTTGTGTCGTTATTGTTGTTTGTAGTTGGTGTAATTGCTGTTGTGTAGCTACCGTTGTTTGTGCTTGGTGTAATTGCCGTTGTGTTAGTACCGTAGTTTGTGGTTAGTGTAATTGCTGTTGTGTCGCTACTGTTGTTTGTTGTTGGTGTAATTGCTGTTGTGTCATTATTTTTGTTTGTGGTCGGTGTAAATGCTGTTGTGTCGCTACCGTTGTTTGTGGTTGGTGTAATTGCCGTTGTGTTAGTACCGTGGTTTGTGGTTAGTGTAATTGCCGTTGTGTCGCTACCATTGTTTGTAGTCGGTGTAATTGCTGTTGTATCGCTACCGTTGTTTGTAGTTGGTGTAATTGCTGTTGTGTCGCTACCGTTGTTTGTAGTTGGTGTAATTGCCGTTGTGTCGTTATTGTTGTTTGTGGTTAGTGTAATTACTGTTGTGTCGCTACCGTTGTTTGTGGTTGGTGTAATTGCTGTTGTGTCGTTATTGTTGTTTGTAGTTGGTGTAATTGCTGTTGTGTAGCTACCGTTGTTTGTGGTTGGTGTAATTGCCGTTGTGTTAGTACCGTGGTTTGTGGTTAGTGTAATTGCCGTTGTGTCGCTACTGTTGTTTGTGGTTGGTGTAATTGCTGTTGTGTCGTTATTGTTGTTTGTGGTTGGTGTAAATGCTGTTGTGTCGGTACCGTTGTTTGTGGTTGGTGTAATTACCGTTGTGTCGCTACCGTTGTTTGTAGTTGGTGTAATTGCCGTTGTGTTGTTATTGTTGTTTGTGGTTAGTGTAATTGCTGTTGTGTCGCTACCGTTGTTTGTGGTTGGTGTAATTGCTGTTGTGTCGTTATTTTTGTTTGTAGTTGGTGTAATTGCTGTTGTGTAGCTACCGTTGTTTGTGGTTGGTGTAATTGCCGTTGTGTCGTTATTGTTGTTTGTGGTTTGTGTAATTGCTGTTGTGTTGCTACCGTTGTTTGTGGTTGGTGTAATTGCCGTTGTGTCGTTATTGTTGTTTGTGGTCGGTGTAATTGCTGTTGTGTCGCTAATGTTGTTTGTAGTCGGTGTATTTGCTGTTGTGTCGTTATTGTTGTTTGTGGTTTGTGTAATTGCTGTTGTGTTGCTACCGTTGTTTGTGGTTGGTGTAATTGCCGTTGTGTCGTTATTGTTGTTTGTGGTCGGTGTAATTGCTGTTGTGTCGCTACTGTTGTTTGTAGTCGGTGTATTTGCTGTTGTGTCGCTACTGTTGTTTGTGGTTGGTGTAATTGCTGTTGTGTCGTTATTGTTGTTTGTGGTTGGTGTAAATGCTGTTGTGTCGGTACCGTTGTTTGTGGTTGGTGTAATTGCCGTTGTGTCGTTATTGTTGTTTGTGGTTAGTGTAATTGCTGTTGTGTCGCTACCGTTGTTTGTGGTTGGTGTAATTGCTGTTGTGTCGTTATTGTTGTTTGTAGTTGGTGTAATTGCTGTTGTGTAGCTACCGTTGTTTGTGGTTGGTGTAATTGCCGTTGTGTTAGTACCGTGGTTTGTGGTTAGTGTAATTGCCGTTGTGTCGCTACTGTTGTTTGTGGTTGGTGTAATTACTGTTGTGTCGTTATTGTTGTTTGTGGTTGGTGTAATTGCCGTTGTGTCGTTATTGTTGTTTGTGGTCGGTGTAATTGCTGTTGTGTCGCTACTGTTGTTTGTAGTCGGTGTATTTGCTGTTGTGTCGCTACTGTTGTTTGTGGTTGGTGTAATTGCTGTTGTGTCGTTATTGTTGTTTGTGGTTGGTGTAAATGCTGTTGTGTCGGTACCGTTGTTTGTGGTTGGTGTAATTACCGTTGTGTCACTACCGTTGTTTGTAGTTGGTGTATTTGCTGTTGTTTCGTTATTAGTGTTTGTAGTCGGTGTAGATGCTGTTGTATTGCTACCGTTGTTTGCGGTTGGCGTAATTGCTGTTGTGTCGTTATTGTTGTTTGTGGTTGGTGTAAATGCTGTTGTGTCGCTACCGTTGTTTGTGGTTTGTGTAATTGCCGTTGTGTTAGCACCGTGGTTTGTGGTTAGTGTAATTGCCGTTGTGTCGCTACCATTGTTTGTAGTCGGTGTAATTGATGTTGTATCGCTACCGTTGTTTGTGGTTGGTGTAATTTCTGTTGTGTTGCTACTGTTATTTGTAGTTGGTGTAATTGCTGTTGAGTAGTTATTGTTGTTTGTTGTTGGTGTAATTGCTGTTGTATCGCTACCGTGGTTTGTGGTTAGTGTAATTGCCGTTGTGTTGCTACCTTTGTTTGTAGTCGTTGCAATTGCTGTTGTATCGCTACCGTTGTTTGTGGTTGGTGTAATTGCTGTTGTGTTGCTACTGTTGTTTGTAGTTGATGTAATTGCTGTTGTGTTGTTATTGTTGTTTGTGGTTGGTGTAATTGCAGTTGAGTCACTACTGTTGTTTGTTGGTAGTGTAATTGCTGTTGTGTCGTTACCATTGTTTGTGGTTGGTGTAATTGCTGTTGTGTCGTTATTGTTGTTTGTGGTCAGTGTAATTGCTGTTGTGTCGTTATTGTTGTTTGTGGTTGGTGTAAATGCTGTTGTGTCGCTACCGTTGTTTGTGGTTGGTGTAATTGCCGTTGTGTCACTACCGTTGTTTGTAGTTGGTGTATTTGCTGTTGTTTCGTTATTATTGTTTGTAGTCGGTGTAATTGCTGTTGTGTCGCTACTGTTTGTGGTTAGTGTAATTGATGTTGTGTCGCTACCGTTGTTTGTAGTTGGTGTAATTGCTGTTGTGTCGCTACTGTTGTTTGTAGTCGGTGTAATTGCTGTTGTGTCGCTACTGTTGTTTGTGGTTGGTGTAATTGCTGTTGTGTCGTTATTGGTGTTTGTGGTTAGTGTAATTGCTGTTGTGTCGCTACCGTTGTTTGTGGTTGGTGTAATTGCTGTTGTGTCGTTATTGTTGTTTGTAGTTGGTGTAATTGCTGTTGTGTAGCTACCGTTGTTTGTGCTTGGTGTAATTGCCGTTGTGTTAGTACCGTGGTTTGTGGTCACTGTAATTGCCGTTGTGTCGCTACTGTTGTTTGTGGTTGGTGTAATTGCTGTTGTGTCGCTACTGTTGTTTGTAGTTGATGCAATTGCTGTTGTGTTGTTATTGTTGTTTGTAGTTGGTTTAATTGCTGTTGAGTCGTTACCGTTGTTTGTGGTTGGTGTAATTGCCGTTGTGTTAGTACCGTGGTTTGTGGTTAGTGTAATTGCCGTTGTGTCGCTACCATTTTTTGTAGTCGGTGTAATTGCTGTTGTGTCACTACCGTTGTTTGTGGTTGGTGTAATTGCCGTTGTTTCGTTATTATTGTTTGTAGTCGTTTTCATTGCTGTTGTATCGTTACCGTTGTTTGTGGTTGGTGTGACTGCTGTTGTGTCGCTACCGTTGTTTGTAGTCGGTGTAATTGCCGTTGTGTCGTTATTGTTGATTGTGGTCACTGTATTTGTAGTTGTGTCGCTACTGTTTTTTGTGGTTGGTGTAATTGCTGTTGTGTCGTTATTGTTGTTTGTGGTTGGTGTAATTGCCGTTGTGTCGTTATTGTTGTTTGTGGTTGGTGTAATTGCCGTTGTGTCGCTGCTTTTGTGTGTTGTCAATGTACTAGTGGTTGTGTCGCTGCTGTTGTGCGTGATGGTTGCCCCTGCAGACACTGTGCTATCTTTAGCAGGTGTGGTGGTTGCATTAGCCGTCTCACTGGTGTCGGTGGTTTGGCTCGTCTCTCGGATCGTAGTGGACGTTGTCTTCCCACTGGTCGGAGCGGATGGAGAGACGTCCGGGATGCTAGTGGTAACGTCGCTGCTCTCAGTGACCGACGCTGTGGTGGTCCTGGACTGGTCTGCGTGGGTGGTGGATGGTTTTATAGTTGTAGATCCTCCTGTGGTGGTGTTTATAGTTGTTGTAGCTAATGTGGAAGATGGTGGTAAAGTTGGAAAACTGCTGGTTGAGCGGTTGCTGCTTGTAGGCGAGCTCGCAGTCACAGATATGTGTGATGTTGCAGGAGTGGTGGATGTCTCGTTAGTCGTTCCTCCATCGCTCGTGTAATCCTGCGTAGTAAGATTTGCAGTTGCCACTCCTAAAGTCAAACCAATACCACAAAAAATAATCAATGGGTGCAGCAAATTTAGCATTCATTTAAAGTTGCATTCATGTCCAAAAGATAAACGTAAATCAAGTCAGATTACGTTACGTTACGTTACGCTTGACGGGGGGGGGACTAGATGCTGCGCCGGACGCCGGACAGGGCATTGAAAATCCGGACGTCCCCCTAGTGCATGAATTTACATGAATTTCTCTCTAAATGTTTGAAAAAGTGACATATGAATATTGTTGTGCTTTTTTGATCATATGATAATGCTAAATGTAGCAAAACTGCGCAGGATTTTAGAACGTGCGACATTTTACAAACGGCGCCCCATAGCTCTCATGCTTTACTTTGTGGTCATGGGGGTGCAGTACGAGTCAATGGGCAGCTTGTGGAGTGTTACAAACAGTAGGAGGTCATTTACAGGGGTTTGGCCCGTTTACCTCAGGTCCTCATCTGTATGTATTGATTGATTTTGATCATTAAGCCAGAGAGGGAACGTATCACCGAACACACATGGTTTTGTCCACTAAATTATCTTAAAAGTACAAGAAAATCAGACGCTGGACGGGATTTGATTATTTTCTGTGTACAAGGAACTTCATGAGCTAATGTCTTTATTGCTGGGAAACCAAGACTAATTCAGAGATAAATAACCACAAGCTTCACACACCCTGAAACAACATACTTTATTGGATACGTTGAGCTTAAAGGACACACACCGACACAGACCCACCTTCGAAAAAAATGTATTATTGACACTGATAGATGAGGATGTGATGACAGGTTGGAAAAGGTCTCAGGTGACAGTTTTGAAAATCAAGGAGTGGCATAGTTAAGAGGTTTGCCTCTACATGTGAAGAAGCATGAAGTGCTTTATAAAACACGTCAACTTGTGACTGCTTTGTCTGGATGAATATTTACGGCCAACGGACTAATCTTACGGGAGAACCAGAAAGGAAGGAAAAATAATCTCTTAAATCAGATCCAGTCTACCCTTTCTCGATGAGCCCTGTGTTACATTTTGGTAAAGTATCAACGACTGTTTCCTTGAATGACTCAGTTGAAGGTTAACCATTTCACCTTATTGTTGCACGCCTTACATTCTACGAATCTACACATCTCAAATGCCAACATTTTGTCTATCTTTCTAAAAATATCTTCGCATTTTAGCCGTCCATCAGATTCTTAAGAAACTGGTCAGACAGTTTCAGTTTATACTCCATCTACGGGATCAGTCAGGTGTTTGTGACTTCCACGCCAGTGTCAAATCCAGCAGGTAGATCTGCCAGCCGAATGAAAGGCAGTGGAAGCCCATCAGTTTACAAATGCAGCATTTAACACGCCACTGATCAACACAATCAACCCTGGAGCAGCTGTTGAGAAGTAAAAGAACCATTCACTCTGGCGGTGTGGAGTCCGTCGAACAGCCTTATCAGCTGAGTGTGTGGGAGAGTAACCACATTCCTATTAACATCTCCACAGAATGGAAAGTTCACATTTGTACCAGTCTCCTGGTGAGCATTTGTTATCGAACAATAACGACTTCCTAATTATTAAATTGGGTCAGAGTTTGAAAGGGCGCAGCAAATTAGCCTGCTAACATACCAAGACGTCCGGATGGATTGGCCAGAATTTGGGCACATATATTAATGTCAAACAGAATATCTCTCTCCAGCAGATGGTCAAAAGATGACAACACTGATTTGGTGACCATATATAGGTCGTTCATGTGGCAAACCCTAAATAAACACCAGATTTTATGAATGTGACATCAAAACATGCCGCCTTAAAGGTACCAACGGTAACTACTTTCATTCTTATCACCTTCTACTTACAACTGATACCACTAAAAGTAGAGCACAGAGATGGTTTCGGTTTCACAGTGTCATTGCCGCCACATACAGTATATATGAGGGTTTATCTTGCTGTGATGACATTTGGAAAATTTTGATTATTTCCCCATAGGCAAATTGTTATGAGACTATCTACACAAAATCTGCATAACCGCATTCACAGGCTTGTTTTTCCCCTGAAGCCTCCGCATATACTTATAATCGTCTGGTTGTTCTCTGGTGTTGCTAACAGAGGGAGGCGGAAGCTGAGACCGCAAAATGATATGACACGGCGAGATATTTCAGTAAGTATATCTACCTAGAAGTCATAAAATATCCAGATAAAGAGATGCCAAGAAAATGTTATGGTGTCATAAAAGCCCTGCCTATTTATAGACATGGGGAAGTGAAGGAAAAAACGAACAAACGATACGAACAAACACGGTGGTTCTTCTTTCACGGCTGCTTTTCTATAACCATTTACATAAACATGCCAGCCATAAATAAAATACATAGAAACACCTGTGACAGGTTTACAGACAGTGTATGATGCCAAAGTCTGAACCAACGAGTGTTTACAAGACCACAGCATTCCTTAAACAACGTTAATGACATCAATATGAAACAATGTAAACAGACAGTGAGTTAGTGAGATTACAATTAAGGACACACTCTGTGCTGCACGTCTTACAGAAAGCCGCGTCTCTAAGGATTTAACCTACAGCCGGATAATCCCCTGCAGACACAAAAGAGATGACTGGGCCAAGACAAGTGGGTCTAAGGTCGGCCTGCGGGCACATATTCAGCAGAATGTGGATAAGAAGATCCAGCTCTACGCACTGAGCCCTTTGGTCAACCATTTTGGTTCGACAAACCAGCAGCCACACTTTCCGACACTAAAATCAAACGAGCGCACTGTGGGAGAGCGCATCCGTTGCTAAGCGCATCCGTTGCCAAGGAGACGTCCGCTTCCAAGCTGTCAAAGCTCCGCCGCACTTCAAATCACAGAACGGTAACGACAGGAGATGCCGGTTATGCTCGCTCGCGTTTCAGTGCAGCGCTGCACTTCAGGGTGCTTCTATTCATGCAAGACAATGGCGGTCCTGTAAAGTACCTGCTCCCAAACTGACTGTCAGATCCAGCTTTCCCCCAACGCACGTCCTCAACCTCCTGTCCACACCGCCGCTCCCCTGGGATAAATAATCTGTATCGATTACACGCCACGAGGATTCACTGACTAGTCCAGAGAGCCGGGACAAACGGTCCCTTGGTTCTCGGGGGTTGCAAATATTTCCAGTTAATTGTTGTGAATTAGGAGAAACTGAAATCCCTGAAATAGTTCTTTATCCCATCCAGCAGCACTACAAGGACGGCCCTGATTAAAGAATGGTCACAGAGAAGGAGATGAAGTGACACAGGAGCCTGAGGCTGCACCTCATTAGGAGGCCGAGTCGTGTGGAAAGCTGACCTATGTGTGTGTGTGTGTGTGTGTTTGTGTTGCCTCTGTCTCGGAAACCCTCCAGTAGGACATCTGAAACACACTGGTTAAAGACAAAGATGCGGCTGGCTCACAGGACTAGGCTCACAGCTTATTGCATGTCGCACCTTTGCCGGCTAATGAGAGTCAACATTTCTTACATACTGCTTTATGAGCTCCTGGTGTTTAAAGGTGCCCATCCGTGCGTTGCAAAAACCTCATGGGACGCAAACAGATAGACACAGGTCAGTTTTTTTTGTGGGGGGGAAACCAGTCCTGAGGGCTGCCACATCAAAGCGACACAGCCGGGTCACCAGGAGCGACCTCACAAGCCTGAGAGGAAGCTTCTTTGTGTATTATTCTGCTGGGTGTTGTGTGTCTGACCAGAGTAAATCTTAACGGTGTGGAAAGTCCATTTTCTGACCTCCTACGGACCAAAGCGGCTGTAGAAGTAGCAGTTAATGGACATACTCAAATACAAGTAACTAAGTCTGGGGGGTAGAAAAGGATACAAAATAGGGAGAGGCCTCATTAAAGCCAGCTGTTGGTCTTGAAATCTATTATCTTAGTGAGTCTACCAAATTCTGTGTTTTAATGCAGTTCCATGTTAGACATCATGATTTTTTTAGAAATGATTAAACTGGTTAGGTGAAACTCCATTATGAGATCATCACGCATTTGGGTGAGATTGCCTCATCTAAAAATGCATTGGGAGATGTTGTAGAGGAATTAAGGACAAATGAGCAAATTGAAGCCTCATTCTCTTTGTCCTGCTAAGACTTTTCTGCCTTTCCCATCGGAACAAACTTCATCTTGGCTGGGTGCAGCCCAACACACACACAGACAAAGAAAACCTCAGCATTTCATGTTCAACTTTCATCACACCGTCTCCAGTTTATCTCCATCTTCAACAGGACACGGTTGAAAAGAGCTCTCTCTATCGGAAACAAACAGAGCACTTACACGATAACTCGGAAGTAACAGATGGCTCCCTGGAGCCCGGCTCACTCGCAGGGCCTCTGCACATATCATATCCAATTAAAGCTGCGCCAGCACATGCTTTTCAATTACAGAGCGAGATTTACTGGCCCGGGGAAGGTCTAATTCAGCAGGATGCAGCGGCGACGCAAGGAGACAGAGGGAGAAAGGAAAGGAAAGAAACGGCACGTGCGCAATGGGAAGTAAAGACAATACGTGGTGGCAGGTGAGAGTGTGTCAAATGAGGAAGGTACTAAATACTAGAACAAGGAACTGTGTGATACGCAAACAACAATGGTGTTAACTGAAACTGAAATACACGAGTTGGTTCAGTACGCAAGGCTATCAAGTCAGAATCAGAATCAGTAGCCATTGCCATATATGTGTTGGTGCAGTATAATAATAAAATATGATAAAATACAATAAAGGGGCGGCAAGGTGGCGTGGCGGTTGGCACTGTTGCCTCACAGAAAGAAGGTCCTGGGTTTGACTCCGCCCAGGGGCCTTTGTGTGAGGAGTCTGCATGTTCTTCCCGTGTCTGCGTGGGTTCCCTCTGGGTACTCTGGCTTCCTCCCATTGCCCGTATGTGGTGGTATGTGGTTGTATGTGGTTTGGCTGGGATTTACTCCAGCCCCCCCAGTGGTTTGAAGATGGATGATGAATGGATGGAAGATGGATGAAAAAAGATAAAGTAATATAATATATAAATATATGAGCAAAATAAAAACCATATGAACAGATAACATAAGTTTCTTACAACATGTTCCTCCATTCGGGTCACTGGGGCACTTGGATTCATGAGACCAACTGCTTCTGTGGCCAGAGGTCTTGGTCCTGATGGACCGCAGCCTCCTGCCGGAGGGAAGGGGCTCAAAATGCTTGAGAGGGGTCGGCTACAGTCTTTCTTCGTCAATCACCTTTTTTGATATTCAAATAATTGTTTAATTTTTCAAGAATAAATGGCAAATATCCTTTTGGTTCCAGTCTCTTCAAATGTGACAATTAGTTTTCCCCTGATATTTATGGCACTTATTGTTAATCATACACAGTAAGCAAACTGAAGACAATGCCACACCCTTCTGTCACAGGCCAATAATGCAGCTCTACGTGAGCGATGTGTCCTTATAACATTCCTACAACCACCCTCTGACTCCAGAGCAGACTTTGCCGGCTCTAAGAATGACCTAACGATGACACACGCGGCTGTGAGAGGAAACAGTAACATGGAGAGCAGAGGGAGACATTAAACGTGCTCTCTGCTCTCTGGAAGATTCCCTACAGAGGTCACAAGAAAATGTGGCGCCAGACTCAGAGGAGGAGGTCTTTTCATCTGGACCTCTTTACTGCTACTTCAGACGCACTCAGTCAAGCTGCCCAACACTGGAGCGGCCATCACCCCCCCCCCCCCCCCCCCCCCCCCCCCCCCAAGTCTCCCTCATGATAGGGAGAGAACCACACAAAAACGCCCTGCAGGCTCCGGCACATGACAGCGACTGAGTCTGAGTCTTCAGTCTTCATACATGGAACCATGAAACACAGAGATGCACTTCATAACGACCCAAATGAATAATAAAAAGGGTGACCAATGGATTTAGGTGCAACTAAGCCCGGGGAGTCTGTACAGTGGAGAGCTCATCAAAATTCCTCAGGGCAGCTTCGCCGCGCTGTTGAGGAGGTCCGCGTATCCACACACACACACGCAGTAGAACTTGTGTGTTTGGAGTGCGCTGCCCTTCAGGGAGCCGGCTGCTGATTTGACCGATGCATCCTCGCTGGCATCTGTTAGCCATCACAGGGTTTTGAGTCACACCGAGAGGAGCAATGGGTCAGAGGTCAAGACTATTTAGGGGGGGGTAGTGTAGGAAAATGGCCATTTTGCCTAAAAAACCTTTAACAGAGGTTTTAACAAGTTACCTTGTTCCAGTAAAAGGGATTCAAACTGACCTGCAATTAAAGCAGAGGCTAAACATGGGATGCTGTTTATTCTATAGTTTAGTTATTTAATCCTTTGTATTGATGAAGGTTGGTGGATTCTGTAAATACTGCAAACAATGATGATGATTCCAGAAACTTGATCATTCTACTGAATAAGTCTCTAGGTTGTGTCTACTTTACTTTCAAAGATCTTGCACACAAGTGTAACTCAGTACCAATGAATGTACATCTGGCAGCGCTGTTTCATTCTGAAGATCTGAAAAAAATAAGGTTTTCATACTAAAGCCTCTTATTGATGACCTGAATTTTTTAGAAACCAAAGGCTTAAAGCTTCCTTGTTTTGAACAACCATTGTTTGGCTCAGTTATTCAAGTAACGGGAGATAATTTGGCTTTAAATGGCTTGTTGGGCTTTGTGGAATCATTCCGTGCAACCCACTGCTGTAGATTTGTTTAATCAGTAAGCAAGAAATTGCATCTATATTTACTGAAGATCATCCTGAGTTAACTTTCCGTTTCAAAGATCTTCATACTGAACAGGCACTAAATGAAAATCCTGATCAATATATGGTGTTAAAACGTCATGTGTGCTCAACTGCTTATGGTATTTCCATTGCACTGACAACTATGCTGTTGACATAATGCACGGTGTGCTGGAGGGTGTGGTACAGTACGAACTAAAGCTGAATTTGGAGTACCTTGTTGAACAGGTCTATATTTCTTTGATCACATTGTCAAACAGAATACTGGGCTTTAGTTATGGTTACACAGAGCGTAAAAACAAACCAAGTGGGATAAACATGGATGATAAGAGCAAAGATCTAGGTTTGAATGCCATCCAGTCATGGTGTCTCCTGCGTAACGCTCCACTAATGTTTGGAGATGTCATTAAAAAGAATAACAGTCACTGGAACGTTCTGCTACTTTTGATCCTGATTGTCAATATAGAGTTTTGCTACACCATAACTGATGGAATGATATGTTACTTGAAACATCTGATCTGTGATCACCATACTCTGTTCAAAGCAAAGAGGTTGATTCCCAAGCACCACTTGATGGTACACTATCCTAGATGCATAACATAAATTGGCCCTCTTATCCATATGTGGTGCATGTGATTTGAAGCTAAACACCATTTTTTCGAAATATGTGGCAAAAATGTTAAGAATCTCACCAAATCATTAGTGAAACAACATCAGCGTCAATTAGCATTTAACTATGAAAATGATTGCAGAAGGTTTGAATTTGGTCCTACATCATCCAAAAACATCTGCAACTTGCAAGGTGGGTCAGATATCACGATACTGAGTACCAGGTTCTGTTGTACTTATGCACTGGATGTACCGATGATCTCGCTGTGTTCAAAAAGATCTGTGATATTATAATACATGAACAGCGTGCTTTCGTAGTATCCTGTAATGTACAAACAATGTCCTATGATGACCACTTTAGTGCATACTGTATACAAGACCAAATAAATTTGTTTTCTGTCACATCTGTGAAGGCACTGACTTAGCAGCAATAACACTTTATAGTGTTAATGAGGCAACTCCTTTATAGTACGCACATCACACTATAAGAGTTCATTAATCACTCCTATGAGTATTTATTTCTAACACTACCCACTGGTGTTGAGAAACCAACGCTTGAGTATTGTTAAATTTCAACTATATAAGAGTTCAAATTAACTCTATAACAGTGTTAAAATGGCAAAAATAATTAACAACAACCAAAATAAAAACAATCCCTTTTATTTAGGAAACATTCCTATATTCCGCTTATAATACATCTGTGCCTTTACTTATGGACCACCGGCCACGCGATATATATATTAAATCTGTGCTGTTAAAACCTATAAAAACGTGTATCCAGAGGTCAACCTGTTCTCCAGATCATAATCTAATCCAATCTTACAAATCTTAAATAAATAACTCACCCGGTTATTAGTTTGCTATTATTCTGGAGCTGAACCTCACTCACCGTTAACAGCAGCGCACAGGAGAAACACGACAGGTAGAAAACTGCCGGGAAACATCTTCCAAGTTTTCCGCCTTAAAGCGGTCCGAGTTCGAGCCGAACGGACGGTGGCGGAGTCCCGCGTTTAGCCGGTATAACGGGGGAAATAACGGAGGTGAACAGGCGCTCTTTTCCTCCGGGGTGAACTCGCTGGCTGCCACAGGTGGCTCCGACTTGAAGCTCCGGCCCGGGACGGCATTAAGAGCTTTAGTCCGTGCTCTGATTGGCCGGCTCGCCTGTCACTCATCCTCAATGGGCTGGACGCGAGTCATGAACCAGTGCTTGAACCTTTCATCAGCAACAAGAGGTGGATTACTGTAAGAAGACGTTTCTTCAGTTGTTCTGAGTTTATTTTGCTTTATCACAGAGTGAATTAAGCATGTGCCTTGTCCTCGGGCATTTAGGCAGCATTAGTATTGCATTTCAGTTATTTATTAATTTATAGTGAATAAACAAAAAGTGACTTTATATTATTATGAACTTTGGCACAGTGGCTGGTCTCGAGCTTAATGCCATAAAATGACAGCTTAAAACTAGCTATATGTTTCCTGTCTGATGTTTGAACATTTATTGCAATACGCTAACATTTGCTAATTTTCCATCAAACACAGAAACAGCTGAAGCTAATTGTTGAAATGAGTTAGTGTACATGGATTACAGGTTTTTTTCCTTTGTTACTAAGCTATAAATAGTTAACTTTGATCGGTAAAATGATTATAAAATTAAATATCTAGAATAATTCCATCAGATTGCTTTGTGTCAAATGCTTGCAGTTATCTTATCATTCTAAAGGGTTAGCCCGCCAGCTAAATCAAAAGCTACGGCCTGCTAGTGGCTTTTTGAGTCTATGCGCAGTGATGCTTTTAGCTGAACTTATTATGTTTTGCAGGTATTTTTTGACCACGCTCATCATTTCAGTGTTTCACCAAAGCTAATGCCCGCTAGCTACCACTAAACACAGAGTCAAGTTACAGCTGAACTTATTGGAATGAAGCGTAGGTGGTGGTGGTTATTGAAAAGGTAATGGGACATTACCGAGTTATTATAGCAGAGGGGGGGGGGGTCATAGATGTGTGGACAAAAATAATGTAGTCCCCATAAACTCAAACAGAACGCTTATAAAGTTAAACATAGATATTCCTCTGCTGATCACTACAAACATTTGACGGATATTGTCACACTTACAGTTAATAGTATTCACAATGGATCACTATGATACTCCCAGATCAGGTAAAGTACATTAAGAGTAAATACTTAAAAATATCTAAATTGATTGTTTGGTCTCAATTCAAGTCTCATCAAGTGGAAATGTCTTTAGTTTTATTTTTCCAGTCCTCTGCAGCGTCCAACAGACTCACCATCAGGTTCAGGTTTTGAGGACAACCTTACTGTCTTCTACAGTAAATATGCCATTACCTCCCCGAGACTTGTCTTTTCTTCTGATGGCCTCTTTCTGTCAAAAAACAATTGATGTCAAAAGTAAAAATTCACAAGATGACAAGATAACAAACCCTAAATGATGTCATCCGTTTCCTCATGTAATATGGGGGACTTCTAAATGGTCTCATTTCAGGCTTAATGGGCTTTGTTTGGAAATTTAAGGACAGCTCTTTAAAAAGCATTCTTTCAATCATTATTTGACCTTTGAGACAATCTAACAAAGAGGAAATGCTGACGGATCGGATCGGATTTGTTCCGCTTGAGTTTAAAACTTCCCAGTTTCTAGCATGAACTTTCCACTTCACGTGACGGACCTCACGAACTAAACACCATTGTATTTTAACAAGCAGTTTACCCCTGTCAGAAGATACAGTTGTCCTCTTTGCTGAATAAGATATTTAATGTTCCACGTTGCCGTGCCGATGGACGGTTATTTGTAAGAACAAAAGAGGGAGACAAAATGACAATAGAAACTACAAGCAGCACCAGTTGGTTTGGCTTATTCGGCTTTCCAAGTCGTCACAGAGGACACTGAAATTCACGCTAATCTACCGTGACTGAGATGTTGTTTTATTTCATACAATGTTAAAAAACAAAACGTGTGGCATTAGCGTCTTTTATCTGGCTAAGACCAATGCTCCTTAGCGTGTAGCATCTGCGTGGGCATGATGTTCATTTGCTTTAAGGCTAATATAACAACAATTAAACCATTACCAGACCTTTATTACAAGCAATCCAAACCTCTGCCCGCTATTAATGACCAAAGAATGGCTGTGGTCAAATATCCCGGGTCAACACCTGAGTCTGGGCTCGTGTCCCATGCTCATATCTCTTTTTCACATGTCAAGTCCTCGTGGGAGCAACTTCTGCTCCGAGGACAGAACGATACCTGTTGATTGAAGTCGTAATGCTTTGAGGCACCGGACATTTATTAACAGTATGGGCACTTTTCTTTGTGTTGTATGTGTAGTGTTCCACTCCTCATGTGCCAATCGATGCCATGAATAAACAGTCAACCAGCGGCTGCTTTTCACGGAAGAATCATTCTTAGGACGGGGGACGCGTGACGTCTCTGACAATGTTTTTTATTGCTCTGGTTTATTACAAAACTGCCTCAACATTTACTTAACTGTGGATAATACAGCCGGGTGTTTTTACATGTTGAACAAAAGTAAACAAATGAGATGAACAGTAACATGTTTATTAAATGAAACCCCGTTGCATTATGGAGTTTGACATTGTAGCTGAAGGTCTAATATCTCTCAACTAAGTCAGCCAACTGTGTCACTGATATCGCTGATTATCAAGGGCACATTTATCTGTAGTTATCAAAAAAACATCCGGTTTATTTTTAGGTCTGCCGCTGAGAAGTATGAACTAATAACTGTTTCTATAAGTGGATTAATGAGTGCGTAAAGGGGAGTGTTTAAAGGATAATAAGGGATCAAAATTGCTTCCCGGGCAAAGATGTAAAAATGTAATGTAAGTCGCTTTGGATAAAAGCGTCTGCTAAATGACCTGTAATGTAATATAACATATTTCAAAATATATTGCGATTCTTTATGTTCAGTCTTTCACGGAAAAACATCAAATTGCAGATGAGAAAAGTTAAAGTTAAATTGTGAAGGAGGAATGTTTACTCTTGAATTTGGATAACAAGTTGTGTTGTTGTTGTTGTTGTTAATTATTAAATTTCTCACTCAAACCAATTAACATATTTATGATAAACAATTTCCACTCCCACTCACTCACAAGGGTTTCACATTCCACGGTGCCAAGCAGAGCTTTTATGGCTTTGCTCTGGGACGCTCCTTCATAAAGTCACAACAGATATCCAGCAGTACATGAACAAACACCTTGGCAACCTCACACTTATCTATTGCAAATACTCAAGGACTTTGTAACATTTTTCAATTCCTTTTGTCAGTTTTAGCCTTGCAACCACCAAAATGCCCAAGGACAGAGTGTTGACACAAGTGTGCCTTATTTACGCACTGGATTTTTAGGGAAACAGTTCTCGATCCATAACATGAAATATTGCACTTTTTTGGAGAAAAAATGAACATTAGTATTTCTAACATTAGTTATTGTAGTCGTGTGTCTGATTAAAGGGGATTCATTGGCAGAAGTGGAATAGAATATTATATTTTTATATTATATTCAATATTTTTATTATGAACCCAATTTCATAGCAATTCACAACCAGTTCTTTTCTGGACAGAAATTGTAGACTGGCTATATGGCAGACAGAAAGAAAATTCATGTCCCATGACACAGCATCATCAAAACCCACTCCACTGTTTTTATTACCTTGCCTTCCTCCGTTTAGTATCTCACTATGTACACAACCAAATTTCCAGACTCCTCCCAGTTTTGCAGATAAGAACATAATTCACGTCACTGGTGAGCTACATCCTACAGAAAGGGAAAGAGACATCAAGAGACGCCGAAGGAGAGCCGTGTCAATAAGTAGCTAAGAGTTCGGCACGCCTCAAGAGGTAACTCGGGATCTGCTTTAGCCCCAAATTAAAAATTGATCTGGGAGGATTAAGGGTTAGTTTCACTGGCGACCCCATCCTGAGCAAGTCAACCCATCGGTCACTAAACAAAAATGCGCCACACCTGCACCGTTCTTGCTTCTTACTTCCACGGCCCAACGAGTGCGATGTGCTTCTCGATACTGACAGACTGTGAGGCACAGAAAGTTCTAAGTGTAGGAAATGATCGACAGAAACTTTGGTGAAATCATCATTGTCAGAACCTTCAATAGAAGTAATTTATTAACTGGACATGGAAATAGCGCAGAGTTACACAGAATTTGGGTGTGAATGAAAGTATGAATAGATAAGCAAATCCGTGTTGGCAAGCATAACTCAGACAGGTATTTTTTTCTGTGGTTACAGGAAGAATATCTACTTCTCTTTTTGATGTAACGAAGCAGTATAATTCACACGCACAACCAAAAGGGAAATCAGAATAGTGAGTCACTTGTTCTGTATTTCCTCAACTTGGTCGAATGATATCTCAATCCAAAGTACACGGTCTGCTTTTCTCCTTTCTTCTCCCTTTTAAGGTTTTTCATAAGCACTGATACTGTCAGAAAAATTCATGACAAATACATTAAAATATTTACATATTTTCAAATAATTGAAATCAAAAACATGTAGGTATTTGCATACTCATAACATTCTAGATGTGGGGGTGGTGAGGGGGCTTTAATTAACTGGAAGGTGGATTATTTAGTATTCTTGCTCAATCTTGAAACACCAGCTCCAAGATCAGTTTCATGATGTATGATGTGTGATACTGGGAACTTACTGTGCGCTAAATTCCAGTGCCGAAACACAGCCAAACAACTGCTGAAAGGGACGCACGATGGACTTCATTCACCAAATGTTCTTAAGAACAAATTTGTGCTTAATCTCCACTCACGCAGTTTTCACTAAGATTCTGGCATTTACCGATGTTCTTATTTGGGATTTGTACTTAGGAGCACTGTTACACACAATAAGTAGTTATACAGTTATTGGAAATGGAATATTTCTCTCCTTCGTAATTGTGCAACTAATTATTTTACACATAATCATGTGTCCGTTTTGATAAATACACATTGCCTATGCTGAATAGGAGCGACGGGGCACCAGCTTTCGATTCACGGCAGATTGGGATTCATCATTCTAAGGCCGCACCTGCCTACGTTTTCTCACTTCTAGAAAAACACCACCACCCAGTGGGGGAATAAGTTCACTCCACACGGAGCTCTAGTAAGCCGCTTATGTTCTTTCACTTCCGTGTTGAGCGTATGAGCAAAATGGTTACTATGGCAACTCACCAGCTAACTGAAGAACTAACGCAGCGGCATCTCTCACACACACACACACACACACACACACACACACACGAGGACAACAACAGCTCTTGATAACAGTATTTATTGTTTTCTTCCTAATCAGTTTTAAATTCATTGGACAAATACAGTCTTGTGAAACATGTCACAAGGAGCTGGAGGAGATCAGCTACAAAATGTGGTGCCAATAAAAATAAAAAAAAGAAAAAAAAAGGGGAGGGAGGGGGGCAGGGGAGTAATATAGTAAAATACAATTTATACAGGGGTCAGAATAAGATTTAGTGTTTTGTACATTTTCTTTGTAAACAATAAGCATATTGAAACAATATGGCTAATTAGATCTGGATATCGGTCAAACTGGAGAGATGAACACTGGCTGGCATAAGACATTTACTTTAACCCGTAAGTCTTAGTGGGTCACATAAATGGCGTGTACACTAAGCTAGTCGCACAGAAACATGACATCTTTTTTTATCCCCTCCATACATACAGCAGCAGCTCTGCTACATACATCAAACCTTCACTCCTTTATCCTGGTTCACTGTGATATGAGGTATACGCAAGGCAAATCCCTTTTAACGCCTCCGCCGTTCAGCACGGCGACACGTTACTGCAGACGTCACGCATCGCGTTCACTCTGCCGTGTTTAATGATTGCTGAAAACAGGCCGTCGGGGTGTAAAGGGGTTCAAGCACTCATTCAGCAGAGCGATATCATTTTCTAGCACTCAAGGCCAGTTGTAGGAAGACAGCGTACTTATTGTTGGCTTTACGAAAGAATTGTACATAAATACATGGAGAAAAAAAATCCGCAAGAAATTTAACATTTACTAGACAATAATCTTGCAGCCTGCACTTCACAGGAATAGGCACCCAAATTCTAACAAGACATAACGCTTGGTACTGCCAGCACACGTGAAATGCCTAAACGCACACAACTTTTTGGTCAGCCACCTTTTTGCTCAGTATTTATGGCTGCCTCTCAGTAACAGCTGAAGAAAATACTTGACCACTAACACATTTGTCATCAAATTCATTAAGAAAGCAAAGCTTCTAAGTAACAAGTCAAAACTAACACTAGAGGTTTGAAATACATTTACATTATCCCGAGTAAATGGTACTTTATTTTTTTAAACACCCTCCCAACCAAATCTAAGCCCTCCCTAAAAGGAGAAAGAAAATGATGAAGAATCCCACTTTCATGTGTCAACTCCTTTGACCCCCCCGTGTCCTTATAAACCATGCTGCCCAAACAAAGGGTATCCACATCATTCAGCCAGAATATGCTCCACCCAGAGACCACATCTGCATATACCCAAACACAGCTGTCAAAAAGCCAGTCCATTCCTGATGTTTGCGCTTCATTGATCCGACATGGCAATGTAAGAAAACGGCTCAAAGTGCTAACTGGATTCTATAAAAGAAATAACTAAAACCGAGGAAGAAGCAGAGGGCGGGGCATTGGGGGGGGGGGGGGGGGGGTGGCAAAGATAAGCATTGAACATCATTTTTGTTCTCCAAAAATATATCACAGACAACATTTACCCCAGAAGCAGCGCTCATGCTTCTCAACTTCAACTGGCACTTCCCCAGAATGATTAAATCTGCTATTTTACATCAAGATAGATATATCTATATATCTATATTTATAAGAATATAGATATATAGATATATCTATCTATATATCTATATATATGGCCCTTATTTAAGAAAACAGGAGTTTCACATTGACACGAAAGTACCATAATCTCTATTTAGCCAAGTAGAAAGTGTTTTCAGTGCTCAGGTGAGCTGGCAGCAGTCTGTTTATGTCACACTCATTCAACAAGTAATAAAACATAAGAAAAATCCTCTTGGAAGTCACAAACTTCTGAAAAGAGCGCTCACTGCACCTCGTAGACGTCTCTTTTCCACCTTTTCCTGAGTAATACTTTAAACCTTGTAACAGACAGCTTTATTATTTTTTGCTTTTTTGCCATTTTAACTCTGGGCTATTCCCTGCCATCGTGGTGATTTATTATTGTTTTACAATTGCAAAGTTGATTGCCCAAAAACCGTAGCTCATTGTAAAAGAAGTAGGTCATGTACTAATCTATAATTATTTAAAATGTACTTTCAGCTCATGAATTATGACCAGACATAATGCCACTAATAAGACAAGAACAAACAGTAAATACACATTTAACTTAAAATAAACAGAATTTAAAAAATTGCATTTGCAGGAAGCCATGTGGGCTTATTGTGGGGAGAGGAGAGGGCACAAAACCAGCATTATTATTATAATAAAATTAAACATAATAATAACAATAATATTAATAAAATAGGAGCACTAAAATTAAAGGAGAACACCAAATTTAACGAGTGTTCTCTCATCTGTAGCTTTGGCTTGTTGTAGTTTTGGAACCTGTACTTACCGGCTCATTGACATCGGCTAACAAACTACTATACCCTGAGAATTCAGACACAGGCGTCCGTATTCTGTGATCCACCTCCCCGCTCGAGTCAGCGCCATAAGACAGGCCGCGCCCTTCTGACTTGAACTGGGAGCCAAAGGCCTGGGCAAAGTTTTCTATCTGGTACGAAGGCTTGGAGGAGTCCAGAGAGGCCAAATCCTGCGAGGGGGCCAGCGCGTAGACCACCGTGCCGTTCTTGAGCGGAGCTTGGTCCTTCTGGGTGCTCAGGTCAGACGGGCTAATCTGGTAGGAGGACGGGGGAGTGGAGGAGTGCTGCTTCTCCATCTGGTCAGTGAGCTCCTGAGAAGGGGTGAGCTGCTGGTGTGTGGAGGCCTCAAGGCCGCTCAGGTGGAAGCTGTGCTGCGGCGAGGATCCCGTCAGCATCGCAAAGTGAGACTTTGGCACAGAGGAGGGCAGCGAAGGCGAGGCCACAGACTGGCCGAACCCGCACTCCATCGGGGACGTAGTGTAAATGTTCTTGTCAGCGTAGAGGGGGTTTCCCTGGGAGCTGGTGAACGGCCCGGAGGCGGCGGACCCGAGGCCCAGCGGGAAGCCGGCACTGTGGCTGGTGCGCTCCAGAGCCTGCAGCAGGAAGCGAGAGTACTCGTGCATCATGACGGTCTTGTCTCCGGACGGGCTGGAGGCGCCGGGGTTGTGGCCGATGTCAGAGCAGTCCGCCGCGCCGTGGTGAAGCTCCACGGGATGGTCGCTGATGTCAAAGTGGACGTCGTGGTGCGAGCCGTCGGGTTTCTGGGCGTAGTGGTCGAGGAGGCTCTGCAGCACCTCGTCCGGGATGCCGGACTTGTCGAGGCTGAGCGGCGCGTCGCTGTCCAGCACGCTGGAAACGACGCCCTGAATGACCGCGTGGTGGGAGGACAAGTGACCGACGTCGTATTCGCCGCCGGCTCCTCCGCCCATCCCGGGCCCCGATGGGTTTGCACCGTTGGCCGCGTTAAGGTAGCGCCGCTTTTTGAGGAACTGCATGGCGTCGTCGTAGTTGCTGGTGCTGGTGGCGGGCCCTCCTTTAGACCCGTTAGCGTGCAGGAGGCCCAGGCCGTCCATGCCATCGCTCTGCTCCAACGAGCCCGCTTTGGGCTGTCCCGGGGCCGCTTTATCCAGGCTCTTGCGGTTGGCCTTCTTGAAGGCCATCTTTGGGGACCGGCCCTGGTGGCCCTGCTGCATGCTGGATCCCGGCTCAGTGGAGGAGGACACGGTTTGATTCTCCATTGAGTAATCGTGGATGCTGTAGCCTTCAGGCACGTCCCCGCGAATATGCGGTACCCTCAACCCTCCTCCGTCCCCCTTCTTCTTGCGCCCCCCCCCCTCTCCGGAGTTTTTGGACCTCCCCCTCTTTCTCCCAGCATTTCCCTGAGTGATTCCATAGCTGCCATTTCCCAAGCCTACACAACCGAGGTCCATCATGCCAGGATCCAGCCCCTTCTTTATGGGATCTCCGCAGGTCCGCTTGTGCTTCAGCAGTCGGTCGGTCCTAGAAAAATACTGACGGGAATAATACCAAATGTCATTTTAAAGTTTTGATCACATTTGATAATCAAGATTCTGAGCAGCTCACGGACCTGTTGGCAGGTCTCACATCTGTACGGCTTTTCTCCGCTGTGAGTCCTCTTGTGCCTCTCCATGTGGTACTTCTGAATGAACCGCATGTTACACTGGTCACAGCTGAATGGCTTCTCTCCTGCAATATAAAACAAACGCTCAGGGTTAAATGCACACAATGACTCACAGATTAAAGCAGATTAGAGCAGATACGGTGCGGGTGGTTGTTCGATAAACACTCACCGCTGTGGATTTTCTCGTGTCGCTGGAGAAGGTATTTCTGAATGAAACTCATGTTGCACTGATTGCATCTGAAGGGTCTTTCACCTGAAACAAGATTTGGTTTATATGGGTTCCATATTGCTTCCCCTCGCCATTACCCTTCTGTAGAAACACATGCACTTGTAAGAAGTAATGAATCAGTGTTCACCAAAAGTAGTATGTGTTGCATATGCTACTTGAGCTCTACCTGATATACCATTTCGAACAGTTTTAAGAAGAAAGCAATTATCTCATAACTGCTAACTCAGAAACATTACACAAATGAAATGGGAAAGATGAGATTAACAGGGAAACAGTGATTTTCAAGTAATCAATCCTGTGTCGAGACAGAAGGAACCAATTATGCATACAAGTTGACTCAAGACTAAAAATACCGCTCCATTGTGCATTATAATGCAGTATTACAGGTTGGACCAGCAGTAATTTAGCTGACTCTGCAGACATTCAGGCCTGGAGCTGAACGCGACGGAGCAGAGAACTCCAAAAAAAAGGACTCCAGGTCGTGCTGCCCTCAGTTTCCGTCACAGTAATGTCATTTTGACATGACTCGGTTTGTTAAAGTTAACAGCCGCACACGTTGCTGCGCTGTGATGCATCAAAACGACCGGCAGTTTGATTGATGTTTCTTCATGTGTGACGCTACGGGCCAGGGATCCTTTCAAACAACCGACATTTTTGGCAGAAAATTGTTTTTTCTTCAGAACTCTTACTGAGCGAGCAGGTCGAGAACTAGCTGAAGACAATGTTGGATGAAGTGATCTTAAGTCGACATCGAGAAGCACGCGAGGGAGAAAATATAAGCATCGTAGGGGACGTGTGGACGCCTAAATACCTGTGTGGATGAGAACGTGTCTGCGCAAGTGATAGGAGCTTCTGAAGGATGCGGCGCAGTGCTCACAGATGTGGGGCTTTGTTCCCGGCGACAGGCAGCCATCTGCATCCAGCATCATTGATTGCTGTGGAACAACAGAGACACGGTCAGACATTGTCTATATTAATCTTAATCTATTTATTGGAAGAGTTCACATAGAGTAGAATGGATATGTATGATGAGCCCTACACACATTACGCTAATACTAACAGAAGTAGACAAAATGACACCTTACATGTATCAAATTATTCTATGGGAAATGAATAATAGATTACTAGTTACCTTGTTTGTGTTTTACAAAAGGCAGAAATTTTCAATGTTAACAGAGCACATTAATATTCTTTTGTCTTTGTAAGGAATTGCTTATTCGCTAAAAAGATGGTTACTTGGTAAAAATTTTAAAAGAGTACATACGAGAACATTCACAGATGTATAAACATATAACAAACCTTTGCCTCGCTTCTCTTCTTTCTTGGTTTACCCTCCTGTCCATCACCATTTGACCTACGACCCTTTCTCCCTGTGGGCTCTTTTCCTAACTGACCCGGCAGCTGTGATGGTGACAAAGGGAAAGGTCTGTGAGCGTGAGACTGAGCCACGTTACGGTAATTATGAGATTGAAGATAAGGGGCATTCAATCTTTAAATATGATGCATACCAATCATGTTTTATGCTTTTTAAACAAACAAAAACACACAGATAATGTCTACTGATTGTTTGTTGGAAACTCATTGTGCAAGATTTGGTCCCAGTGGGGGGAAAACGCCTTAAAAGTAGGAGCTTTCTCTGCGTAGGCAGCTGCCATCTCAATGTTAAGTCTTTTATCTCCTTCTTCTAAACAAAGAAACTTAAAAACTGCACTTAACTAATCATCCAGTAGAAGTAGAACTCTTAAACGTTAGCGCTATAAAATCTTTGAAGGGGAATTTTCCCTAAAATAAATCGGCTCCTGGCTCCCCCGTAGGATCTTTCTTTTCTCTCCGAGTGAATATACTGCACGTCAGGGCCAAACGCAGACTGAGGGGAAATGTGGGCTCTCCAGCTTGTCCCAAAATACGACCAATGGTTAGGATAGAAAAAAAGGGAACCAAAGACTCGAGGGATTATTTCATCAACATCAGCTCTCCTGAGAATAAAAATAATAATGAGCCAGACTGAACTATTTATCTGTGCGCACCCCGTGTTGTATTGAAATCCTAAAAATAAAAAACATGTAGTGAATAAGAGAATGAAAACAATTTAAAATAGTCACAAAGACAACAATAATTAATTAGGTTTCCCATCAAACTTGCGTCTGGAGCCCCGATGACCTCCGATGCCTGGCTTTTGTTAGAACTGTGGTTGTATGTATTTCTATTTAAATGAGCACAAAAGACGTGTGAAATGAAGTGCAAGCTCAGACAAGACAGCTGTGTCCTTGTGAGGACGTTTTCATTCATGCTGAGGCTGCATGACATCATCCTTCTACCCAGGAAGAGAAACAGGGAGGGGAGAGGGGAGCGCATTTATATTTTGCATCTCAAGCCCTGGTAGATTTATGTCACCATAAACAGTTTCAAACAAGCTCCTCCCCTGAACCCATCTTCTGCCAGGCTCCTCCTCCTCGGGTTTCTGAAAAATCAGCTGCTTCACAACAGAGCAGAGCAACGTCGTGGGACAAATTCACCTTAAAATTATTCTAAATTAAGTCAGGATTTTTTGCAGTTTTTTTTTTTTTACAATCTGGGCGTATACGTCTCATGTGGATACAACAATGTTAACAAGCCATAGCTAATCACATAACAATGCTCCAAAGGAAAAGTCGAAATCAGCAGTCATGTAGCTTTCTATGAGGTCAATTCTTACCGATACTTAAAATATTAAATTGCAATCACTTTTAGAGCCACAGAAATAAATCTATATTATATAATATATATTGTCCTGTTATTTTACCAGTTCCTATTCACATATGTTCCTTATTTCATGGTTTGTGATGAGGTCTTAATACAATGAGGTTTCTTTAATTTTAAATATTAACGTACATCAATATCTTGATATTAAAACCAGTTGGGGAGAAAGCAACTTTAAGTAAAGTAATCCAACCTGCAGGTGCAATCGTGCTTAATGCAGTTTTGCTCCCACATTTCATTCAATCAATGAATTAGAAGGAAATTGGGTGATATATTTTCAGTCAACTTAAATTGATCATTTGTTCCTGCTTCAAACTCAAGCACAGCCATCTTCCCATCAGCGGTACTTACGTTAGCCATGTTGAGGTCATGCACCAGCAGGTTCTGGTTGTTGCTGACAGTCACCTCCAGCAGCTCAGTGCTCTTCCCCAGCCCTCCGGGGTAAACCGGCAGGCGGTAATCGTGCTCCGACAGCTTCTCCTGCTTGATACCCATGGGGTGAACATAGTCTCCCGGGCCCGCGCAGCCCATGCGGCCACCCTGGTAACCCATGCTGCAGTCAGGCGACTCGCGTTCCTTCTTCAAGACCATTTCTTGAGGATGAACGTCCTGCATGACAGAGTGGGCGGCCAGCCGTGTGAAACTGGTCACTGGAGGGAGGTGGCTGAACATTATCATGCCGGAGCCAAAATTGGAGTCCATGCTCCCGTTGGAGCGCAGGTATTCATTGCCCAGTTTGTCTTGAATGATGTTCATGATGGATTCCGGCGGGCAGGAAAACTATGGGTTGGCAATTAGTGTCATCCTGTGAGGAAAGGGGGAGAGTTGACATTAAAACATCAATAGGTTAGTTTTAGGGAGGCCCTATGAATAGCAATCTGTGAAGATATACACAAATAAAGACAACAGATAACAATTACAGAGCCAGTTAAGCCCAGTCTTTAGGAATCGGTGCCGCGGCCTCTGATCTAACAACTGGCCGCTTAGTCGGATTACACCGGACGGTTTATGGGTCAAGAAAAAGGCTGCAGTCTGGTACCATGACAGGTGGAAACACACAAAACAGACAAAGCTGGGGTTATAGCGTACACAATTCTCCCTGTTTTAATTACAGTGCCTTTGTACGCTATCGCACGGGGCAAAAAGGTCACTGGCTGTAATGCTAGACACAACACGAGACGGGGAATGAGAGGATTGAAGTAGTGTTAATCTGTTTGATGGGCCTGTCCGACCCAGTCATCCTATTTGCATGAGCTTATCTGCCAATGAGAGTGTACAGACTGCATTAGAAAGACTGGTGTGATTACACAGTTGATGCATAAACAAATGCATTTTTGTAATCGCTCTGAGCGTCACGTCCCAATGTAGGTATTCGGTAGGTGTTGATATGCAGGTGTAAGATCCAAAGTATATACTATGCTATGCTCAACGCAATTTATTAAGTTTGTGAAATTTTGGAAACGAGTTCTCTTTGAATTGCACACGTTTCCCTAAAGTTACCGCGTAAAGTAGAGGATTACAATCCCTCCTCGTAATGAGTGCTGCCAAATGCCTTCAGCTCCGATGGGGCGCTAGCAGCAATAACCTACTCAGCTAACACAAAGACAACTTTTAATGAAGCAAACCAGACTTAAACCACTCCGGATAACTTCGGCTTTCTCAAATGTGTTAAAATAAACTGGTAAAGAGCACCTTAAATTTGCGATAATTTGTAAAAACGATAATGCTTGCAATTAACGTTAGCTACCAAGCTAACCATTCGGCTAACCACTCTCGGGGCCCTTCTTTGTGATGCAGGATCAGGCAATAATTAATATGGCCATGAAATAACAGCAGCCGACCGGAGCGCGATGAACAGCAAACAAACGAGCCACGATAAGCAGGGGGGAAAGCACAAAGCAGGTGGAAAGGCTGTGCCCTTTTTCAAAGATGTTAGTTCGTTTTGTACTTTTCTTTGGTATGACATTAAACACATTTGCAGCAGATATCAGCGCACGCCGGCGTTACTAAACGTTAACTGAGCGCACGGGAGAAACCACCAAGGACGAATGCTGGTTAGCGCGTGAGAAATAAAACAAAAACAAAAACAGGCACCGGTCTCCTCGTCGTTTGTACTCATTCTTAACCGTTTTGTTCTCCCCCCTCCTTCCAAAGTCGTGGAGTTCGTTTCCTGGTCCGTGAGCCGAGTCGTAGGCGACAAGAGCGACAACACGAGCACGAGCCATAACAAACGGCCCACACAACTCCGGCGAACAATGATGCTCGCCCGGGCTAGCCGCGGCGGCTAGCTTAGCAGCTAACTAGCGGTAACGTCAACGGCAGCGCGCCGCGCTTTGTTGTCTGTCCCGTGCGAGGAGTTGAGCTGCCACGGCGGCCGCCTCTGCCCCCGAAAGTCGTTTTTTTTTTAAATTCGTTTCTCTTACCAGTGCAGGACCATGACCCGCTGCCGTGGCTCGTGTGATTCACCCTCGGCTGTACGTTGCGATATCTAAAGCCAAAACATTGTTCTCCCGCAGCTGCTGGGTTCTTCCATCTTGCCTCGGCGCAGAGGATTCTGGGTCCTGCCGGCGGACGCGTCCCGAAGAGGGATCCGATACTTATTTAAATATATCAACAACAACAACAAAAAAGGAAGATTAAATGCCATTTAAAAATATGCTTTGTGGAAACGTTAAGAAAATATGTCGATTTTATTCATAAAAATATATTGTTCAATTAACTACATTTTTATTACACTATTTGAAAGTTTAAAATGATGTTTATGTGATTCTGCAGCGTGTCGTGTAACGTGTAAAATGGAGGGACAGAAAGCAGAACATACCTCACTCTAGAATGGGAGGATTTTTTGCTGAAGTGCCACAATGCCACCTATTCCGCAATTTGTATTTCATCCTATATAACGGTATAATAGTAGTTTAGTGTACTTAATTGCACCATCCAGAAACAAAACATAGGGAAAAATAATTTCAGCCATCAAAGAAAGCAAGAAGGAAAGCTCACCTTACTGGCAGGAAAAAACAAAGGTTCTTAAGATTCCAAGGGCTGAACTTTTCAGACCAGTCATTCAGATGATCATGACGGATGTATATAGATGTGATGCTGACTATATGTTTAAAAAGGACACCAGACAGTCCTCACACCCCCCACTCACAATTGGATTTGTTAATGAACTAATTAATTCAGAAATGCAGATAGAGAACGGCAAAGAAAGGGAGTGTCCCTACTCCTTTTAATATCATCCATGACAACCAACACAGCTGACAGTGATAGGTTTGAAATCACTCTCATCTTTGGGTGTTTGAATGATGGCCGATTGATGAACTGAGTGTAGATGGAAGTCAGATTATGACTTTAAAGCTGCATTGTGATTTAAAAAACATAGAGGTGTGCTTGCATCCTGGTTGAATTGTACCTCTGTGTTTCTAAAAAACGAGCATGCATGGCTTTTTAAGGTAAATAAAGTGGATGTCAGATTTGGGATCCGTACCAAGTTCTTTGCTGCCTGTCTGCTGTTTGTTTGCTGTGCTGGAAGCGTAACAAAATAGTGAATAATGACATTGCGGTCTGTAAAGCCAAAACAATGAGCTGAATGAAGGTGAAATTAAGCAGAGAGGACCCAAATCGTCATTCTCTTTTGGGTTTGAACGGGTAGACAGGTGATCCACCTCTGATATAAAGATATTTCAATTATAGGTTCCAGTTATTATTCAGTTTACCTTAAGTGAAATCCTGTCAAGCTTCAGCACAACACAATAGAACATACACATAAAGACACAAAGACAGAACATCCTGTAAGGACGGAGTCCACTAGGTGTGCCATTGTGAGTCTTGTATGTCAATGCAAGGTTAGGAAATGTCATTATGTGGCTCAGCTTTCCATTAGTCACTTCTGTGAGCTCAGTGTGGGACAGGGAGGTCAGAGACACTACGACTCCTGCACTTAAGAGCCACGTCGTTGCCATTGACTCCACCTTGAATCCATGCCTTAACTGGAATAATCTGGCCGCATTGCAAAGGAGACAGAGGACACGGACCACTGCTGTGAAGGATCACAAATAGTCCGATAATGCCATGCCTGAAATTGTTGGTAATTAGTGTATTCTATGACATGATTATAAATTCTGACTCCTCATTAATAATTCAGCCGTTGCAGCATGTCTTTGTTCCTGCTCCCTCTTCCCCTAAATTCATCCCACTTACTCACACATACACACACTGAAAACAAATTATTCCGATATATACGCTAAATTTCCTTCCTCATTGGCAACCAGGAAAACTGTGCATTCGGGTTTCAGTGGTTTCCTGTGTGTGGGCTGGATTGGATTTCTCTCACTGATGCCTTCACATAACAGATGGCGATCTTGGCCGTCTACACTTTAATCCTCAATTGTCAGGAGGATCACAGCCGTGTAAAAACTCCCTATACTCAGATCGTCTGTAACTTGTCAGGTATTAGGAAGCCTGTGCAGTGGCCAGACTTAAGCAGTGGGGATAAAACAACTCATGGATGGTTTTATTGGGTTCGCAGTTTATTTGTTGGCAAAGGCTAAAAATCAAAAGCTTGGCCAATACCACACCCAATTTATTAGTTATTCTATGCAAAAGACAGGACCTATACACTTGCAAAACCACTTGAGGCCACTGTCAAATTGATCAAACCAAGACTGTCTACTATTTATTATGTTGGAAGGGATTTCCAACTTTTGTAACTGTTTTTAAAGATATTTATTTGAATACAGAAATTGTATCCAAAGTACTACTTCCGTGAAAAGAAAACCTTTCTTGCGCTAAATAAATACCCAAGACCAGCAGCTGTGTATCTTATCTTAGCACAACATCTGTATACAGTCACAGTGAGGGTGCCATGCAACCTACTGCAGGAAGTTACTTTGCCCTGCTGAGAAACAGTTATGTAACCCCAGTAAAAGACTTCTACATTTACGAGTTTTTGTATGGATTCAACAAATGCAATATAACATGTTAATAAGTAAGCCAAGCTAGAGCTGCTGAATTGAATAAGGCGTTTCAAAACCAATGTTAGTAGTTGGTGACGAGTCAAATCCCATTTTGTGTTCTGATGTAGGTTTTATCGCCTGCAGCTCTGGTGCATGGTGATGGAATATCATGTCTACAATATGATGCACTTAAATAAAAAAGATTAATCCAAATCCATTGTATTACAATATTTCCAAATTATCTTGAAATACAGTATTTGATCTACCTGTCTGGTGTTAGAAACGTTAAAGGATACTGATTTAGCTTAACATGTTGTTAAATTGGAGGAGTCCCCTGTAACATTACTAAAATCATTAGATGAATCTACCTGTGTCAAGATGGAGTGCTGGACTTTAACAGATACATAACCGTCCAAAAAATTCAAGCCCACGGCAAATTAGTTCACTCAATCATTACTAAGCCGACTGCCGACAGGAAAGCGCTCTGGCAGTATATCTGTGTTTCTTGTTTCCTAATGTTATATGCGCAATTTTGACTGATTGTTCTGCACACCAGAAGAGGAGAGGAGAGTTTAACATTCAGGAAATGTTTTACCTGAAAGCACAAATACTGTATATTCCCTTACCATACTTACCATACACTGCCATTCATGTCATTATCATGACATAAATGGCATATATGCCATGTCATTATGCACACATAATGCAGTTTATGAGATTAAAAGAAAACAGATTTATATAATTAACTTACCCTTCATGAGTTCCCGTCTCTGTGTTGTGATGTAACTGTACAATCACACAGCTCCCCAAAAGCCTCAACTAAAAAAAAGTAACCCAAGGCAAACACTTGAAAACCAAATCAATGCATTACATAATTTAAACAGAGTACTCAAATATCTTGCCCAGGAATTTTAAGATTACTTCATAAATAATGCAATGAACTGATTTTGGATTGTGTTTTGTAAGACTTCTGGCCTCTTTTGCTTCTGGAATACCCTTTAAAGGTCTGAGCGGAAAACAGTTGAAAGGAGGTTCAGCTGATCAGTCAAGGGCTCCTTCATCTCACCCCTGTGATTGAAACTGTAATAATCCATTAGTTACACTTACATGCAATTCAGACAGTTGTGTCTGACTGATACAAGGGCAAAGATAGCCAAGGCCGTAGCATCCTTTTTTGGACTGTCCTTCGGGGGGGAAGGGGGTACTTGTCCAGGAAATCATCCTCTCTCATCTAATCCAATGTCTAAATATATAACAAGGCTTCACAGGAAAGAGGAGAAGCACATATTGAATGTAAGACTTGAAATGGGCCAAGCCTGGAAAAGAACTGTGTTTTCCGTTATCAAATATATGCACATGTATCGTCCTACCAGTAGATGGCACAGTTTAATATGAAGGTAAAGATCCTCTGATATCATCACTCAGGCTCCGTGTGTCCCTGCGTGCTGTTGATCACGCAGAGGATCAGCTTCAATGAAACTGCAATGTAAGCATTTATTACGAATGAATGATTTTGATCTTCTAATTAGTTATTTGACAAGAGTCAAATGGTCCACCTCTCCTTCTCTCTCTCTCTTTATACCAAAACGCAGTCTTGTGTAACTCTCCCCTCCTCTGTCCCTCCCCCCCTCCCTCCCACCCCTCCAATCTCTCCCTCACACACACTCATCTCTCCATTCTCCACAGCCCACCAGAAGCTGTGAATGGTAGACAGCTGCTCGTATTTCGCTCCGCTGGCGAGCACCGCGCCAGTCAGAGGCAGTGGAGGCTGAGCGCGCACCTTCAGTCAGCGGTCCTCTGATGTCATGTGAAATAACTGGAAGAAAAGTGGATTTTTATGCATATAACACACGTATAAAATCAGCGGCTGAAAAGCGCTGACATAGGCGTGTTTTTGGGGGGGAGGTTGGGGGAGGGTCATTCCGAGGATTTACGCGCGCTAAAGTGTCCATGGCACATTTTACGCACAGCAGAAACAGTTTTTTGGAGGTTCAAACAATCAACAACATGGATTAAAAAGCAAGTTATTTTCTATTTACTTGAGGACAGGTCAAATGGCGGCACTTCGTAGAAAATTTGGCGAAGACTACCAGGTGGTTAACACGAATCGGGCTGACACTTTCTCTGCTCCAGTGAAGAAGAAACGCCAACGCTTCGTGGACAAGAACGGTCGCTGCAATGTGCAGCACGGAAACCTCGGCGGGGAGACCAGTAGGTACCTCTCTGACCTCTTCACCACTTTGGTTGACCTGAAGTGGCGATGGAACATGCTCATCTTTATCCTAACATACACGATCGCTTGGCTGGTCATGGCATCGATGTGGTGGATCATCGCTTACATCAGAGGAGACCTGAATCACGGCCACGACGCCTCCTACACCCCCTGCGTGGCCAATGTTTACAACTTCCCCTCCGCTTTTCTGTTTTTCATCGAGACCGAGGCCACGATCGGATACGGTTACCGGTACATTACAGAGAAGTGCCCGGAGGGCATCATCCTCTTCTTGTTCCAGTCGCTGATGGGCTCCATAGTGGACGCTTTTCTCATCGGCTGCATGTTCATCAAAATGTCACAACCTAAGAAACGCGCAGAGACGCTCATGTTCAGTCAGGACGCCGTGATTTCCCAGCGAGACGGCAAACTTTGCCTCATGTTCCGCGTGGGCAACCTGCGGAACAGCCACATGGTGTCCGCTCAGATAAGGTGCAAACTCATAAAGGTAAGCTCGACCACCAGAGACTCTCTGATGATGACCACGAGAAGTCTCTGAAAACAAACGAAACCGAAGTGTGGGAGCTGAGTGGAAGTCAAGCACATGCTGACCATTTTTTAACATACTAAGAAATAATAGAACTGAACAGGAAAGTTGCATTAAAATGAACATGCCTTGTAATATAAGGATAGCATGCAAGGATGCATGCATATGCTTTAAATATATATATATATGCACACATACATACACATACATATATATGCAAGAAGGATAAAATGAACCCAGAGCCAAACAAACAAACAAAAAGGTTCCATTATGTGTTAAACAACAACAACAGCCTTAAGTCATTGCCATAATCCTCCAGCTGCAGGGTTGTGAGGCTGACTGTGACTCTGAGAAAAGAGACCAAAGTGCTGCAGTGTTGGTGGTCGACAATGCGTCCTGCATCAGTGGCGACACCCCGACAAATAGGTGTGTAGCAGTAAGTGGATGTGGCAGTGAGATGGCCGCCTGAGGAGGAAAGTTATGTGAGTTGAATCAACGGTGAGAGGGAGCCTCACATAACACTTCAGATCACTGGAGTCAGTAAAACAGCTTCCCCCCGGGAAAGAGCACTCGGGCATAAAGTGTATTTATGGCACCCATAAAGAAATGCATTATCTTCTTTTTTTTTTTCTTAAGAGGGTATTTTTTTATGTTTTTGTTTGCTGAAATGTAAAATGACAACAAAAAAAGAAACACAGCTGTTTTAGTCACATCGTTGTGTGTGTGTGTGTGTGTGTGTGTGTGTGTGTGTGTGCGTGTGTGTGAATCCGTCATGCCATCTGTGTCACTGTTGATGAGCCACTAATGAATATTTTGGATACAGCTAAAAAAAATCTCGCAAAACTAGCAACAACGCAGAAAATCCCCTCGCGAGGAAGGTCGACTGACTCCTCTCATGTCGAATGTGCAAAAGGGGCCACATAGAAGAAAAGCAGCATTAGTGGGGCCTTTGGAGCTTGTTTATTGCTGCATTCTCTACATGAAGTTGCGCTTAATGATGCATGTAGGCCATTTCACTATTACTAGCATGAAGGGGTGAACACCCCCACAGGCATAACGTAACCCCCCCCCCGTACATGGACCTATGTATCCTGTGAGACAGAAGCTCAAATAGATTTTTCACCAAATGTGTAACACACCCACTGTGAATCTTAGTCATGAGATTTAATGTATTAATTTGAGCAATGACACCAGAAGGAGAACATTCAGAAAGTGTGTTACTTAAAAAAGAAATGCATATCCGAGGCACACAGGATTGTTTTATAGACTCACTCTCCTTTACCTTTACTTCTGGACTGCATGAAATAGAGTCAATAGAAAAACTCACATATTTTCTACACACAACAAAAAATCCACACCCACTATGTGCTCCTTAGTGGGGTTTTACAGTATTGCTTAAGGGCTTTAACCTTATTCTTTCGCTTCAAAGAACCTCTTACCGAGTTTTTGCAGCAGCTCTGCCAGAGTACATAACACAAACAAATAAACGAGTCATTGTGCAAGAACAAAAGCCTTATTTAGATTATACATTCAAAAGAAAACCCTCAAATCATTTTCTTTTGGTTTTATACTGAACGCTTTCAGTGCACTCCCTGTAAAGAAATGTTGGTGGTGCTGTTGAACTGCAACCCTCATCGAGTTAAACCTCATCATATAAAGTACTCAGACATTAATGGAAGTATTTTAACCTCCACGTAACTTGTGTGTGTTTGTTTGGCAGAGAGTTTAGGAACAATTATTTGTTTTGGGGGGGTAAACAGAGTAAATAAACTCTTGATAGATTTTAGAAGACCATACTCTTACTATTCCTTTGTGGAGGGAACGATTGTCTCGACCCCATTCATGTAGTCGCAGAACTTTCAGTACATTGTATTGTAAGATAAAAGTACCATACTTTTACCCCCAAAGTAAGATGCACTCTGTGTTTTGGTTAGACGTGGGCCTCCGTTCATCTGCCCACAGGCTGGATACTGTTGGTCTTCACTGTCATTTGTTTTCTTTCCTATTAGCTGGAGCATTATCGCTGACAAAGCTCTGTTATGGAATCAGGTCGCCTGCAGTGGAGGGACAGGAGATGCTTAATAGGTCATCAATATAACCTTTGTCAGACTCTGTTACTGATTCCTGGCATCCTACAGACGGCGCGTAGTAGCTCAGACAGAACGCAGCGACATGTTCACCAACTGGAAAACATCAAAACCAGGTGACAAAACATCCATCGTAGATGGACAATTCAGTGCTCAGATAAAGCCGCAGCCCTCACTTTGTCCAGTGAGTGTCAACTTGCTGTGTACATGTTGAAGCCACTTGTTGATACTGCTGCATTCGGACAGTGGAGCTCCGCTGAACGGTCGCCGATGGTTACTGTAGAGACAGATGCAGAGCCTCGCCATAAGAAGCTGAAATGCTGCTTTGCAGAGCCTCCATGATGGCCTCAGAGCGTGTCCCGGTAGAACATCCCAGCTGGGGATGTGACTGGTTTTACCGGGAGGGTGGAGAGAGCGAAAGACCTAATTGAAAGTGATGGAAAGTGGTGAAAGTTCTGGAGAGAGGCTAGCAATAAAAGGGGAAACCTTCCTGATATGTTCATTGTGTGAGTGGTATCTTCATACAAGGGTGAGAAATCCATTCGGCTATGTATCTCCTCAGAGGACTGCGGGATAGGCTACTTACACTGAAACTGGAATTGATTTCCATTTCTTGTCTAATAAGAATAGAGATGCAGTTCAATCAGGTTGTGCTAGATAAAGGCCTTGAAGCCCTGCAGTCGCTGATTAACAAGCAAAGTTGAATGGGATGTTTTTCTCTGTAGGTGCTCAAAAGGCACGCAGGGACGGACAACATCTTCTTGGGTTTTTCGCACCACGGCAATCAAAAACTGGCATGTAGGAGATGAGTGTGTATATTTGTAGTGTCTGAGCCAGGAGACGGAAATTAGAAATAATGCTCCTGACCAAAATAATGCATGAGCTTTGTTGAATTGATAAGTCAGAGGCTGCCTCTGATTTACAACAAAACACGTTTTGGGCCAAGAACATTGTGACACCTTTTCTGCTACAACAGCCGCTAAAGTCATTGAGACTCACATTGAGGATTCAGACACTTTATGTGGAAGGGAAACAAACCAGATCATAACAAAGTCTACATGTATTATCAATAAAATAAAAATAACTGTGTTGTTGTGGTGATCTGACTGACCTGATGACGGACCTGCCCAATGTATTTTTTGGTGCAGGCTAAGCTTTAGCCTCCTAATTAGTAAGACTCAACATTCATCCTCGCTTGAGTTTTCATCCACTTACTCCCAACAAGTTGTGCTGCACATTGTAAGCTTCCACCTGACATTAACCTTAAAAGAACAACTGTTAAATTAATCAATGGACATACTATTGGGAATGAATGGTGAAAACTGCCATCTAAGACCAATGTGAAATCATCGGAATAGTGTTTCCTAAAACTTTTTAATGGACCGTGTCAGCATATTGACTTCTGGAAATTAGTCACGCTCACATAACACTCCTGTCTAATGTAACAGTAATTGGTGATTCCAAATTTTGATGGTCTGTAATGCAACTCTAGAGATGCAAAGGAGGAGAGAAGGGGACTCAAATGATGTACGTCAATAGCTCATAACACATACACACCTTTTCAAACATTATTTCATTTCGATGTTAGTTTTCAGAGAGGTTTTAATTTCGGTTGATATTAAGTTTAAGTTAAGGGGTTGTTATTATGATCAGGTATAATGTCTCAGAAGAATAGAACTCCATAAACATTGTAGAAGTGAAGCAATGGTCATGATGTTTAAGTCACTTGATATGCTGATCAACCTGAGTACTGACATACCGAGCATCTCCCAGACGATGTCTTCATTCAATCTCACTTTTCCATCACTCAGGTCGATGTCTCAGCCCAGTTTGGAGCGGTTATTGTAAATATCAGTACAGTACAAAGTTGTTTTAACTGTGCTGTGTTTCGGTTCATTGTGTCATGAAATAGGGACATTTTGCAATGGATCAAAAGAGAGGACGCAACAGGCTTTGTGTTTGATGTTGACCGTCAGTTTTGGTTTTTGTTACTTTAGTTTTATGGCGCTGTCGAGCTGCATTGCATTAAACAGGTTCAATTATGTAGCCTACCCTCATTGATATGAATGGGATAGACAAAATAATACAACAGCTGTCAGTATAATACAACACAATAGAGAGTGCGGCTCCTCGACAAAAAGCCAGTGGGATTTTTCCCTTGAATTTTGCATATTTGCAGATAATACCAGATAATAAGACAGAAAGCAAATCTTCACCAATTACCACCGCTTTCAACTGCCGACCTTTCTAAATGTACCAAATAGGCTGACAGTATCTGGAAGAAGGAAAGCCAGTGTGATACGAGATGGCTAGTCACTCAACCCGGCGTCCTACAACCTCCTCCAGCCCCCTCCGAGGCTGCGGCTCGGCCATCGGTGTGGAGTGGAGTTGGGTAGGAAGGAGCATCGGGCCACATTAGTTCTAATCAATTTTATTTATTTACCGTCGTCATCCATAAACATCATTCACACCACCTTTTGTGAGCATGAAACAAAACCATGATGCCTTTCTAATGCTAATGAGCAGCTGACAGGTTGTCTGGATTGGTGAGTCAGCGTACATGTGTTTGCGTGTACGTCTGTTTTTTCTTCTGTACAATTTCCCCAAAATAAAAAAGGTCCCTGCTTTGATAAGGTAGAGCTTGGGGAGATTGATGCAGTGTAGAATTTACATGAAAAAAAAAACAGTACATCTCAGGATCTGTGTGCAGCAGAAGCGTGGGAGAGCGCGAACGGGGTCTGTTTGAGGCGCTTTGCCTGTCAATGTCTGCACACAGTCGTCCGTCATTTTAATCTTCAGTGGCGATGACAGAAAGTGAAATGCAGAATTTCCCTGAGCCAGCGTAGAGTAACTCACATCCACCCGAGCGGCCCGTAAGCACCTGAACAACGCCATGGAAGTGGTCTCCAGACATAAATCCAGTAGAGCGGCTCATTGGTATTCACAGAAGATGGGAATAGAACGTTTTCTGGCAATGCAGAGCCTGATTACTCACACTTCATTCACACTTGTCGCTTCTCAGAGGGTTAAATAATAGGGCAATGTCACTGAGAGGTCTGGATAAAGTGTTTGACTGGTCGCTTGCTGATGTTCGATGATAAGCAAGAGATGTAATGAATCCACTTTATTTCTGAATGAAAATCAACATAAATCACCCTCTTTTTATACTTTTCCAACAACCTCGGTGTAAAGACTGCAAAATGTCTTCCACCATTATAATTCCATTAAATTGGAGCTTAATATTCTGGACCTTGTTCAACATTTGCTATTTTTTTTAAAACTTTCTCAAAAAAGACAACTGCAGAATTTAAGGATTCAGTTAATCAGCCGGGCCTCCCTGAGCTCCACCGACTATTCATCTTTGCCCATTTTTGGATCAACTGCAAGAAAGACGACAGCTTCACAAGGCTTCACAACGGCTTCCCCTCACCCATTTGGTGCCTTAGGACACTACGTCCACGTTTTACACAGCCTGTGTGCAGAACACAACATTTCTGTTGCCGGGTGGCCTACTTTAAAGAAAGAACTCTTTGGAGAAGACAGACTTTCTCTTCGGCATGACGGTTAACCGTCAAAATGTCTGACAGGTTCTGTCAGAAAGAGATGCAAGCATCTTATGACACCCCTGACAAATACACTTTGATTGATTGACACATAAGCCTAAGGACACATCTGTGTTCAATTTTGAGGGGGACAGAACATGATACATGTCTATGCAAGCATTGAAAACAAATACAGTATATTATTACTAATAATTAAAGTAATGATTTTAGTGATATTTTATTTTTTTTTACGGATATTTGTTCTGGTTTCAGGAGACCGGACATACTGGGACACAGCATGGTCGCCGTACTTTAACACACAATGAAAATGAGCATGCTTACCCCCTGAAGTCAACAGCATCTCAGTTAAGTAGCCAAATAGAGAGACAAAATAAGTGTGTAATTTGAGATTTAACCTTTTCATAGCTAAAATACCAGAGTGATGTCACAGCCCGGCTCAAACGGGCTAAAAGTAATACACACATTTACATTTATTTAACGAATAAAATGAACTATACAAATAACTTGAGTCAGCTATCAGTAATCTGTACTGTCTGTACTGCATGTGCAGCAAACAAAACTTCAACATTGTGAAAGACAGCACAGCGCCAGCGAGCAAGGCACTAATCCCTAGAGGAAAGGAGGGGTCGTAACAGGCTGCCATGGCAACAAGCCATGTCGGCAGGTATAGTAGCATACATCATTTGGGTCATTGAGCTTAATTTGCCTGCTAGCAACATCTGATCAACTCCGACGCAGCAACTGTAACTAGGGGGCAGTAGAGGTGCAGTAATAATGTAACTGACAGAAGTCACAGCGTGCTAAAAGTCATCCCACTTTGGGCCTGAACAAACAGATCTATGATCTATGACACTCACTCAGTGAGGGCTGGAGGAAAAAAATTCCATTGAGGAAATATTGTGTCAATTATTTTAGGATTAACGAGAATAAGAGATCTAAAGATGGCAGAAAATGTGGCAGATACGGGGTGGGACTGTGTATGTGTCTGTCTGTCTGTTTCCAGGAGATCATCATAAAGCTGTGTGGGGGTTTGTGTGTGTGTGTGTGCGGGTATGTGCGTGTGTGTGTGGGGGCAGTATGAGTGTATTTGGCGGTGAAAACATTGTTGTTATTTAAATATTGACTTAAAAAGAAAGTTTCCTGAGTATCACAATTGTTGTGACTACGTGAAGATCGTGTATATTAAAACCCCAGAAGTGAACCCCAGAAGTGTCTCATCTCCTCATTATCTAAATTATGTCAATTTGCAAAGATAATCTTAGCTTTTGAAGGTAAAAACAAAAAAATCTTGACACAGAAACAACTTTTTGAAATTGTTGGCTATTACACTTTTTTATATTTAAAATATTAAAATCAATATATAAAAAGCAGCAAGCCTTTTTTCTGACGGCAGGATGTAAGAAAATTACCACAAATTGACGGGAAGTGTGCAGGAACACAAAGACTGCTAAGTGAGGGAGGCAAACAAGAACAGAAAGGTGAACAAATTGATAAAACGGATTACGAGAGGAAAAAAGAAAATACATCCAGGACCTTATTGGTGAGCGCCAACGTCATTAGGTCAGTGCTTTCCACAGCAGTTAACCCTGTGTGGACAAGTGTGGTGCAAAACCTGTGTCCCACGTGCAAATCAAAGCAAAGAGCCAAATCTGCGGCCACTGCAAACCGGGCACAAAGGAAGTTTGAAACCGACGGGGAGCACACGTTCAGGCTTTTAAGTGTTTTTACAATCGCAGTTGTATTTTCTGCTACATCATAATAAATATATACAAATTGCGTATAAAATCGAATAAACTAATAAATACAGGGCATTTAGCGGCTGACATAAAAAATGTCGAGCTTCCTTAGCACATTTTAGAGGTTTTCTTTAAGCAATAAGATACAAAAGGCTGTACTTTGTCGTCCAATAATAAGCAGTTCGGGGGTGTTGTTAGGTGCGCGTCAGGCCTAACAACACCCCGAACTGTCACATTATTGGACAACAAAGAACAGCCTTTTGTACCTTATTGCTTTAATAATGCACTTATTGCATTTATTGGTTCGACCTTTCATCAAACATCTCAGATGGTTTCATTTTGATTAAGTTTGAGACTAAAGAGGGGGAAGTTTCCAATATTACACAAAAAAGGAGACAGCTCAAGAAAACGTTAAAGAACTGACCAACATAATTTGTTTGTCTCATTTCCTCCTGAAGTAATCACGTTTAGATCTTTTTGATTTAGTTTATCTCAGATTTAATCTCGTTTGGGGGGTTTGACAGCAGCGAATGCCTCCAGCAGCTATAACAAAGGGTTCTTTGTGCCTTAATGCCTCAGGAGTAAGTATTTCATAGGAGAAGTACTTTTAGTTTTGATACTTTTAATCCATTTTGATGCTTTTGAATAGGTAACCTTTCATCTGCTCTCTCTTTCTCTTTGTCTCTCTCCCTCCCTTACTCTCTCCTGACTGTCTTTCAGTCTCGTCAGACACCCGAGGGCGAGTTCCTGCCTCTGGACCAGTGTGAGCTGGATGTTGGTTTTGGGACGGGTGCAGACCAGCTCTTCTTGGTGTCCCCTCTCACCATCTGCCATGAAATCAATCCCAAGAGCCCGTTTTTCGACTTATCTCAGCGCTCTCTCATGAATGAAGAGTTTGAGATTGTTGTTATCCTCGAGGGCATCGTGGAGACCACTGGTGAGGGATTTTTATGGAATTAAACTTTTCCCATCACTTATTTCTACCCTTTCATGCTTTTGGTATCCACTTCCATCACTTTCTAATTTCTACTTTTCTTCACTCTCACACATTCTCAATCTAAATGTAAATTCCTATTTCAATACAAACTCACATAACACTCCTGTCTAATAGATACAAGTGACCCAAAATCTGTGAAATCTCATTTCTTCAATTCTTGGTTTTACATATTTGAAGAAGGTGGGAGCTGAAAAAACGAGAACAACACATGACACCCTGATTGAATTATGAGAGATATGTTATTACTTCTGAAACGCTTCCTGCCACCTTATGCATAATAAAAGCCTGTGGTCATGTATGATGAACGGCCTGGGTTTTAGTCAGAGTTCCACTCCATTTTTCAGATGACACTTGAGAGCGTAGGTTATTCTGAGCCTGTGAGACATTGTTAGCATGCGTCTGAGTACACTAGCCGCCACCGCAATCCACAGGCGGAGTACAGATATCCGTTTTAAACAGAATTATTCTTCCCCTCGAGTCCAATACACATAAATCCATCTGCCTGCTTCTATCCCCCCTAACCCTAATTTCGCATCTGCTACAGAAGAAACCACAGAGCTGAACGGGCTTAGGGCTGCGTGGACGCATCAGCGGGGAAGCGTGGAGGCAACACTGGGCTCTGTTGATTATACCATTAAATCAGGGTGCAGACACAAGTTTAGTGTTGCGGCGCTGTGTCACAGCTGAGGAGACGAGCAGGGCAGTGTGCACGATATACATCCCATCTTTCTCAAACTGACAAACACATCCCATTAACCGCCAACGCATTAACAGGTATCCCCTCGACTGCCTAGCTTAATGCCAGTATTAGTTTGTGTCTTTGAGGCAGACACATTTCTGTTTGAACACATCCGAAGAATTAGCAGGACTGGTATTTGAGTTAGAGGTTAGGGGTTAGGGTTTCTCCTCAATTCATATACCCTGAAAATATAACCTTGACAGTTACAGTAACAGGTAATACGCCTAAACTGGGCAAAGCATTATCACTGCATTGATTTAAAACATTTCTTTGTTTGGAAAGAAATAACCTAAACCATTTCAAGCCCTCGTGTAATAAATTAGTCCTGACACCTCAGGGATATCTTGTCACCAATGAGTTTGCTGTTTGTCTGTATGCGTTTTCAACTGCTAGTTTCCTCTCTGCTCTGCAACGGCTTTCTTCTCTGAGCTTATCCACATCCTCCTTCATGACCACACACTTACCAGGCAATGAAATACCAATTCCACAGCGACACCTCTCTTATGAAGCTATTCTTCATTTGTGTGAGCCTGTCACTTCCACTACTGGCGCACTGGACGGGGAGCAGTGGAGGAAGTTGTGACGGCTCTTTTTTTTGCCTCTTTGTTTCTTTGTTGTTCCAGAAATGTTGATACTTACTTGAAACTGTGTCTCTGTCATGTTACTTGAAACTGTGTCTCTGTCATGTGCAGGTATTGGCGCCACTTTGTCACAGAGAAATTCACGTTACACATAAAGAGGATATGAACTTTTACGGGTTTACATAATGTTTACATGCTCAAACAGATTCAGGGGATACTTCAAAAACACAATCAGAAATGGTATACTCATGTTTATGTAAACGCGCTCAATGTTCTCCATCTGAAAAGAGAAGGTACTCTGATAACCAGAAATGGGCCATGTAAATATGCTACACATTTACATAAATCATATGTTTTTAAACTGGAAAAAGCAGCGCATACACCGACAGCCTTAAGAATGTCAAACAAACAAAAAGCGAACGCCACCATCGTGGTACAGACCTTTGTTAACCATCGAGTAACGGGTAGTCCACACGGCTCGGGTTAAATCTCTTGAATTGATTTTACTCCGTTATATCCACACCATGTGATAGTTGCACTTTCCCTATCATGCAGATGATAAACCCTTCTCTGTGTGTTTGGGTACATCAAACAGAGCATCACGTGAAAGGCAAAGCACCACAATGCTCTCTGTAAAAAGTGCCCAATCGAAGGCCACTCCAAGAGATTTTGCCTAAAGTTTTCTTCAGGGACGTCTTTCTCACTCTGTTGTGTTTGCCTTGTGGGGCTGAGGGCTTTTAATTTAATACAGGATGGTGTAAACATTAACCAGCTGGAGGAAAACCCCGATGATACATGAAACATCAATGATTAAACAAAACTGGCATACTTGTCAGGTTCTAAGTCCTCAAGCTTTCACTGCACCGGTTTGACTGCTGTCTAACGTATCTGCCGTCAGCTGAAATATATTCAAATCCTCCTGCTGGGAAGAGACGAGAAAACAGCTGGAAAAACTATCCTAGAATCGCCTTTGTGGTGACAACCATCTGGGCTAATTAGCAATCCAAATGAGCTTTGTGTAAATGTTCAACTGACTTTTCCGCGGATGAAGATGACTAGTGAGCCTAGAATAGCATCAGGCTATGACATAACACAGCGCACATCATCCCTCTGACTCCTACTCGACAGCAAACTGTAGTGTTTAACAGAAAGGACCAAGTACACGCGGATCCACTGGAGCAGATGTGGACTCATACTGATCATCAAACAACTCACAGCGAATATCTAAAATAAGAGTAAAAGTGTGATGAGATTTGACAATGACCAATTTTAATAGAACCTCTTTGAATTATGCATGATTGATAATCACCTGGAAAACAAGTATGCCAGCATTTTATCAATACCTTATTGTGTTTTAGATCAGATTCATGTCAGCACACATCAACACCACAAGTTACAATAAAAACATGTCCAGACGGGACTCATGGCTCCTGCCATTCATGTATTGATGAGTGAACCGTGACAGGCGACTGTTTATCACGTGGACCAGGTTTAAACTGGTAACTATCATGACCCACACAAGCGGCACTGATAACAAGTATCTTTCACCTCTCGTCCACATCAACAGCATACGACAACTGGAAGCTCTCAGCATTGCATGCAAACAAACGACACTGCTCTGAGCTCCAGGAAGGAATATTTAAAGACGGTTAAACGTCCCCCTGAAATGGTCTATAAGATGTCTTTTATGTCCATAAGCGTTATATTTCAGAGCACCAGAGATCACATGCTTACAATTTGGGAGGGAATTGAAGTATTAATATCGGACGGCAGTAATAGCTGCTTATCTTTCTTTAATGAACCATTAAGACCATGCTAAGTGTCCTTCCTATACAGTTTATGATTGCAGTCAGTCTCCAGTGTGCGACTTCGGACCAGGTAGTGGAGTGCTCAGGAAGGAGCATGCCGCCATGACCTTATAAGCAATTAAGAAAAGCATATTGGAAGAAAGAAAGCTAATGATGGAGGGAATGCTGCCCTTTCACCTTCCTCCATATTTCATTGTTTTCGCTAAACCCCTTAAATATCGCCACCTTGTCGCCCGTCTCTTGTAGGCATGACCTGCCAGGCCCGGACGTCATACACCGAGGATGAGGTTTTGTGGGGCCACCGCTTCTTGCCGGTGATGTCCCTGGAGGAGGGCTTTTTCCGGGTAGACTACTCTCAGTTCCACAGCACGTTCGAGGTACCGACGCCGGCGTACAGCGTCAAGGAGTACGAAGAGAAGAATTCACTGGCCTCACCCGCGCACAGTCCCTCCCCTGCACTGACTGAGAGCTACGGCGCACGCCGTGACCGGGTCTTCTCAGTGGACTGCATCAACACATCGGACGAAAGGAGGAGAGCGACCGGCGGCCGACTGCCGAGCAAGCTGCAGAGGATGAGTTCATCCGGGAAGGAGGACCTGCAGAGGAAGGTGCTTCTGCTCAGCTCCCACCACTCGGAGAAGGCCTGCAGCACGGGGGACCTGCCTCTGAAGCTGCAGCGCCTCAGCGCCACGCAAGGACCCGAAGCGGAGAATCGGCTGCACCTCAAGTCGCTCCAGGTGGACTTTGAACCCATGACCCAGTCTACCGGAGACCTGTGCCAGCACAGCCTATTAACCACGGCCGCACTGTCCCCCACGCCGGTCCCCATGCACAGCCCTCTGCTCTCGGCTGGAGGGAGGCCAGAGGACAACCTGCCAGCAAAGCTACGGAAGATGAACGCCGACCGCTGAAAGCCAGGCACAGAACCTCCGATTACGGACAGACCGGAGGACACGCGCATGGAAAAAGATCCAGGAGGTGTACTTGACCATTTTAAAGCGGTTGAAGCGACGAAATGGGACTTTTTGGACGGTTAATTGATTGATGTTTTCTGTCTTGGGACACAATTTACTGGAATAACTGTGATTTTTGTTGTTTCATGGCATTCATGCAGGTATTGTTATGCACCAAACAAGAAAACACAAGCTTCATGCTTAATCTGAACTCGACACATTCTCACTCCTGACTCGTCAAACACCCGCTTCACCTCGCGTAGAAGCTAGACGCAGTAGGTACGCACTGCAGTGTCCTTTCCAAATAGGTTGAGGAAAAGTCACCATGGCGACTCAGGAGACAAAATGTTCATGTTTACTTTCAGTTTTGCACATGACACAAACATTACCCTGCAGGAAGAGAGTCTGTCCCTCCAACAAGGGGAACTGGCGAAGCCGAACAATTTGACGAGTTGGGAGTGAAAATGGGTTGGTTTCTTCATCATTCTACAAGTGCATGTACACACGAAGTCCATGTATGCACCAATACATTTAATACTCTTAGGTCTAAATATAAATTATATGAGGATAATAATAAATCCTGGTAATCTTTCTCCTCCTTGTGTTTTTATTGCTGTCACGGCAAAAAAAAAAGAAAATTCAACGTGTAAAAGTTTTCCCCAGATGTCAATAAGTAACACAGCAATGCAATGACGTTTAGGCTCTTCTTTTGTTCCCTTTTGCAAGTGACACTCTTCTCACTCGCGGGCATTGATAGATAAAAGAGAGAGTGAGAATAATGAGCATCGCTAAGTCTGGGACAGGAAATATGAAGTGTTCTTATCGGAGAATGCCGGCTCATTATAGTCAGCCAATCATTGCAGACAGAAGTAATGTGGTCAGACACACACAGAGGATGGATTATGTGGTCTTTACTCCTACGACCACATACACCAATATCTGCATGGTATCAATTCCTCTACGTACGTATATGCAGGCTATCTACATATGTACATATATATATATATATATATATATATATATATATATATATATATATATATATATATATATATGTACACATTACCAGTACTATATATATATCATATTCTGTCCGTTTATCAACAAGCAGTGAAACTTGAGATCTACTGTAGAAGACTCAAATGCTCCTGACCTGCGAGACTAAAGGAACAGAGGAACAGAGACAGGGCTAAATCAAATCCTGACATAAACTCACCACACTTTATATAGGTAACTTCACAAAATGCTTCTTCAGCCCCACAGTCAGCATATCTGATATACGTTGAGCTCCAAAGGTGTAATTCCACAACCACGGCAGCACAGAGACAGGACAATCAATGATGGGGGTTTCCCCTGCATCAAACACAGAGACCATCATGCATCTGCAGCCTCAGCCGCCGTCTCAGTTTAGAAATAACTGCCTTGTACACTATTTTCCTCTAAATGAGTCTCCTTTGTATGTTTCCACACTCACTCACTCACGCTTTGTATGATTTGTCCAATTATACAATAATTAATATGAAATAAGCTGATTACAAGTCACAGAACGTCAGATTAAGACAGAGTTATATACTTATTACACTTATACACAAAAAGTTGGAATTACTCCTTTTATTAAACGACTTACAGATTCAATTAAACAAAACGTTAAATTTAAAAAAAGAGGCTTTTTCGAAGAAGATCCTATTAAGATCCACTTATTAAAATTCCATGAGTTCATGTGAATGGTGGATATTAACTAATTACTAAAGCTGCTCGCAATGACCATGCGAATCATTCTGACAAAGGGTTGGTGGGGGTATTTTCTTTTGCCCTCACTAAACAAAAGAAGCCACATGGTCCTCCACAGACGTCCTTTTCAGTTAACACAAAATCAGCATTCATTAGTTACTTAAATCCTTGGACTACAGCCGCTTTACTACAGCTGCAGAAAGATTTTGGGGAGCAAACTGGCTGGTGACAGCTTGCGTTTCACTCACATGACCTGGCAGAAAGGTGTGCTGAAAGTATAGTACTGCAGAACGGATCAGATTAAAAGATGGATTCTGCTTCAGTGGAATTACACAGCTTGGTTTATCCAGAGTACATGCTAGTACAATACAATGTCCCTTCATGAAAGGACATCCATCCATTTGTCAAAGCGCTTATCCTGCACACAGGGTCGCGGGGGGGGGCTGGAGTCTATCCCAGCCAACTTGAGCGATAGACAGGGTACATCCTGGACTGGTCGCCAGCCAATCGCAGGGCTACACAGAGACAAACGACCATTCTCACACCTTCGGGCAATTTAGAGTCCCCAATCAACCTGATGGAGCATGTCTTTGGACTGTGGGAGGAAGCCGGAGCACCCGGAGAGAACCCATGCAGACACAGGGAGAACATGCAGACTCCACACAGAAAGTCCAACCCAGGACCTTCTTGCTGTGAGGCGACAGTCAGTGTGTTTACATGATGGTATAATTCGAATCTTTACTTAGTCGGACTAAGCTATCTTTCGGGGTGAGGTGCTATTATCCCAATATACACGGCAGTGAATAAAGCATGTCATACCCGATACGATAGGTGGCGCTGTTTTCATTACAACTAGTTGTGATACAGCCATTTCCGCTTGACCGCTACCAACAACAACCAACAACAACAACAACATCAACATTACGAGAAAGATGGCGAACGGAGAGCAAGGTGAAGCTACATCCCTCTACTATGTTTGCATGATGTTAATAGGAGCACAGCGAATGCGAATGGCGCTATTGGCTGATTTGATAACGGAGAGAAGACGCCGTCGGGATCTCAAGCATGCGCAAAGACGCAAAGTCCAGTTCCTCATCCGATTCACCGTTACATGCCGCAATAGTCGCACTATCAACTGGATCGGATCGAGTTATCCAGGGGTGTTAGTCGGATCGTAGTCGGACCGCACATAGTCGGACAAAGGTGTTTACATGAAACGGATAATTCGATATCAGTCCGACTAAGCCAGTTATTCGAATCCATGTAACCACGCTGAGTGCTAACCACCACGCCACCGTGCCGCCCCATAAAAGGACATACTGTGTATAAATAATGTACCCTTGATGTATCAATAGTAGCCCTTGTCTAATCCCTGAACGGGGCCCCCCGGCAGTTCAATCCACCAATGCACACAATTACCTCCCTGCTAGTGTGAATGAATCCTTCTATTATTTTAATTGAGGTGATTAACCACGAGTGTCAAGTCTTACCAGAGGACAAAGAGCAATCAGACAATACAAATTTCGGATGGGTCATTCTGTACTCTTACTAATTATACAACCCCCCCCAACTAAAGGTACAAATTTGCCTCACATACAGAGTAAATAGACAACACATCGCCACCAAATGAATGTGATTAATCTCAATGCGGCGATGCAGCAATGACAACAGGATTCATCATTACCAGTGGAGCCGATACGGACTATTTGCTGCAGGGGCGGCCCGATCCAGGCAGCCTTGAAGAAGATGTAATAAATGCAATTTAGGTCCTAAGAAATTTTCCACTGAAAACTTAATCGTGTCTCTGTGGGGAAGACAGGGTGATAAGGGTCATTTTGCTCTTTCTAATGGAACGACAGAAGGGCTGCGTGTAATGATGGGGTGTCTTTTTATTCTCTTGGCTTTCACTCACTGGTCTCATCACTGTCACTTCTCTGTCCCCCTCCACCCCTCCCAAACACACACACACACACACACATATATGCAGTCAGTACACAGTGCACTGCAGGAGCTGTATGATTAAAACGCATTGGATTAAAAAGTTAAACACTTGATTTTCTTTTTTCATATTCAATCAAAATGCACCCCTGGCGGCGCCAAGTACAATTTCACAGAAGAAGTAGCTTCAGACAAATGACAAGTCCAAGAAGTGCTTTTCGGGCACAATGCCGTCAGGGAGGATGCAGCCGTGAAACAGCAGAAGTAAACATAAGGAGAAAAGAGGAATAAATAGAAAAATGGACCTTAAAGAAAATCCATTGCTTGTGTTTACAGGTTTTGAGGATCCAGGTTTTCATTTAGAGAAGACAAAATGCAGTGGAATGTAACAACGGCGTTGCATCGCATGGTTTCTCTCCTGACAGAAAGTCCATTCAATGTTTTCACAAAGTGGACCCACACACACAGATACACACACAACATTTGTTGTCAAGTATCTCATTAACACTCAATTAGTCCCATGGGAATGTGCCATAAAAACACCACTGCTAACATTGTGTGAGCGAGAGTGAGAGATTAATGGTGCCATGTGTGTGTGTGCTTCCTAATTGTGGTTGTATGGTGCTGGTGATTAAAACTTTTAGCAATGTAACACCTCCAACAGCTTTAAAAGCCAAATCACACAGACGCTGAAAACCCAGACTTGGGTTTCTTTACAGAAACAAAGGCCTCATATTTAATTCCCAGCTTTATTTAGCTCCATCTTGATTTTCCAATTCCAAAAAATATAATTGAGATAAGTAATAATAATTGCTCATAATGCATAAAGAGTCAGAATGAATCACTTTTGATTGTTGTTATATTTTATGGTTCTTACTGTGACAAAAGTCATTTTTCAAACTTGTGATTCTCTTGTTATCTTGGGAGCTGCTTAATTTGCAATGGATGCACTTCTATTCTGGAGAGATTGTTCTTTCCCGTGCAAAATGTGTCAAACTGTGTAGCTAGAAGCGATTATACAGAACAGATACGGAGAAGTAGAATGTAATCCACTAATGAGTTTCAGACAGCTGAGATTTTCTGTAGTCCATGACAGCCCTACAGAAAAGAATGTGATTCATTATGATTTCAGCTCTGGTACGGAGCCCTTCAGCAAATCATATATGCACGCCGTGGCTCAGGTAGCATTTTTTGAATCTTACAAGTGTACTAATGGAAACACACAATACTGATCTTGCATCTTGCAGATGTGACATGTTACTGCTAGCTGCACAGATTCCTTCCTTTTGATCACTACACACAGGAACCAAAAACAATATATTGCACCACACAGTGGCATGTCAACCCATCACAACACAGCACAAACATATTGAAAAACATCCTGCTGTATATCTGACAAATGATCAATCTCTATGAAGTAAATTATACAGTTGTTGGTGCTTGAATAATGACTAAAGCTCAAAGCTATTGATGTCGGATGAGAAGACATCAGGGCATTGTTCTGGGTTTGCACCACACTTCTCTTTTCAGCTGTGGATGGGCCTCCATTTTCCAATCCCTCCTGACACCAACTGTCCCCGCAGAGCAGAGTGATTATCTGAGCCTCTGGGCATGGGTCATGAGTCCTGGGTAGGGCTGCAGCATTGAGACGGATATTGATTGGTCCCTCAATCTTTAGCCTGCTTACGTTGGGCCGAGGAAGGAGAAGTATGTCCCCGGAGGATGCTTGGACTACGTACGCTTCATTCCAGCACTTTAGTCCAATCACAGATGGCATCTGTAAAGATCCGATATATGCACACCCAAGGGTGAGTATTACAGTAATATATGCACGGCAAAAATCAATGGAGTTGGTTATCTGTGCTATAGAATAGTGGTCCAACTCCCCTGCACACAGCAATACTGAGACATAGGCACAACTGTATTTTAAATGCTGAATTTGAATTTGCTAAATGAGAGTGGTGAAGGGGAAAACACTCAAGAAATATTCATCTCGGTTTAATAAGTAAACTCCATTACAAAGACTCCTATGTTGCCATGGTGACACTGGTGCAAAGAAGTGGCTGCATATGTTGCATGTGTGTGTGAGTGTACCAGTAAGGCGGTTTGGTCCGGCACATTTCCCCTTTAGACAAAACAATTGGCTTAAATTGCCATTCACATTGCAAAGGAATCAGCTACATCAAAACATCCCCAAACCGTTACATCTGAAAGGAAAAAATGGGAAATTAATGTGCTTTCTTTTTTTTGTAAGAGAGACAGAGATAAAGACAGAGACACAGAGAAGATTAATGCTCTTTGTCATTAAGAACTTTTTCAACTCCCTCCTTTTGGAACTGATATTAACATGTCAAAGGCAGATTTGAGTTGGAAGACAGCCAGGCAAAGTCAGCCAGACAGGCTCTTAATGAGCCTCTCCATGCCGTGTCTTATTATTAAGTATTCATGTTCCAGGTATTTTTAACCTGTGGAGACATCGGTGTCAGGATGACTCCCTCTGAAAACACCTCAGAAAGGAGCCGACTATCTAAAACGGAGTGAGATAGTGTGACACCAGAGTTCCACCTGGTCGTTAGTTTAAGTACGGAGAGGAGGCAACAGGGTAATGGCCGTGGTAATGTTTCTGGCATTCATTGCAGATAAAAAAGGAATTGAGTCGCATCAGTCAAATGGAATATTTCTGAGTGACTAATGTGAGTGATTCATTCTGTACGGTCTGTAGTACAAATGTGCATGCGACCCATTTACCAGAGAACCTCACTTACATTCAATCACATTACGTGGTTAGGAAACTTTGTAGATGCAACACCTGGGTGAGAACTTTCTTTTTCATAAATGTAAAAAAGAAAGTTCTCATAACACATAAATGTGTGTTATTTTGCTTCTATCCAAAAAGGTTGAATTGAAAATATATCCACTTGAATATTCCCAAATGCATATCCTCAAAAAGATATGCATTTGGGAATTCGTGGCTTAATTCCTTGGGATGTTTCCCAATGTATCTTGTGCTAGTTTTTCTTGTCTACAACGTCTGCAGGTTTAAGTTTAAACTACTATTTTGTAAAAGGACTTTTACAATTCATGTTATTAAACATAAATTGTTTGTTGTCTATTGTTATACTGTCTACTGTCACGCACCAACCGCCAAGTCAAATTCCTTGTATGTATGACATATTTTGGCAATAAATGTTTCCTGATTCCTGAATAATTCAATTGTGAAAGTTGTTTTTAAACGTTGTTTTTTTTCTTGAAATGTGAATGTAAGACCTGTAATATACAAAATCCTGCTCAAATGGGAAAGGTCATTATTACCCCGACTACAAACAGAAACCAGTCTCCTTGACATTTGCGGTCACATGCCTACTGACTTATTCACATGCCAACTTTAATAAACTCAGCTCAACACATTGGCTTTGCTTTTTCCTGTTTGCTCCACAAATTATTTGTTCTACTTAATATTTAGTACCGTCTGACATTCATAGCAGTTTTTTAAATAAGTTTCCAAAAGAGCTTGATATTTCTGAGTTGCGTACAAGTCAAAGTTTAATTTGTAATTTCAGTCACTGCACATACAAACAATACATGCATTCAGCAGTAATCGGGAGACAAGGTGTTTCAACCAAGATAAAGACCTAATCCCAAACAACTCAACTGGAGATAAAGAGGCTCCCTTCCCTCTTACATTAATCACTTTTCATTCTTGTTGAATCGGGTACCGTTATCGTCACAGAGCATCTCTCCTTGGGTCTCTAATCTCATGACTAACTCACTCGCAGGAGACTTCAATGCCCCCAAAATATGGAAAACTGTCTTTGCCATCACTACAATCAACATACATTGTGGGGAAGCCAAAGACAACCTTTTGTTCCTTTCTAAGTACGTCATGACGTGTGACTATCGATCGCTACACCTGATGTTCCCTCTCTTCCCGTCTGTCTCCTTGCCTTTGATATGTAAAACCTGTCCCCCTGCCTCCCCCTGCCTCCCCCCCCCCACTCCCCCGGAAACACTACACACCGTTACACAGCCTGCTTCTAATCTCCATCGCACAGTGTCTGCTTAAAAGCGCCCAAACACAGCAGCCTCCTGCCTCACAAAAGAACTCTGTTTGAACATCTGCCTGTCTGTCAGCAGGCCCACTCGGCCGTTGGAGCCCCGGCCGTTTCCCACCATCAGGGCCGCTACTTATCCATTTGGTGTTTTGGTAAACATGCACAGATTCCGTGAGGATGTAGCTGCTGCGGAGAGTAAAGTGACACAAAATGGCTTGTCAGTGTTTGAAACCAGCGTCCTGAAGGTGTAAGACGTTATGCCCATTTGTAGAATAAAGTGAGTCAAGATAACAGAGGCAAAACGCTGAATATTATCGAAGAGGGATTGTGAGGTTGCTATGACAACCTGCTTTGTACTACGCCTTGAAGTCACTCACTCGGCAGACACACTTTGCCTCTAGACCAGCTTGTACAGTGTGACAGTAGGTACACTTAAGGCTTTGAAGCTGGTGTTGTTGTCATTTCAAAGGGAGAAGCAAGGTCACAATGGCAAAAACTACAAGTCAAAAGCCCTGAAAAGTGCCATACAGGCAGTTCCATCCTAACAGTGTTGGCTATTTGTTTGAAAAGGAACGCCAACGGTGTCAAAGTCACGCTTGTGTGTCACTTCTCTGGTTTCCTGACCACTCACAGCGCTTTAACACTACGCGGATTTCACCCATTAACGGCAATTCATACACAGACACGTCGACGTGGACCAGGGGATCCTCTGATCGAAGAACCACCCGCTCGGCGTCGCAGACACTGCAAATGTATCCCAAAATGCAACACGTGATAAAGTCCCATATTGTAGTCTCATCACATACCAGCAAAAACAAGCTGACTGTGGAATGTCGGGCACTTCTCACCCGCGTCAGACCTCTCATAGATGTTTTGACAACACCGTAAATGTAATGTGTGGAAGCCACTGACAAAGTATGCCAGACGCACAGCGCGATGCCTGATACTCTGTAATCATCCTCTCATACCTTGTCACTTCCATTCACCGGCACCATAGTAAACCACAGAGGCAACGTACTGTGTGTACGTACTCCATTTCATCTTTGCCTCATGCCTCTGCTTTCATCTCGGGCAGCATGTTGACATAGGTTGGGAGTAGAAAACAATATTCTCTGTGAGTGCAGCTCAGATCACTGCAGAAGGGGGGAGGGGGGGTCCTGTTTAAGTTTTTTTATTATTAGCAGTATTATGCATGATATATGATCACATCAAATAAAAACCGAGCAAAAGGGGTTTTCAGGTTTCCATGCAGCTTTCCTTGATTGTTGTCACACCGCGGTGAAATTGTCTGTTGTTTTACTCTGTGGGGCATTTTGTCTTGTCATTTACGGTTTTATTTTGAAATAATAACTCCTCTCGTTTCAGGTCACTTACCCTTCCTCATGTGTCACCAGTCTGATTGTCTTCCCTGATTCCTGATTGTGTCCACCTGTTCCCCATTCCCCTCCATGTGTATTAATAGTCTGCGTCTCCCTTTGTCCTGTGCCAGTGTGTCGTCATTACCCATGTGTTCTACCTCGTTCTGCCACGTCACAGGTTCCTTTTTGTTGTTATTCAGGATCTTCGATCGGCCCAGTGCCTTCACCTCCACGCAGGTTGTTTTTGGTTTTGCTTAAGTTTTGTATTCCTAGGTTAGATGCAACATTAATCTTTCATAGTTCTTTGTTTTTCCTCCGGAAGGAGTGATTTTGTTTTTGGGACGTTGCCTCCGTCTAAAAGAGTGCGTTTGTTATTTTGATAAGATTAAAAGCTTTTTTATGTTTTCCTCCTAGAGCGGAGTGATTTTGTTTTTGATAGTTTTATAGCCACACTTCTTCCTGGTTTATTTTATCGGAAGAAGTGTGACCTAGGATAATTTCATAGCCCGCTTTAGACTCTGTCTGGAGGACCTTCGCTGCATAAATAAAGATCTCCTTTCCTACCTGAGAACCCTGCGCCTGCTTCCTATCTTCCTCCTGGGCTGACAATTGTAATTTTAGCAGAGAATCATTAATCACATAGGCGCATTTGTTGTGTAGAAGTGAATGGTGGTGACATCCAAAAGGTAGCTGGTAGATGTATTCTGTTACGTAGTAAGCCGTGTCCCTCCCCCCGCCCCCGTTACCAGCCTTTGACTGTGCATCACCCTAACCATAAAGGGACAGAGGCCTGGATCTTCTCATCTAACACTCGACAAGAAAGCAAATAAAATGTGGTACTGGTGCTTTTAGTTTCGAAGGGGTATGAAAACCTGTGTAAGCGAGACGGTGCGGTTCAACCTCACACACCCCACAAATGTATTCTTTGGATTATTTTGGTGTTTTCCACAGACATGAAAACATTGGCCAGATGGCTCTCCAGACGATTCATCTTCTGTGCCAGACACGGCCGACATTCACCAGCAGGGACGCGAACACTATCTCAAGCAAGCTCACGCTCACGTGCGCGCACACACATGCACACACACCACACCGGTCTTGGAGTAGAATAATTGGAATAACAGGTATTCATACTGTAATAAAAAACAAGCAAACGCTTTCAGTTTCATGACGCAGTGCATTGTAGATGATACTGAACTTTCGGGCTACACTGCAGGGAAAGCTGGTTTTCCTGTTATCTTGTCCCCTCTCACACTGAGTGTTCCCGTCAAAATAATGGAAACAGCAACGAAAGTGAGGAGACAAGAATTGGGTGAAAGTGAGATTGAGCTCTGTTGTAGCTTTGTCTGGCCTGGCTGAGGGTATTATGTTGTCAACAGGATTAATACATTTGTTATAAAACCTTTTCTAAAATGTGCTATTATTGTGAACAAAAAAAGCTGCTTGTTCAATGTGGAAACTGAATCAATGACAGCTCTGATTTCATGTCATTGTTTGATTTGCTGGTATGTGTTCAGCTGAGAACTCCCTGAATTGTTTTGATAGGGAGCAGATAAATAATGTTAGAATTTGTGTTTTGATGAAGACACTGAAATGTGTGATACGTAAGGAATAATAGGATAAGGAAAATAAATATGGCTGCTGTCAGCTTACATTTACAGAGGCTAGTTGTTGCTGGTGGATGTTGGTCATTGGTTCAGAAAGATGCCGCTGTGAAGACATGAAAAACACACACAACAGGATATGTCAACCAGATGTCCAATACACACATATATTTTTTTTTCTTCACCAACACCAACTAAAGTAATGGGTTGTAATTTAGACATCTGCCAAGAACTACCCAAGTGATAGTAAACCAGGGATGTTGCGATGGATTATTGGGTCAATGGACTTTCACTCAGGAGTCCACTACTCTTTTCCAAGATGGAAATCAATGCTAATGCTTTGTCACAAACCTTTCACACTTAATCAAACCACAATCCACAGTAATCTTACTGTGGATTGTGGTTTGATTAAGTTCATTTTGAAGAGACTGTATGAGGGGAAATTGACACATGTTGCTGGAACTATAAGGAGAATATATACTGTAAGGGTTACAGGTATTAGAACCCAGAAGCACAACTCCGAGACAGAAATCCAATCAAAGTTCTTTATTAGTTCAAAAAAGGGTCAAAACCGAGATATCAGTCCATAACAGGCAAACAAATTTAAATGTGGGAAAAAAAGCCAATGGGCCCACTATATTGTGGATATTGCTGACAATACACCGTGACAGGTTTTAGATTCCATTCATTTTCTTTTTTTCATTTTGTTTGTCATTTATGTGTGAATTAATTCTGTTTACATCTCCCGAGGGACGTATCCGGCTGCCGCTATGCTCCACTATGTTTACACAGAAAATATTTGTTTAAGACATATTTCACTGAGTTGTCAGATGTATGTTTTTTGTGTGTTTTGAAATAGACAGAATAAATGGTATCACTTTACTTCACCTCTAAACCTCTTTGAGCGGAACAAATTTTATTTATTTACCACCTTTTTCGAAGCCACTTTCAAAAAGCATTAAAAAATGAATAATCTTTTCATAACCGCAAGCGGGTCTGTCCAATGCACATCTCCACTGTGTAATAATGATAATAATTTGAGCTGACTGAGATGCATATTTACAAAGGTCTTTGGGTCTTGAAAATGTATGAAACTGTGCATTTTCTATTCCATCTCAGGAAGACACCACTGTGAATATCTCTGACTCATTAGCAAGTAGAGTGCCTCTTTCCCCTTTCTTCTACACTGATAGATGTGTGTCTAAAGGGAGCAAAATATGCACCGGTCCAATTTGTTTCCATCAGGTAGATTTGTTGCGTCAGAAAAAGGGAAGCTCAGACCCATTTAGCAGAGTCCGTCTGAGATAACAAGCTCTGCCCAATCAGTGCTGTTTTATTCAGCGTAAAAGCCAGAGCCTATTAAGTGAACAAACTATCAACTTGTTCCGTGTTTTGAGGAATGTATTTTGACAGTAGGCCTCCATGGGGAGCAGAAGCCAAACGCAAGAGGCGGCATCCAAATGATGCTGACAGGTCGGTGTGGAGAGATGCAAAACCACAGGCCTCCTGCTTTTAGTCCTATCAAGCACAGTTAATGTTCCAGGTGAGGATGCGTTCCCCTGGTGCTAACTATAGCGGGCATCAGGGGGAGCTGCTTTGACAGAACAGTGTAAAAAAAAATTGGTAAATACTTTAACAACTCAGTTCTTCTAAACGTGTTTTTTAATATACAGGAAAATGTATTGCTATGTATTGACGTCCAAGTCCAGGAAGTCCAGGATTCAGGCCACGTGTGTCTTTCATCATGGAGATATTGTTAAAAACCAATATACACGCCTCTTAGTCATGGTAGACCTGCAGCTTTTAGAGCATCAAAGGGCTCTGACCCAAACTCTGTGATCAAACTTTATTACACGTCATTTTGCACACACCGCAAAGTGCAGGATGATTGGTGCTGCACTTTGAGATGGAAAAGAGACTCATGGCACGATATCAAGCTAGAGAAGCACAGTTAACATCAACCAGAACTAATGCAAATGCCACAATTTCATTTTGAGAAGATAACACAAATTTATATAGAAGGTAAACCAAACAGCTTCAGTTTGGATCCAAATGTTTTAGACAGATAAGTTACTGTACATGTCTAAAAAATCTAAGATCCAAAGGTATCTGACTCTAACTAACTAACTAATTCAAACTAAGGTGTTGAAATCAGACAATTTGATTCTTTAAAAGCACTTTTGGCATGAATGTGAATTCCGGATGAATAAAAGTGCCTATTTTTAAAAAGAGTTAAAATGAGAACAGATATAGGATAGTCAGAGTCATGTTAGATAGAAATCAAAAATTCCTATTTTGTCAAATTTGGGCCTGGCACCAAATGAGATTAGACATGTAGTGAAAATCTGTAAATGTAAGATTTTTGGGACAACATGTATGAGCTCATGGTTCAAATTGTATTCTAAGACATAAATTAATTTGGGTCAGCGTGAGGCAGTGATGTGTCTGATCATCTTCTCTCTGAGTGTGTGTGTGTGTGTGTGTGTGTGTGCACCAATAGCTCTAGTTCTTTCACATCTCCAGTTCTCAAACTGGAGCAGAGAAACTGGGAAGCGTCACTCACACACCAGTATCTCGTGAGCTGACCATCAATCAGAGAAACCCAGAGGCTTTGTCCCAAATACTGAAAATACATTTTACCCTAAAGATTTTGCCAACGATTGAGTGAAAAGTCATCAAATCATTTTTTCCACAATGTATCCACATCGAGCTCGATGTATAAAAGTTATCCCACACATGCGGATGCTTTGTGACTTTGATAGAAAAAGTGATGTCCAAACACACAGTTAATGATATTATCAAAGTTTGGTCTTAAATTATTATTTTTAAATACTTGGGTTTTGACCCCGGATCATGGATTTCACAAACTGGACTTGTTTGTATTTAATATTATCCTCTCAGTATAACAGCATTAATGTTATAATTTGGGATCTGTTTAATTTTTCCTCTTTTTCTATCTACTATGCTGGGTCTCTCCTCTTTGTCCTTTTGTCTGTATGTTCTCTTTGTTAAAACAATCATTGCGTTGCACTAATAAATAATAAATTACAGGGGGGAAAAGACAAGCACAGCTCTGAACCAATGAGGGTCTGGGCTGTTCGCATTAGTGTAATTCCATGGATAAATCGGGTTAAAACCTCAATGAGACACACCTAGCTTATCCCCGTCCGTCACACATCCCCTGGACATTACTTGAAATGATGCCCGACAAGCAACCGGCAACCAAAGCAGCTAAATAAGCAGGAATATAAATAAATCCACCACATCTTCTTCAATCAGTCACTTCCATGTCTTGGAGAGACAGGCACTAATGGACAGAGTTAATGTGGCCATTTACCCTTGATGTGTCTGTGTAGGAGTCGGTGATGCCCCGTCCTCCTCCGCTTACTGGTTTCCTGGCTCTTCCAGTTGAATTCTCGAGCCTCCAAACCACCTGGAGCACACTCACACAAACTGCCGCAGTCTGACCTCAGAGCTAATAATAACAGCAAACTCTGCAGACGGGTTCTGAAGGAGAAGGGATGTCGGATGATATGATGGAAAAACAAAAACAGCTCTTACTGATATTGTGCGTCTGCCGGGTACACGGGTGTTGACGTGGTGAACATGAGGTAGAGGTTGTGTCTTTGTTGAGCTCCCTCTCCATCTAGTTATCTGCAAAAACATGAATAAATATTCGGCTTAAGAACTAGAGATGAATTCATTTGAATTGAAAAATACAAATTGTAATTGCAGTAAGCAGACTATCGATCAACAAGCTGTTCTCACAGATCAAAACCGATCTAATGCCTGAAAAAGCACTACCAGATAACATAACTTAACTCCATCAATATCTGAGGAAATGGGGCCAAAGTGCATTTAGAATGCTGAATGCCTCTCTTGAGTGACATTATGTCAGCAATTAAGCAGAGGGCCATCGGACATTTTGTGATTCAATAGAATTACATGTAAAGGGTTGCACACGTATAGGCCGGTATAATGTCTACATGAGCAGAGAACCACGTTGTTCTCGCTCACACAATGCACAACTCGCTAATATTCAAAGTTAACAGGAGCTATTAAATCGGAATAAGAGTATTGCAAACATCGACAGTGTCTGTTTCAAAATGTGCACATTTGGGGACAAAACAAAACCGTGTGCGAGTACACACCTTTGTTATATTAGCCAGATTTGTCATTAAACCTCAGAGCGCGTTGGATCATCACATCATTAGTGGCGATAGGATTTGTGCAATATAATCCAATCCTCCAAGTTGAATATCACGGCCTCAGGAGGACCGCCGAAGGAATCAGCGTAATCATATGGTGGGAAAGTCTGTCCACCCTTAACCTCCCTGACGACGGCTATTCTGGCACCCTCTGCTTCTCTGGGCGTCGCACTCCCACACAGCGATCGGCTGTCAACACTCCCACCAGTGACAGCTTCGTAATATGTGTGAGGACTCTTCAAAGTAATCTCCCCCCTCCTCCTCCCCCCCGGCGCCTTCAAGAGCCGACGAAAAGCACGACCACCGTCAGGAGCTTTGGGTAGTTTCCCTGTCAGATTCCTTCTGCTCTGCTGATAAGTTCTGCTAATCAAGGTGTCATTTCAACACGGTAAATAGGACACATGGTTAAAGTATTTTACTCTTTTTCTTTACATTTGAAAAATACAAAGGCTTGTGTGTGTTTTTTTGTGTCATTATGTCGAGAAGAAAAAACGAATGCCTTTAGTTTTCTGCAAATCTTCTATCGTCTCATAACAGTTTTTAAACTTCACATCAACAGGCAGTAATGTTTCATTATTGAATGCATGAATAATGATCAATAACGTATTGATAGCTTGCTGTCATCGGTGAATCATTTTTATTTAAATCGGAGAAGGAAGGAGTGCTGTACATTTGTCCCCATCCAGGAGCTACGATGAGCATTTCTTGTGCTTTCCTCAACATTAACTAATCATGATTGAATCACAAGACACTTTTACCATGAATAGAAAAGAGTCAACTCACATTGGCTCTCGAGGGCGTTTCAGGTGTTTCTGCCACTTTTGATCTTTATTTCCAGAAAACAGAATTGACAAGCACCATCATTTTGAATCAAAACTAATTTGTTAAGTGTTTAAATACTTTACTGGTATTAGTTCTTTGTTTCAACATTTCCTAAATGATTATATTGTCTTCATTTTATGTTCCCCCTCTGGCTTTCTGTATTTTATCTTTCCCCTTTTTGGTGATGACATCTAAAAAAACTTTTTTATCACCAGAGAAGTTTTTCAATTCACAGCTCCCACTGATATGAAGAAAAAACACAAAAGGAAAGACAAACGCCGCATCTTCTCAGTGACCTTATCGTGACTGTGTATATGAACGTGTGTGTGTGCGTTTGTGTGTGTTGAGTGCACAGTTCTCCTCTCATGGACATGCTGTAGCTGTAGCGGTGTTCAATAGCTCACTTAACGTTCCTCCCTGACAGCGACGCATACAGCACTCAGCGGGGCGTCAGGACTTCACACATTTGTAAAGACGCCAAGGCGACAGTGAGGCACATGAGCGAATGTGACGGGAACAAGAGCTTCAGCACCCATCCACAGACACAATGCAGAGGTTTGCTACATCTGGCCCCACAAAACACCCTTTAATTAGAACCAAAAGGTCAGCTTAGCAACTTTTAGCCCGTCAGCAACGCCCCAGATGACCGCTGGACAGAAAAAAAAATAGAAGCAGGCCAAGTCGCCCGGAGGTGTCCGGAGAGACCAGTGAATCTTCAGGCTCAATGGATGTAAAAGGGTTTGTTCTGAGGTATCGCATAGTTGAAATGCGAAGCCATTCCTCTGGTGAGCTGAAAATGGATAAACTTGCAGAGCAGCTGCTGTTTTTGGAAAAGCATTTGAAGTGCGACAGAGATGTTGAAATGCCCCTTTCTGTGTGCACTATAGTGATATCACACAAAGCTCCTGCTATCGGTGATGCATTAATGTCAAAGAAATGTCTGTACTTGGATTCATGCAGGAGGTGGAAAGGACTTTAAAAAGAAGTTACTAGAAATTGTGAAATCTTAAAATTCAGCTTGAAAAGTATTTTTTGTAGCCCAACTTAATTACACTTATGCATAATTGTGTACGTTTACTCAAATAAAGTTTTGAATTAAGAACTTTTTCTTTAAAAAATGACTTCTTTGTGTAGACGTGATTTTTTGATTGAGCTGATGAGGTGGGTGCGACTATCGGGGGGGGTGAGCTGATTACGTGAGTGAGATGCACAGTGAGAGGAGCTTATGGGAGGTGAACAGGCTCTGTTTCTTCCACTTCACCACGTTGACAGCCCCCCCATCATTATCATCATCATTATCATCATCATTGCCAACCTCTCCCACACACCCTCCCCCAGTCACACTTGTACCTTAATGTCTACGTATAAACTTGCACCTTTAATATTTACACATTTACTGTTTACACAAACTGTTTATACATATTTTTTTTATAAATGTTATGTCATATCTGCTATGCCCCTTTAACTTTAATATACTGCTTTTCTGGCTCTTCCAGTCCAGATGCTGAACTTCATTTCGTTGCCTCAGTACCTGAACTCTGTTCAATGACAATAAAGTTGAATCTGAATTAATAAAAAACGTTTATAATGGTAAAGAACTTTATTTATAACTCAACCCATTCAAAAAGTATTTTCCCTCCAACTTTGCCCATTTGCTTTGACTGTCATGTTTCATGCCTCAAAAGAGCAAGCCGGAGATGAGGAAAGGCAGGAAGTCATATTGCATCCCAGCGCGCCCGGACTTGGCGCCGTGCCGTGCCAACCGACGCAAGCCGGGAGCTGCGGGGAAGGATGTAGGGCACAAAATCAATTTCCTTTGTCGCCTCACCAGGACCGGCTGCTCCCCTGGACCAAATAGAATATAATCCTGCCATGACTCTCCAATTAAAATAAACTCTAAAAAAGCATATTACTTGCTGTGACTTTTCTCTGTCGTTTCCAAAAGGAGATTAGGCCACGGAAATGACTTCTTGACAATAACAGAAATTTTATTAAAGAAGAGAAGAGAGACTGCTCGGGACATAGGGGCCGTTCTTTATCTGAGCTCCTTGACAGTGTAAGGCAGACTGTGAGAGTTGAAAAGAAGGTTTAAACACATTCTGGGGTGTATCTCCTAAAAAAAATGATACAAGGTTGTCTACTGACAGTCAGATTCTAAAAACATGTTTGGTGAGAAACAGAGGCCGTAACCATCATGATTAAAAAGCTACAGGCACAGCATGAATAAACGCTTTAATAAACAAACTGTATGAGGGGGAAATGAGACCAATTTATTTTTTGTTAAACCTCCAGCTGAGACGCAAAATACTCACGTCACCTTGAATGAGGAGATGGAAGAAGGTGTTAATGAATACTTCGTCACATATAAGGCCACCCCTCTGAATTCTCTTGAAGCTATAGAGGATGTCGCCCGACCCCTGACCCCTCTTCAGGGACTCCAACGTGTGGATGAGCTGCTACGCATAACGAGCGAAGCGTTTCTTGTCAGACAACTTTGCGACTTCATAAGAGCGGAGAAATGAGAGGGAATGGGAGCGGTTAATGATCTGTGAAGTTAAGAGGAAGCAAACAAAGTGAAAGCGAGACATATCGTGAAGAGGTAGAGTGAAGGCAATCAAGAAAATTGAGGTGCTCACTCTGAAAAGATTGCTAATCCAATAATGGAAGACATGCGTTGTTGCAACATCATAAAGAAGTTCATGCACTTAATATGTTCATTCACATGGTACAGCTTAGTTTAACATTTTATTAAACATAAAATATGATAAGCGCTGTATGAAACAGGTACGAATGTACAAAAGACAAAATACGGCATGTTATTATTGTATATAATCTTAATAATATTCAGTGTGTTGTTTTGCACTGGTTCCACCAGATTTTATTCCCATACGAGACCAATTCAAATCCCAAAAGAGCTATTCTGGGTTATGATGGATGAAAGCCACCAAGGAAGTAAAGCAAAGCTAAAGTCAATTTGGTAAATAAACCTAAAGGAGCTATCATGAATCAACAACTGATGTGCAGAATTTTGCGATTTTGGGGGTATTTATAATTCATTTGGGAAAATTCATTTTAATTAGGTGTGCATGTTTGTCATGACATGCTTCCTTGTCAGCAGTGCTTGCAGGCTCAGTATTTCACGCTCTTTGTGCTGCTGTCAGGGGGAATTTAGTGTATTTATGCAGTTCTACAGATACGTGGGCCTTCTGGGGCAAACGGAGAATGAGTAATTCCCATCTTGACCTTACACACTCCCCACTGTTTGAACAGCCCCACCTCACAGCCTCTGGTAAATGTTGGCATTAGCATTTTGGCATTTCCACTGTTTGTACTTTTTTGCATGTGTAATTCATATTGAGCCTGAGCTCAAATGGGCACTCAGTGCTCTGTATTAGTCCAGCGACGCCAAACAGACATTTTTCACAGTTTTAGCCGAGAAAAAAAACCCTACTCATGCTGTCATGAATTCAGAACGGCCTATCCGGAACAGGGGGGCAGAAACCTTCAACGTCAAGAACATCCTCAGTAGATATTCCCAACATGCTGCCTGCCCTTTTCAGGGGGTCAAAAACTCACTTTTCACTGATCTCATTACAGACAGTGGCATTTCATTAGCCGGGATCTATCATAAAGCACCATTATCTCTCCATCTGATGGAGTCTGCTCTTCACAGCCTCCCAGGCCCGCTATATAAATGATGGCTAATCTAATCCTGGAGCTCAGTGAGTCCCAAGTGACCAAAGTAAAATAGGTGGCGAGGGGGTTATAGGAAAAAGAGAACTAGAGCTGAAACATTACAGAGCCTGACAAAGTAGAGTTGGACTTCCTTGTCCTCTTGTTTGGCTGGAGTTTGTCTTCATTGCTGTATCACAGGAGCTTGGAGATATGAAGCTTGTGATTTTGACATAGTTTTTTAGATAAGGGGAATATTCGTCCCCTTTTGTTCTGGATGCGACATCAGTATTGATGGTAAATGTAGTCAACTGAAGCTACAAATGTGGGTTTGCTTGTGGTCTTCAGCGAGACCGAAATCTGTTTTTCTGCATCGGTCAAGCGACGTCGTTTGAGGTGAAGGTGACCCGATGGTGACATAGTTACTGATAAGGAAGAATAAAAAGGCTGCTTCAGCTTGGATTTCTATTCTCCGCCTTGGTGTAATACAGAGTTGGGAAACTTTCGATGCCACTAAAAAACAGAACCTCTTTGTTTGCTTTGCTTTATTTGTACACAAGGATTCATTTTGCAGGGTTTCGTCTGTGAGCATGCAGCTGTTGGGCTCTGAGTTTTGGAATGCATTGCTGCTTCAGGAGATAAGACCCTGCAAGGAATTTGTCTTCACAGGGGCCATTTCCCTCTGTTGGTGAAACAGCCTTGAGATCTGATTGGTCGAGCCAGAGACACCACGGGGATCCCTGCGGTGTGGACTGTAAGTAAGATAAGCGACTCCCCCTCTCGAAACTTTCTACCCCTTTGGATACAGCTTGCATGTCAGAGAGGACAAACAACTTTTGTGTCACCAAGAAACCCATCAGTCCACGTGAACCACAATTTTTGCTTCGATGTTTACTGCCATGTGCAATGTTTATGAACTGCGTGACAGGGTGTAATTAACCGCTATCGTGTCTCATTGTTTGAGATCTGCTTTGCTTTGAGTCTTTTCTTCTATCTTTACTAAACAATACACCTGTCCTTCTACAAATATAGAATTATAGATTTCAAATGTTGGAAGTTAATAAACCCTGTTATACTTTAAGGAGCAGTTTTCTGTGATTTCTCTGTGATACGTCTTCTCTGTATTCATTTCACACTAGCTATTAACTAAAACAATACCCCTACACGGTGCCCAACAGAGCAGAAGAAATGCACTGGAAAGCAGCCGAGGCTGTGGCGACAGAGAGGAACTGGGCTTTTTTGGGCTGTATTGGTCCCTCGGAGAAATGTATTGACTACATTTACCATTACCACTAGTTGACATATAAGGTTTAAATTGTCCCCATACAGCTTGTTTATACATTCAAGCCAATGCTTGCCTTAGTATTCATACTGGCTGGTTTCTTTTCACTGAAGGACTCATGCTAAATTTAAAAGGTCTTTAACGTCAATGACGTCCTCTCTGAGGAGCTCTCCATGACGACAACAGAGGCGGTTTGACCCGTTGACCCGTCTGTGTGTGTGGGAGGATGTTAACAGCCAAGCTACCAATGTAATTAACTCAATTTCAGTGAAATGTGCCATGAGATTATGTTATAGGCTTTAATCAATAGCAGGAAAGTGACTCCACCCTAATATATGGCTCTTTGAAATTATAGAAGGCTTGATGTATTGATATCACAGCCGTATGATTTCAGCACACTGGCGTCATTGCATGGTTACGGTTTTACTCTGATTTACACCTTAAGAACCATAATGATGAAAAAAGACAAGCATGAACTGCTTTTCACTGACGTGTATACACAATAATTCCCATAATTCCAGTGCCCAATGAGACTAAGTGCGTGTAACCATCAAACTCACAGTTTTTTCATGATCTCCTTCCGCCCACTCACCACCGCCAGCACAATTTCTTGTTTAATATGAGACCTGGGTATTAATCCCTCAATGATATTAGCTTGATCTCGAGTATTGAGAAGGGAGCACAATGTGATTAACAGAGCGGGGTCGGCGGGCACGAATGAGCCCCGTTGAATCCCTTTTCACTGCTTCTGGAATCTCCTTTGTGTCTTTAAAGACCTATTTTCATACCAATCTTTCTTACCAAGTGACTGAGTACATATTTCACTGTGCAGGATTACGTGATGTTTCACTATTATCTGTATCAGCAGATCACTTGGCTGAAATGGGAATCCTTCAGTGAAGTGGTTTATAGTTCAGTCGGTCATTGGTTTATATTTGTGGTAGTTATACTTTGAGGAGTCCGGCTTTCTTTGGACGCAGTGCACATTCATTTCTGTTCGGTTGACCCCTAAAAGTTTGTTCTCAATTGTTTGTCGGTTTGTGTTGGTGGACAAGTAGAAACTTTTGTTTAATTATCTTTCCTCCAGTGAAAGTATACTTTAGTAAAGAAACCTTGCCGAAGTTTGGTATTGTAAGACAATCATGTTGCAATCCTTCAACGAGTCTGGTGGACTTTGATTATTGTCAACCGGTAGATCTTAAATTAAAAAGTTGCGTGTGTGGAGCCAAACATAACGGATAGAAATTAAAGTCTTAAATGACAGCATGTCATTTGTGCCTTGGACTTTCGGCAACACAAACAAAGTTGGAAAGTGTTGAGCAACCGTTTTGTAGAATTGGTCTTTTTCCAAAGCTTTTTGTAGCTTTGTAAAAAGAAAAGAACCAATGTATCAAATACAGATGAAGTTTGAAGCGTGAAATACAAACGCACAGCAGAACAGGGTCGCCAACAACAAGGGCCGTCGAATGGTGCTGTTTTAGTAATAAAACTGTTTACGGATCAGTGCTGAAGCCTAATATTCAGACCGGTGAAAAACACAGAGATTTAATTCACTTAGAGAAGTCTTAATTCCTGCTTTGGTGTGAACCAGGTTTCAGTCTTACATTCAGCGATCCCTTACCCCCGATTGGCAATTACGGACTCCTGACGGTTCCTCGCCTCTAGCTAAAGACAGAAGATGACAGACGTGACTCAGTGATTAGGTCCCATCCTTCAGCCTGCAGTTTACAGATTCGGTCATGATTGTTTTGATTCTAACCTCATCACTGACATATTAGCATCTGTAGCTGTGGAGAGGATCCGCTACAGGGGAAGCAAATGATGGCATTCACTCTCCCCACACAGGACCGTGATTAGTTAAGGGCATGGGCAGCGTGTGACTTATCTGGATACGATGAATAAAACATACACTTTCAACCGGTGGTAATGAAAGACGGGAGTCTGCTTTTTACAGAAACACTCAGAAGGAAGAAATGGGGGAGAGGGATACAAAAGGAAATTGTGAAGAACGATATGTGTTTGCTCACAGCAAACAGGAGCCAATTTAAAATTGTGATGGCAGTTTTTTGGCTTGTTTAAACCCTGGAAACTCAAAGTTGAATATGTGTGGTTATAACATTCTCTCCAAATGCAGAAAATGAACAGTTCACTAGACAAATAACACAATAGGAAAAGAGTTTTTCTCCTTTTTGTCACTTTTTTCCTTTGAATTACTGGACAACTTTAGCACCTCTGCGCCCTGGAAATTCTAAGTAGCAAAAGATATTGACTGTTGTCGGACATTTTCCTGAACTGAAAATATTGGATTAAAATGTTTGATACATCCAGACATTCATTTTTTGAGTGAATGTCGAGTGGGCTGTATTGAAAAGATTCTTGCATGCAAATATTATTGTTATCACAACTAATATCAAAGCTTATCTTAAGATTTTATTTCTATAAAATCAATTAACATTAAAAGCGACACATTTATATAAATTGTAAAGCGTATAAAGTTATATCACCGAGTGCAATTAAAAAAAATGTTGTGTTATTTCTTTCCTCTGTAGATGTAAAAAAAACATCCTGTAGACTCGATTGGAGAAAACCGTTCCTTGACCCTGAAGAACGACACCTGTCCGTACACCACCAAAGTGCAAGCTCACCTTCTTTGTATTCATGGGAAATCTGAATAAATGTCCTACTATGTACTGCTTTATGATGTGCACAGTTGTGTTCTGTCATGCTCTGCCAGTCCCAATTCGTGTGACCTCATTTTGGTTACGACTCGGCGCACGGAGACACGCAGTAAAGTAATTGTGTTGTTTCATACAGCACCATATGGTGCGTGGTAATAGGAGAGTAGGATAGTGGAGGGCATCCCTGAGGAAGGAGCAGCACACCTCTCTGGGCGATGAGCCTACATAGCGATGCTTTTCAACCACTTCACTGAGTTGTTATCAAGGGAAGCTCTCCACCGACTCTCCTTGTTTCCATCTGCCGAGGACAATGCAGATCATTCTCCAACTCTCACAGTATCCGTCCAGGAGCCTTTACAGTACGTACTGTATATGATGCATCACTGCACTCACAATATAAACACACAGACTCAGTTCCGATTCAAAGTTAACACATTTGTGCAGGAAGACGGGAGGATGTTTCACACCAATCACCACCACCACGCCTTTCCTTTCCCAACGGTCCACACGGGGGATTTACATGGTGATGAACGACAAGTACAATCACGTATACAGTGAAAGGCCAGAACACAAGCTCACCCAGGTTGTGAAGCAGAAAACTAGAAAAATAAATCTGTTGCAAAATGTAATAATGTTTTTTTTGGTTCTGAAGATCTTTTCCCCGTCGCCCACAATAATGTTTTTTCCCTTCTGTGAGTAGCGTCTTCATTTGTTATTTATACTGTATTGTGCAATAGAACAACATTATGAAAGGGGTGAATTGTGGAACAACTCGCAAAGGAGCTAAAACTCACCCTGCACCTCCATAAAGGGATACGACACATGCAGGTGTTCATTCTCTGAAGGTTCATCACTACCACCAACATCACTTAAAAAGATTGATATTCATCGATACACATAGGAACACAGAAAACAAGATAATAGGGGTTAAGACGATTACTCTCTCTGAACCTCCTCTTTTATCCCCGAATCTGGCCTCAACTTCCCCATGGATGCCACAAGGGGTTCAGATAACCTTCCTATACAGACAAGCAACAATACAATCACGCTGAATGTTCAGCCTGTCTCAAAAAGACGGTGGACTGAAAAGAGGCTGCATCAACGTGCCGAGACGTTGAAAGAAGATAAAAAGGTATGTTGAGAGGACGAGGAGTGCGGAGAGTGAGTGTGTGTGCACAAGAGCGCACAGATAGAAGGTGAGAATTAGTCGGGCGCAGACAGAGGGCATCAGACACCTGGACTGGATGTGTGAACGGACGCCGGACAGATGATTAGCAGACGTCACGTCACAATCTCAGCGCTGCGTGACACGTTATCTGAATGAGACAATTAAATGGCCCGTCACTTTGGCTGCGGGGGGCAGAGCAAAGGATGTCTGAGGAATCACTCTGCTACATTTGAGGCGCTACTGCAACTGGAAGGAGACGTCCTGTGGTTGAATCAATCAGCAATGTGATGTATAACTCAAATCATGGTAATTACCCAGATTCATAGCTAGAAAACTAGGCTGAGGCTGATAATGTGTTATGGTTGTGGCGGGCTGGCATGTTGCCTGACCAGAGGGTCGCTCGTATAACAGGAGGAAGCTTGTGTCGGCACCACAGAATCCAGGGTGCTGACAGAACGAGAAAGTGCTAGTTTACTGGCAAATAATACCTTTATTTTGCATCTTTGCAGTCTTCACTGATGATATGAAATCATCAGCGAAGACTAAGGTAAAAGGTGGTTACACCTTACAATGTGTGTTTGCTCTTCAATGGAAAACCCTCCAACAAATGATATGATATTGTAATGAGATGTATCATTGTCTGATTAGCCTCTTAGTCTGTAGAAGGATTAGGGTAACTGTAAACCTGTTATTATCTAGAATTAGAATTGTCTTTTGGAATTATACATCTGTCCCATAACATTTACAACATTACAGACTAAAATCATACAGAAATCACAAGATGAAGCAATTAGGACTTAAATCTTATAAAAAAATAAACTGGGGTATTAAACCATGTGAGATTTTTGAACAACCTTTGCATTGTAATTTCCAGGGCATATCTTTAACACAAATAATACAAAGGGATTACATTACATGTCATTTTAGCATTTTTTCCAAAGCGACTTACAATAAGTTCACTTCAACCACAAGGAAAAATGAATCGAATGGATGAAGAGAAGATGGTGTTGCAGATCCCAGGGAGAGTAATGCGGGTAGAAGCCAATAGGAGTTCTGAGGGAAGAGAGGGGGGGGGGGGGGAAGTGTTTTACGCACACCCAGACACACTTGTAAAGTGTGCATTTAAAGCAGAAGGAAGTGAGCAGAATACAAAATAGTAACATGAACTCAAACAAGCTATTTGTCAATCCCACTCAAGCGTTGCCATGATTTAATAAACCAATTTGCAGATGAAAATGACTTTCTCACGCATGGAACACATATTACAAAGATGTTGCATCAGCTTTAAAGGTGCTGTTAAGGAGAATTGATGTATGATAGAAAATTACCCGGGAGCTTTTTTTACATTTTGACTTTGCAGAAGCAAATAACATGCTTCTGCAAACACACACACACACAAATAAAAACAACATTTTATGTGGTAGGAGAAAGGAAGAGAAAAAAACTGCAATTAGTCTTCTCGAAAGAGGGATTGATTGTTCACATTTAATCACTCTGTGAATGGGCTGCCCTGCTTCCCTGTACAGTTCACCGGTTATCTTGGGAATAGGATTTGACTAATTGAATTGCTGTGCTGTGTGCGATGTAAGGGATCTTAATCAGACGGTAGCATCAGTACACAGACTACAGGCCCATACGTCTCCAGACCCGAACATCTGATCGCTGGAAGAACAATTACAGCCCGATGCACTGGGCTGCTTCCTGCTGAGAAACAACGTAGCTGGCAAAGAACAACGTTGTCCCCTCTCTTAGCTTTTAAGACTTCTTGTTTCCGCCTCATTTTCGATCTAAATATGCCAATCAGGGTTTGAGCGGTTATTTAGGCCTGCCCACAATCAAGAACGGGTGTCTTTCAAGAAAAACAAGAGGTAAGTGTTTATATCGTACTCAGGACCACTTCAGGGGGGTTACACTGTGCATATAAATACCGTTTAACACACAGCACGCTAAGAGTCAAATTACGGGGAGGGTCACACTGAGCGCCAATGCTTGTGTGTGATTTTGTTCAGGTGAACATGCATTTTGATAAATGTCGGTGTGGATGCAATTCAGTGTCACCGACTGCATCAGTGAGTAAAAATGTGAACGTTAATCTACCGCAGCAAGAACACAGCACAAATACCCCAGCAGTTCATGTTCACGTGTTTGAGTCTTTATTAACTCAGAATAAAACACTATTACTCTGCTTTTATCACCAAACTCTTCACTCACTCCGGCCTCTGGCTGCTGTATCCATCTCTAGCTAGATTTAAAATTGCCTTGGCTATCTATCTCAGAGTGAGGTGAAAAGTATTCTGCCTGCACTCCATTTGGGAGTAAAATAACACAATCCCTAATAATAACAAAGCACCCTGCTGATGCCTTTTGAATGCAAACATCAAAATAAATCCTGCTGATCCTCCTGATTGTCCTGCTGAATATCCAAGTGAAATGTGAGGTGTATTTGTGGAGGAGGCGGTGTCGCTGGCAGCGGAGAGCTCCATATGCTCCACATTTGTTTACTCATTCATTACAGGCCTCTTCACCCTGTGCGACTGCACTGTTGTCTTGATGGCAACCACACTGTCATTCCCTCCTCCATTGTTCTTCATCATCTCCATTGGCACAGGAGAGAGCCGGTCCACAGGAAATTACAAGTGTGACAATAGCCAACGTTCATCCGATACTGTTCCTTGGCAACCAATAAGTGATGTACATGTATAACAAAAAATGTGTCTACAACTATGTAGTAAAAAGTACATGCTGTGAGACATCAGCTTTGTCACATTACATTTACTTACAGACTGCAAATGCATCAAGCCAAGCCAAACAACCAGCACGGTTACCTTCCTATAACTCATACATATGTAACTATCCATCTATCTGGTAGCCTGCAGTGGCTGGCTGGCTGGCGATGTCTCTCACAGTCCCCGGGGGATGTGTGACTGTGCCTCACTTTGGGTTTTATTGGTTTTCCAAATCAGCATGTACTGATAATGCGTTATTAAATCAGCCGTTCGAGCCAAGAGAGCCAAGAGAGTCATGCTGATGCACAAAAAAAACAACTTCCACAGTCTTCTCGGTTTCCACTCCAATGGAAGATAATGAAAAAGTGTAAACATGTCAAATGAATCTACTCATGACACACAGCACGTTGTAAACAGGACTCTTGCTAGACAGGTTTGTGTTGTAGCTCCAGATGTGTCAGCAGCAGATCGACCAGCCCCGTCTGTGTCGGACATCGTGTCTCGTTCCATCCAAACTGTTCCAGCGGGATTCAAACCCTCTGCAACACAATTGTACTTCGGGGTGTTTGCCGTTTGTTGAGCAGGAAAATGTCTGCATTTATGTCATCTTTGACATTTGGCTGCTTCCATAAGCTGCGGTTTGTGTTGTTCCTCGCACTTTAGGTCCACTGTGGGTCACAGTCCAGCAATAAGACCGATCCTGAGCCTCGCAGTGTGCGTGCATCCACTCGCTGTACTTAACTTGCGTACCACATCGGTGCTGCCTTACACAGAGCAGGAAAAAGGTGTGTGCGTGTGTGTGTTAGTGTGTGTGTGCGTGTGCACAAGGAGAGCAAAATGTATGTACCTTTGATATTGAGCATGTTAAAACATCAAAACCTCCGAAATGTTTAATTAATTTAACTTAAAAGTAGGAATATAAAGAAATGTAAAAAAAAAACGTTTCTGAAATGAGCACATTTCTTCAATTCACGTTTTTGTGAGCTAAAAGGCGGAAAATGTAGATGGGATGGATAAATAAGGCACAAGTTATTTGCTGATGCTTCACACTGGCAAAGGACCTTATTTTCATCACCTCTACTTTACAAGATTTATGTCATCAAAAAAATAAACACGCTATATTTATACAAGACCCTCTCGTTCGCTATCCCTCGAATGCCATCAGTCAGGTTCAGCAGCAACACATCCCACACAGAAACAGCAACACATGCAAGTCATCGCTCATCTGGTCTCACTCTCGGTGTAATAATGGTCATCAAGCCCCCACGCAGACTCTGAAACCCCTCCATCCTGAGACCGAGCCGTCAATCTGCGCGCCCTCACAGATTCACAATTCACTTTGATCCACCTGGTCACCGACGTGGAGGTCACAGCGCATCCCCACAGCTTCACAGACGTTCATTGCACGCCCCTTAAAAGTTTAAAGAGGAGTTCCCTGTTCTTTGATATGTTAAGGAAAAGGTTGTTCCCTGAGCACAAGCTCGCCAGGTTGTGCACCTCGGCTTTGTAGGTCGATTCATCTCTCTGTTGAACATCAGCTCTATCACTACTGCATCATCTGCTAATCTGATGGTAGTGTTGGTGGCCAGTGCAGGAGCAAAGTAGTGAATGAAAAGGGATTGTAGGGGGGATGGCCCCATTCTCCCCACTCAAACGGGCAACTCAGATTCATTTGAGCGTGTTGAGCTGTAGACGAATGGTGGACCCAAATAGCTTCGTCAGATAGGATGCCCCGTCTCCATGTCTCCGAGTCGACAGGACAGTTTGAAGTAGGCAGAGAAACTGCGTTCCTCTGTGGACCCGTTCGCCCGGTGAGCGAGCCAGCGGGAGTCAGGGATGATATCTCGTTTGGCACCGGCACCGAATATTTTTATGAGCAGGCTGTTAGGCACCTCAAGTACCCTTTCTGGGACTCTCTGTCCAGTCTCGCAGCTTTGCGTGGATTGTACCCAAACCACAACATCTGGAGATGCTGGACAAGAATGGGGCAAAAATGTGATCTGTAAAGTAAGATAAGCTGTCTGGAAGTGGACTAAAAGTTATCTACCCATAACAATATCTGCCTCTGTATATATAATATATACCTCAATTGTGTGCTTATGAAAAATTCTTTGGAAAGTGCACATACTTACATTCCCCCGAATGTCAACTCAAGTTTAAACAGTTGTTGGGGACAGAATTAGTTTTCACTGTTGTGTTGTCTGCTGTGTGTGTGTTGAGTCCACCAAGAGGCAACCTGGGAGGTAAATACAAATAATTGTCTCAGTGAGGCCTTTAATGGGTCTCCGTATTTAACACACGTGGCTGACAAGCAACCAAGACCAGAACACCAGCATGTTTAAAGGATCTGTGCCAGGTGTCATTTTTAATTACGACACAACACCGAGAAGCCATCGGGCTGAAAGGCAGCGAAATAAATCGCTGTGACGGGTGATTTTGATGGTGAGTGGACATAATGGAGAAAATGAGCATCTGTTCACTTGCATATACTGCCATGAACGACTATTTTCTGGGTTTTACACGTGCAGGGTGGAGAAAGGAGCACGTCACCACGGTTATCAGAGATTAGAAGAAGCTTAAATATATAATACAAATATAAACATGTTGTTGTTAAGAGGAAAATTTGCGCAGCCATCTGTCCTCGTCAATATTTCTATTACAGCAGGTGAAAGAGCTCAATTGGGTCTTTTTGAATCTCTGACCTTTTAACAGTAGAGCGACAACGTGTTTGACCATTAAATTGATGGGCTGTGAACTCACAGCGGGAGACGCACTTAGTGGAGGAGGAGATATAGACAGTGGAGATGCACTCGAGGGACAAGGAGCTACTAAAAATGGATCACAAAACCACTGACCTTTAATGTGCCACTAAGACAACAAAACCTGCCAGTTGGGAACCAATAAGTGAAACGTGACAAACAATCTGACAGGGGAACATTTAGATTTAACATTTACCATTTCCACTTGCTATTATAGTGACAGCAGGAGCATTGAGTCGAGCTGCTGCCAATGTTTGCCGATCAAAGTTCAATAGCTTTTATAAGCCATTTTAGATTGCGGGGGCCACTAACACCGGCTATCATCCCTTCTGTCGTCATCAAAAGGGCTGTGAGGAGCTCTATAAACACAGCGTGCTGTAACTAGACGTCACAAAGCGAAACCTTCACAAATAACTACTCCATACAATTATCATTGTTCGATCGTGTGTAAAATGAAGGTATTAAATCAATTACGATGATCCACTGTCCACTGTTGAGAAAATAGACAGACAAAACACACTGTATATACAGCTCTTGCATTATAAATCATGGTACAAATGTGCAGATAAAGGAGGTTATCATTGCAGAGAAATCCAGTGTTTAATGGTCTATTATAAATTGAACAACAAGATAAGATTTTACAGGGCAGCTGTTAGTTACGTGCCGAGCCGGTTCTGGGCGATAAGCCCTCATCACTTTCCTCTGCCAGCGCAGTCACAGCTTCCCGAAGCAGACGCGTCGTGCTCGGCAGGGCGTCAGGCTCACTGGGCGATGCCGCTACAGCAACATCACATAAAAGATGCCTGTCACTCCACATCGGAGAGTAGTTCTTCTTCTCCACATGAAACTTCTCCCTCATCCTGTTTCTCTCTTCACTTCTTTCATTCCTTCATCGTTTGCCCCTCATCCTGTGAATGTGGGGTCGCTGCAGATCCCAGAGGTTAACTGGTTGTCATATCTTAACATTGATTTATTCTAACCAACACTTTTAACACAATTTGTAAATGAAGTCTTGTTGTTTTCTAGGTTTAGTTAAGGTTTTATATCCAAAAACCTTGGTCAAAGGCACATATATTAAAGTATTCCAGATAAAGCAGCATAAAATACAAATATTCAAGTTAGTACAAATACCTCAAATTGCACTAAGTACATTTTCTACATTTAAACATTTCCCCAGCCATGAGCTGGATCATGTTTATGTTGTGTACAATGAGGATAAATGCTCTCCTCCCCTGCATGCTTTCATGACCCCTGACCTCAACATTAGTATGTCCACAGTATGTGAAAGTCAGTACGCTTAGCATTTCCACAGGCAGGCAGGCAGACAGGCTGTCAACCCCCATCAGCCATGCTGCTGAGCGGTGATTCAGCAGCTGGATGTGGATCCACGGGGGGTTGAGAAGAGAATGAGGTGGGGGGGAAGACTGGCTGGATGTTGGGTGCGGGCAGGAGGTTGGCCCTCTGTCAGCCTGTCATCCATTGCCTTCCCCCGGGACGTGAGGACGACAGGGAAACGTTAAGTCGCAGGCCAACAGGTCACCGGAAGCTCCGATTTAAAAGAACTCACTCACCTCCCCGTCGGACCACGGTGACTTTAAAGAAACACGCAAAGTCGCTCTGCACCACCGTCATCATAACACCTTTTCAGGCTTCAAGTGTGTGTATGTGTGTGTGTGTGTGTGTGTGTGTGTGTGTGTGTGTGTGTGTGTGTGTGTGTGTGTGTGTGTGTGTGTGTGTGTGTGTGTGTGTGTGTGTGTGTGTGTTTACTGTACATGGTCATGTCTCCGGGCTGTGTGATTAAACAGCTTAATTTGTCTCTCTTCTTTCTGTTTGACGTCTTAGGTCCTCTGAGTCACTACAGAGCCCGCTGGATTGATGGCAAATTGGCACGAATGCAAGATCTGACTCAACGAATGTACTTGGTGAAGAGAAGAAGGGATTCTCTCTGCGGACGCATTTATAGAACCTCATGTCACATTGGTGGTTCTCAGCTTTTAAGTGATTGCACGTATAATAAGACGAGCAAGAGGAACGATACATACCTGTGGCAGTTTAATAAATCCACCAAAATCTAAGCTCATATTCAATTTATAGTGACAGCAACATGACTGCCAGGTACATGTCCTTCTCACTGCTTCTTGTTTAGTTTCCTTCTTGTCTCTCTATGGAAACCTAGAATTAACCAAGATGTTACAAATCCTCTGTTCTAGAGAAGCAGCTAGAAACATATTAACTGGATAATATGTGTTGCAAACATGCACAATAAAAATGTTGGCAGGGAGTTTAATCAGTCCAATGTATGTGCAGTTGCAATGTATCATGAACTTTATTGCTTAGTTTCTGCGGTGGGACTGACTACTCATCACATAATGTAAATGTAGAGAGAACGATATAGTAACTTTAAAATGCTTGCTTAAAATGCTCAAGTTACAGATGTATCATACATTCTTGGGAGTAAGATCATATTTCTCATATAACTCTTGGCAAGAAGGCTTACGTCTTCAAAAATATCTAAATTTCATTGAATCCCAATTTCAATTCGTTGTATTGAGAATGAGAAATGATGCCCTAACAACAACATTCAGTGGGAACATTGTATAGGGCAATCATTTCTAAATTGACATGTGTCAAGCAGCTGTTCATAAAACCCAAACCAAAAACCCACAACTAAGAAAGGGTTTTGTACGAAACAATTGGAAAAGAACTTAAACATGATGTTCATTAGAATCCCAGCAAGTTTGACAATGAAAAAAAAGTTAATTGAGTTGTGAAAATCCTGACTAATTGAAAATTTAAAGGTGTGTGTGTGTGTGTGTGTGTGTGTGTGTGTGTGTGTGTGTGTGTGTGTGTGTGTGTGTGTGTGGTCTGCACCTCAAGAGGTGAAGAGTGCAATGAGGCTGAATGGTGAATATATTAACGTTGTGTTATAACACCTTTTAGTGTCCATCAACTTCTACCTGAGGAATTCAAGAGTCTGCACAGCATGCACAAGCACACACTTTATGTTTCCAGCTACTGAAAGCGAGAAAATGTATTCTGTGCAACAATCTGAATGGAGCCAAGAACAATGAAGCAGGGGTTGAGCTTTTAAGCCTGGTCTTTATTTGAAAACATCGTCTATGTGCTGAGAACATGATCAAGTCCTTTATTCCTGGCACGTAAATGCTCTTTCTTTATCTCTTTCTCTTTGTCTTTTGTTGTTTTATCCATCTTTTGGTCTTTTTCCCCCATCCCCACCAGGCTCTCTGTTTAATCAGATTTGCTTCACCCCGTCTTGGTTTCCAGCAGTCGATATTTTATTTGTGTTTTGAAAATACCAAAAATACATTTCCTGAGAAACGATCAGTTGCTCAATAGAAACTATGTAGTAGAAGTATTTGCTCTGAAACTGGATGAAATGAGTCACCTAGAGTTTAGTTTCTCTCTCTTTATCCTTGAAGGAGTTTGGCTAAAGGGCTGGAAGACGTCCCGAGATGCACTAGACACAGAGCAACCAGCGGCTATAATATGATTCAATACATCTTAGACTAAACAATAATCTCTCATGTTAATGGAATACTATTGGACTATTAAATAGAACTTTTGAACGTGTGTTTATTATTCATTAGTCCTCGATACTTTGAAAGAGCCCTTTGTATCACTAGTCACAATTAATTGAGTAGATTATGTTGGAAGGTGAGATGATGGTATAGAGGACATTTAATTCCCTCGAGGAAACTGGGCTGAAACAAAACAAGAACGTATTGGGTGAATAACAATTGTGAATAGTGTGAAAAGGAAAATTGAAATTTAATTAAATTAAATCACAATGTGGGCTAAAACAAAAGGAGTAAGAGGTGATGAAAATATGCATGAAATCAAAAGTCGTCATTTAGTGTAAAATGACTCGTATATTTTGAAAAACAAAAAGAAAGTTGAAGTAAAACACAAAACGAATTTACATGGCACATTTCAAAATATAATGTCTACCAAGAATCAAAATGACAACTACGTAAATAAGATACCACACGAACCAACCTGGAAGCAAACAAGCAACGTTGTGCGAGCTTAACGTTTTAAAAAATAACATGAAAAAAAGCTGAATCCAACATATTGTAGTTTTAATGCCATGGCCATATAAACCCTTGGCTTCAGTGCACTCCAATAGTTGGATTTTATTCCAAAATGTACATAGTTTTATAGATGATAATGTGGGTCTTTCAGTCGACTCCTTTGGTCCTCACTGAAATCTCAGAAACGAATGAAATGTGGCCTCATTTAAAAAGGGTATCTGTAAATCTCTGAAAGATCATGTTAGCATTAGCAGTCAGTCATGGCAGTTGACTCCTGAGCGGCCAGGAGGATTCATCTGTGTGGTACAGAAACAAAAGGACAATGTTCATCTCCTCCGTGTGCTCTGCAACTGGCCGTAACAGGTCGGCCTTGGAACGGTGTCGGGTGAAGACGGCACCCGGCTAAAAGTATCTTGATTGTATTGCTTTTCCCAATTTTGTGAGGCCCCAATCAGGATTCTTTGCGGGATAGTTAGAGAACTTCTGAAACCTCCTCCACTAGTGCTTTTCCAATGTGGCTACTGGATCTAGTCATCGTTTAGGGTAAACAACGGCCTTTAGTCTTGTTCTTAGTTACATACTGTATCTTCACCTTTACACAAACACACAGGAGAGGAAAGTTAATTTACCAGGAAGCAGAATCTGCTTCATGTGGTGAGCCAACTGTACCAAAAACAGTAAACATGAACTAGTTACACCACCAAACTAGTAAACTACATTGAGTTTGGGCAGGCAGAGGACCTGAGAACAGAAATGACCAGCGCCGCTTTACTTCTCACAGAAAAGAGCAGAATATCGCGGCCGATCTGCTCCAACCATCAGGGACAGTTTCCGCCACCTTGTCCAACCAACACAAAATGACAACAGCCCGTCTGGAGATTGGCCATGCACAGCAGGATGAGGCTGGAAAAGGTCACCGGGCATCATCTCCTTTCTCACACTGCTTTGCCAAAGCACCTGCCACCGACGAGGTTTGACATCATGTCATGCTGGTTCCCATCGAATGTTTGAACTCAACCACACATCATTGATGCCGTTTTGGCTGCAAAAACATAAAAAGTTGAGTGGCCAAAAAGGGATTTGAATGGGTTTCAGAAAGTTGGATATCGTCTTTCTTCGAGCATTCATGCCAAGCAAGAAATGCAATAAATAGTCCTGACTCTGAGCCGTGCAATTAGCTCTTTAAATCTTATGCAAGCTATACCCTTTGAAAGCACCACCCTCTCCGGGGCTCCTCTCCATCTCTGTCTCGTAGAGCTCTTCTCTGGCGAGTCGGCCAGCTTGGAAAGCCAGACATCAATACTTGATCGGGGTCCAAGGCGGCCTGCAGCTACCCGGCTCCACCAGCTGGTCGGGGCAGCGCGGAGTGGTAAACAGGCTCGCTGTGTCCAGAGAGCATCAAGCACTCGGCGGAGTGCAGTCAGTCTCGGGTGGCACCAGGAGTGCATGAAAGGGATCCAACTTAAAATATCCCGAATTCGAAAAATAATATAAATCAGAACGCCGCCTATCAAGCAGCTGAGGGATTGTGTGTTTGTAGAGACGGTGTTGTTTGTTTGTCGAGTCCCGCGGGATCCTGAATGTGTTGAGTCCCATGTGAGGCAATATGCGGCAGCCCAGCATCTGGCACACAAACTTCTTTTCTTTTTCTTTTTTTTCCTCACCACAAAACAAAGCCATAGTTCATCTGTGAAGAGAGGTCATTCATATGCTAATATGTATATTACATTTAAGAAATATGAATACCATATTGCATCATAATAGGTTTCATCCTCAGCCAACCGTAACAAGATGAGGAATTACCATTGAAAACTTGATTACAGAGACCATATTTATTGCACAATTGTGGCAAGGATTCATTTTAATTTGAAAAGTTTAGTGTGCAAAACAATGGTCCTTCATATTAAAACTGTTAATTGGAATCACTTTGGTGAATAAGATGAAATGAAACAGTGTGAAATAACTCAAGAAAAGTCAGAGCTTATTTTTTAATTAACAGTCAAATGTATTGCAACAATATAAAAGTATAATAAGTGCTATGTCATGTTATTATATACTAGACGGTTAGTATTACTGATTAAGTTGTAATGTTTTTGATATTGTAGGTGGAGTAATTGTAAAAAGAAATTGAACCAATAGTTTAACTAAAAGACATTGAGGTCTAAAGGTCCACTAACTAGCTTTTTCTTGGAGCTTTCCACTGCATCTCATGCAATTTGCTTAGTTGAGCAAACCTCAAAGACCATGAGATGCAGTTGAAAGTGTTAAAAAATAAATACATACCAAGAAAATTCTTTGTTACAAGGGTCAAGAATAAACTTTCAAACATTTAACATTTATATAGTGTGTTTAATAAACAGGACATCGTACCATATGATACATCATACCAACTAATACATTTAGTGTAATAGACAGAAACATTCGAAATTGTATTGAATACTCCAGACAATGATGAATATTGTCATCTGCAAATGTGATTTCCCAAATGCCTAAAAAAAGTTTTGAGCTTGAGAAATACTGAAGTATATCTGAAGCCTGTAAATCTCCACAGACTGACAGCAGAGACGTAAGTGCATAGAAAATAAAGTGCAATAAAAATCTAAGTGAAGTATAATACGGATCTGTTTCTGAGAAGGTGTTCGCCCAGACCAGAGTGTGTACGATTCAGCGTTGTATAACCCTCAGACTCCTGGAGGGAAAATCTGATCATCGCTGTGGCAATTGATAAAGCTGAAGAGGGTTTTTTCAGTGTTCTTTGATTTTGACTTTGAAACATTTACTCATGCCGCCTAGTCGCCTTCACTAACCACAGCAGCAGCGTCCCACAGGGCGTCATTTGTGCCGCAGTCGGACATGTTGAATCGCTCAAGCCTCCTGAACCGAGGGGCCAAGAAGGATTGGACTCATTGAGTGTTTATTGTTCTACGGTCAACTACGCTGCCCACCAGTACGTCCCAGTCCAACAAGTGTGGTGAATTTCTCTCACTTATAAACAGCCTCTCCGATTTAAATAGACGGACAGGCTTTGCAGTCACCGTGTCTGGGTGACTATGGGGCACAAAAGGCAAATATTAAGCCAACGCTGCAATGATAACCTTTATTCCCCCGCACAGCCAGGGGGCTCACAGCTGAGGAAATACATTGATATTCATCGTCAATCCCCACAGTAGCTGTCGTTTTTTTTTTTCCTTTTCTTATTAGCTACAAAACATTTACCAGGCAACATCATGCCCGGCCAGAAACAAATCCCTATTTACTCACGACTCACCAGCCATTGTAATGGTGGGAAAAGCGGCAATCAGATATCTGTAACCACCAGCAAATGGAACAAAACCGCTTGATGGTGCATGAAATGTGTTTTTTCAGCTGGACCGCAGCGAGGCGACGCCGGCCTCGTAACCCCGACTGACTGAGTCACCGAGCGAGGGACGGATGTTACACGACTGATCAGTACAATGCTGCTCTTTCAAAATAAATAAGCACGATGAGCCGCTGGTAGTAACTATCACCTAATTGATTTAGTATCTGCAGCGTTACATTACATTACATGTCATTTAGCTGACGCTTTTATCCAAAGCGACTTACAATAAGTGCATTTTAACCACAAGGAACCCAGAAGAGGAAGAAACAAGAAAGTGCAATTTCATCAAATAAGCCAATTTACAAATTGTTAGGTAAGTGCCAGTGTAAGTACAATTTAAGTGCTATAATTTGTTATTCTTTTAGTCGAGGTAGAGTCTGAAGAGGTGTGTCTTTAGTGCGGCGGAAGATGTGAAGGCTCTCTGCGGTCCTGATGTCATCGGTGAGCTCGTTCCACCATTTCGGAGCAAGGACAGCAAAGAGTTGTGATCTTGTCGAGTGTTTTGCAGTTGTTTCTGTGCGATTTGTAGGAGGCTTGACGCGTTATGATGCACGTGCAGCTACTTTGAGAATCACCGTAAGCGTATCGAGCGTGCAGCAGAGAGAGAGACGGCGGAAGCACTCAGAGCAGACCGCTGTTGGCCGTGGAAGCGGAGAACAAAATCGGTAAATGTACAGCGTCAAGTTTGTCTCTGGATAAATGCTGCAGCTCCTCAACCCCCCCGAAAACAAAGCAAACCAATTCTCCCCTCTGCGGTCTGGAGAAGTTATAAAACGGCCGACACTTTACCCACAACCCCCGCTCTCTGACCACACGGCCCTGCCACACACTCGGGTTACTACTTCATGGGATGAACCCTTGGGAGACTTCAAAAGCTGTTTCCGTATCCCATGAGTCTCTGGGCTCAGCTTGCACGAGCAGCACGGGGTCAGCGTGGCAGCCCCCAGAGAAACCACCTCCTCACCCGGGACGGCTCACTCACGAGAGAACGGTGCAGGGACAGGCTGAGCGCGTATGGGCTTCGGGTCAAAGACAACAACCAAAAAACGAGCTTGTGTCGTACAAGAAATGTCGTCTATCAATTTTCAACAACACATCCACTCACACACGGCAGAAAAAGAAACAAATTCCGTCAAAGTGCCACACGGACAGGTTGGATCTGACTTTTAGTGCTTCCCTAACAATGGCCACGTATGACAACAAGTGACCCTTTCACGTGGGCTCTCATCCAGAGCACAAACAGGAAAAAGCCACAGTCGTCCTGCAAAGGTTCCTCTGCGCGGTGCATTACAATCACATCAGAAAGCAACAAGCAATCGCTGGTGCGCACTCTGACCCAGAGACATCAATGATCGTCCGAGGAGATGAAAAGCACGGGAGGAGGGCAAAGAGGACGCTGATTAAAGGAGCAGCAACAGAAAGAAAAACACACTCCCCCCCCCCGACGTCCCATGTGACCGTAGGTGTGTGTCACAGCCGCCGTTGTGGCCACCAACCAGAGCAGAAAGTTGGAGGGCTGAAATACGACGTGTCGTGCTGCAGAATGTGGTTGAGAGCACGAGCCCGAGGAAAGCTAAGCGGCCGGGGCGCTTTTCTCTTCCCGTCTGCGTGGCGTCTCACTCATTACTGTGGCGAGCGCGGCTCACCGTGAACAGCTGGAATCGCCGTGGAGATAATACATTATGTATTTGTCTGTTTTGTATGGGTGGATGTACATTGCAAAGACAAAATGCAATAACGGGAAACAAGGAAGTTTGCTGATGTGCATTGATTTATTTTCTAGCACTGAATCATCAGCAGAGGAAAACCCTGGAGAAGTCATCATGAAAGAGAAGAATTTTGTGCACATCAATGTGTGTGTTCCCTTCTCCATGCTAAATACCCCTGACACATGGGCAGAATGCATGATTCACAGAAACTCAATGTTCAGGAGGAACTGGTGTTTAATTCTACCAGCTGTGCGACAGCATTCGTCTATATGAGTTCTGCACAAAGAAAAGGAGGCAATGCAGCAACAAGACTGCTGGCAAATGAACATTAGTGATGTGGGTTTCATTTTCTTCCACAACATCGGTCTAAAGAATTGTATCTGGAGGAAGGAACGCAACATATTTGTTCGGCCCGAAAGATGATCATAAACCCAAAATGCAAAAAAATAATTTAAACTCCAGGGAAGAGAAAAGGATGGTTTTTGGAATGTGCTGTCACGTCACCTGACATCACTAGACATGACTACACCGCCAACGAGCGCCTTCCACTGAGACATGGCCGAGAACTCCAGAAAGCTGCTAAGCGGATTTATTTCAGAGCAGGATTACCACACATATAAAGTTGAAGTTGAACGGAATCTTACAAATTACCGATCTGTACCCATCACATGGAAAAACTTTTTGTATTAAATATTTCCTGTTATTCAAAATGAAAAGGTGCTCTCTGTGCATATTTAAAGCTCACAGCAGACTTTTACATGCAGGTAACTGGAGGTAGCAGCATAACACTTGCCCCCTTGCCCCCTCTTGCCCCCTTGTCGCTCTCCTCACAGAGCAGCAGAGGTAAACCGGAGCAGACACGTGCGCAGCGCTGTCAGATATCTGATCACTGACATGAGAAAAGTGTGCACATGCAAATGACATCACATGGGTTTAAGCTGCACGGAGGTAACCGTCCGGATTGGTTCCCTGTCTCAGAGGAAACGCTGCGTGCCTTTCTGTCACTAACTGTTGCCCTCCCTGTCCGTCTTGGAAACTCACTCGCTCAGAAGGATCCTATCATGTGTTTGCTTCTGCTGACACGACGAATCAAAAGGTTTTTACACTTTTCCCAACGACAGTTCACACATGAATGAACAGCAACCACGTTTCCTTATCGGCAAATAGATTCACTGGGTGCATGCAATATAAACGATTCGGTGTACTGTATGGAGCAAAGTCACAGGAATAAACACGATTCCTATACGAGGAAATTCTAATCAGCCTCCGCTTGATTTTGTCATCATACAAGCTGTCGGTCCTGGAACACAGAGACAAGAGATATGCATGACATCAATATACAAAGCAAATTAACTCGCTGATTATTATGTAACTCTTTCAAAAAATTAACAATATTAAATACATTTTAATGTTAATTAGTAATTTCCATTAAATCAACTGCAATCCAAATAAGGAGGTTTTAGAAGTACGGTCGCCGTGTCAAAAGAATTATGCGGAACATAAATCTAAAATATGCAGCCAGAGACTGTTTTTATGCAACTACAACAGATGGATACATCTTCTGGATCTGAGTGGGAACAACCTTTCAGACCTAGATATATTTTTAGGAAGTAAGGAGACTGATTATCATTGTTTTCAAAGAGAAACCCGCAACTTCATTGAAATTAGTAGAAATGACTACTGGATAATATGATCGCAGACGAAAAACATCTTACTTCTAATTAACAAACTTTTATATTAACACTGGAAATCATGCCGGGTTGTCAGGGTTGAGGGTGGAAGGCAGGACTCAAACGCAGACTTTTCCAAAACAAAAGACTTTAATAATCAAAAGGTCCAAAATCCAAAAGGCCAAGGGGCAAAAACACACAAGCATGAACCTACGGGGGCGAAAGACAAGAACAGGACATGCGTGGCAAAAGACAATGACGCGACAAGTGCCACAGGAGACACACGGCTTAAATACACAAGGGAGGTGCAGGTGATTGGACACAGGTGGAAACTATTAGACAATCACAGGGGACAACGGGACAAGGCAGGAAGTGAAGTTACCCGGGGACACAAGTGGCAGAAAACTACAAAATATAACATGAAGTGAACCACACCGTGACACCGGGTGAGATGCTCCTAGTCGTCCTACATCTTTAAATTCTGAACTTACAACTCAAACATGTGAGCTGAAATGATCAAATACTAATTCACCAGCATCGCCCTCACTGCAAACATGAGTGTATGATAATGATACTTTAAATGTTGCTGCTAATAATTACAACCCATCATCTGATCGGATCATAGGGACGCAGACTTCCTACCTCTCGCCTTCAGCAGCTTCACTCTGATCAAAGTTTCCTGACTGCCTGCGTTACGGTTTCTGTCTTTACAGGATGATTTCAGTGTTCATCTTCACCGTGTGAGACTCTGGATGTCTGGAGATGCAAAGAAGTTTCCTTCAGTCCAGCAGTGAGCAGTGAGCTCCCCAGGGAACGACGGGAAAGGAGTCTTTTAATCAGCTGCACAAACAGCAGCATTACACATTCTCCACGACTGAAACAACACTCTCCATCTTGCACCAAACACCTCTGCTGCTTTCTATGGCTAGATATCCTGCTTTTTGACAGCAGCCTTCACAGCAAGAGCTTCCAAGACCTGGGAGACAGATTATTTTGCATAAAAGATCCGTCTTCATGCTCAATGCTGGCCAGCTTGCCTTGTGTGCTTGGGTTTTTTGTTTGCGTCTTTCGAACACTTGGACACGTCTTGCATTTCACAAGCACGTTCATTGTAGAGCTGGAAACAGTGAGTAAATGATGTGATTCAAGGAAAATGATTATTTTAATAACTGATGAACGGTTTGTCATTTCCTAAGCAGAAAAGTTTCATCTTTTGACGTTTAATAGACCAAATAATTGCTCCAAAAAAAGGATTCATCAGCAGCAAGCACATAAGCGCTGCTCCTTTGTCTGCAGCCCGATCAGAAATTCAGAGCACGGAGGCACCATTACAGGGTTCAGGCACATTTAACTCTCGCAGTCCTGCAAAAGCCTCGGGCACAGTGCCCCCCTCTTCCATCCATGCACTCCAACGCTTTCTTTCAGAGAGATTTTTTATTTTTTTAAGTCATCATTTACACCGACATGTGTTAGCTTTAATTAATTTGACACCACAGTCTGGACAATTAGCTACAGCTTTCAACACCAGCGTCGGCCACATCCAGAGCTAAACTAAGGTTACTAAAGGTAACGGAGTACAAAGACATCCCAAGAAACAGGTTATTTTCTCTCCATGTGGAGTCTTGAGCCAGCACCATTAAACAGGTGTTGGGTTGGAGTGTTGCTGCTGTGTATGTCTCGGTGGACTGTTTAATGCATATTTTTAGTCACATACAGTTAAAATTCTCTGACTCGAATGAGTCTGAGAGTCTGAGTGCTTATTGAATAGGGTGAAAAAGCAGACGGCACAGAGAAATACACATTCAGTTGCTTTTATTTCATTTTTGTACATTCACTGGGTGACGGCCAATATTAGAACAGCTCTCTGAGGCTCCATCTGTTCACCTCCGTTGCTGCTCTGTATAAAGAGATGAAGCTCCTCTAGCATATAACTTTTAAGCTTACAGCAGCTTCCTGTCTGTAAAGAGACCACAGACCATAATAAGACGCAGAAGAGGTCAAAGAGCAAAATAAAAGTACACAGTAAAATCGCCAGTGTTAATACAACACTTAAAGAGTCAATTTTAACACTACCTCAGTGAACATATGGTCCCTATCTACAGAGTGTTAAATGTACACTGAACACAGAGTTAAATTTCCAGAGTCAATTTTACTCTGGTAAGAGTTAAAATTTTACACTAGGTGCAGTGTAGTGTAATAATATTAACTCTAAGAAGTGTCAATCAAGTTTTACACTATGTAAGAAGTAACACCCATAGTGTTATTCACATGTAACACTAAAGAGTTATAAAAGAAATAACCTTTCCAGTGTTAAACCTACTTTACACTATGTTGATTATGAAATCACTCCAAAGAGTGTTGATTTTTAACCAACTCCTACCAGTGTTGCATATCTATGCAGGGGGAAAAACACACAGACAATTGTATCCATACTGTAATACATATTTATTCCAAGTAAACATGAAATATTGGCATCAAAAGTAAACCTAAAACATGTAAAGCTCACATCTTATCACAGTGGCAAAGATCTTGGTTGGTGCTGGATGACAGGAATGTTTTGATCAACATGATGGTATCTGCAAAGACAGCAAACTGAAATCAACATTATGATCTACAACCCCATACAAGCTGACAACCTGAAAATACCCTATTTCAGCTTTAAAAATCACAAACACAACTACATTTTCGGTCAAGTACATCAACTTATTACTTACCACCAGAGCACCACAGTACATTAAAGAACAATCTGAAAGAAAAAAGGAAAATATACATATTAAGTAACTACGTAACTACTAGACCCCTCCGCCGTAGCCTGACGTGCACCTCCGAAAAAATCTAACTGCGAGTCGAGTTGACGTGGATCGCAAGTGCTGTGATTGGTCCGCTCAGAACGTAATTTGCGGCAGTTGCTGACATTTGAAAGTATCGAAAGTGCACTTGCTCGTCCAGGTCCCTCAGTGGGTGAACCAGTGTTGTAAATTCACGTCTTCTCCGTAGCCTGCGCTTCAATATGAGATTCGGCTCACCAAGGATTCGGCACCCGCAGAAACACACAGCCACACCCGCCGCCGCCGTAACGTGGAAGCATAAATTAAGCAGCAGCTACAGCCAAAGACATAAAGAATAGACATCGACCGCTGCTGCCTAGTGGTGCTGACGGGCCGCGGGGCCGCCAGCTTGGACCGGTCACCCGCTCCACTCAGTGCCAGCTGGCGCAACGAAGTGTCAGCGCATCACTCGCTGAATACAAAAGCGGATGTTCACGGGATTTTGTAGGCATGACACCGAAAACATGATTCGGCGTATTTTAATATTCATAGTAGGCATAACAGTAATAATATTCTGGTATATAATATAATAAAAAATATTTGTTTGCGCCTCAGCAGCCAATGCAGCGTCTACTATTTATATATCTATGGCTACAGCAGCCGCTAACGTGAACCGAGCCTCTCGGAGCCGCGGCACGTCCGCATGTCCGCGACATGTCCCGCTATGCTCGACCAAATTGTGACGCTAAAGCGATTTGCTCCGGCTCAAATAGAAATAATAAATATGACTGCTTCAACGATTTTTTTCCTTCATTTTACTGAAATAAATGTGCAAGCATGACACATAACACACCAGGACAGCTCGTCCTCGCTGACATTAACGTTACCTCGTGTCGTTTTTGTTCAGTTTGGTGTTGCGAGTTCAGACATGTTGCTGTCTGAACAACATTTAAGCTAACCGCCGACCCGATATCAGGTTAGCCATTTGAAAATTCGGTATTTGAAGACACGTACCCAACATTGACTAGTGTGGTGAATGAATACGTCCCTTTATTCTTATAGAGATTCTACTGGAATGAAAAAAAACAACGGGAATAGTTTATAGTAGAAAGACTTACCACAGTATTTCGATGCGAGGAAGATGGCGATGCCAGAATCCACATTCTCAGTTTGACCGGGAAAGTTGGTGGGCGGGGCTCTCCAGAGTATTCTTTGTGATACTCTGGAAGGTATCTTGCTCTAATCAGTGTTGAATCAGGGCCTGAGAGAGTCAATAACACTGACAGAGTAAAACCTCTGTTAACTCCGATTATTTTCACCAACACTGGAAGTTTTCTGGTTCAATTTTACTCTGTCCATTGTTGGAAGAACTCCGGAAGAATTAAAATAGTTTGACACTGCCTTTTTGACACTGGCAAATTTACTGTGTAGGGTTTCAATTTTCCACCTCTCTTCTCTCCTCTTTTGATCAGATCCTCCTCGCTCACCTCTTGGTCACGCTTCAGTTCAGGCATCAAGCCGCACGTCTCCAGAACAGATTTTGTTTATCGGAGCGGGTGTCTCCAGCATCACCTCTGTCCGAGCCCCAAATGAACCTCTATCCACATCCATGCAAATAAAGCAAAGCAGGCACGCGACATACTCAATGGGGAGCACAGACACATGCACACAGGCTTTGTGTGGTGCAGAATTCCAACACAAAATGCAGAAAAAATGCTGAAAATAAGATTAGAGAGGTGTGATTTGACATGAGTGACATATGTAGCTGTTAATGTGACTAATGTGACACTGTAGAGGTGAAGTTACCCCTGGGACACGAGAGGCAGGAAAGTACAAAATAAAATAAAACAACCCAAACAGCGTGACAGTTGTGTGTGTGACATGAATCCTTTACGGTTGTGATGTCGCTCCATTAGGAATACAGGGGAACCTGGATACACACACACACACACACACACACACACACAGACCTGCTAAATATCAGACGCACCAGTGCGCTAGAGATTTGGTTTTGGCCCTGAAAGAATTTAATTAAATAGATCAGCCACATTGTCACATATACCTGATCCAGCTATTATTGGTCGGATAAGCAATGACAGTATCAGTGTCTCTCTCCTCCTGGGTGGACATTTCCTTGCAGTGTCTGAAAAAAAAACGATACTAACACGAGGCGGCTTCTGTACCGAGAGACCTTTAAGCAATCAGAATAACCAGTGAGAAACAAATATTCACAACTTTCCCTTAGATAACACATTAAGGATGGCGTCTCCAGAGAAAAATAAATACAACTTATGTTCACTCTTTAAAGTATTTCCATATGGCTGCACACTTAAAACCGAATATACATCGACAGACATCCGTGGCAGAAGGTGAACCTGTTTGCATTGCTACCTGCAGTCGTATGTATTTAGTTAGCATGACAGCAACAGGCATCATATAAAGTCAGATTACAGTCACGCGTCTCATTATTCCATGTTAGACCTGCACAGGACGACGCAGTCACACACGCGTCTTGGCGCTCCCATAAACATCCAACATGCACACCGTGCAGACTTATTCTCCCTGAGCAGAGTGCAAATGTGTTAGTTTAGATTTGCAGAGGGAAGAAGTCATTACTGTCCAATTGTATGTTCTCACATTAGCCGTTGTGTGAGGCTAGAAGTGCTTTTTCCTTCAACTGAGGGGTGTCTTTTTAAAGTAGGCTTCGCACAGCATGTCACGTGCAAATAAATATCTGCACACCCGCTTTTAAACAGTATTCTACATCACTCAAACATCCACACACAAAATAGAGTACAAAAGCGTGGGCTTCGGTCGGTGCAGAGTGCACACACGGTGTGTGTGTGTGTGTGTGTGTGTGTGTGTGTGTGTGTGTGTGTGTGTGTGTGTGTGAACATTTCCCCGCTCCATCGTGGGAGTGGGCGAGGAGCAGGGGTGACGCAAGCTCAGGTGGAGGCAAATTCCCATTTCCCTGCTTCAAAAAGCCAACAGCTCTGTACGGTTTCACGTCCCGGCAGCCGAGGCTTTCCCTCTGCTCTGCCGGTGAACACAACCTGACCCAGGATGCACTGCGGGGGAGCGGCGAGCACAGACCGCGGGGATCGCCTTCTGTTCCGGCTCTGCTTTCATGTGGAAGTGAGAGCGTGGTGGGCACTTGACTGTGGCGGTAGCTGAGTGGGTGTAGGGTTTCTGTGTGATACTGGCTGCAAGTAGAATTACAGCAGCGGGATGATGAGGCCTTACTTTCCACTGCCGGTTTCACTCCTTTTTATTCCCTCGGTTGACTTTAATTTGTTTCTTCCTCGCAGCTATTTGGGCTCGGTCTTCATCCTCATCTCACCTGTCGCTCGCTGTGAGACCTCCGTCCTGCTGACAAAATGTTCATCATTAAATACAGACCGGACCTGCCTCCATTTGGCTCTAAATGGAAGAACGGCTTTAATAAACAACAGGCCGTAATTGGCAGGTCTTTAATGGTACTGCTCATCAGGTCAGAGTATTTTCCACAGTACGTGATGTTCTTTAGGGGATTAACTCTTCATTTGCTGCTTCACCTCTGCTGGCTCCCAACACAAACTCACACACGCACACATTGATTTACGTAAATCCCCTGTAGCAGCCACATATGGTGTAGGATCGGAGCATGTTTACATCTGCAGTGATTTGCACGATAGGCATTTCTAAGACGAGCGAGGATGGGACTCTTGCAGTGAGGAAAGTGAAACGAAAGTAAAGGCACAAATAAGAACTTAAGCTTCTTCAGACATATGGACTATGATGGAAGATCAATAGCAAGTGTGGGTTTGAATATTTACATTTCATATGCGTGTAATCTACACCTTGATGTGCAGGACAAAATATGTACTAGTGATTAAAAAGCAGGGCATAAAAATGATGTAGCAGCACAAAATAAATAAACACGGGTAAATAAGAGAGTGTTTGTCACATCCCAAAGCTAATTATATAAGTCTTGCTTCAACAAATGCACTGATTGCCGAGGCTACCACACAAGGCGTCACTTCAATTCAAAATCTCAGGTGGTTATTGAACCACCGGCCTTCTGACCCGTCACAACTCCTAAGCAACAGCTGCCCAAAAGGAAATAAATTACTTTATTGTCCTGGGATTGTTTTGAACATGAACACTGACATTTTTGGCCCCAATACATTATTAATTTCATCTCATAAAATCCCCCCGTAGCTGATTTATGACTTCTAATCGAAAAACCACAGCCTCTAAATGAAGTGTATGCATTTTACATCTGTTAGGATGAAGAATTGGTGGATCTTGCCGCTGAGACTTTGTTACAGTCTTTAATAACCACGGAGAGAAGGATGAGGGGCTTCCCCCAAACAATAAATAACCACAGATGTGGGTACATAAGAATACGTTCGGTTCCTTCCTCCCCTTGTGCAATCGTTTGTGTGCTTGTGTGCGTGTTGGAGGGCCGGTGTCGCTCACTGGGGCCGGTCGGTCCTCTTGACCTGCTGCTGACTGAACGTTCCTGGTTCTGTAAACAGAGACAAACGGGCCCTACAGGAGCGCCCGCCGCCCTGCAGCTCCCACGCGCCTGGAAACTAACGCAAACACGGCGTCAATCAAACCGCCGGCCAGATCAACAGACCACAGAGTGGATTTCATCCGCGGGGCCCAGCAAGGTTTTGGTGCACACATTGCGGCCTTTAACTTCAACCGAGCTTTGCTTCGGCCCGAGCGGCTGACCAATGGAAGAGCAGGTCTCTGGAATCCTATTAGCAGGTATCAGGGGGTGTTTGTTGTGGCCATGTGTCCTCTACGCGCACCGACTGACCCTACATGGTTGATCAAGACTTACTGTATAACAGCCAGCCAATGGGAGCATCGCCAAAGTGGTCATAGGACGTCATTGATTTGAAACATTCTACAAAACACACAGATCACAGTGGATAGAAGTCCTTTAATTGTCCATCAGCTTCCATGTTTATGTTATTGTTGTGGATCGACTCCGATATTTCTACGGCATTATTATGTAAAAAGAAAGAAAAGAAATTACAACATTTGATATGTTATATTAGGGTCAGTCCGAGCCCTAAGAAACAAATCAAAACATATGCAAACCAAACTACATGATAATATGGATAAAAGACATAAAGCTCTCCTTACGTTGGAATGAGTCCAGCAGACGCGTGGAAACAGACCAACAATCATGTCAGGATACAAACAGGAAGTTGGCCTCAACTGAGCCTCTATTTATGGTGCGGGAGGTGACTCACCACTCGCTGCCTCCTGTGTGAACGAGGGCAAATTGCATGCGGTTTCATATAATTACAGTGTGATATGTTTTAGGCTCCGTGCCAAATAATGATGTTTACTCATGTCTGTAGAATATGACGTATAGAGCAGGACATCTTTTGATTCAGTCGTATTTTGACAAAATTCTAAAAGTATTGACAAATACTGCATCTCTTATGCATGGTGAAATGACACGCTTGGCTAAACAAAACTAGTTAGTTGTTGTTGTTCAAACAATTACATTGGACAGCGGAGTGAAAAATCGGTCATAAAGACAGAGGAGAGACAATATTGGAAACATATGGGAATATTGGTACACACGTTTAGACAATTCCTTCAAGACTTTTGCTGTTTTTTATATGAAGTGAAAGAAATGTGTAGAATCAATGAGGAAAAAGAGAGCCAGAGAGAGAGAGAGAGAGAGAGAGAGATCTTTCTGCACGCCACAGCTGACCGATCCGGTGAGAAGGATTCATGACGGATTGTTTATTACAGAAATGTTTGCACACATTCCTCCTAATCTGACATCAGAAACTTACTTAACTAGCTAGCTAGATAACTTTGATATTCATTTTCTTAACCCTTGCTTCATTATATTCAGTGTTTGGGTAATAATTATATTCCACTTAGAAATCCAAAAGTAACTCCAGTCCAGAGATTTTCTTGAAAAGTTGTGTTAATTCATCTATGCGTGATAAATTAATCCACTCAACGTTTCTGTATAAAATGCTTCACAGCAGCAATGGCTGCAGCAATTTACCACCAATAAAGATAAAAGTGGCGGCTTTCTTACATCTTCTCGCCCCCCCCTTTGGCTTTTAGAAACCAATAAATTGCTTTAAGATTAGTCTCTAGGGAGGAAGCAATTTCTCAGCTCTATGGGGCAGCGATAAGAAATCGAGAGTCGAGTAATCCCTTGAATCAAATTTGATTCAATTAAAATAAATAAGAAATGTTAGCAGGGACAGTAATAGAGAGACTATATCATCAGCAATGAGGGGGGGATTACAGTAAAAGGAAGGGAATTGTCTCTTGCTGAACGCGGAGAGTGAAAAATTTGGATTTGTCATCCGTAAACCTCTCTGTCCATCAAAACACAGACTTCTGGAGCAACAAAAAATGTACACACAACACTTTAAGCTAATTTGTTAAAACAGTGGAAGGATGTTGCATCTGTTTGTTAAAATAAAAAATGACTTCTGCCTCCCAGCCAGCATACTCATGTGAACTCAGAAGGAACGAAGCACAGAGGTGGAAAACACGGACGGCTCAAAACAGCCAGTGGCGCCGCATGACGCTCAACAAAAGTTCTTTTCTCAGGGTGACTTCACGCTGCAGTTTTTTTTGCCTTTAATAAAAAAAATATGTAGAATATTCAGCTGTGGTCACTTGGTCTGGAGCCAAAAACCCCTCTGGCACACAGGCACAGTGTAACCGCGTGATGATGTTAAAGCGAAGCTGCAGGGAGTCCTGTGAAGGGATGTAGTGCTATAATTTCAAGAAAATGCCCTTCTGTGTAAGTGTACGTGAAATGAATCATCTGCTGACTAAGTATGACGGAAAGAGGGTCGAGTGGATCACAAAGGAACAGCTCCTCTGCCACACATTGTCAGCTATGGTTGTATAACTCAAACAAAGTTAGAATTACCATATAAAACATTAAAGAACTTTGAAAAAAAACACGCACACAGACTGTCACTTCAAATCCTATTATATACTTAATTTTTGAATAATAGAGGAATATAATCCCTTTGTCACTAAACTGATTTTGTACATACATAATAAACCTCATCTTCCATATCATGCAACTCAGAGGATTGTATTGCCATACGAACTATGCACAGAGTACACACCATAGACCTATAGGACTATACTACAGGATGCAAGTAGCGCGAGCTCTGCCAGACTACAACATCCTTTAATCTGCTTTAAAAGCAACAAAAGGAAAATGTCTGCTGTTTTTCTGCTTGGCTGCCAAGAAAGGGATTTCAGCATCACTGAGGAGACGAGCAAAATAAGGAAAGCTGAGCCATTTGGCTAAAAGCCTGCTGGATTCTTTGATTCTCAAGGACGGTTATTTGTACCATACTCCGCTGTGTCCCGCTACCATTTATCTGAGCCCACCACACCCTGCGCCATTGTATCCGTCTCAGTTGCCGAGATTTTCCAGCAATTTTTGCTCAGCTGCAATGGGAAGTGGTGTAAGCCTTTGGAGCCACGGGGATCGGAGGTCCCTCGGGTAAAGCTGGGTGCATTCAGAAAAAGTCTTGTTTTGCTTCTGGACTTTTTCTTTTCTGAGCCCCTTTCTGAAAGTCAAGAGACTTTTAAGTCGCTCTACTCAGAAGATTGGCTTTTAAAATGATGAAAAGGCAGAAGACCTTTTGAGCATAAAAAGGTTTTATGAAACAAGGATATTAAAGGAAGAACTTGATCATAAATGGCACTTGAAATATTCTGTGTGTAAAGATAAAAGTGAATTTATTGGCTGATCTATTCAGATTCATCCATTTATGAAATATACCAGATATACGTAACTCTACTCATTTTACTTCATATTTTTAGAGTTCCAATCAATCATATCTTAAAGATATTTTCATAGATTCTTCCTGCTGTATATTTGCCTCAATGTAAATTAATCTATTCACATTGCCATGATATGTTGGTCAATTCCATCACAGCAGACAATACAACACTGGATGGATCTCACACTGTGACACAGTCTTCCTCCTGGTTATTTCTTTCCACAAAGTCTTGTGTTCCCCTTTTAGTGCCAAATATTCTTGGACTAAATGTGCTGAAGTCTTGCTGCTGGGAGCTACAGCTGCAGGTGAGGCTTCCATCTGCGTGTGAGACACAGAGGATCAACTTTCTGTTTTAAACAACGGCTGCTCCTGAAGAGCTTAGTGTAGATGCTGCAATGTCATAAGTTACACCAGAAGTTTAGATTATTCTTTAATTTGTAATAGAAGCAAACAATGGGACTGAAGGCTTTCTTTGGAGGAAGAGATGTATATGTGGAGAAAACGCCATGCTAGACATCATTTGACTGTTACTTTTGTGACTGGAACAAGACATTTTTTATTAGAGATTTAGCTTGTTTTGTTTTTTTCAAAAAATCACACATTAACAAACTCACACTACATTTGTATCGGTTGTCATTGAATTAATAACAAATTAAAAAACGATGCAGTTGAGGCAGCCATGCTGAGGTGTCTCGTTTAGTGCGTGCTCATTAAAGCTAAATGCCGCTGCACAAAATCCCATGTTGTCCAACTGTAAATGCAAAATAAAAATCGGAAGTGAGGATTCCTTATGCACAACGCACAAACCCCATCAGGGGGTGTTGGTGGCTTTTGCGTTTCGGTCTTAACCGTACGAACCAAACTCAGTATCAAACACAGTTATTATTCCTGTTGGTGTTTATTGGGGTTTGTCTTTGTATCTTACTTTCACCTCGGACCACATGTTTTCAAATAACGCCTCATTTGCAGCATTCACGGGTTTCCTCTGTTCTTCCCCAGCACTCCTGTTGCAGACGGTGTTGTCATGGTTTGCCTCCAGCTTCAGAGGGCTGATAAGAAAGACATTTTTTTCCTCAAATCTGGGAGGCATTAACAGCCGTGAAAAACACATAACATAGTCATACAATAGGCGTCACACGGGCTCTGACAAAAATTTGGACAGGCTGGTAATATTTTCCAATATGTACTTTCTATTTTCCAGCAAACATTTTTCATTTTCTGCTCAGTTGAAAAATAGCCTCAATTCATGCAAAGAAATATGAGCTTCAATGTATCGCTTTAATGTAAAGAAGTTCATGGAGACATTGAATTGAATCACAATCCTACACATCAGAAAAATTCAGAACCACACAGTTAGAAACTGCCAAAGTTGATTGATTTCCCGCCTAAACGACACACTGAGGAGATTCACAGCCACTCTGTCAACAACAGACGTCAAACACAAAGAGTGTTGTCAGTCGCAACCCAGAGGGATGTTTCACACTGTTTTGGATTATTTTTAATGGGAGATTGTAACTTAGATATTACTGCAACTCAGTGGCAAGAATATGTAGTGGCTTCTTTTTTGTTTGGTCATTGTGGACGTCATATTTCAGCCGTAATTTAAAAAAGGGTTGTTGTCCATGAAACATTTTGGTTTATCCGTTTAATTATATTAAATTATAAAAAAAAAATATTATTAAAAAAAATATTATTTAAATAGCATATATTGTTTTTATGTTTCTCCTCTGCATTTCCCAGCAGTCTTAACAGTTTGTTTGTACTAACATAGACGAACAGCTAATATACTAAATACTAATATACTAACTATCAAATTCTTGCACCAAAGGAATAAAACGTTTCACACCCTGAGGGAAAAACATGTAAATTCATTCATCCACAGTTCCCTTTCTCCTGAAGGACACCTTGGCAGCTTCAAGGTAAGTCGGTGGTTAAATTACAGCTTGACGGGTCTACTTTCAGCATGAATCGACTATTACTGATTAGCTCTGCTGCTGCTCAATACTGTATAACACTCAGCAGCTGCCGGCCATTGATGAACAATAAGACGGTCGAGTGGTCCAGTGTGATTTTTTTTTCAGATATAGATGTTGGAGAACTCCAGTTAGACGAGAAGAAAGGCCACTGACCGACCACAGGCAAGGTTGGATGAAGGGGCGGATGTCATTTATCATTCTTTGCAATGGTGTTGAGTTGACAAGGTGTGTAAGGGAAACTATGAAAATCCATACTTCCTTCCTCAACCAAGGCTCGTGTTGTTAAAGATCATTTTAATCTGGGATCTATTTTTGTGCAGAGAAAAACTTCAAAGACATGTCCCAGAATGCTGCACTAACGATGCATCGCTGTGATTGGCAGGACTGCTCAAACGTTAACCAGCTTTTGCAGGCTCCGCGTTGAGGTAACCTGCTTTTATGCTGCATTCAGTCGGGGGATAATTATCTCCGCAGGTTGCGTGGAACAAGCCAGGAAGAGTGGACGATCAATGTATGAGAAAAGGCACCAAACTGTGAAGGCAAGCTCTGTTTACCGTTTAAAAACAACGTGCTGTTTTTTTGATCTGATCATCACTGTTCTGGGCTCGGTCTAAGCTACATAAAACACAAGTCTTATTTTCAGCTCATACAATAATGAAAGCATAATTATGAATGTTTTGATCTATTTTTTCAAAAGGATTCCCTTAAGCCACACACAATTGGTATAATGTTGAGGTAGGTGTACAGCCATTTCTTTAAAATGCTACTTTATACTACACTTCTAATCTACATTCATTTCAATGTATTTAAGACATTTAGTTATTGGTTACTTTGCAGATTTCTATTATTAGTACAAAATCTATAGGATTCATTACTGTAGGTGAGACTACATGGTGGTACATACATTGTTTAAATCAGTCTTGTTTTTTCAAGATATGAGAATCATGATTGATGAGGATGTCTAGATCTTTACTTTGGGGTTTCCAATAAATACTTATTTCACCACAACAAATAATAGGACATCCATAATAATAATATCTCTTAATGGGACCATTTTGCCAAAAATATCATTTTACATAATACTTCAGTGTACATTTAGCTGTTTTACAAAAAGAAACATTTTCAATCTAGGAGCAGTGCTACTGCGTGGACTGAGACAGGCGTAACGCAGTGGCAGGTGGCAGGTGGCAGGTGGCAGGTGGGGGGACTCACACATGCCACGTTTAGCAGTGGCGTTAGTTTACCGTTATCATTCGTAACCAACTCCTCGTGCCGCGCGTCAACACAACACAGAAGCGTCCAAAATGGTCACGTCTTCAACCTTCTCCCGCACGTTGACAACGCAGCAGCACTGCGGCGGTGCGCGCACGCCACCTGGCTTTAACCCGCGTGTTGCATCTCGCTATCGCATCCGTGCAATTTGGCGTTAACGAACAGGGAAGCGAGAGCGCGCTTTCCGCACGCCGCTGCGGCACTGACGTCTGGATGCGCGAGGACGCGCGTCGCTCCCGGCGGGCTCGAGGCGCGCGCGCGGTCACTCGCAGGCGGCGTCAACTCAAGTCTGTGCGCGTTCACGCCGGAGATTCGGAGATGTCGGCGCCGTCTCCGCGCGCTTCCTGCCAGAGAGGAAAGTATTTTGTCTCCTAAAAGTAGTTCAACGTGAAGGAAACCATGTTTTGGTAAGTAATCGATTGTTTTTGTTCTTCATTCAAATTCAAAAGTTTGTATTGTTTATCTTTAGGAAGGCTCAGTAGACTTTGAGTGGGACTGACTTATTGTGCTTGTTAGTGTTCCGATGTTGTGTATTTGTGAGATAAAACACGTAATTGTGCGCGTTACTGATACACCGCAGGGAGAAAAGGGAGCATGGTGAGATATAAAGTAAAGTTGTATTTATCTCTTATATGCACATTGTCACATCGCAGCTCTCTTCAGGCAGAACAGGGACTTTCTATTAAGCAGACCAAACGGGTTCTCCATGTAAAATCTGACTCTGCAATGCGCAGCAGCTTAGGTTTCAGATCAGTTTCCTAATAGCTCATCCTAAACTTAGGAGGCCTATGAAATCTTCAGATACATAATGGCGTAAAAAGTCAAATATTTCCCCTTAAAAGTGAAATTTGACATACTCAAGTAAAAAGAACTGAGGAAATGAGCTTAGTTACTACTCACAACTTTACTACTTGTGTGTTAAAAGTAGGTTCTCAGCATTAAGGCTAAGACTTTCCCCTAAAAAAAGTCCCTTTCTGTGACCTAAAATACCTCCAGTCACTTTTCTATTTTAGCAGAGGGATTTCTAGAAAAGAAAAGGGAGTCGGGGAGGCTTTGGGGCAGGAGAAAGCTCTGTACGATACAGCAAATTAATCTGATTAAAGAATTACAGCATTCCATAGCAGAATCTCACGTAATCGTGCGGGAAAGAAGTTTTAACATGTTGTAAAGTTCCGCTGCATTGTGGTCTTGTAACAGCACACACAACTCGGTCAATGATATTCTACTTTACCAAGAGAGCTGTCTGGTTAGCCAATGACAGCCCTCCGCCACAGAGTTTACTCACATCACTCATCAGGGATCAGGTGAGGGAGGGCGGGTTAATGATTGACTAGATGGGCAGGTGCACTTCACACTGCTGCAGAGAGGCACGTCACCTAAAATCAACTTAATCCGAAAGTAAAGGCACTGAAAACATCAGATGGTAAAAGTTGTTGAGAGTTTTGTTCCACGGTTTATTTCTTTGTTTGAGGGTTTGTGTGTGTGCGTGTGTGTGTGTTTGCTGCTGGCTAATCAAAGTGAAGACAAACATGAAATCGTCACACAGATCTTAAAGTTTGGGATGATTTTTAAAGCATAGAAGCAATATAGGGTTTACCAAAATCTGATTTATCAAAAAAAAGTCTGCATAGCAAACACACTGTTATCATCATATCATGAAATGCAAACAAGCAACAACAAGTGCACCTCAGCTCTCTGTGTGGGTTACTTAGATAAAGATCAGTTTCATGTGAGTCGAAGGTGTGCCGCATTTAGAAACTAACCCTAACCCAAGAAACGTCTGAAACTGTATTCTCATCTCCGTTGCCTTGGCTTTAGACAAGAGTAGAAATAGTGGAATTATCTTGCAGGAATATGATCAAGTACGGTAATATTTGAACTCTTCTGGGGCTCGATGTCGCCCGATCAGACTGAAACTCTTGATTACTCTCCTCGACAGATGAGCCAGCATCCGCAATCGAGCTCGCACAATCAGACGACCCCGCAACGCTTTCTTTCCTATCGAACGAGTTGCTCCCTGCTGCCGCCCTGGAAGCCGGAGTCGCCATGGAGACGGTGGTGATCGTGGCCATTGGAGTGTTGGCCACCATTTTCCTGGCCTCCTTCGTCGCCCTTGTGATGGTGTGCAGACACCGCTACCGCTATCCTCACCACCAGCTGCACCCCTTCGACACCAAGTCAGTGAACCAATATCAAGCATCTCCACCACACGGTCTCGCTGACAAAATGTAGTAAAAAGTACCATCAGATGTTTGTTACTTTGTTCTCAGCTCGGCTGTCACGTTTTGTGCACAGATGTTTGATGCTGTAAACTAAAGTGTTACTAGCACAGATGTGCTCCGTTTTATGTTCATCCCAACATCAGTTGAACATTTACATCTACAATCAATGTCTTTTGGGATTATTTTCCATTTCCATCCAATTGATGTGATTGGTTACCATATGTTGACCAAAAGGTTTCTGGGTTTGTTTTCGTATTATTGATTGTTGTTCCTAATTATAGGTCCAAAATCATATGTAATGTTGATTTCCACAACCTACAAGGTCTAAGATTTCCTCTATTGGACCCTAATTTATTCCCTCACGACCCACCAAACGTGTATCTGTGCACTGCTGCCCCCAAATTCACAATGAATACAACGAACCGCATAGCGCACATCCATTGTGAGCAGAGACACAGGATCCCTTAAACAAGAAGTGAACCATCACCACTGAAACCTGTTTTACTGGTGCAATCTATCCCCACAGCCAATGTGAATGCAATGGAACTGGGACGTTCTGGTTGGTAATCCAGCTTTGCCTCCTCTGCTTTCCCTGTTGTGTTTTACAGACCCACAGTGGATCTGATTGGAGCCATGGAGACCCAGAGTGAGCAGTCGGAGCTGGAGCTGGATGACGTGGTCATCACCAACCCGCACATTGAGGCCATCTTGGAGAACGAGGACTGGATAGAGGACGCCTCGTACGTCTTACTGGTGCCATTATAGCGGGACGTTAGTTTAACGTTTTGGGAACTTTGAGTGACCTCTCCTAATGCTCCCGCTAACTAAGTACATTTTCTCAAGTATTGTACTCTTGAGATTATTGTACTCTACTTAAGTATTTATATGTTCTCATACTTTGTTCCTCTACCCCAAAACTAGTACTTTTAAATACACTACATTTCTTTTAAAACCAAAGTTAATTTCAGAATTCTGATTAAAAAAATAGGATCAACAAATAAAACATGGTGTATTATTAGAGGTTAAGATAAGATCTTCCCCGGAGGGAAAATGTTAGCTGAAATATTACAGCAATGTACACAACTACGAATATAATCCAAAATATTCATTATTAATAATCTATTGTGAAATTGGTCATTCCCCATAAGGAGTATCTTTTATTTTGGCACTCAAGTATATTTCCATGCTTATCATTTTCTCATTGATCATTTTCTATACGATATTTACTCTTAGCAAAGTATTTCTACACTACTATTGCTACTTAAATAACTATGGTATTCATTCTGTGATTTTTCTCCACAGTGGATTGGTATCTCACTGCATCTCCATCCTAAAGGTCATTGCATTTCTTACAGCCTTTCCTTCAATTTTCGGTCCATAGTCGTAGCCGCTGATTCTAACATATCACTTCCACATACAGATTTGTCACACTTTGACTGAAAAGCTGGTTGCCATGACAATGGGTTCAGGCGCAAAGGTCAAAGCACCGGCCAGCCTCAGTGACATCATCAGTGTGGCCAAACGCATCAGCCCTCGGTATAGTACAAGATCTGTTCACCACTCTCGCTGACCCATTACTCCCTCGTCTGACGTGCTTCTGCACCTCCTCACAGGGTGGACGACGTGGTCCGGTCCATGTACCCTCCTCTGGATCCAATCCTCCTGGACGCCAGGTAATCACATGTTGTTCCATCTTTTGAACGAACTTTGTCGTGGTGACTCTGCCTGTTTGATCCATAGAGCCTCATCTTTGGTCGATCCGTTAGAGGCGAGAGGAGCAACCACACAACTTGATTTCTTTATATTGTAATAACCATGGATACATGCAGTGCTATTTCCACCAGCTCTTCAGCTCAACAGGCCCTTCTACGCCTGTTTTTGCTTCATTTTCAGAGCTTTTCAGGGAAATTAGGGTTTTAAATTGAATCCTTTTCTCCTTCTTCTCAGGGCCACCGCTCTCCTCCTCTCAGTCAGCCACCTGGTGCTGGTCACTCGCAACGCCTGTCACATGTCTGGCAGCATGGACTGGATCGACCAGTCGCTTAACGCTGCCGAGGATCACATGGTGGTTCTGCGCGAGGCGGCGTTGGCCTCCGAACCGGATCGGAATTTTCCCGGAACTGACGCACAGAGGGAGCAGGCCATCTAGACATAGAAACAGATACTGACCCAAAATACAACACGTCCATGTTATCCGTGTGCTACTATACTCAAGCACATATTCTGTTGAAGCAGTGTAGAATAGGCACGCTCTGCCAAATTCATCGTCCGGTCCAGATTAACACGGGTTGATGAATTACGTGACTTGACCCCGTCCCTCATTTCCACTCCTCACATAAAAGAAGCGACTTTGTTTCTTCATCATATCCTTACCAAAAAGTGCTTGAGATTCTGCCGCATTCGCTAAAGCTAAATAGTAAGTAGGGGGTCACACAAAGATATAGGTGAGGGTCATGCGGTGTAATCCTACAGCAGCTATTTTTTTTTTTCAACTTGTTCTGTTCAAACTGCCAGTGACGGAAAGGTCTTTTGGAAATGTCTTTCTTGGGTGCGCCATTACCCAGCGGTGGGCCTAAATCCAATCTCGCCAGCCCTGCACAGTCACATGGAGGCTTAGTCAGCTAATCCATTCTGAGGAACACAACATCCAGTTAGCCAGTGAACCCAAAGGGGTTCCTGCTCAGTGGACCAATGGTAGAGTAACCAGACTACTTTACAATGTGTTGGGTCAGCGTGACTTGTGGAGGTGCTCAAACATCCCTCAGATACTCGTACGCAGTTAGAAATAGCTGGTCTGTGAGTTGTTACCAAATAACGGCAGCACTTTTAGCCACATCAGCAGCAGGTTAAGAGTAGTTTCCCCGTTGAAAAATTCCCTTTCGTCCCGTTGCTGCATTGTACTACGATTAATTGAGGCTGTGGAACGATGGAGAAGCACCACTTTCGTCCGTTAGCAGCTACTCAATGGATTAGCCCAACCATTTGGACAGACATTCTTGGTCCCAAAGAGGATAAATCCGATTGACTTTGGTGATGCATTGCCTCTTTCTGGGAAGCCTTCAGCGGGTCCAACGCTGTGATACAGTCTTGCGACTTTTGCCTTAAAAATCGGAGCAGATATTCATGATATTTCCTGTTTCTCTGAAAGTCAGAACTAGACATCTAGTCAAGAAACACTTCCTTTATTCTGGTAATAACTTTTTTTTATCTAGATTTGTCCAGAAATAAGAATATTACACATATATCACAGTGCCAAGTGCATCGCCATCAGCAGAAATGTTGAGCGCCCCCCACTACAGAGGTACGGTGTGTTCTTATGTTTTGCCGTGTTATGTGAGGCCGTTAGCGAAGTTGTGTTGATTGAGGTGGAGCAGAATTAGCGTGTTGTTTTGGGGCCAGAGGGATGTTATTGGAGCATGTCTACCAGCTCTCCCATGCGTAGCTAATAGCGAATCCCCAAGGAGTCCTAATAAGGCATTAGCCTGTCACAATGAACACATGGGCTTAAGCTGCAATACACACAATACACACTAACCTTTGTACACGCACAAGGCAGGCAGAGAAATGACCACAATCAGTGTGACGCACTGCTGTAAAATACACATCATTGAGGCAAACGCGGTAGTTTTAAGGTTTTAGTGACAATCACGACGAGAAGCAGCGGGTTTGACAAATCAATCAAATGAGATTCAGTAAAAACAGCAGCATCCAGCATGCAAAGATGTTTTGATGTAAACGTATCAAACGAGAAGGAAACCTGTAGAAAGTGGTTAGTCATTTATTTTTTCTTGTTTACATTGTGTGTTTTTTTTAGCTTTGAAGCCTTGTTTATGCACAGTTTGTTACTGATGTTTTCCCTTCACTCCCACACAGCTTTTCCTTTTCCCTTTCATTGATTTATACAGACAAACTTTTATAGGAAAATTATTTTTTTGTATTTTGCTCTGACCAACAGCTACAGAGAGATCCATGTCTGATAAAGAGTTCACACACTCAAATTAGTTTGACATCAATAAAAATGAATTTCTTCCTCTCTTTTTATAACGTTGTAAGCAGTCCTTTGTGCCGCCGCCATCTTCTCAGTCCTTGCTGCCGCAGCCACAGTCGGCCTCCATTAGTTTTCGCAGTCTAGCAAAGCAGCCCTTTGCTTTTTTTCAGATCAATTTGCTTCCAGTTTGGGAGAGAGGCATATTCGTCTCTCTTCATTTGCAAAATAGTCTGAAACATAATTGTGGTGATTTATTTACAGAGGAAATAATGTGAAAATGTAGTTAATATAATTAAATACTTTGGAGAAAAAAAAGAAACTTTAGACTTCTTCTCGGGATTTATAATCCCATTATAAACGTTAGTGCATTCATTTTCACTGGCAAAACATGGCAGACACTGCCGCCTGCTGGTTGATAGACGTCAGTGCGCGCTTCTCCCTCCGTTTACCTGGAAGTCCTGGTCAGACAAGTAGACTTCCAGTCGCTGGGGGTCCACTCCTTCGGGTAACGGCCTCAGCAGCAGCTCCTCCACAGCGTACTGGGTCTTCGTGAGCTGGGCCAGGGCGTCCTGCACCAAGGTCAGCTTCGCCCTCTCCGCATCGCCCTGACACGTAAATCAAACATACCCGGGGAAAGGGAGAGATTTTGCTATGACTGGACTAGTCAAGCTGTAGCAATGTGTAGACTACAACATTGAGAAGAGTAGATGTATAGATTTCACTGTGTGGTGGTCATACCGGTGTGTGGGGTCTCAGGCTCCTCTCCCAGCGGGGGAACACGTTTGTGAAGGTGAGAGGTTCTAACCCTTCAAATATGAGGTAGGCCTGCGGTGGGCGTCTTGGGTTCATCTCTGGGATACAGGGATAAAAAAAAAAAAACATACCAGTGAGCCTTTAATTTCCACGCTTTTTTCTCATCGAGTATCTTCCTCCCACCTTTGCAATACTGCAGAACCGTCTCCATGGCGCACCGCCTCTCGTCATGCCAGCAGCTCAGGGCCGAATCCGAGCCCTGTGTCTGCTCAGGCTCCCCCCTCTGCCACAGGTAGACCTCCAGACGGTTGTCAAGCAGGAACAAGGCTGGCGGACAAACAACAGAATTTGGCGATATAATTAATATACAATAAAGTGGACAGAAATTAGATTCATAATCAAATTAAGTTGGAGTTTTTCGTTTGGTGTGCTGGCAATGTACCCGGCTGTGGCACAGAGTACAGACACTCCTGGACAAACGGTGCTGCCATCACGAGTCCAGGCAGCCGCGATGGACTCTGCAGCTCTTCGGCCTGGAAACTCCCAGAGGAGGCACTCATGTGGAAGAGACGAGGAGTGAAGTTATACTTTCCTGGATCTGACGGAAGAGGGAATTTTTTTTAACTGATTGTACAATTTACAGAGCTGAAAGAAATATTCTGGGTTAAAAATAAGCCGTTTTACTACCTTGCAGCATGCAGTCGTAGGCCTTCCTGTCCATTTGGCCCAGCGCCGTCCAGAAGTCCACAGGCTCGGAACCTTCCTCCACTACCTGCACTGTCAAAGGGCTGCTTTTGCTGAGACCCAACTCTGGTGGACACCTAACACATCAAAGGTGCAATCCACAGGCTGAACAATGACCAACATTCAATGTTAAAAACTGAGCCGTTAAAAAGTTCACGCATTGACTGAGACTCACGTTTCAGTGATTTGCTCCACCACCCTCTTGCTGACCTCTCTGAAGCTGCTGAGAGCTTTGCAGCCAGTCCAGAGGTAGAGGACGCCCTGCAGGCTGTTGAGGAGGACCACAGAGCCCCTGGACCTCAGGCCTGCACAGCAGCAATCCACCTCCAACAGAGAGCCCTCCTCTGGCAGCTCACCTCGCACACAGAACAAATGCCACTCTGCTGCAACACACACACAAGTATTTTGTATTTTTAATAAAATGACAAAAAGCAAAAAGAGAATGGATACGGGAGGACAGAAATGTGCCCTTACTGTACAGTACCTGCATTAATGCAGGCCTGCTCTCGCTTCCCCTTGTGAATGACAAGGCCTCCTTGGAAAAGCTGCAGAAAGCAGGGAGGTTCCTTTCCCTGAGGTACCACCACCTTCAGAACAACATACACATTTCTTTCGACATCTAATTCAATACTGAAATAAGCTTTGAAAAGTATAAAGTGCTCGGTATTTGAAGTAACCATAGAAATGTATGTTACATTAATCTCTCCACAGTGCTGCGTCAGCTGCGTGTGGCTCCACTTTATTATCGTTGTCTCTTTGTGTTTCTTTAAACCAATCACTATTGTTTTGGGCAGCAATAAGCGCATAAGCAGCCGTTTCTAAAAATATAGCAGGAGGCTGAAACAGAATTGTCCACACAGCGGACATCCAGTAAATCAAACTACTGGTGGATTAACTCATAGGAAACGTCTTGGTTTATAATTTAGTTCTGCTGTTCATCCACCACTTATATGGGGAACTTTAAAAAGCAGGAATATGTTAAATTTCCTTTCCCCGTTTACTACTGAATGAACAATATTTGACATGAATAAAGCATTTAACATGAATGAAAAGACCTTACCTGTGACTCTTCATGGTTTTTCATCCCAATGGACAAGAAAGCAGCGGTGTCCCGCCCGCTGACACTGGAGTGACAACCCCGCCACAGGAAGAAAGCCGTCTTTTCTTTTAGTCCGGGACTTTTACTCGATTCACCGGTGCAGTTTGTCTTATCTACAGCAGAGAAAACCTGTTGCAAATCAAACCACACCGACTGAAACGGCAGAATAGGCCTCATCGAGGAGAGTGTGGTAGAGTCTCCGTGAGACCATGATTTCACTGACCACAGGCGCGGATGCTGTACGTCCAGCGGATGACGTAGGAGTCTCCTTCGTGGAGCTGTCCAGTGCTTTCCACAGGAATTTCACTGTCGTCAAACTCCTGGACGTGCCAAGTGTCCACAGCGACTGTTTTCAGCTCCATCTGATATCCTTCCTCCAGCGTGATGACCCCGTGGCCCCTTTGGACATCAACCCCCGCCAACACGCTGTGGATCGAGCCGTCCCCTCCCAGGGACTGACCCGAAACCAGAGCCTTGGCATCACATGCGCTGAGGGCGTCTGAAGCGGGACACCCGGACGGGGAGGACAAAACAGGGGTGGGCTGTGGAGAGTCGGGTGTTACAAGCGAGAAAGGAATCCTTCAAATCAAATCTTATTAGTCCGTCACTGACTTCTGAATGTGAGACTGCGGGATGGACCTGCGCGTCCGTGCTCACCGCATCGGCGTCCTCCGCGCCTCCTTTCCCGTCTGTCCAGTCCAGAAACTTCTCCCGGAACAGAGTTGTCTCGTTGTGCTCTGAGACACAACTGAACAACGCCCAGCTGGGACGCCCCTGTCCTGTCCTGAGGACGGAGTTCCAAAAAAAAAAAAAAAGTCAAGCATTATAATGACAACATAATGCTCCAAATATACAACTATATACAACAATGTTGAATTGCTGCATGTGTGGCAATGAGGAATTCTGATGCCCCTGCTTGTGTTTTAGAGCTGCGTGCACATTAAACGTAATGCTCACAGTGTCTAAAGTGGAATTACACCCGCTGCTTTAATTGTGTGCACAGCAGTGTTTGAATATGTGTAGCACACACACTGTACTGGAATATTTCTGTAATGCGTTCTGATATTTATATGCGGTGTATTTTTTGCTGTGAAGCAGGGACTAAAAGGTTTACCGCCTGCAGTGTGAACTCACTGCTGTGTGTTCGCGTTGCACCGAGTGGGATCCAGCGGGTTGACTCGACAGTTGCTGTAGTCATACGGTCCGGCCCACACTTGGTGAGTCAGCTGGAGAGCAACGTTCGTCCTGCTGAGGGAAACATCCCGTCCGAGCCACAGGTACACCTCGCTGCCGAAATCAAACACCAGGGCCTGTGCACACACACACACACACACACAAGTACAGTAGGTGCATAGAGTTTGAAATGAGTTTGAACTAACATAATTTATGTTGTGATGTTCTCATGTTTGTTGGAGCAAACAGGATCATTCAGAGGAGACCTCTGACCTCGTTGGAGCCCAGCAGGGAGACACTGGGGATGGAGGCCCAGGCCTGTTCATGAGGCACCAGTCTGTTCTCCACCAGCCTGTAGACACAGTTCGACTCCACCACGCCGCACTCATAGAGCTCGTCCTCCTCATCTGCACTGGCTCCTGCAGGGAAGGAAAACATACAGAAAATACATAGTAATTAAATATTGAATATACTGATGTTACAGTAATTACAACATACAGGATTCTCACAGTTCACATAAAGTTCGCTATAAAATATACTTTATAATCTCATTACACTCCAATTTCCCTGCCTTTTCAATAACGTATGTACAATCGGCTTTTTATACACAATGTACCCAGCGGACATTATGACCACTAACCTCCGTATGGTCTCCTTCCTCCTAGAAGGTTCCAGAAGTCTGCAGCCAGGCTGCTGTCACAGTTTAGCCCCTCCTCCAGGTAGACCACCTGGGAGGCCCGACAGCCGAGATCCTGATCCTTCTGGATGGACGACGCCAACTCAGCCGCCTGAAAAACAACAAGGAGAGCTTTCTGATACCACGGCAGAACAGGCATATGAAATGTGGAAACAGACCAGGTGCTGCATTAGATCGTGTGTTCAGTGATATCCAGAGTTCTAGTATCATTACAAACTGAACATTTTTCTATCAAATTATATTTTAATAGCAGCTGTTACCAAAATAAAAGTAAAACATGTTTTTTATTTTCATTTTTACACACTTTGACCAAATTCCCATTTTACGGCACTCATACATACATTACACCGTGGCGTCCTGCACACGCCGCGCTTATCGCCGCCATACAAAATGAACACAGCCCTGGTTGTACCTTGGCTCTCTCTTGTTTATTGGCAAACTCTGCACTCCACAGGATGCAATGCTGCGGGGTGACCAGCACGAAGCAGTCTCCGCTGTTCAGCGACTGCGCCGACGGCTCCACCAGACGCACCTGGACATGCCGCTTACCTGCCACCACAAGCACTGGTTAACATGGAAGCTCAACACAAAGACGGCATTTAAGGGACACAAGCGTTTCCTGACCTTTAATGTGAATGAGCATCAGGCTGCTGAAGGGAGGATAGGAGTTGGTAGAATCCAAGGCACCGATTAGGTGGTGTGACGCGGAGAGACGTGGATCCGCCACCGAGGAGTTCTTGGACTCTGTCGGGAGGGAAAAATACAAGATGGAGCGGGGGCCGAATAAGGAAGACAGCAGACAGGAAATGAGAGAAGTGAAAATATTCCCGCTCACTCTTCTCCGCTTGGGAGCTCTCCTCAGCGGCCGTGTTGTTGACCGTCTCTCCCATGTAGTCCTGCATGATGTCCTCCCGGGCGGCGAGAGCCCTCAGAGGGTTTCTGGAGCCCTGAGTCCGACGGGACGGACGGACGGACCGCCTGTGCTCGGCTACTGACGAGGTCAGTCTGCACCAAACACACACGACAAATACGGCTTCACACGGACAGTGTACCAAGTCTCCATGAGTATATACTTTAGTATAAGTCAATATAACTAATAGATAATGATGTGGTACTAGTGTTTGGACAGGAAGTATAAAATCTAACATAGTAAACTAATGAACAACAACAACAAAAATAAAGTGTTATCATTAACTTTTGAGACCATTATGAGATCTAAGAGAGCTCCAGAAGTTTACTAAGTATTTGATGCACATATCATTTAGACCACAGTTGAAATCAGCACATCTGTATGAAAGAAAAGAAAAAATGGAAATACATATTGTATTTAAATACAAACGACTTGTAGGGCCGCTATCAAATGGTTACCATTTGCTAGGTATCCCTTTAATTTATTTATATGAATAAATAGTATTAAATATTGAATATTTTCAACATAACTATTGTCATTGGAATTATGCTACATTTATTTCCTTGTTTTTTGGATTATTTCTTGTCGGTCTAAATATATCAGATAGATACTTTCACTCAGATTTGTGTTATATAGATGAAATATTACAAATACCGATCTGGTGCAATTTGTCTCCCTGAAATCAAGATGTTGTGCTATAGTATAGGCTACTGCTCAGATAACTATTCATTTAATAATCTTACAATAATCAATAAATCCATATATGTTAAAAAGAAAAAAAGAAGAAGTAAAAAAACACTTACATGGGCGTGTTGGTTTGGCAGAGAACCCCGAGGTCCTGCTCACTCTCTGCAGCTTCAACGTCTCCACAGGGTGGGGGCCCACAGGCGGAGGGATGTGGCGGATCTCCGTGGAAACCAGCGTCGGACGTGTTGGATTCATCCCCCGGCGTCTCCTCCGTCGCCTCATGGGGAGCCGCCGAGAGCGGAGAGCTCTGTGGAGCTGCAGGACCGCAGACATGGAATGAAACACTCGCGACGTTAACAACTTATATCGGCGAGGCTTCACATGACCTCACATTCAGAGACAGCGTGCGGATTGCTGTGAAGCAAATTGAGCAAACAGTTTAGACAGAAACAAACGGTTTTATTCACATCTAACGCAGCGCTTACCTTCAATTGAGCCCGATAGAGCTCCAGAGTGTTCCTTGTTATGCGAGGTGGCATTTCTGTCTGATTCTGTAGATCCTAACGGACACAAGAGGCACCGGTCACAAAGTGACTAAAGCAAAGGAGTTATAATGTAAGCAAACTACAACACGTGAACTCACCTCTCTTGTTCGTGCATCCGGCCTCTTGCTCCTTACTTTCATGGTCTGTATTCATTTCCTCAACGTCCTCCATCTCATCCTCAGCCCTCTACGGGGGGAGAAAACAGGAGGTTTTATATGTTAGATAGAGATGAGCTCTTCTGCAACTTAAAGCTTCAAAAAAGAAATGCGTGTGAAATGTGTGTCACCTTCTGTCTCCACTGCGGCGGAATCAGGTCTGATGTGGAAGAGGAGACTTCTTGTGCCTCAAAGGACATTTTGGTCTGCGGATGAGTTGAAACAGAATACATGGATAATGAAGTAGCAGGGGAGTTCTTTAGCATAGTATAGAACGGCCCCTTCGGAGAGACGCACATAAAACTGTAGATTGAATCAGATTCATTCGGGAAGATCAACGAACATCCAAAAAAAGAAAAAGCTATCAAGATACAAAATGTAGTCAAGCGGCAAAATTACCAAAAAATGGATTTGACTGATTTTTTGGTGGAAAAGGAAAAACTTTCTTTTGACATTACGGTTGCTTTGTTTAACTTGCTTACCTTCCTGACAATGATTAATTCAGGCCTTTTAGTTGATGATTAGCCTTCAGGCACATTAGTATTGATTACTATCTTTTGTCCCTATAAATATACACAGTGAAATGAAAAGGGAAACACTTGGATTCCCTAAAAAGGAAACATATTAGTAACATGTAAACTGTGCTTGTTTACCATTGTTAAACCGCCAAAACTTAGAAAGCACAGAATTAACAGAAACAAAATGGAAACCGTGAAGTGCGAGCTGCAATGTGTCACTTCCGAAAAACACTCTGCAGGTGGCAGAGTGGTCTCGTTAGCGAGATGAAACTTCACACATCATCTGCACGTGTGAATAAAACTTCTCACTGCATACAAAACACTGCAAACCAAAAAGAGAAAAGCCACAATGACTTGGCCATGCCGCGACTCAAACAGTTACCTGATTGAAACACATGATATATTGGGGGGCACTGCTAGAATAGAGAGAGGCAAAGACGGGTTCCTGGGAGAGAAGAGGAATTAGAAGAGAACGGGGAAGGCTAAGGCTGTTGTGAAATTAGTACGTATATAATCGTGGTAGCGGGGCATGAGATGGATCAATGCATTTCAAAGCAATGGTGGAACACTTACCCAGCACTGGGGGGGGACACCGTCCACAGGGAGGCTATTGGTTTCTCCCTGCAAAGGGCAGAATGTGGGGTATCAGTAGATAATTCAAAATTTGGCAGATTTAGTCAAATCTATTTCCAATCAATTGATATCACGTGAAACCCAGCAGAAGCACCGTGATTCATATTTTGGCAAGAAGACATTATGGAAGCGGTAAAGGATGTCTCCCCTTAACACACACAGACACGGTACGCACAGCGGTCGCCTCGGGCCAGCCGCTGATCAAAAGGTCACTAAAGTGTCAACATTTAACCAGGAGAATCAAATCACTCTGTTTACATTCCATATAATGCTCCGAGAAAGTCAAACCCCTCTCATTACACAAACACAACATATTCCCCAGTAACTTTCAACTGATCGCACGACATTTAGCACCTACCAAATCCAGAGTGCTGTTGCTAAGAGACGTTATATCTGGTTTCCCTGGAATGACAAATGCACGGATCTAACCAGCGTGAACCCGACAACCTCAAGAAGCAAACTTCAGCCAAGCCCATGGGTGCTTTCCCAGAGGACAAGACACTAAAACCAGTCCTTCGGGCCACTGCGGCCTTTTGTTTTAGACAGATAGCATTTCATTGCTGGGTACTGTACATCATTTGAAATAAGCCCTGCGTGGTCATATGGGAAAAGAAAAGAAACCGGGAACTTCAGACCACACTAAATGACAGTACGTTGTTATTGTTAGTCGCGTGAAAAACGTTTATGTTGTATTACAAATGGTCAAAATGCAATATGATTTTCTGTGAGGGTCGAATGCAGCCTGAATGAACACATTAATTACATACGTTTCATATCACCTTTGGATTTTGGAAGTTTGACGAAGATTTGAGTGAGTAAATCAAACTGAAAGCTTAAAAGTTGGGTACAAAAATTAGATTGTGAAAAGTAAAATAAGACCATATCCCCCTGCTGACGGTTTAAAGACCCAGTCGCTCCAAACTGGACTCTCAAAGGACTAGAAATAATGGAGGTCCAAACGTTCTCCCTTTACAGAGAAGAAGCAGAGCAACGTTTGATTCTGCCGCTGTGATTCGGTCCACTGAAATCCTTGTTGCACATAGTCAAGATATCACAGACCTTTGGAGCAGCAGCGTGACATATTTCTGTTTCTCACCTTACTTCTGCTGCTGTTGGTGGACTCCTGAAGCTTAACAGAGACATCTACCAGTGTGACATGAACATCTTCCATGGCTGTGGTTTCTTCTTTCGTCCTCCTTTCATTCGGTTGTCTTTTGGACAGTGAAAATACAGATTACAAGTTTTAAAATACCACCACAAAACTGTATTTCAGTTCAATTTCCATCCTAAAGTCGCTGAAACGTGATTATTGTTGCAGCCCCTAATGCATGAAGCGGTCAATGTTTTTTTCTTATACTGAGGCACCCATCACTCACTGAACTCTCAAAGTTGTCTCTGAGCTGAGATCCGCAGAGGAAACCAGCTGTTCCGGCAACTTTGTCTGGCAGGCCCTCTCCTCCCGAGGAGTGTCCTGATCTGACAGTCCTGTTATTGGCACACAGGCTATGGTTTCCCTCCTGGTCCGAGCCCTCTGCCTCCACGGCGTGGCAGCCAGTGAGCCTCCATCCGCACCTGAAGCATCTCCTCTCTTTCTCCGCGGTGCCGCAGGCGCTCCCTGCACCTCGGGGCTCTCTCCCCCCCGTCGCATCTCGGCTTCTTCCCGGCCTCCACCGTTCTGTTTATGGCTGCGAGCTGCATCCGTCTCCGCGCTCTCCTTCCTGCCCCCCTCTGAGCCTCCGGAGTGCCTCTTCTTCAGGATCCCTCTCAAGACCGGCTCCAGGTCTTGGTGCTGGGTGGAGCCCATAGGCTCCCCGGGCACAGGATCGGTGTCAGGTCTTGGCTGGGAAAAGCGTATCTCGCTGGGTTTGAGGTTGACAGACGAGGCCTGCTGTCTGTCGGACAGATGGGGGGACAAACAGAAGGCGGGAAGCTGCACAGGGCCTTGTTGGAGCTGAACAAAGACAAGGCACAAAAGGTCAGACGAACAGTAGGTATAGATCACAACTTCATATAGAAACATACTGTATATTTAGAAATAATGTGTATTTCATTTTTAACCATCTTTAAAGCTTAAAAGCCTTGACTGTGCTCTTTAAAAGACACTTGTGTTCTTTCTTTGTTTAGTCTGTAGTATTGACCATCTTTCGTTGCTTTTATTTACTCACCAGGCCGACCTCCTCCACAGTGATGGGCTGTGTGCGGTACCGAGCTCCCTTCTGCCTCCGCCTCTCTGGGGGTCCGTCGGCAGGGCGGCCCTCCTCCCTCCCCGACAGGGAGAGCTTATTGAACAGGGCCAGCTTCTCGCTCATGGTCAGCTTGCAGCTCTCATCGCTATCCTCCACTGGCTCAGGCTGCAGAGACTGGGACTCCACCGGTGGTGCTGGTCTGGGGGTGCTGCAGAGAAACATGAGAACGCGTTTTATAAAAAAGACTTGTGATTACAGAAAGCAACAGCTAAAACTAAAACTGAATTCTTAGATCTTTTGTGCTCCATTATCAACATTAAAGGGTAGTTTGTTAGCAATCCTTTGTAAAAACGTACTGCTGCAGAGAATGATCCAAATGTGTGTTATTCTGCTGCTGAAGGTAGTCCCCAGCACATGCGCCATTACCCCCTGTTTTAGAATCCAACAAATGTCCATGTTATATGCTTCTAGATAAGGTCACTAATTCAAATACGGAATCTAAAATCTCCCTCCCTGTGGCCACTAGGCTTCCCCACCTGATTGCCACGATGTCCTCACAGGTGATTGGCTGAGTCAAAAATCGATGGTCGTTGCCACGACGACCCCTGCGTTCGTAAGACACGCTGCCCGAGCGAGGCTTCAGGAAGGCCGAGGACTCTGGCGCAGCCGACTTCTCCAGCTCCTACGGAGGAGGCGGGGAAACGCGTTAACATCAACATTTGACCTTCATATTTGGTCTTTTTAGCCGCTTCAATAGACAGCCTCCACCTGCTAAATAAGTAATACGGGAGAACAAGTGTCTCCTGTTCTATTTGTATTGACAGATGGGGTTGGGGGGGTTGGATCGCGGGTTAATAAAGCAGCTATCTGGAAGGTGGAGCGTGTTGGCTACATGGGTAGAATGCCGGCCCAACAGGTCACAGTGTAACCAGAGCTGCGCTGGCTTCAGTTACCTCCCCGGCTGCCTCCACAGAGCAGCAGGCTAATTATACACGCTGCTATGGTTGTCCATGGTAATACAGCGCCTGGCACATGTTCACCTGAAGCTTCACGACTAAAACTGTGCATGAGGAATGGAGATTGGGAAGAAAAAAAAACAAAAAACAGAATGTGTTTCATTCGGTGCGAAGACAAAAATGGTGTTATCACACCGCAAAAAAAGTGCAAACAGACACGATAGCACCGACTGTGCACCTGTTTAATCATTCGCCTCCGTCAACATGAGCGGGTTGTGTTCTGCGTGCTCAGCGCTGACTGGCCGACGCGTCTCAAACAGTAAGGTGAGCAGCTGAGGTGACGGCCCACGATGGACGCAGCTTTCTCTGGCCGTTCAACGCATTCCTCGACAACTTATCAGTAGCTTTGCGTGTGGTTTGGGTTTAGCATGCGTCTTTATTAACAATATTTTCATCTGCAGTTGACAGTAGTTCTAGTTAAACGTGTTTATTCGAGCTTCATCAACGGATGCACGTCTCCATCATATATAGAGAATGGTATTTATAAGCGGGCAGTAGACTGCAGTAGAACAAGCAGGTCATCAGAAGTAACAGGGATCCTGTTTCAGTGCCGAGACGAACATAGACTCACTTTAAACAAAGACATCTTGGCTGCCACACTCATTTGTGCTCTGTCGTCTGTTTTCACCTCAGCTGTGAGAAGATAGAAGACATTGACCACTGTCATTAACAGGTGATGAATCAGCACACGTTTCAGACACTAATAGATGTGCGAGGAAGGTGCTGGAGATCAGAGAGGCCTTGATCGGTTAGTTTGTGGTGAAATTACCTTTAAAAAAAATAAAAAACATCCTTTGCCTTGTTAAGGTAAATTACCTGGGTGGGGGGTTTGTTTGTTTTCTTAGAAAGTGTGCGTAGAAGAGAGCAAAGTCGTAAAGAGCCGCCTGACACCGAGGTCAATATGAAAGGCAAATACTCTAAATACAGCCTGCACTTCTATTAAGTGCATAAACTACGGTTGCACCTAAAAGAAGACTACATTGATTTGATGTAGGTAATAATTTTTTATATCACTCTGCCTCAAAATTAGAATTATCCCTTTAACTTATGTCATATTTGTAGAGCTAAAACAATGTAGTAAGTAAGTGGATGGCAGACGACTTATGGCCTTAAATGAGTCCAAATAGTAAAGAAGCTATTATCTACTAGTGTCTAAAGTACTTCCTTGTAGTTTCTTTGATGGGAGGGACTGACTTAGCAGTACTCCACTGCTCACATGGTTTTGCGGGACGTAAATCTGTCATCAAAGAGTAAAACATCGTCGGCCTTAATATATAACCTGATTCATTTAATGAGCTGCTTTAGGACGTTGTGAAGACAACTGTGCAACACTCGAAGAGGCGTGTGATGAAAATGTCTTTTTTTTTTCTTCATATTTGAACCGTTTCCCCTGCCGCCATCATTGTGTTCACATCATTTTCCGTCGGTGGTGAACATTGTTGTGCTGCTGTCACCTTCTCCCACGGTTCACATGGCCGGCGCACCAGCGCAACCGGCAAAAGATGTTTGTCTGCAAACACAATAACACAGCTTCACCTTTACGGTTTTCCTCTTCCTCCGCGTCCAACAGCCTAGAAGAGGGGAAGAGAGACAAAACAAGAAGTCACAAGCTGCGCGTCCTCTATCACATCCGGCTGTCCGCTTACAATCTACTTCTTTGTGCTTCAGTACGGAGCTCCAAAGAAATCAAGATACCGTGTCATATTTGCATGCTCAAATATGCAACACTGTGGAGGTCGTGATGGAGAGCAAACACATGCAAACCACACCACACCACCTGTGGGTAGTTATGTAAAGGTTATGTACCTGTCACACCGCAGGCGAGTTTAACCACATTTATGCAGCAATGTGAAAGCATTGGAAGCCACCAGATGCAAGTCATAAAAACGCCGCACACAGCATCTTCTTTGGGGAAGAAAAAAACCAAACCAGGTGCCTCGTCTTGCACCACGGCACACGGCTCCTACCCGCTGCTCTCCTCCATCTCGTTGGCTGTGATCGGCTGTGTCCTGAAGCGTTCGCTCGTCTTGCGACCGCCTCCCGGGCCCCCGGGGAGGTACCGCCGGGGGCGTCGCCGCCCCCCCTCGGAGCCCGGCGCCACAGCCAGATCGAGGGAGGACGCCGCGGCCCGCCCGGCTTCGGGGCAGCTGGTATCCACGCAAACAGAGCAGGAGGAGGGAGGAGAAGAAGTATGTTGAGGCAAAGACAAAGATTGCCACACACACACACACACACACACACACGCACACGTGCAGGTGACCCTACGCTTTATCGGCCTGCGCTCCACGCCGCCCCGTCTGCTGCAGAAGAGCACTTCTCAACTGGCCCACCGACACTCGGGTGTGAAGCTGCGGTGCATCGAGTCCGAGAGGGACGAGGTGCCCCTCCCCACTCAGCATGCTGGCAGAGTCCGGGGAACCCTGCCTGGAGGGAGGGGGGTGGAGGGGGAGGGGGGCAGGAGTGAAGGGAAGGGAGCGAGGATGCAGGTGCGGTCAATGTAGGGGTGAGGAACTCGCTCTCGGAGGGGGGGGGGGGGGGGGGCTAAATCTAATCTTGAAGCTTTCAATCGGGAAGAGACCAAACAATGTGAAGCTCCTACACTAAAGGAGTTACCAGGTTACCAGTCTGTGCTCCTCCAAGGAAAAGCACCCGGACCACATGGCGGGATAAGCGTTCCAATCAACTGCAGGAGAATCAGACTGGCTTTAATGTTCCCTGCTGGGAGCCACTGATTTAGATCGCTCGGTTTGAATTAGAAACAAAGGTTGCCGAGCAACAGGGGAAGTCAAGGTCCTGTAGCTGCACAAAGGTTTCGGGCAAAGGAGGAGACCAATTTCAGAAACTGGTAGTATAATATAATCCTCTGGGACGTACGCTGTGAACTTTGGAAAAGATGTGAATACTCTAATCCCTCACTAACTCAGTAAGGTCTAAAATGAAGATTTATTTGACCTCTAATTTGACCACGGTCTGTCAAACGCTCTTCTGTAGCAGTGGCTAAAATTAAGCGGGAGGATCAGTGCTTCTGAAGAAGGAAGTCATTCAATTGTGTGCACTTGACAGAATTTACCGAGAAAGGGTCGTAAAGTTACACGTGCATTAAAACATAAATGACGTCTCATTTTCTCTTGGGTTACGTTACCCGTCTCCTCAGGGATGATATCAGTCAAATGCTCAAAATAGGTCAAAATATGACCTGTGTTGTTATTTTAGGACAAGGCCTGCAGTGTGCATTGTTGTCAAGGTGGAAAAGGTAGTTGGCATGTAGCTGTGTTGCTGTTTGCAGAAATTAAGCCCAAGAGAACCGTGCTCTCCTCCACATACAGACTCAAGAAAACGTACAGACACAAACTCGTTGCTGCATCCACACAATCCAAAACCTCTTTGGATATTTTAAGATTTTTAAAGCTGCAAAAGATCAAAAAAGATCCTCACGCGGATTTGATAATGCAAGTTCACATATGCAATTTGTAATTGTAAAGTCATTTGCCGTGGGTGACAGCTGTGTGATGTTTCGCTGCTCCCTCAATCCAGTCCTCTTTCCCTGCGCACGTGACTCACCTTCTCAAGCGGTCAGACTCTGCAGGATCCTCTAATCCATTTGTGACCTCTCGCATGCTTCCGTTCACTCTTTCACTGAGGCCATCAGAGTTCTCAGCCCCTCCGTGGGCTTCGGTCGCTGGGCCGGGCCCCTCATTCCTGTTCCTCCTCACCCACTTGGAAGGTAGCTCCTCCACGTGGCCGAAGCGTTCGGCCAGTTCTCGCCTTCTCTCAGCTTTATAGCGAGCGATCCGCTCTGACCGGGGCTCCAGGACCGGGTTTTCCGCGGCGTCCATGTCCCTCAGGGGGATTCAGTTGATCAGTTGTATCCTCCTTGAATGACCGGCAAAGCATTTAGGAACAGGAATCCGACAGGTTGCTCTTTTCAGACTCCATTGGACCTAGAGACGTTCTAAGCTGAGAGAGAGTCCACCCATCAGAGTTTGAAGAACAATCTGTTCCTTGGTGAGTAAAACATTTCCCCTGAAAGAGGCATAAGCAAACAAAAAACATGTCAGAGACACATCACTCATGTGCCCTTCAGCAGTCTGTACACGGCTTTCTAGAGGGGTTCATGGCAACATTGCTAAGCTTTTATTATACATTAACTAATTTCTCAATTTCTCTCATCTTGCTTGAGTCCATGTAAGATGACCTGCACCAGCTTGCAGTCTCATGCAGAAATCTCCCCTTGCATTGAAACTCAATCCCTCACCGGCTCAGTTCCACGCTGGCTCTGGGCAGCCATGGCACTGGGGATTCAGGCTCGCTGAACTTCTCTACAACTCTGACTGGAACTTCTTCTTTAAATGTTATATAAGTAGGTGCGATTAATCCCTGATTAGCTGTGGGTTCAAATGAGTTGATGACCTATCTGAATTGTGGCATGTTCCTGGCAATATGCTGACAAGCCAAAAGAAAGTCCCCAGTTGGCCACATCACGGTTGCCTGGAGGTGAATAAACATCACTAACAACGGCTGAGGCTGGAAGCCACATATAAATAGCACAGATATGGCACGATTTGCATTTAAAGACAGCGGCTAACCGTCAGATCGGTTCACAAGTGAGTGACCGTGAACGCTGAAACTGTGGATGTCAGCATTCCTGATGCAGGAAGCACAATGGAGTGAGAACAAAGACACGTGAGCCACTGACTTAGTAAAGCAGATCTATCTGCAGCAGGGCTGAATGACTCTGGTGAACTCACAAAGTCAAAGATACAAGTTTATTTTAGCATGTTTGCAGCTTCTACGAAGTGGTTAGTGCAATGATTGTCTGCACAACTGCAGGTAAGGTCCGCCAGAAGTCAGAAGCATGCTTGTCAGAAGCATTACGAAACAGAGGTATATAATGATGTCATCTTGAATAAACTGAATAAAACTTTGCAGACATTGTCAGCGTTGGAGTGACTGACAAGACAACCAAGGATTTGTGTTCTGTGTCTCCTGGTTGCAACTTTAAAACCTGCTTACATGTGATAAGAACAAAATGTGAACCAGAAGAACCAGAAGCCACGAGCATCTCCAGTCCCACTACTTTATGTTCCGATGGCAGAACACAAGTAAGTTCCCACTCATGTTGAAAGAGAAAAAAAAGCCATGTGACAAGCTGGAGGATTGTTGATTGGAGGAAAGAACGCAACAGAGGCTCAATAGGGATCATTGGCTTCTAATCCAGCGACACTAGTTGACACCAGCTCTGAAATAAAGCCGGTGGATGAGCCCCCAGGTCCCATTCTCCACCTACTCAGGAAGTCAATAGTAAAAATATCAAGAGAGTTAAACAAAAGCTAGTCGTGAATCCAAATCATACACAGTGTTACCGAGGAACTTCTCAAACACCTTTACTTTCAACCTGACCATATATATTTTATGCATGCAGAATTGTTTTAATCAAAGTGCAGACATGTTGGATGTTACATAAGAAAATGATCTCAGTGTCTAACAACCGCAGCAGAGTAAACATGATTAAAAGGCTCGCCTGGAATAAGCCTCCGACCAATTACACCTGTCCTGGCTGCTCTACCTTGAGAAAAGCACATCATGAAGCATGAGGTCTTTCCTTAATTTGCCCTCTGTGAGAATGCGCAGCAGCAAAACGTGAGAGTCTGGATGTGTCCACGTAGATATGCATTGACCTTTAGCCTGATCTCTATATTAAAAGGCATGTCAGCAGGGTGAATATAGCACCAGCTTTCTCCTCGTGTAAGCACCGTAATCCCCTTGTTAGCTCCCAGCAGGACGCAGCACATTATCAGCGGCTCCGATGGAAGTTCTAACATTTCAGATATACGTTTGATTTATTTGTCCAACAAATAGCTGGTCAAAGTGCTAATCCGTCATATTGATTTTGGAAAAGATACATTTTCAATCACCAGAAGTAACGTATTGATACTCGAACGTGTTTGGACTAAGCATTTTGTAATAGTTCCTAGGGAACAAATATAAAAGGTTTCAAAACAAAAACGCAGCACCACATTTTGTCCGGTTGTAGAATAATAAAATAAGATGGAAACACAAACACAAAGTGTTCAGATGATTTGTTCTTACCGCGTCGTTCGTGCGTAATTTGTGCGTAAAACGCGCGTAAAACATGTTCTCAGTTATTTTTGAGACTACACACAACTTTTTTAGAGAAAGATTCAGAAAGTGAGTGGACACCACAACTTCCATAATCACCGTGCTAACCGAACTTCAGCCGGTCTGAGGAAAGAAAGACCAGGAGCGGTTCAATACCCAGAACATTGAGGACAATGTTCCTGGCGCCTGGCTACATGTTCGACTTTAAATTCGTTAGAAGAGACGTAAAACCAGCGGTAGCTCCAAGTACTTACAAGCACTGTGCGCCGCGTGAACCGGGCACGAGTGGTGCCGCCGCCCTTCCTCAGCCCGCCGGTGCCTCCGCAGTGGCCCTCCTGCCGGCCTGTCGCTCCAAATGTAGTCACGCTCGCAGCTGCCGAGGGCTCGTCGTATCAAGGGAGCGCGTATAAATAGAAGGACAAACCATGGGAGGCCCCCGCCACTGTGCAGGACAGCGGCCGCGTGTGTGGCCACGGAGAGACACAGCTTTCAGGGAGACGGAGGGCTTTGAAATCCCCGCGATGACGTCAGTTTTGTTTAATTATGTAAATAAATTGCGAATTTGCGGCTTAATTTTTTTTTGCAAATGTAAAGCACACTGCAAAACAAATAACCATTTTACCTAAACCAAAATTTAAATCTTTAGAATTTAGCATTTGCTTTAGCTCACATGAAACAGACGCAAGGTGAACTTTACCGTTCCAGCATGGACACTGGTTGGTGGTGGAGAGAAGAACGGTAGTTAGCACTGCCACCTTCTGTTCGGACTACACTGATGCAAGAGAGAGAGAAGGTCTGCGTTCTGTTTATCCATCATCCCGACCTGCTGATCTTCCTCCTAATGAACCCGAAGGCGTCCGCTATCAATGCCGGGACATTCAAATGCAGAGATGGTTTGTAAGACAATTATTTATAGAAACGCTTCATGAATGAACAGTGCAACTCGTGTAGAAAAAAGAAAATCTTGTACAATCTTTTCAATATAGGCGTCTACACACAGGAAATCTATTCCAGCGATTACACCATAAACAGACACTAAAAGGACTTAACATACAAGCCTAGAACAAAAAACGTTTAGGTGAAAAAACATGAATCCATCCAACACGTCAACTTTAAGGTGCTCATAACATTGTTGTTGCTAGTTGACAAATACAGGATTGTTATTTATAACACTCAACAGTAACAAAGTAAACAATGTTTTGTGGAAATACACAACGCAGCAACACACTTTTACTGTGTTCATATTAAGGCTCGTCAAATCAGTAAGTAAGTAAATCAAACTCCTTCAAAAACAAAAATCGAAATAAAAGTGTTTTAAACTACCGAGTAGTCCTCTGTAAGTCAGGCACAGTGTTTTTATACACTGACGCTCAAAAGTAACAACGTTTTTTATTCAACCCTGCTCACAGCTTCTCATGATGCAAAGTGCACGGTGGATATTATGGCACAAGACCCGTTAGTACAGCTGAGAGGAGCAGAAGGACCCGGCGTCGCTGATCTTCCAGAGCTTCAGGGGTTCATGAAGAAAGGATGGGCCAGGGCTTTGGCGGCTGAGGTGCGACTGCTCGGTCTGAATGCCAAACATTGCTGCGGGTAAGGAGAGGTCACACCTTACCGACTACTTGGAGAAAGGCACTGTGTGTGTGTGAAGGCTGGGTGATGCTATTTCTCGTTTTATATTCATCTGAATTATTGCGATAATTGTTTACAGCATCATTTCTCACTTCATACTCATTTCGACAGGAAGCCTACAACGCAAACAATATGGATATGTAGAGTCATGAAACACAGATGAGCATCTACGAAGCTGGGACTACAAAATATTGGCTATTTTTGGCACCGTGGCTCTGAGGATAGCAATGCTGGTCATTCCACACTTGGGTGTAGACAGAAATGTCCCAGCAACTGTTGGACAAGATGCTATGAGTTTCCTCCAGCTGGATTTGCTTTACTTATCTCATACTTTGGAAAGGAGGGCTTTTTTTTTTTACCTCCAGCAGAGAAACATTTTTTGATCCAGATGTTTAGAGGAGTCAGGAAGGATACTCAGAATAGCCGTGGGCAGGAAGGAAGGTCTGTGCTTTGTCAACGGGACTCTGTTAGGATTTTGAAATCTGGGTCGAGGGACATTTCTGCCGCTATTGTAGTTTCCGGATCTGAAAGATGATTTTCTTTGACCCATCAGGGGCCCGCGTGGTGTTTTAGCTCTACCTTCTGGAGTCTCTTTGTTTTACAAATTCAATTTAAACCATTGATGTAGAAAAAGAAAATAGTAGACAGAATTTCATATTATTAGAAATTGTTTTGTGGGTTTTATTTCCAATATTATTTTATTCCTTTTAGTTTATTTACTTATTTATTTAGATCTTCAATCAAGTTAATTTGTCTTCTTACTTAATGAAATAAACTACTGTCAAAATCCTGGAGATTTGTCAATTAAATGACTATTCATATCAGCATTATTATCCTTGATCTTTGTTGCCCGTATATTCAATATAGAAATGTTAAAATCTATTCATTTTTTCCCCCGAAACGATTCGAAGCTTGACAAAGTCAGCTATTTTTCTACCATTGCGTTGCATCGTGAGATGTGATGAGAACAGAAAACCCAGACGTGCTCACAGATAGAAGGTCGTTCTCCTCGGGGCCCAGGTTGTGCAGCAGCTTGGTGCAGGACCTCTTTGGCCCCCAGTTGACTGAGTAGGAGATGGGGCTGTCCGTGGGCCAGTCCTCTTTACTGGGAAAGCCAATCACACTGAAGGACACACAGGAGAGCAAATCACTGAGCAAAATACAGAGAGGGAGACAAAGAGATCCGGAGAGAGAGAGAGACTCACTCAAAGATTTTTTGCAGCTGCTGTGCCTCCGAGTATCCCTGAAACATTGGTCTGTGGGAGACAAGCGGCCAAAGAGAGAAGCACAACAAACGTCATGCTGGAACGCAATCTCCACTTGTGACAACCGGTGGGAAGGTTTGTTAACCTTTGTTAAATGGCGCTCGGAAAATGACACACACGGGCGCCTTACCTCAGGTGGAAGAGCTCCGCGAAGATGCAGCCAGCGCTCCACATGTCCACCGTGGACATGTAGACGGAGTTCAGCAGCACCTCAGGAGCTCGGTACCACAGCGTCACCACCTGAGCGGAGGCAGCGAGGGAGGAGATGGTGAAGTTCGCCTCAGGTCAAGGAACCGTGCGTGTGCTTGTTTCACAGCCTCCCCCTCTCATCTGTACGCGTTGCCTCACTTACACCTGGAGTGAGCGCGATATTGAAGGTGTAGATGCGCGCCAGTCCAAAGTCTGCAATTTTGACCTCTCCACGGCTGCTGACCAGAACGTTTTCTGGTTTCAGGTCACGGTGCAGCACCATGTTTGTGTGCAGGAAGTCCAATCCTCGCAGCAGCTGCTGCATCACATCCTGGACACACAGACAGCCGAGGTAGAGCATTTTGTTTTATCCTGAAAGGATCTCTGTAAGTTCAAAGTGTATTGCATATCGGCATTTGATCACTTGTTGATACGGGGGGATTTCTGCTAACTTGGAACAGATATTAAAGTAATGAACAAAAAAGTAGTGTGCTACGATCAGTCGGGCGACGAGTCCACACCTTAATGGAGTCCCGGCTGAGTCCACAAGCAGGAACCTTGGCGAGGTAGGTGGACAGGTCCTGGTCAATGTATTCCAGCACCAGAGTGAGGTCCAGGTTCCGGCCCACTGGCACAGCAGAGGCCTCCAACAGTCTGGGGGATTTCATTGACTTAATCAACGCAGATTTTTTTTTAAAGCACAGTATGTGTGCAGCTCTGGTTCTGTGACAAATTGCTTTTATCAAATATTTAAACAAACGTTAACACGGAGAAGAGACATATATAGAAATATAAGTTCATTTTTCTGCCAGCACTGTTCTTTAGTTAAAATAATGCATTCTTGCCACAAATAGCTCCTAATAAATAATATCAAACGGCAAGTTATAAAAATATTTAAGACACCCAATATGTCAGAAAACACGTTCCAAAATGGCTCATATATCTGCATCACTCACCCAGTGCATTTACCTTCATAACAACAGTATTTTGGATTTTATTTATTATATTCTATCCTGTTAAGTGTCGTGTACACAGTCATCAACAAAAGAAAACACAAAACTGCCATTAAAACATTGATTGATTCCCCACAATAAAGTCCACCGGAGACGTGAACTTACTCTACTATGTTGGGATGGTTGAAGTACTTCATTTTACGCAGCAGCGCCACCTCGCGGATCATGAAAGCGGGGATCCCGTTCTCCGACGAGTCCCCGCAGATGTTGAATTTCTTCACCGCCAGGAGGCGCCGTTCGTCCCCGACCTCTCTGGCTTTGTACACTTTGCCGTAGGAGCCCTCTCCGACCTCGGCCAGCAGCTCGTAGCACAAAGATTTACCGTAGAACTCCATGATTTCTCTTGAAATGACTGAACCGGCGCCGGAGTGACACGCGATTCAAAACAAAGTTGCGCGTGCGCACGCGTTCTGACCCGCGGTTCTCAAATCGCGGATTAAGCTAGCCAACGAGGCTGTGCGTAAAAGTCGCGTTCCGCGGGTTAGCTGGGAGGGGAACGTCCCGTCGCAGACAGGCAAAAACCACCTGCAAGGGCAGTGTTTGGATGCAATTCAAAATAGTTGGATTTATGTCCGGCTGCTCCGGTGTTTGGACGCCACCTCACGCCGCTCAGCGCCCTTTAGCCTGTTGGTCGCCGCGGCCTGCAGGGAACCAGCATCGCTGCAGCGAGGGTCCGAACATTAGGACACAATCACACCCCTTTTATCCGCCAACTAATCAGATCGGTTTGGTGAGCCGCGCTGCTCTTACACGTGCTCCCAGTTGCGATCAATGTCGCTGGGAAAAAATAAATATATATATATATATATATATGCTGCGTTCAGGTGCAGGACTGTGGCCACTGAGAATAAACAATATACAGCTATATAAACAAAACACAAAACAAGTGGTGTTTCCAGACCAAATAAAACAATTTTCAACAATTTAAGGACTGAGCTTCAGAGTTAATGCTTGTCCGTTTGAACATTTTAGTTTATGTCCTAGTAATTAACAAACCGAGTTCGAGAACTTCGAAGTGGTGCAATACAAGAAAGACGAAAGCAAATTAATTTGCAAAATTCATTGAAGTTAGAAAATTAAATGAACATGTTGAGCCAAAGACAAAACTGCAACTGATTCATCGCTTGTACCTTTTAATATTAAAAAAGGAGTAAAACATGATACATCTTAAACCCAATTAAGAGGCCACTTCACAATAAAATAGAACACAACAAACTGCAGAAGACTTTCTAGATCGAGTTTTTTTTTTAAAGCATTGGCATGTTAGCTGCATGTTAGTGTGGGTTGTCTTTTGGAACAAAACTGAGTTATGTAAACATTAATTGATGTGGATGTGCACATTTTAAAGTACACGCACAGCCCAGTCGGTGTGGAAACTCCCCTTTTACTTTTATTCTAGCCAGAACAATCCACAAAACTCAGCCACACAAAGGGGTGTTGGGTGAGAGTAAGCGCTAATTAAACAAGGCCTCCTCCAGTCACTCCGCTCAATGTTGTCAGGCAGTTACTCCCCTTTCAATTTGGGATTCATGAATCGAATTTTCTTCGCCATGGCGATGGCATCCAGATGGAGGTTGCGGTTGAGGATGATCGAGCCGCAGGAGAGCGCCCCGGCGAGAGCGCCGGCAAAGCCACATGTGAACACGTCCTGACCTGAATCACAAAACACACACAGAAAGTGGTGGAGTTTAGCCCTGAAGTCGTGAGAGGAATTGTAGGAGGGCTGCGGGGCGACACCGCGCTGCTCGGAGGGTCCAACCTGTCAGATAGAGGTTCTTCAGCGGAGTCTGAGGTCTCACTGTGGCGTTGAGTTTGGGGCTGAATCGGGCGATGCCGTGATCCGCCCCGTAGATTTCACCTTTGGGGGCTCCGATGTAGTGCGTGTTCGTGATGGGGGTGCCGGCGTCGATGAACTCAACCTACACAAGAAAGGCAACATGGACATCGATACGCATGGATTAGGTCAGGAAGGCAAGCCTGGTTTTACGGTTCTGTATGACTGGCCACATAGGAAACAATAAATGAGTAATAAGCAACACAAAAGATAACAATTGGAAACAAAACGTGATAACAATTATAGTGATTAACCTAAAGGAAATGGGAGTGGGAAGAAAGGACAGACGTTCCCAGTTTATTGATTCATGTTAATGAAGTGGTTGAGTTTCTTTTTAGGCTACATAAAAGGAGTGCCAACCCAGCATAGCCAGAAAGAAAAAATATATATATATATATATATATATATATATATATATATATTGAGCAATATATCTCCGGAATACACAGTACAAAAAGCTAATGAGCAGTGAGGGGACACGCGTCACCTTGTCTCTGGTTATCTTGGGGAAGACATCGAAAACCACCTCCAGGATAGAGTCGATGAATGCCTGTTTCAGCTCTTTGTATTCAGGCGACCTGTTGGACACTTTGTCGTCCTTCCACTCCTCAAACCACTCGTAGTTGGCAAAACTGACCAGGCTCACGGTCGACTTCCCTGAGGGGAGAGTTTTGAAAAGAGAGAGAATTATAAATTATCCTCAGTCCACCGTAGAAAAACGGACCAGAAAGGTTTCTGCACCTGGAGATCTCTCCTCCCAGGTCGGATCTTTAGCCGATGGAGATGCCACGAACAGGAGAGGTACTTTATGAGCAGACTCTTCCCGCTTTCCGTTTGAATACTTCTCCACCCTTTAAAAGAGAACAGCCGATTTCACACAGCAGATATATTATGTTATAATTATAAACAAAAATATCTTCTGGACAAGAAGTTCCTTACGGTTTCTGTTATATCTCCAACACACTGTATGATATTAGAGTAACTTTAAGACTATACGAAAGTATAGTATCACAAATAAAGATTTTAGCATTTTCAGATTTACAGTTTGAGTGGCCAGTGAACTCCTCAGACATTAAACACTGACCGAGCAGACTAAAAAGATTCTTCATAGGAGCCAATGGCTCTTTGGCCACGAGATGCAAAACAACGTACAGTTCGTCGAAGTTATTCTCGGCAAAGATCCAGTAGTTGTCGGCTTTGAGGCCGAGCTCCTCCTTGGTTCCATTCAGACCCACAAACACACTCAGGCCGCCTTCGCCGTTCTTCATCATGCTCGTCTGCTTCTGGATAGCTGCGTCGAGTGTCACAGCAAAGGTTGAAGTGTCTTGAAGGCTTTATAAAGTGACTCATTGCATAATTAATAAAAGTTGGTCAAAAAAAAAAATACATTTTCTAGACCAAAGCGTTGACGGAGTCATAATAAAAACAACCAGCTCAGTTGCAGTCCCTACCCGGCATGGCCTGGAGCTCTTTGGGCAGCAGCTTCTGGTATGTGTTGAAGATGCCGGCATTGGAGATGACCATCGGGGCGTGTATATGCATCTCCTCCTGGCCTTTCATGACGCTCACACCTGACAACCATGACCAAAGAAAGAAAACGCAAAACCCAGAACATCTCCGGTCACTCGGAGCTGCGTGATGATTCCGGAAGCGCTGAGGAAATGAGACCCACCAGTAGCTTCCTTGGAGTCATTGAAGAGGATGCGGTTGACCGGCGCTCGGACTAGAACCGCCCCGCCAGCCTTCTCGATGATGGGGATCATGTGGTAGGCGATCTCGGAGGCTCCACCTTTCGGGTACCACGCACCATTGAGGTAGTGGGTGACCAGCAAGCTGTGCATAGCGAAACTGCTGTCTTTAGGAATGTTACCTGCGGGTCAGACGCGGAGGCACGAAAACCCATGAGCGGGATTCTGCAGAAATGGTTCCATCTGGCCAACCAGCGTGCGCGGCTTGGCTTACCGTAGGTGCCGAAAATGTAGCTGAAAACCGCCCTGAGGTCCTTGTTGTCGGTGAGCTCGTTGACCACTTCAGTCAGGCTGCGAGGTGCCATTTTGAAGAAGAAGGAGAGACGTTGGGCCAGACCGGTGTAGACCAGGAACTTGGCCAAGGGGACGGGGCAGATCTTCAACATAGCGAGGAGCCAAATGCCCCGGCCGACTTTCTGCAGACGGAACACACATGAGACACAACGATGGTGATCCGCAGTACACTGCAAGTGCACGATTACAGCGTACTTAACAAAGTCCAAGAGGAACTGTGTAACTGGGTGTGTGAGGATGCAGCTCGACAAGGAAAATTAACAAAGCCAGAAAACATTTTTTGAATTATGCACAGAAATACTGTCTCAGGGGCCATAAAACCAAAGCGTGAATGCTATTGTATCCTAATGAAACACCGGTATTACAATCACAATGACCTTTGACCAACAAAATCTAATCAGTTCATCCTTGAATCAAAGCTTCTTGCCAAATCTAAACATTTCATCTTGGAGCCGAGCTGGATATTCATGCCAAACCTGTAGCAAATCCATGGGGGCGTTGCTGAGCTACCGGTTACGCAATTCCAGTGGGGAGACACAACAATGAAGAAAAGCACAGAATAGATCCTCAAAGACAGAGAGTTACATTCCTTCATCTTTGTGTGAAAGACGCTGTTGCAAATCAGTCTGGTTAAAATTATGCAACATCTCATTTAAGAGGAGGTCCCGCCGACCTTTGCTTCACCAACCCTTGAGCTCTTGATGAATATCAGTGACAACACTTAATAAAAATGTGGATAAAGTGCTAGAGTTTAGAAACGCTCGGTTCAAGGAATAAGCAGAGGATACAATCGGGTAGACGGATGACTGACAACGCACTCTCCACGGTGCCATTTTGTCCCGTTCACAAAAGATCCCACCTTGGCCAGCCTCACGTACTCGTCGATGGCCTTCTCCTCCCCGGGGAAGCATTTCTTCAGCTCCTCCGGGAAGCGGGTCCGGCCGCTGTAGATGGGATAAGTGCGGCGGTTCTCCGGGGGTCCCAGCACGACCTGGTCGTAGGGATTCTCCAGCGGCTCCCACTGCAGCTGTCCGTTGGTCATGCTGTCCAGCATGCAGCGGAACGGCTTGTGTTCCAGCAGGTCGCCGATGTAGTGGATCCCTGAGGGGGGACGGCACGGGGGCACCACAGGGATTGCGTTAATTTGTTGCGTCTTGAAATATCGGGGTGGGCTCTCCGACAACAAACAGAAATGGAAAGCCGTCACAGCGATTTCTTAATTTTGGGTTCTTCTCACCGACGTCAAACTCAAAGCCCTTCTCGGTGAAGGTGTGGCAGCATCCTCCGGCCCGATCGTGCTGCTCCAGAACCAGGACTTTCTTTCCAACTTTGGCTAGCAGGACGCCCAGCCCAAGACCACCGATCCCGCTGCCGATGATGATGGCGTCCAGGTTGTCAGGTACTCTGCTGGCCAGAAAACCTGCCGGCAAGGCAACAGCATTGTCAACAAAAAATAGAGAACAACCTGGAATGGCTGCGGCACAAATGGCACAGTAAGAGGACACCTGAGGAGGCCACAGTGGACATCGTCCGCCTCAGTCCACAATCATTCAGGACATGTGTCACTTTGTAATATTGGCTCTAAGAGAGATTCTATAAGCCCAACGATTCGAATTGGTCCGATTTTAAATCCATACTGGGAAGAAGAGTCGGAGCAGCCTCGAATTTTCCTTTCATCATTTTCATTATCGCTTTATTTGAGTCATAACATTTCCAACAGTCCAAGGTTTAAATATGTTTACAGTGGCTTATTTTAAACAGCAGAAGGGAATATGCAGTGCTACTTTGAATCCAACACAAAACTTTTAGTTTGGAACAATTAGTTCCATTTCAATAGGATTTGTTTTTTCATTTGCTTGAAGTTAATATCGCAGCAATGTTGTTGATCCCCACGCAGCACGTTTCCGAGTTAACTTTACACACACATCCTCCAGACTTCAGCCCTACAGCGTTCACTGCGTAAACTATTTACAAATGCATTTGCGGTTGAGATTACTTTGCATATTATTATTGCAATAAATATCACTCAAGTTTTTATAAAGTAAAAACTCGACTTGACGTTGACGGTCACTCACCTTGCTTCAGCACTTTATTTTTCTGCTTCCTGTCGTGAACCATCTTTTTCAGCGGTTCACGGGTGTCCTTCTCGAAGGGATTCGGTCCGCTGCTAAAGACATATTTTAATATAAATATGACCAAAGCGAAAGAAATAATCCCGACTACGATCAACATTGTGCCTGCTAGTCCAACATGCACAGTGAACAGTTCCGCGTTACCCCAGAGTTACTGTCCACGTGACTGACAAGTGATACGGGCCAATTAAAACCGTCTAATAACGCACGTTGGGCGGTTTCGACCAATCAACGTCAAGCTTGGTGCAATAGCGACGCACAGGGCGTGAGGAGACCACGCCCCTATGGTGTTCCATAATTTTAAATAAAGGGTCTGCCTGACCTTGGTGACGCCTCAACAAAGGCTGATAAAGATTAATCCACAATGTTTGCTTCTTCATGTACATTTGTTGAGTTTTGCACTTTTGTCAAAGTAGAATTCTACTGAATTTACATTCACCAATAGTTGATGGAAACTGTTAAGCACCTTGAAACCAGTAGTCTGCACATTGTCAAAAACAAATGTGTTAAAAATGACTGTTGAACCTAAAAAAATGTTGCAATTAGAAAAACTTTAATGCTCGATAACTCTGTCTTGGCCTTGGTCACTGTGGTTTGCCAAAAAAAAAAAAGAATCATTACATCCTCGTACTTGTTTTTACGCAGCTAGAACACCATCGACTAAGGAATACCATGAGAGAAAAAAAACAGCAAGTGATCTTTGAGTTTGCTTTACTGCAACTGAGCAGGTGCTTGATTTCGTATCCTCTGTAAATATGAACTTTGACAAAAATCCTCACTGCAAGTTCAAGACTTTTTTTTTTAGCAAAGAAATAAGAGTAAACAGATCACCTTTCGCTGTCACATTGTTTTCCTGCTGAAAAACACCATGAGACCCTTTATTCCTTTACAACAGTTTGGAAAACCAGCAAGTTACATAAGTACCGCCTCAAGTGGGGAACGTCCCCAGTAATCATCAACACTGACTCTGCACCATGTCCTTGAAGTCCAGACGGCTTTTCACCGGCCCAAACATGCCCTTGTGACTTTAGACTGACATCACCTGCACGATCGCTGTAGAGCTCCAAATGCTGTAATGTTTGAACATCGTTTTGTTTAACCTTCTAAAAACTAAATAAAAAAGCGTAATATAGGTGATGACCACATTAAACCGTTTGTATCCCGAAGAGCTAGAAAATAAACGCAGTCCGTGCTTTATGCATTTAATCTTTTAGTTTTTCCTATGGAGTGTGTCTTTGCATTATATCATATTATTCTTTAAAACCATTTAAGACTTTGTAATTTCCTCAAGCAAATTAGGTCAAAGTCCTAAAATCACCCCTCTAACACTTTGACCCAAGCTCGTGTTGACTTTTCAGGAACATTTGACAAAACCTGAGAGCCCGTGTGGCTGGACATCGGAACAGAGGCACAGTTAAAAAAATCAAGAGGCGTCATTGCCAAGTTGCACCAACTCCATCAGGACGCATTCAACCTCTGCGTCGGAGTCCGACCTCGTCCGAGCCGCCAACTGAGCTGGTTCATTGATAGTCTGTTTAAGGGCTTCTTCTGTTAGTGCAGTACACTGAGGTCATGGAAGTTAATACGGATGAGAAAACCTCCAGAAAGGCATAAACATATTTTACATAATGATACAAGGTTTTGATGAGAAAAACAAAAGAAAAAAAACAAAAACAATCAGGGTCACGCAGAACAAGAAAGATTTTAACAGAAGCCCTTATCTGGTGTCCACTTTGGGTATTTATTACCTCACACATTGAACCTTTCTCTCTCAAAATCTTTTTTTTTTAATCATTTTGTTGTATCTAAAACCTAAGAATGACTGATTTAATTCAATTGCAAAAAGCATTTCCCACATTTTAGGAATCAAACAGAACAGTGGGTTCTGGTCTGTGCGTGTTAGGCCAATGACCAGAAGTAATGTTTGATATTATTTACATGTGATTTACGTTTCGTAGGGATGCCAACAGTGAACGTTCGATATACAGAAATCTGTGCTGTTCTTGTGTGATTGGTACAATTAGGACAGCGCTCAGATGAAATAACGTTGATTGGGATGGTAACGATGGCTTAAGGTCCATGTGATCGAGCGAGGCGGGGAGAGCCTCGCCGCTCTTCCTCCTCCCTGCCTGGCAGCGGTAGTGCAGGTCAAAGTTCAAAAGATCAAAAAGTAAAAATGGGCGGTGTTTTTTTTTTTTCTTTTTTTTTTTCTCCCTCCTTTCCGGAAACAGGAAGTCATCAGTCCATCTGGCAGGTGGTCGGTGCGATGGGGCCACCCGCTGGCCGGTTGGTGACACTTGTTTATGGCATAAAGGGACGTCACTGCAGAACCAACCCAACCTGAGAGAAAGATTAGGGAAAGCAGTCACAAAAATAGTAAACTTAAAAAGGTCATAAAAGAGTTAATAATAAATATATTTTAAGGCCATAAAGAAGGTGAAAGGGTGGAAGTTCAAATGAAAACAATTGGGAAGATAGGATTTAAGTGTGTTATTATATGGCAATCTGGATTGTCGCGAAGTGCAGAAAAAGAATGGAAGACAAACTGAACAAGATAAAGTAAGTTTGACACTTCTCCATTATGATACATTGAGCCCTCTAGCTTCTTGCTAGGAAGGATTGAAACGCGCGCACACACACAGTGTGTGTGTGTGTGTGTGTGTGTGTGTGTGTGTGTGTGTGTGTGTGTGTGTGTGTGTGTGTGTGTGTGTGTGTGTGTGTAAAATCCTCTGAGAATGTAGTTTAAATGAAAGATGCCACTTTACTTATTTGTTACGTCTTGTTGTCGATTGTTCAATGTTATGCAATAAACACCATGTCAAATTCCTTGCATGTCCAACATATTTTTGCAATAAATGTTCCTGATAAGTCTCAACATTTCAATGACTAATATTACCACATTACCACCTCCAGCCAGCTAGAGAAAGTATGAGACTTTTCAATAAAATATAAGGCTTTAATACCATCGAACAACGTTATTTGAGGAAACTAATGTAAATGTATTAAAATATTTTAAGCCCTGCGGATACCCCAAGGTTGAGATGTTGCCACTATAACAGTTACCTTTTCAGAGCCCATGCTGGGACACTTCCAATTGTACAGATAATACTGTAGATTTCCATCACCGATGCCGAACTTAAGCTTCTCCAAGAATGTCTTGTTTTCCATTAGATCCAGTGCATTGAAGACATCGAACCCTTTCTGGATGAAGAAAAACAAAACGCTCATAAGTTCCCCCAAGCTTTAACTTGTCAGAGAACACGCACACGGATTGAAGAGGAACACACCGATTTGGCCAGAATGAGGGCGTCAGACATCAGGTCGAGAAAGGGCGTGGTGGTGTGCACGTTGTAGAAGGAGTACGCGGCTTTCAGACTGCGGTGCACAGGGTGGTTCATAATGGTGGAGGGCAGAGTGTAGAAGCTCAGGAAATCTGTTACCTTGCCATCATTCTGTCAAGAGGACAAATAAAGAAGGTTTTTATGAAGCGCCTCAGTGTAAAACAGACTAGAGGGATGCTTTAAAACAGAAAGTCATTTACCTCCACCAGGTAAGTGTCGATAATATTCTCCCGGGGAAGCAGCCAGTGTTCTACCTCCTCCTGGTTCATGGCGGGCACCAGGTTGAACTGGCTCAGGTACTCGCGTAGGAGGCGATGCACCAGTGGGACGTCCTTCTTGGTCATCGTCCGCAGACCGGAAGTCTTCGGAGTCTGAACGGGGGGAAAAGCAAGGAGAAGGATAAAGGCTCGGCGGGCCTGGGGGCCTATTAGTGTTTGTTGGACGGGTGCGTTTTCACTAACGTCGGGCAGACGGTACAACTTCATGGTGCGCTGCATCGTCATGTTCCTGCTCAGGTGGGAGAACTTCACCTCGATTAGTTTGCGCGGGTTCAAAGAGCGATGCCAGTACCTGTGCACGAAGAAGAAGAAGAAGAAGTTGGATTTGTAAATACTGAATGGCTCAAGTAAAGGAGAGGTGACTCTGTCCCACCCACCTGCATGTGCCCACAGGTTTGGGCAGTACCACTCCAGCAGTGTACACCGCCTGGAAGATGCCCTGCAGGTTGACCCGTCTGGTGATTTCTCTTATCAAAACCGGAGCAACTCGTTTGGAGCGAAGCTTCTTGTGGACGCAGAGGAAATTGATCTCTACCATTTTCTTTTCTCTAAATGTCATAAAAAGATAAATAAGTAATGCAGCAAGTTAGAAACTCTTCAACAGACTCAAACGGACATTAAATAAATAGATCACGTGTTGCACTTTTATATTTTAACTTTCAAAAAAATTAGATTAGACTGTGGTCTTTATTTAATTCTGCATGAGGTATTTGTGCACCAGAGTGCTCTGGCATGCATTTAAATACTTTCAGCAAAGTTCATTAAATAATATCATTAAAAGGTGTTAAATACATAACAGGGACAGATTATTAGCAACACCTCTAGATATAATGAAGGACAGCGCCACTACCAGAAACTGACGTCAACACTAAAAAAGGATTTTAATAAAAAGGTGAAAAAAAACGGAAACATAAAAGTTGCCCTTATGCAGAGCAGTTGGACCGAATTGTATTAAGATTATAAAGTGCGTAATGTGGAATCGAGTGGGATAATAAAGCACAACAGTGGATTTCACCCAGCATGTGATCTACTCGAACAAACCCAGTGTGCTTTGACACTGCATGGCTGTGTTCACTTACATGTCATAGATACAGATGGAAGCAGGAATGGCACTGATGAAGCCTACAAGCTTCTGGTTGGAGTTCACTCTCACCCCACAATGCCACTGGGGCAACCAGCCAGGGGGCCGCAGGGCCCTGAGACAAAGAGATGAGCCGGTCATTAAAAGCAAAAGACTATTGCATTGCCATCACTTGTGTTAATATTTGATAAAACTTCTCCCATAAGCTTTATACAAAAAACATATTTCATGGCTGGATATAAAGTAGTATTTAGCATTCCAATTAAACATTCCATGCCAGGCGTAGATTGGAAGAATATCAGTTGTGAAAAGAAATACCAGAGGAGGAACTCAGGAGAGTAGTCAAATCGGAACATGTTGTCGTCATCTTCTACATAGTTCTCGTTGAGAAGGGTGTAAAGCTCCTTCAGCTGGTTTCACAGGGACACACAAAATTAGACATGGTGAGATTTTCTTCATTCCATCGATGTAAAGAAAAAATGGAACGGCAGATACTGGTACAATGACAATCCTGCTGAAAACTGTGTGTGTGTGTGTGTTAGTTAATAGACCCTCTTACCACAGCAGCGTTGCCCAAGTCGAGGGTGTCCCAGCTGAAGCCCAGCGGGAGGCTGTAGGGCTCCTCCCGGATGTGGTCTTTGTCAGGTTCAATAGAGCCATGTGATGTCACGGTCTCTCCTGAAGGAAAACAAAACAGTTAGACAGTCAGACACAAGCACAAGAAACGCACAACAAGTTAAATGACCTCGTCTCAGAAGAAACGTGATAGTCATACCTAGCTTGGGCACAGGCTGTGTGTCCCAGAACTGGTAACTCCTCCGAGTGGCCTCCTCCATGGTCTTGGCAGGGCCCTGGCCTACAGAGAACAGTTCAATGGCCTTTTGGATCTCCTGTAGCTTATCAGCTGGCAATGAATTCACCTGTTTGCAAAGTACACACACAGACAGAAATCAACAGGGTTAAAAAGGGTCAATCCACCAAAAAACAAATAGTAATTTGTTTGGGTGGGGGCCAAAGTAGATAAGAGGTTTAATGTTTCGGATGTAAGAATACAGCGTCGGATCAGCAGAGCTCAGTGAGCACGGAGTGCTTTTGTTTCTTCCACGCCACATTCCACAACAGGCTATTGTACCATGTTTTCTGAGTGACTTAAACATCATTGAGCAACAGCAGTGGAACTGTAACTCTAAACGTTATGGCTAAATATTTTTGTTCCCCCATTTGAATTTAAGGCAATCTGACCGTTTGATTCGCATTGTCACTTTATAAAATGAAGGATTTCATGCCTTGGCAAGGGGATCCTGAGCAGCTTCTGGAGCACCAGATTTCTTCTTCTTTTTTTGCTTCTTTTTCTTCTTCTTGGCACCAGTGTCGTCACCCAGACCCCTGTCACTGAAAGGACAGAAATAGAAAGGCACGCGAATGGGTTTACTACCCCAGAGGAAGCCATGCTCTGCTCGTATTAGAATCGCGACATAGAATAGGCTTCGTACTCATTTATTGAATTTCTCTAGAAAATGTTAAACCACTCAAGGAATAACAGTAATAACAGTCCAAGTTGCACTGCAATTACGGATCGTTTCACCTCCATATAAATAAGTTCTTGATTATTAAGGCCTACAAAGTGAAAGTTATTCTGACTTATTAGCATTTCAGTATTGAACTACGATGTTGCTGATTAACAGCGAAACAGGTCTATTGGATAGAATGAAAACTGACAGTCTCAAGAAACAGGCAGAACACATAAACGTAGAGCACTAGACATCTGGACTGTATCTCTCAATCACCTGAAACAGCTGTTTGAGCAGATTCAAATGACTGTCTTTCTTAACTGTATCCAAAACAATCTATTGGTAATAAAAAATAAAAAAAACACGCCTCCCCTTCCATGATCATTTCAAACCAGAAGAGCCACTCAAACCCCCACCCAGCTACCCCCGTCCTCTGGCCTGAGAGAGACTACATACTTACAGAGGATAATCTCATTAGTGTCCTGTCCAAGAGAGGGGAAGAGGCCGAGCACCGGCCTGTATTTGTAAGACCAGCACAGATGGTGAATCACATGACCTCTGGAAGAAGACTGGACAGCATGTGGCTCGTGTATGTGTGTATATGTATACATGCATGTAGGTACAAGAGGTCAGTGAGTGACTGGGACAATGGACAACAAAACATTCAATAGTTTTGTTCCACAAGCTTCCATTTTAACAGAGCAGGCCAGCCACAGCCGGTCTTTGTCTCCGTGTTGTGCGTTGTGTGCAGGGCCGCATCGCATGTGTTGTTCAAAAAAGAGCAACAGTGAAGCTCACATTTGCTTCACCTCAACTGATTAAATAGCGTCACCATGTTCCACTCACAGCAGAGGTGGATCAGGCACAAAAATTGTGTCATTTATTTTGGGAAATTTCTGCTTTGCTTCCCAATGAAATACTGAACGACTTTACCACCATGAGCCCCCCCACATCTACCCCCAAATCTTACAATAAAAAAACTGCTCATGATCACCAAGACGTGTGATCAGTCACAAGTAACGTTTTGCAAGTAACGCGAGCAGGACACGCCTTAATATTTGCAATCGAATGCACCTTTCGCGCGCGCGTGTGTGTGTGTGTGTGTGTGTTCATTTAGCAAACAGGCATCAAAGCCGAGTAATGGGATTTAATCCAGGATTCCAACATTAGGCTGATTTAGCACATTTCATATATCAAAATGAACAGTCCTGCTGACTCCCCAGTTAACAAAGCCACCGCAGGCAGACGATATGATCACGTTTCACGTGTAACAGCGAGCAGGTTTTTGTCGTTTTCCCTTTTGATTCGGCAACTGTCTGCAGCCCGATTCACTTACAGACAATAGGGGGTTTGACAGCTTTGCTAGCATGCATGCATGCTAAGTTGCTAAATGTCAACTGGGCTTGTCATGAAATGCATCGGTTACAGGCAGACAGAAATGCAAATAATAAATCCTGTATTTGAATAAAAAACTTCCTGAATTTTAATAAAGCTGTACAAGTGGTAGTATATTATTAAAGGAATCGCTTTCAAGCGTGACATTACTTTGGGTGTGCTACCCCCATACTCCGCCTTGCTAGCAGTGAGAAAGCACCAGAGCCCGCCCACATGAGGACATGACGCAATATCAGCCAATCACGTCAAAGAAACTGTCGGGCAGAGGGTGTTTCTAGCCAATAGGCTGAAGGCAAGTGGACGGGCCAACCTTCATCGATGGCTGTCTATTCCGAAAGCCCCCAGACGCTTTAGTTTGATCCCGCTTTGATAACGCGTGCAAAGACGTGACATATTTCACACCACGTTGCCGCGAAGCCTGCCTTCTTACCCGTCGTCAGAGTGGTGCTCTTCATTTTCACAGTCGCTGCAGTGTCCGTGGTCCTCTACATCTTCTTTCTCCGGCATCGGTGCTGTCTCATTCTCATCCGCCATCTTCAACCAGGAAGTGAGGCGCCACCGCGTGCCCTCGACGACTTTAAAGCTGCCCTGATCCCATTGGCTTAGAGCGACGACGGCTCCGCCTGCACTCCTGTCCTCTTGTGGCTGTTTATTATAAGGAGCTATGGCAACTAGTATTGACAAGCTAAGACACCCTTCATGTAATGGTTGCAAGTTTTAATTACAGGTGGAATTATTGGTTCATTATTGTTTTGCAAATGTTTTTTTTGCATTTAGAATACATGTTTAGATATTACTGCTGTGTATTTGGAGATACAATGGAGTTCCACCGGTCACAAGGGGTTGGAAAATCTAAAAATTGTTAAGTAACGAGAGACTGAGGCTGTCGAAAAGCTCAACATTTTCCTCGAAGATGTTGTGGAATAAAAGTATGAAGTTACTTAAGTTAAAGGAAGTACTAACTGTACTTATTTTAAATGATTTAATCAGGCTACATGTACAATGATGAAGTATGGTACCGCTTTCATATGCAACGTCCTCTATATGGTAGTTGTAAGTTGAAACTAAAGTTTGTGTTCATGGTTGATAATAGCAATTTTTTTTTATGTCGTACTGATTTAAGGTTAAAAATTGTAATCTTTTCAACAAGAAAAGAAATGGAAAGAAAGAAAAAACATCGGTTTTGTACCTTTCGTAGTACTTGCTGACTGTCTTACCTGTCTGTGGCCATCAGCACCATATGCATTCAGTTCACTGACCTTCGGGATCTTCTGCAGATTATCAGCTTGCAAAGAGTTTAGCTGGGTGGATACAATATTTAAATGGAAACAAAATGTGATGTTGAAATATTCATTCATATTCTGTATCCTGCAAAGCCCGCCCCTCTGCACATACCCACACTCTGTCTCTCTCTTGGTAGTGGATGCAAAAACGACAACAAAACACAGCATTGCGTTGTTAGTGCTTTTATAAAAACAGTATTTTCTACTGTATACATAATACCAACTGTCAGACACACAACGCAGGCTTTACACTGTAACACTGCATCATACTGAACTATTTTTTACATAATATTGAAATCAATCCTGATCATATATCCTGTTATTACAGTAATCCATGTTACATGTTATAATCAGGAATCTCCTTATAAGAGCACCAAATGATTCGTTGTCGCCTAAAGTAACTTTAGGTTGTGCTGGTTGCAATTGGCGCTCAACCACATAATAATTATGCAGCAATGTTAATAGAAAAACAAAGGCAAAAGGAGCCTTCAAGCAAATAACTAAATAAAAACATGTGAGCACGTTAGCACATGTGAAGCAATGCTGAGGCAAATAAAACAAATGACATTTGCAAAAATGTTAAGTTAGAGTTAATACTTCTTATATTTCAAGTTCATCCTTCATAGATAACAACTATTAGATTGCGATTAGACCACAATTAATGTTGACATAATTAATAAAACAATTTTGATAATTTTATTCACATGCTTGGATTTTCTCTCAGAGCAGTTATTAAATGATACAGCAGTCAAGTTAAGCAACTATTGTTTCTATTTAAAATATGCTCATTTGTTTAAGTCAACTACTGAAGTATAAAAATGTTAAAATACTATCAAAAGATGAATTAACAATATCTTCAGTTCAACAGGTTATTAGATAACCACCTACACATGAGAGTGAACAACACTAAAAGGAATTTAGAAACGAGTCCCACGTTGGTCTTTCTCACTAGCCACAATCCTCCGTACTCTGTTTCCAGACCACTGAGCTCTGACAAGATCTCCCACAGTCCATCATGGATTCATTATCCACCCACAGCCAATTCATTTGCTAAGAGCCAGTGTGCTTCCTCTTCTCTGAAAAACAACAGCTCTCCTCCTGTAGCGGCTCCGTGCAAATTGGACCACTTGGAAGTCTGGACGGGGAAGCCGGCTGGCGGCAACAGCAGAGGACTCTCTCTCTCTGCTTACATTCAGAGCACCTTCTCCAAAGCGCTTCGTTTTTCAGAAAATGCAGGTTTCCATTAAGTTCAGATGCACGTCATACCTTGCCCTTTGCAATGGCGATACGCTCGGACACCGTTTTGAAGGGCACTTTGCGGGTCACTTTAACATGGATGAAGAGTGTGGCTGGCGACAGACTGGAACCGTCTGCCTTCAACAAATGAATGTGTCGATAACCTGAGAAGAAGAGAGTATATCATACACACACAGATACCCAGAAGCAGGCCACAGGGATGAATGGCCAATAATATGCACATTGGATTTTTGTGAGCACCTTTTTGTAGGCTTATGAAAGGTAAAGTGAACTGCCCCACAAAGTCATTTTTGGCGTTGTGATCGTGGTCCTCCACAACAAACCGTACGAGAGCCAGCTCAGGGACCTGCAGCTGGAAGCTCAGCGTGCAGTCCCACCGTGGGTTGAAACCTGTAGAGGGCGCACAAGAGCCATAAATACATCATCCAGTAATGTACCTCCCAAACAAACCAATCACGGCAATGGACAGGAAGGGCTCCCACAAAAGATCCGGGGAGCTTAACGCCATCATCTGTTGCATTTACATAATCAAAAACAGCATAATAGCCACTTCTTTCATAGCAATAAAAGATATAACAAGATATAACTTATTTATCAGATTGGCACTTTGTTGGGTTTTTATTTATTATTTAATGATGTCTCAAAGTTACCGTTGTTGTCAATGCGGTGGGTTTTATTTCTTGCGTTATCAATAGCCACCCCATGAATTTCAACAGACACTTGCGGGTCCACGATGGAGCTGGCCTTGTCTGTGTTGATTTTTGGCAGCTGCTGTGCAGATAGTATCTGCAAATCAAAAGGTAATTAGTCAAACTGATCATATCCAATTATGAGCAAGATCTCATTTATTTTATTTGTTTAACCCGAAATCACTACGGTTCCAAGTAAAACGTCACCGCTCACGCGTATAGTCAGCTGGGTGGGGGTGTGACCGGGGCCTCCGCCCGTGTTCTCCGGGTCAAAGACGGAAGCCGGGCTGCACAGGAAGTCCGGTTTGAGAACGTATCCACAGCGACCATTGGTGAGGAAGCGACCCTGGTTCAGGTCCATCTGCTCCCCGGAAGTCTGGAAGTTTAGAGCCACTGAACAGGCCCGGAGAGCGGAGTCAGAAACACGAGTCCACATTAAAAAACACCGGCGAACGTGACATCACGTGTTGCGGATGTAGGGCGCCTCAAACAGAAATGAATAAAGATAACCTTCGGCTTTTAATGGTGACATAATGTGATCCAAATGAATTGTCTTAATGTGCTGCCACCAGAACAGCATCCAAGCTTCTGGTCGGGAGAACTAACCCATCTGACAGCCGCCGTTCCACATTGCCTGAGGATCATAGTTGGATGATTGGAGGCGCTGGCCGGAGGGGTAAATCCTGCTCAGCTGCCTGCTGTTGTGTCTCACAAAAAGCTTTCCTGCGAAGGAAAAGAAGATATCCGTACACCATAAAGCAATGTCAGAAAATCTATTGGACTTTTCCCTCTGTGCTGTCAAGATGCAATTATTCCCATTGTTGTACCCGAGTCTTTGATGAGCCTGAGGGCTTCACTTTCAGAGAAGGAGGACATTTCATTTGGAGGTTTTTCAGACGCATTTTCGAAGCCCCGGAATGGGACACTGCTGCAGTACACCACCAGCTCCGACAGCTCTGGGCTGAGTTTAGAACAGACCTGAGAAGGGCAAACGCAAACATAAAAGAACATTTTATGCAATTATCTCAAAAGTTTACTTTAACGGGTTTAACGACCAGTCTTTCAGAAACTGACCTTTGCAGCATCCTTCTTGGGGGTGTTCCTACTGCCACTTACGGGTTCATCTTCAAAGCTTGAGGCGAAGCTGGAGCAGCTGCCACCCTTGCCCGACTGGCCTAAGTGAGGAATCAGCTTCTTCCCTTTTACTAGAATACGCCCTTTCAGCTCCTGCAACGAAGGTCATTGGAATGAATAACCGGATTGCAGACTGTCCTTGATTACGGATCTAGCTTCGTGTCGCCGCGTCTTGTACCTCAGGAGAAGGCAGATCCTGTGGCGGTTGGGCACCGAGAGGCTTGGTGAGAAGTTTGCTGCCCAGGAGGGTGCGGAGGTGCTTGGCCATGACAGCCTGCTGCTCCAAAGAACAGTGGTTCTCCAAGGACAGGATCAGAGGATACGGTGACGCCTTCAGGGGGAAACGCAGGCAAAAACACATATGACGTTGCATGCAAACGCAATTAGATCACACGATAGCTATGCAGGGCCTGACGCTGTAATGCTATAGCATGTCAAAACCAGAATTCCGCAGGGGTGCCTCATAGCCAAGTACACAACCACAAGAAGCGTGGTGGCCACGGAAAGCAAGACGTCTGACTGACTGCTCATTTGTTTTATTAGCAACATTGAAAAGCATCCAGCATACTGTCGTAGCTGAGGATTTACAACATCCAATTAAGTTCCTCTGACCTTAAAGGCGTACTGGGCGATGGTTTCAATGACCTCCTTGAAAGGCACCTTGGAGGTGAGCGTGTGGCCGTGGTAGATGACAGGTTCACCTTTATCTCCATCCCAGCAGTCCAGCTCCACGCAGCGACAGCCCTGATTTAGAGCCCTGTCAGTGAAAGACACGTGCTCGGAAACCGATTTTACGCGACACCATAATAGGTTTTGATCACGCGGAGATAGAAGACGGCCTCCTGAGTTCCGAATACCTGATGTACGGCTCGGTGCTGCTGGCGCCGGTGACTTGGTCCTTGGTAAGGTAAGTGTTGTGGGAAGAGGAGATGAAGTAGTGGGTCAAAGGGCGGCTCATGTCCTGGTAGACTCTGGCATGGGCGGGATTAACCACATCGTTCTCCCGGGACAGCATGTACATGGTGAAACCACTCTGGGTCATGAAGCGGTTCTTCTGAGCTGCAACAAATGATAAAGTATCTTGTTACAACTCTAATCAGCCAAGTGCTGTTTTATTTTAATTTTATATTCTATTTTTTATATGCCTCTATATTTTATTGCATACTATTGTGCACCACCCACCACATCAAATTCCTTGCAGGTCCAACATACATACATTTGGCAATAAATGTTTCGGATTTTGATCCCATTTTTATACTGTCACATGGATCTCCTATATTCCAATAGATATCCACAGATTATCTCTTGCTTAAATTATGTTTTCTTAAATGAAGAAAATGTAACTTTGAGTGAACACATTATTTATTGTTCACAAATAAAAATCAAATATCTCAAGCCTACAACAATGTTTATATCATGTATTCATGCAAAAGCCCTTTAAATTAAGCCTTTTTGACTGTAGCTGAACATGAATTGCTAAACAGGTTTTTCATTTGTATTCTGTACAGTTTGAGTTGTTGAGGGTGGAATTTTCTTTTCTTTCATTGCAGATATTGATTGTGCCGACCACTTGGTTCTTCCCCAAAATAAACCACTTCAACTGCTGGAAACATGTGCATCTCATGATTGTACAGCAGCAGAGCCATTACTCTGCCTCAGTGCTTAGAATAGCCACGTCTTTCCTGGTACAAGCTGAATCACGTATGTCATTGTATTTAAGGGGAAATTCACAGAATTCATAAGTAAACTGTTTTGTGCTCTTTCTTTAAAGCCTTTAAAGCCTATAACGACCTACCCCAGCCATTGAGCTCATAGGCGAGTGTGAGGCTCTGGGCATGATTCAGCGAGGCGTCTTCCCCTTGGTCTCCCAGGAAGTCCCGCAGCTCAGCCATGGCGAGCACAGAACCGTTACTCGAATAGTGTCTGAAGACTGCGTCCAGCTCGGGCCGTCGTAGCAGCTCCCGGCAGAACTCCTCAATTTCTACGTGATCGAGACGACCATCACCGGATCTGTCACACCTCTGCGATGCGATATGGAGTTTAAAAAAAGAATGACAAAAATAAATAAATAAATCAGACACATGCGGCAAATACAGTAGGCTTTTATTTTGGGTATGCTTCAAATCCCCTGTGATGAAAGAATCTACATAATAAAACGACCCAGCTGTGTGTACTTCCATTAAGAACACGGGTACTTGGGGAGGGTTAGCTGCATCGGGACCAGCGTAAAAACCCACAATTGAGCTATAATAGAGATGGAGAGCTGAGGGACATAGCAGGCAGGAATACCCAATAAAAGGATAGCTGGGTCTGGCTTTGTTGAGGCAAAGACAAGAGGGAGGGGGTGAAGACGTGTGCGGGGGTTGGTGGGTGGGTGGCTTGCCGCTGGCTTGGTAATTGAACACAGACTCAAGACTGCAGGGTGTCGCAGTAAACTGACACTAGCAAGGAGGCCGCCAATGATATATATATTTATGTTGCCCCTTTTCTGACAATCACTCCTTTCACAGCACAGAACATACGAATTACAGAAATAAAAGGATAATTTGCAGGTGGTAAAAATGAAGACACACAGGAAGATCCTGACCTTGAATAAACAGAGAGCATAGTGCTCACTCAGGTCAATGTTGATCATCTGCAGCAGCCGCTTCACCTCGTCGTAGCTCATGTTGCCGTCCTGGTTGTCATCCGCTCGCCTCAGGTAGCTTCGGATCCAAGTGCAGAGGGTTAAGGAATTAATTGGTTTTAATGCAGAGCTGTTGTATTAGACTGCTTTGGTTTTAGCTGTGGCAACAGAGTTCAGTTTAGATTTTGCCTCTAGCTCGATTATAATTAAATTAAAGGATAAAGGCCAGTAAAGAAGCTCTTTGTCGTTTGTTCCGAGGGATGCACTTGCAAATCTGATTGCTGCATGAAGGAGTTGATATGCAACATAAAGCTGATTAGAGTTTGTCACCTGCAAGTGCAAACTAAATGACAATAAACGTCATAAGGCTGCTTAATGAAGCATAATAGACGAGATAGCAAGATAAAGGCCCTGAAGATTTATATGTTTAGACTAAAAATAAATGAACATAAAAGCAAAGTGATGATCTTAATGTTATACTCTACCTGATCCACAGTCATTTTATCTACTGGCTGTGTGGGACTGTAAGTAACAGTGATAGTCAAGACTATATTTAGACACAATTTTCTTTTAATTACCTCTAACCTTAGCTACGCTGTCGCCATAGCAATGCTGCCTCAGCTCCACTCTATTTATTCTAGCCTATTAAAAATTGGGAAAAGGATATTGGTCCAGCTTTTGCTTCTGAGACATGTCGGCCACGTGCTCCTTTAGAGTGCAGAGTCCTCGCACCCAGCGCTGAGCCTCCTCCTCACTCGGGCACAGCAGGTCCAGGCTCTTCCTGGCGCCCCTGAAGATCACCGTGAAGCACTTGCCCTCCGGCAACGACCCACCCAGCCGCCTCAGCGCCTCGGACTGGCAGCCTTCACGCACACACTCCACTTCTGTCACTGCGACTGGAGAAAGAGACAGAGAGAGAGAGACGGAGACAGAGACGGAGACAGAGAGGTTCTTGTGTTGTTGCGTAAACACCACCCTGCCACTAGGGGTGAAAAGCGTAAGGTCAAACGCCATGTCCTTTCAGGGATTCATGGGCTCCCAAGAAGCACAGCGTCATAGCAACAGCATTACAACATGGCAGCACTTCAATGGCCTTTACAGTGGTTATTATCTCAACGCAGTGAATGTAAATGATAATCTGGAGGATTGATTTCTAGGATATTATTATAAATTGTGTTAGCTAAATGCTAACATCAGTGTGCAAACATAGAATGCAAACTTTTGCAAATTATAAACACAAAGCACGGCTGAGAAAATATAGCATTTATATAATAAAATATGAGGATTAACAGTTCTCTCTGATTTGTACACTTGTTTGCCCAGAAAAGACACACACACACACTGGTTTTAATAGCTTATACCCTGACACAACAACTGTATTCAGCACAGGATATTCTCCATTTCTGCTCTTAATGCACAATCACTCCTCAGTTTGGTAGTAGACTAAACACAGAACGGGGCTATTACATGACAATAGCCTCATTCTGTTGCTGCATGTCATAAAGCCTCTGTACTCCACCTCTTCCTACTCCCCATTCCTTCTTTGTGTTAGCCCATGGGCGTGGTAGAAATGATTAGATACGTGTGTGCGTGGTTCAGAAAGGGACGCCAGAAGTGTGTATTCTATGCCAAGTCTTTGCAGCACCGGACTGCAGGCGCCAGATCACACTGGACCTGAAGAAACACCAAGCCAAGCCAGTCCTTCTCCCTGGACTCACACAAACACGCACTTATGAAGACATAAGATATAGTTATTCTCTGCAGCACTACCGGTATCCATCCGAAGAGGCCCGGTTGTCCTCGCACTATGTGTTGACATCATTGTAAGGAGTGTTACACGCGTCAATTGCACCACTATGTGTCTATTTCTGGAGCTGCTCAATTAAGACGGCCTTCACCAAACATCAACACCCAACCTCCCTTCCTCCGAACCGAAACTAAAAACGGGAGAGCAGCAAGAAAGACAATGATCACTAACCCCACTAGCGATGAATTATCGTTCTAAAAGAAGCTCCAAAAGGGGCTAAATAATGAAAAAGGTTTGGGATAACATAAATGCCCTACATGGCATTCTCCACAGAGTCTAATCTCCTTTGTTTGAATGTCTTTTCTGTGTCAACATGAGGCAGAGGGAAATGCCTGCTCAGGTTAAATAAGCTAATGTCTTTTTAGGATTAACGTCACAATCTGTTGCAATGTCTCGGTCACCTTGTTTCATGACTCTTTCAAGCATTTGCGTTCATGTAAGCCCCATGTGTAAAGTAGACACACAGTGCCATGCAGCCCGAATGGTAGTTTAACCCTTGAATGGTGTTCAGGTCTGTGGAACCCGGTTTCATTTTTTTTAATCAAGACATAAAATAATACAATTTGTTATTTTTCCAAACTCAAGACTTATTGGCCTTGGCTCATTTGCTGCAAAGAACATATATATCCAACCACATTTTTTAAATCGACCGAACACCGTAACCCCCTTAACACATTTGAATTACATACATGGCGTTTGGGTCCAGTGGACCCGGGGCAAATAAAAGTGTGGAAATGGTCGGTTCACAATGGGAAACCTGATGGAGGGCGACAGAGAAAAACCAAGTGATAAAGGTTGACCTGGACATCGCTCAGGGACTCAGTGGACACAACATCACATGCGACAATTCTTTTACATTGTACAAGCAGGGACTGGAGGTCCTAAATCTCTTCAGGTAGATCTACTCTTAGATCTACTAGTGCACTTATTCTCTAGCCATGCAGATTGAATTATCATGGGAGTGACATAAATTTTGCGTTTTTTGTATCAGGTGTCGATGTATTATTAGCTAGATTTGAGGGAGATGGTGGCGCATGGAGTAGAAAAGGTGCGCCGGGTAGAAAGGTTGGTGGTTCAAACCCTGACAGCTCCATGAAGTGTCCCTGATCAAGACACCCAACCCCTAATTACTCCTCGGGCAAACTGTAAAACCATGGGTTAAAAATGCAATGTACAGTAAGTCGCTTTGGATAAAAGTGTCAGCTAAATGTAATGTAGATTTGATCAATTTATGTCAAATTAAACATATGAGATTTATTTGAAACGCAAATCAAAAAATCAAATCACTGCATTTGCAATGATTTACTTTGGGTGAATCGTGGTTCACCTTATGACACGTAACATCCAACGACAGCAGTGAGTCAGCAGTCTGCACCAGACTCTTTACGAATCGGTAGATAAGCTGCACACGATTATTGTTTAGCCAGACTACAGACCCTATGATTATCGTTCTCACATGCAGTGGAAACAAACAGCCCTATTATAAAGGCAAAGCACGCGATTTGGCCAAGATAAAACACCTCAATAAGCCTGAACAATGGCCTGGCGCCCTGAGAGATCCCAGTGTCTACTGGGCTGCTAGAAGGCCTGCTGGTCTTTCTTTGTAACCCTTTGGATACGTTTCCTTTCAGGCAAATAACGTGCTTCTTCAAATCTGATATTGCTCAGGCTTCCTCTTGTAAAACTATTTCTATTCCAGACTTTCTTTCAGAAATCAGCCTCACTTGTTATAACCAAGTCTTTTTCACCTTTATACTCCCTTCTTGTCTGCGCAAGCCCCCTCCACACACACACACACACACACACACACACACACACACACACACACAGCTCTCCATCCCACTCGCCCTGTTCTCAAAGCCCAGTTTGTTTCAGCAGTACTCACATGTCTGCTGGGCTTTTGCTTTGCGGGACCTCTTGGTGGATTCACACCACACAGTGAGTCCGTCATCCAGCAGCCGCAGGTTTCGCCTCTTCTGCCACCTAGAAGAGCGGATTTTCACCATGTTGCAGCCCTGCATCATCCCACGTACGTCCTCATTGTCCATCAGCCCTGGAGCACACAAACACATTTCTCTCAGGAAGCTTGTTTGCGAGTCCTTATCGTTTGTTGCCGGCTGCTGTAAGGTTAACAACGCTATGCCGGCACCTCTATGAGGCTGTGATTAGCAGAGTGTTGCTTTGTGCCAATTGCCAACAGGCTCACAGTGACAATGCTGGCATGCTGATGTTCAGCAGGTAGAATATTGACCATGTTATTCTTCTTAGTTTAGTGTTTAGGCACGCTGACATATATTGATTAGCACAAAGTGCAACCGACGCTGATAGTGTTGTAGGTATTTAGTTATAAACCAACATACGTTCCTGTAAGTTTAACAAAAGCAAATCTCTGACACTTCCCCAAACGGGATTATTATTTTAGTCTTTTATCGAGCTTTGTAGTGGATATTCTTTCCAAGATGACAACTTGACACGTAACATCAGTCCTCAACTCGTGAAAAAGACTTTATTTATTAGGCCAAAGTCACATATACGGTCGACACTGCTGTGTATACCTTAAACGCAAGGCTGTGTTTCATGTACGCATGTGCGCTTTGAAGGTTTCAGTGTGCGGAGTGACGCTGCCTTGGTTGGTGTTGAAAGGTGATCTCGTATTTTGTCGAAGCAGTGTTTATTTTTGCACATTATTCCAGCCTAGTCTTTTGGAAAATGAAAAAAGCGAACAGAGGTACTTGTCGTCAGCACTGAACAGAGTAGGGCAAGCTATAGCAGAGAATAAAAGAACAAGGCAAGAGGCGTGGTGGACACGAAAGACAGGTTTATGTTGAGAGTTTCCATAAGTCACTGAAACGCAGAAAGGAAAACAAGTAACTATGAAGGCTACCAGCTACTGCCGTAGCTACATTTGTCATAACTTGTTGAAAAACAGAAAGAGGGCATGATGAATCAATCAATACTGCAGCTCTAGTCTGGAGCCAATGAGGATTGTGGACGGAAGGGTTGAAAAGGTGAAACGACCAGTGTTTACACACCAGTTCAAACAGGACAGACCTACAGACGAGTCGTGGGTGCAACACAATACTGTGGAAAAAATGTTTACCACTTTTATCTTGGTCAGGTTCGTATGAGGGCTGTTATTATTTTTTGTCATATTAAAGTTACGTGTTAATAAAGCAGATTCAGCTATGCTTCATTGCTCCCTTTGTAGGGATTAATGGGGCCCCTTACAGAGCATTTTTCTCTTTCAGGACTTTTCAAAGAAAAAGTTTTAGGCAACTCTCACTCTTGTTGAATTGTTCTTCAGAACTTAGTTTCTTCTGCTCACCTACAATGCTTTGTTAAGAAACAGTTGGCAAAGTTCCTTTAACTGGCCCTTAAACCACAGAGCTCGGACTGTCGCTGCCAGTTGGCCAACAAACTCCCACGGGGCCCCGACGCTTCAGCACAACAGAAACTGCCCCCCCCTCCCTCCCAACTAGAAACCATCCGAGTGCAGCCGTGGATCTCTCCCCATCAGTGTCAAACACAAAGAAATCCCCCCACCAGCCCTTCATCCGTAGCAACCCTGTCTTTCAAGCCGTTACCACATGCAAGGCATTCCCACAGGCAGAATACATGGAGCAGATTAACTGCAGGTCAGTGGCCACACTAAAACTGCCCCAAACAGCCTCAATCTCAACCCACTGCTCCCTTTTGTCATTGCCTACCTATCCAAATCCACATTCTTGCTTTCCTACCTGCTTTATTTTAATATCTAACAAAAGGAGTAGGCACAGGCCTGGAAGGGTTGGACAATACTCCGTTTGTTGCAACAGAGGTACATTCAGTTTCATACACTTCAGAAAATCGTTTTTTCCAAGGCTGTAAAAAAAGAGGGATGGGCCTGATTATGCAGGCGAGAGAATTTTTCTAGTCTTCACCGTTTCCTGTAGAAAATCTGGTTGACATCCCCTTACACGGATGTTTAAAGCCTTCTATGTCGACTGCCTAGCAACCGTGCTGATGCATTTTACTGTCAGAATTCCACCAGCATGGAGATGATAAAAGCGGCTAAATAAGAGTCTGCAGTGCTGCAGTGCTTTGAGCTAAATGCTAGCACCAGCATGCTAACAAGCCTTAAATGGTAATGCCGATATGCTGATGTTGAGCACATGTAATGTTTATCATGTTAACTATCTCAATTTGGAAAACAGTAGCGTGCTAATAGTCACCAAGTATCACTTGAAGTTGATAGGAATGGAATTACTTTTAAAATGTATTTGCTGAGAAGACATTTGTTTGCCATAAACATCAAGTAGAGCAGCAAATGATTCGTTTCGCTGGCATTCTGGTCTTAAAAGAGTCCATCCATCCATCCATCGTCAGACCGCTTATCCTGCACACAGGGTCGCGGGGGGGGCTGGAGTCCATCCCAGCCAACTTCGGGCGATAGACAGGGTACATCCTGGATTGGTCGCCAGCCAATCGCAGGGCAACACAGAGGTACACAAATTTAAAGTCCCCAATTAACCTGATCCCCAGAGCATGTCTTTGGACTGTGGGAGGAAGCCGGAGAACCCTGAGAGAACCCACGCAGACACGGGGAGAACATGCAGACTCCACACAGAAAGGCCACTGGGCGGAATCGAACCCAGGACCTTCTTGCTGTGAGGCGACAGTGCTAACCACCACGCCACCGTGCCACCCTCTTAAAAGGGTACTGGACTGAATTTTCACTACAATGATTGACAGTTAACGGTCATTGTAAATGATCTCTGACAATGACAAATGTGATGTCATTGAACATCTAAATCAAAAAGCTGTCTAGACATTTTTTCCACAAGGCGAAAAAGTCAGTCAGTAAAAAAAAAAGAGACTCGACTGGGAGTCACGAATGTCTGTAGAAAAATGGGTTGCAATCTCTTCTGATAGATGTTGAAAAAAAAGCGGAGACCTTGTGTCGGAGCAAGAGGAAAAGTCAGCCAAGTCAGTTATGAATGTCTCACTCAATAGTTGCAAATAGCATTTCAGTGTGGACCTGCGCCATCTGAGAACAACCGGCCAAAAGAGGAAAAAAACACACTGCTGGATCAGGTACGAGGAAACAATAGACATTTATATTGGCCCCAAAAGGAACATTTCTTTGAAGGGAACGTGTGTGCAGCGGGAGCGCCGTAAACTGGGAGGTGGATCAGAAAGAAAATAACCATCAGCTGGTCCGGATTAGATTGTGACTGCATGAGTCCTCTTCACTTACACCCACATACCATCTCCTCGTGGGACACGGTTCACGTTTCTCCCGGCGCAACTGCCTCAAGACTCCGCTAGCAAGGACTCTGCACGAAGAGAGAAAAGCGAGGGTGTTGACGTGGTTCGAGCAGTGGGTCGATTCAATTTTCTTAATTCTGTCTCACTGCTGTCCTCACGATACGGGTCCATATTCAGCCTTGTATAAACATGATTATATCCACAATTAGAAAGTATTCTGAGGAGAGCTTAACAGCAAAAAATATTGTACTTTATGACACTTGGCGACGGATGTGAAAACACATTTCCCTCTAAAAGGAGAAGCGTTATTAGAGTCATAGTGTTATTTTGAAGAGAAAAAAAAAGATTACTGCCAATGTTTCTTTGGCACAGTGCAACGTCGAGCATGAAAGCAAAATATTGAAGAGGCGACCTCTTTGTATTCAGCTGAAAATGAGCAGCCCTCAGTTCTAACATTCTTTTTGTCTCTCATAATAAATTCATTCATTTAATTATCACTAAGCAGGACATGAACACAGTGAGGAGTCCATAGTTGAGACAGTAATTGTTGTGTGTGCGGCTTACACAACTTTAACATCGGGATTGTGAAAGACCAAAGATCTTCAGTTGCTGGGATTTTCCCTCCCTCCACTGAGGCAGAGTAATAAACATTTCAACAGCAAACAATTGTGTGAGAAGTGGAAAGGGAGTCACTTTTTCTTTTGGATTATTCCCATCATGATGATTTCACTATACTGGTGTACAGAAAAAAAATACATTTTCTACCAACAACCCTGAAAACAAGATGTTGCCAGAATTATAGAATCAGTTTACTTTTTTTTTTAAAAAGACACTAATATTCCTTTAAATGTTGCAAATGTTAGAACGCTGCATTCTGGATCTGGTTTAATATAAAGTTGTTCACACAATAAAAGAATGGTCTTGTTTCACCATCACAGCTCCTTGGGGCCCCGGAGTCGACGACACCGCCAAGAACCCCTGACCCCCACAGGGGGCATCTGGGGCAGCGGAGATGTTTGTACGTTCGTCTGATTCAAACAAACTAACTGACCTCCTACTCACACAGGACTGCACGATTATGGCCAAAATGATCATCCCGCTTAATATTCAATCGTTTTAGTGACAACATCTTAGTGTTGCACGTTTAAAATGAACAAGTTCCCCACTTTCACTTTCATGCTGTGCTACATTTTAGCAAATGTAGACATATTTCAGGTGGTTAAACAAGTTAGTCGTATATAGCTATGCGGCGCAGACACAACCCTGACGCACTCTGCATACTTTTTGTTCTTAGGTAACATCACTTGCCCTAAACCCCCCCGCCCCCCAAAAGAAAAACATCCAGACCACGGATGTTAAACCTTCTTGAGGGACAAGCTCCTCTCCTTCTGCTCCTGACGTTCGATCTACCTTTCACACAGGCAGTGCAGTCGGCTCCATGTCGCTCTCCACTCTTCTACCATGTCCGGAGTCCACTGCTGACAGAACCTTCTTTGAGGCGGCAAGGTGCGCCCATGACACCTCCCATGTCGTTTTCCACCTTGGTGGTTGGCTGACTGTTAGTTGAGGGAGTGCATGATTTGATTTGTGGCAGAGCATTTTAAAAACGCTAATGATCACGCTTGTTTAATTGTGATGATCATTAATTGTGCAGCCCTCGGTTCACAGGGAACTATGAAGGAACGCGCGAGGCTGCTCCCTTTGACTTCACGTGACACAACATTCCACTCTTGGAAATGACAGATCACAGACAGGTTGTTTTCCACCTGAAGTGAGGGTTTAAAGCGCAACAAAGACATTCGGGGTTGAAAGCCAAGTGCCTGGTTTATGACGACATGGTAATGGGTCAGGGGCTTCATTATTTAGTGTTAGCGGGACGCTTCAGTGTAAAACATTTTTAGCAGGATTTGATTGAATGTTCGAAGGTCAAAATAAAATAAATGAAGGGACATAAACAGCAAATCAGCATGGAGTTGCAGTATTTTTGAAGAGTGATTTCTTTGAACCTTTGGGTTGGGTAAATACTGCGTACAGCTGTATTTCATTGTGAAATCATGGGTCATTCTGTTACTTGTATTCAAAATGCCTCATATATAGTTTCCTGTATAGTTTATAAACAACTTCAATTTAATTAAAAGTGTTGGTGTTCTGCTTATAACTTCATTTTGTAAATCTGCCCGTGACCATGAAAGAAAATTTGAATTGTTATACGGTTCTTGGCTGCAGGCACAATTTACATTTCTAGTAGTGTAAATAGGTCAAAATCAGTTTCCAGACTTCCGGGATCTTTTCAGACGTTCTGACAGGGGCTCTGTGCTTCTAAGCAGGTGTCTATTTTGGGGGCGAGGTGGCTGCATGAGCTGAGAGGATACAGCAGCCAATCAGAACTGGTCATAGGCTGAGGTCTGGCAAAGAGCCTGAAATCACATGTTTTGTCTGCTGATGTGATGAAAACGTCATACAAATACCTTTTAACAAAAGGCTCAGTCCAAACATTTCTTCTTGAGGACACTAAGGTCCTTTGACATCAGCAAAAAATGTATTTTCCTGTCAGGGGATCTTAGCCAGTATCCTATACGCTGTGTTGTGTTAGTGGGTCTCAGTGTTCTACTGAACAACTCAGAAGGTCCTTCATCACCACAGCAAACCATATTTTTAATAAATGGGTTATTTTTTTAATTCTAGTAGAATTCTGATGTTAATCATGCACCTTGTGGCCTCTATGTTTTTTATGTATTTGCTCAGTCATGTCTCAGAAGCTTTTTTCTCAATTAAATCCACTATATTACTTATTTGTTTCCAAATTAGGAAACTTGGCCCACGTGGCCCGACTCTAAATATAGTCCTTCATGAGTAGCTTTGCAGGGAAATACCTGGTACCAAGGAAAGTCTTATCATAAAGGATGCAAGGATAGTACAACATGCCAATGACAACACAGCCCATAAAATACTCGGATAAAAGCATCTGTGTCACTATTAACATACAACAGATATCAAACCCCCTGCAGAAATGCACGAATTCATGATTAGTGTAAATCATAATCCTCACCGAGTCTCCTGATGGGGTCCATCGGCTCCTCGGCACCTTTCCTCCGGTGCTCTGTGGTACTGGTGGCCGCTGACTTACCGCTGCCCAACATGATCAGAACTCCAGCGGAAAACAACCGCAGACTTGCCCGGTAACTTTCGGGTTATTTAGCGAGTCTGGGCGCGTGCGTGTGTTTCCCGGAGCAGATTGGTGCTGCTCCAGAAAAGTCCCCCCTTAAAGGACAGACACCACTAGGCGCACCAGTTACTCGTCCTCCACATGTGTGCGGCGTCCCTGCGTGTCTCAGCGTAATGTGACTCCGAACGAGGCGCACAATTCGCGCGCTCCCGCCTCCTCCCGCTGCTCCAATCATCCCCATTACGCACCGCACAAGGCACAGCTGGTCAAGCGCGAGAGTACGAGTACGTGTACTCAAGGGCTTCGCATTTGGTACGATTTAAGTATATAGGCTACTTGTCTTTATAATGTATTTGCTTTGTCAATTTATAGCAATTTGTTTATGGGATAAGACTTAAATTCACACGCCTCCCTGCAGTGATTCAACACGCTCCACCTTCACCTCCTGCACGTTGACGTCAATGTATCACTGATACGGGCTCACCTTCGTTTGTAATCTGTCATTCTGCATTATGGGTACTTTACTTTTGGCACTTCAAGTATATTTTGAAGTTAATACCTTTGTACATTTTGAATGAAGGATTTCCGACACTATTTCTGGTATTCGTATTTTTGTTAAAAAAGAAATCTGAGTGTCTTGTCCATCAAAAAAAGCGTGTTTTTCTGTGTATGGTGTTTGAGTATTATTGGTCTTTATCTGAAGATCATTGTTTTCATTTTATTGTGCACTACAACGTATTTAGTCACTGAATAACTTTTATAATCTCCAGGTAAGGTTCATGGGGACAACCCATGTTCTTGAGCTGCAAACACTATCAACTAGCATATAACTATTAAATATCCAATTCTTTATTCCAATCAGTAAGAGGGCAGTGCCCCCTATTGGCCATAATAAGGAATTGCAAATATCTTGACAACGACAATCAATTATTTTCAAATCACGTTATCTTGTACGGACATATGTGTCCACATTGATAAAAAATAATGATGATGTGCTGTATACGAAATACTTGATTCTCTTTGTAAGTGGATGGAGACGTGTCCCACGCAGCAGAGCAGTGGCTGGAAACTTAATTAAGTCTTTGTAATGGAGTAATGACGGAGCAAAGAGAGAAACCGGACCAAATATAATTTTCCCTGATCTGCAACAATCTACATGCTCAAACTCACAGACATACGCACACACAATTACATAAACAAGCAGGTTTAGTGTGGTGGGTGATAGGCAGTTAAAGTGACATGGTTCTCTCACTAAGTATTTTAATGCAGACAATGTACCAGTGTAATACATCTTCTATGAATCTTCAAATCCCAGAAAGGAACAATCCTCATGTGCAAAGATGGATATAAGCCAATGCTTAAAATGACACTTAAAAGTCCACGCGTGGAGCCTACAACAATTCATCCCTTCTCAATTGCAGCAACGACCACGTTAGACAGGGTGAGAGATTAAGTCACGCCTGCTAATCCTTGCAAGCTGTGATCCACCCAGGAGCAGCTCCTGTTCTGTAGCTGCACCACTCGTTGATTTGAGAATATAGGAGCCCTCAGAATGATTTCTCTATTTCCATCGTCATTAGGTTTCATACTAACTGGAACACATCATGTCTTCCTTAAAGGGCTCCCAGCTCAGTTTGCCAGAACTGTAACTCTGTCTGATTCTATTAGTAGAGACAGTAGGCCTATGTCGTTTGTGGCCTTTGGATTCTCTGTGTTCGGGAGTGTTGAGAGACTCACCACGAGAGGTCAAGGACTGAATAACACATTTTGTCCAGTAATGTAATTGTTTTGTGGAAACTAACGAATATAGGTAGGTGTATATGGTACAGTGACACATGCACAGTTAAGAGGAAGTGTATTGATTAGCTGTTTTACAGTGGGACATTAAGTGTGCTAACCTCCTTAGATGTAAAAACTGCTCTAGAAGAGAAAAATCAGAGGATCATATGAAAATATTTATACTCCATAACTTGGTTATCATTTTTAATTAATGAAAACAATAATTCAGTTCAGCAGTTTAATTTGCAGATAACAGGAACAGTTATAAAAAGTTACAGAAAATGTACGTGTAGATTGTTAGCTCAGCGTGTAAAAGGTAGCTAAACATCACTAGACTGAAGGAAAGCTTCAGTGTTTGCACGATCCGAGACCGTCTACTTCCTGAAACCACATTAGTTAAACGGAGTTCCACTTCACGTGTTAGTACCATATATTGTAAAAACTGCGGCTTTTGATCTGATAGTACACATTTACAGACTAAGGGCTGTATTCATCAGAGAGAACACCATTCGTAACATATGCCGTAAACCTTAGGGGAAACATTACGTTCCAGCAGATACGCTGACCCATTATAAACACATCGGCCTAGTTAGCAAATGGCTAACGTTAGCCGTTGGTGTAGCTGGTTGTCTTAATTTACTTCGTTGCATGCTCGCCGTTGCTCTACAGACTTGAAAAACAAGGAACCCCCTTTATTTCAAACGGCTCGACCGTTCGTGGTTAATTGGTTAAACTTAGCAGTAGATACGTGGACTTCATGAACATTATGATGTTTGAGTCAAACAGTCGTTGCTAGGAACGCATTGCTTTGCAATGTCGCCGTGGACCCTCTATACGTTTATTTGTTATTGTAGCGACAGTGCGTGCGGCGCCACACTTTATGAAACGTTGCAGTGTGTAATTTGGGAGCAAAATAACGTTAGTTCTCATTTGATAACCAACGTTAACGTTTAGCTAACGTTAGCGAGCTAGCTAGCTAGCTTATCCTTAGCTGTGAACACGATACAAAAGTGAAAATCTAACACTGCATTTTAGAACATGGGTCCCGCAGAAATACTCAAAAGTGGTCAAGACCACTCCGTCCACTGGTAACAGGATTATTGAGCAAGTGTGAGATTGCCTGACCCACCCTTTAACAACGAGGGCTTGGAGCTGTGGCCGAAGCGGCAGCTTGACAATAAATGTCGTTTGTTTACGCTGATTCCACATTTCACCCGAGCCCCTAACCGACAATGTATCACTCCGCACGACACACAAATATTCATGCTAAATCATTTATTGATCCCACTGACTGCAAAACAACGCAGTTTTATACCACTAAACATGAAACGTAATTACATTTTGAAAGAAAGGAGTTTTTACTTATTTTCCGATGTGAACATTAAACACGGACTATATTTCTTAAGAGGTGTTCTGCATTTTGCTTCAAATAAAGGAGGGTTATCATGTTATTACTTGTTTTGCGCTAGACTGCGTGGTTTGCAAATTAAAGCAAGCCCTACTAATCGTATTTTTACATTATACTTACTAGTTCCAGTTATCCTACAATGCCTTCTGACAGTATTTACGATAACTTGTATTTCCTAACTTTTTTTCTACGCCCCTTTTATTTGGAGATAGTAGCGTCCATTTAGTTGTCCGGACTGCTTTCTTGGTGGGGATTACGCACATTTGATTGACCATTAAACTACCCAATCATAAAATACTTTAAGCTTAGCAACAGCAAAATTATCCTCTTGTCCAATCAACTTAGAGTAGGAGGGACTCGATCGCGCTCAAGTATCTGCAATTCGATTGGTCTAAATGCTCGTCAGTTACGGTGGACTTGTGGACGATGTAGTTTAATGTAGAGACCTCACGCAGCGAGTTATTGAAATGCAAACTACGTGTCCCACAATCCAACGGGTGCAGCAAACAGCTGCATCCGCATGGCTAGAGGCGGAGCCGCTATATAAACACGAGCGCCCTCTTCTTGAGTATCACACTGGACACTGTTGTGACGGTGGGACGTCGTCTCTGGCTGAACGGCAGCTCGAACAGCAGCGAAACAGTTAACGGTAGTTTGCGACAGTTGTTCTGACAGACCCTCTGAGGAGTAACAAGTGCTCACTGTTCACAAGTTTACTTTTAACTTGCGAGGGGTTGTTTTTACACTCCAAACCTTCTTTAGCGATTTCTGGATTGCGAATACCTTCGTTTAAATTGAGTTTAACGCATTTTAACGAACTTTTGAAGCTCGGTTTTGAGAGCAATACCGTTCTCCAAAAAAATGTGCTAAAGCGGAGCCAATCCGAGCGGATCATCAGGATGACGGAGCCGGTACAGCAGACCCATCACCCCAAGACTCCGGGCAGCCCATCAGGTGGGAGCGCCGTGGACGCGTTGGAGCATCTCCCAGCCAGGAACCCTGCTAGACCCGAGAACGGCAACAGGGGGCGACAGAGAGACCCGAAGCGGCAGCAGCAGCAGCAGCACAGTGGAGATGTCAACACAGACAAGTTGTGGCAAAAGAAAGGCGGACAGAGGGGGGTGTGCGCTTCCTTCGCAGCCGGAAACGTGTTGCCAAAGTGCCCGAACGCGGCGCAGGCGCTGCAGAAACCCGACGGCCTCGCTGCGATCCACGACCCGCGGGAGAAGAACGGCGAAGACGGGCCGCCGGAGGGGACTCTGAACCCGGCGCCGGAGGACGGTCACGTCGACTCGGACACCGGCTTCGATGCGCGCCTGGGCAAGAAGAGGCACCGGCGCAGGGCCTCCAAGAAGAAGCGCAACTGGAAGCCGTATTACAAACTCAACTGGGACGAGAGGAAAGCGCTGGAGGAGAAGGAGACGGCCAGGGCTTCCCGGCTGAGGGAGGAGATGTTTGCCAAGGGGCTCCCCGTGGCCCCCTATAACACTACCCAGTTCCTGATGGACGAGCACGACCGAGTGGAGCCCGACCTCAACACCGAGTCCGGGGTCAGGCGCCCCTCGGGGGTCGGCGGCCGCGCGGAGGACACCGGCAGCGAGGAGGACCTGTTCGACAACACCAACGAGGAGGAGGAGGAGGACGACGGCAGCGGCGGAGGAGGAGGCAGCGACGGCATCGGGAGACCCGGGAACGCGGGCGGCGAGTTTCTCCAGAGGGACTTTTCCGAGACCTACGAGATGTACCACGTCGAGAGCCTGCAGAATATGACCAAGCAGGAGCTGGTGCAGGAGTACCTGGAGCTGGAGAAGTGCATGTCCCGGATGGAGGAGGAGAACAACCGGCTGAGGCGCGCCGCGGAGCCCGGGGGTGTGACCGCGGAGGGCTCCCTGGTCCGGCTCCGGGAGCTGGAGCGGGAACTGGAGAGACTGAGGGCCCAAAACACGCAGCTCCTTCTGCAGAGCCAGCCGAGCGAGGACCGGGGCCAGGTCGGAAGCAATTAAAGGACATGTTTTAAAGATAAAACAAAGGTAAAATATGGGACTGCTGCATAAACGTACAACAACAAAAAAAGAATCTGTTTTCTGTATCAGTTTGTCATTTGGACGAGGAGTCCTTGCATTGCAATACTTTCTTTTCTATTTGGACTGTAAGGGTATTCTGTTCAGTTTTTTTCCAAGAAGAAATGTAAATATTTCAAAAACAAGATTCTTTTTATAAAGAGAATGTATCAGACAAAACGAGGAAAAAAAACATTTTTCCCCCCGGTAAAACTTAATATTTCCGTTTTTGAATTTAAAATGTAAATGTTGGAATTTCCTCAAATGTAAGATTAACGGATTACAGCTAATTTGGTCAGCTTTCAAAGACTTTTTCAGAACTATATTCCAAAGTTAATATGTGAACAGTTGTGTTGACATTCAAATAAAAATTTTGAAACTCTGTTGTCATGTGTTGTAAAGCTCTCGAACACAGGAAGCGGTGGGACACTACGTGTCCAGTAATGCGAACGGTCGCAACGCTTTTATTGTGAAGATCCCGGACCAGGTCAGTGGGCCCCGGGGAGGAAGAATACGCGGACTGTAGCAGATGGGTGGGGTGGAGATCCTTTTTATTAAGGTTAACACACTCCGTTTAATCTACCTTAGATGTTTTGCAGGATGAAATGTTACATGGGTTTATTTTTTAGGCCCAATATGATCATAAGGAGTGCTGTTCACCTCAAAAGCAAAATAATCTGCTAATAACACTGTTATTTTAAAGCTCTATAATTCTCAAATGTTACGTTTTAAGATATTCCCAGAAGTCCGGCTGTCGTTCAAAGATTAAATGAATGTCAACTTGTCTCTGTACTTAAACTGTCTCAGAAGCCAACATGTAGTTTGTGTAGTTGAAGTTTATTTTCTGTGCCGTACTCACTGGTTTCCACCAGAGGGCGACATTCAGCCTCATTCTCCCCGTTCAACTTTACTAAATCCTACGAGGAATAACTAACACACGGGAGAAATTAGTTTTAAACGTAGTTCTGTTTATTTACATCATATAACCTTGCTTTAAAGCACACACCCATGAGGGAAATGGTTTCAGGTGGACAACCTTAATTTCATATTAGTTATACTCCAAAAAAGCAATTCCAAATGTACACAATACAATATGCTACATATCATGAAAGTATGTACAAGACTTTAAAATACAATAAGGAAACATAGGGTGAGAATCAAATTTCAGACAACGCGCCAACTTGTTGAGTTTTCCTTTTTGATGACGTCATAGGCTGTTAGTTCATCCGTGATGGATGTCTGACGTGACCTCGTGCCGCTTTAGAGCGGGTCTCGTTAGATGTACCATATTCACACGCCGCGGATCACTGGGCACAGACAGGCGTTAAGAAAAGCAGCTGAGCGAGTACTATACCTCTTATAACCTAAGGTAAAGGCTAACAGAGTGCATAGACATGTCCTTGGCCAAAAGTGTGCTTTAAAAAAAAAATGTAGTTAGACTGCTTGTATTAAAATGTACACGTCTTTGGGTCATCGCCTCAGGCGGAGACTCAGAAATCAACAAAAGGAAACGGAAAGATAAGTCCCGACAATGGCACCGCAGAACAAAACACATTCCAGAAATCAGGCACTTGTAGAAAAAAATCTTGAGGTAAAACAAGACTATAACTTACTGTTATTATTATCATCATTATTATTATTTGTACGTTATTTGGTCAGATGAAAACAAGTCTCATGACTGAGGATGTCACACCTCCTGTTTGTGTAATTTTGTGATGTCAAGCCAAGACAAGAGATGACTGTTTTCCTCTCATGTAACGTTTTCCTCAGTCGGGTAGGATTCGTTGGAGCGTGACCTTACGGATGACCCGTCCCCGTGTGACCCCCCACGGTAATAAACAATAGACACGCATGAACCCTGGCAGGGGATGTGACGAAAACACAAAGCTCCCCACCAGCCGAGGTTAAAATGTCTCCGTTTGTACGCGCTACTTTCTTAACAGTCCGTTAAACACCGGCAGGCTTCTCTTTCACGAGGAACACGCGTCGACCGGAGCTCAGTAAACATGAGCCGATGTGCTGAGGCGTCGCTCAGTAATCACAAGACACGAATAACCAAAACGTAAGAGCTCAGCCGCCTGCAAACGGCCCAATATGGTATCAGGATCCCCAGGTTGATTCTCTTGCTACGTGTAGTTGTTTAGATTAGTTTGTGAACATGTTGATGCAACATTGCTGGAAGTACAATCACCAGAGATACTTATTCATGAGACGATATCTCATGAGGGGAAAGGTTTTCGGCACAGTGCTGAGGAATCAGAGAGGAAGGCCATCTTTGAGGAGAAAAGGAGCAGGTTTAGTCGCGTTTATCTCCTGTGAACAGGTACGCCCAGATGAAATAACAATAAAAGTACTTTTCTTTTGACTTTAATACAAAATATATATATATTGAATATAAAACAAAAAATATATATATTAAGGGACATATTTCAAGTAACACCTTGAAAGAAAATGACTTGTGCACTTGCACGCGCCTTTGTAAACCATAAAAAAAGGAACTAAAAAAGTAAAAACAAATATGATAACATAATATTTATATTTACACGGTTAACTTAACGACGCTTTGTACAAAAGTTACAAAATTGTTCAACACAAACACCTGCACGCTCAGACACAATCCAAATATTGTTGCGCGAACACACACACAAACATTATTAACAAGTAGAGGGAGACGACCGTGCCACCCGTCCGTAGTCTGGGGTCCTAACCAGCGATTACAGTGTCTGTGGTCTGAGGCGGAGCGCGATACAACGACCGATATGAAAAATATTCTCCTATCGGTCGTTGTAACGCGCCAATAAACGCCAATAACGTTTTGTATTTACAAGTGTGTGTGTGTGTATGAAGGGCGTTGTCTGTCTCTTCTGGCTCACTGAAGTAGGTTCAGAGAAACGCTGCCAAAGTTACCGTTAAAAAAGCCAATCTGACAAGGAGCCCCCTTCTCTCAAGAAGCAGAAGACGTTGCATTTCGGCATCCGGCCGCTCGAAGGGACTCAACCCTTTTATTTCATCTACGCCGTCCGTGAGCAGCAAGGCAGAGAAGACGGGAAAGGACGCTCCGCGATGAGGTCCGTTTCGGTCTCTGTCCTGTTTCCGTATTACTTTGATAAAAGCACACATTTTGGGAATTAAATAAAACAACAAAAAAAAGCTTTGGCAACACAGGGAGGCCCCTTTGCCGCGCAAAGTGGAGCTTATCAAAAGTAAAAAAGGCTGGGCTGCTATTAAGGTCCCGATCAGTGGAACACCGTGCAACCTGGCGGCCTCTGACCTCTGACCCTCGGAGAGAAGCGTGCGCTCACAGATACTGGTGGAATCTCGAGGTGGACGAGTGGCGTGCCGCCGGTCCTTGGTCGAGCCCGTCGGACTCCCGCGGCGGCCCCGCAGTTTTCACCTGGCTCTGAGTGATGGGGGAGAGGGGGAAGTCGCTGACAGTCAGCTGGGGTCTCTTGTCAGAGACCTCCGTCGGCGAGGCCACCACGGTGTGTCTGCGCCAGGCCCGTCTCTTCCTGCGCGTCTCCGGGGACAGAGGCTTCCGCAGTCCCACGATGCGCAGGTCGTCGGCCGAGCCCATCAGGCGGGCCCGGACGTGCTCCGCCAGGGACCGGCCGCCGGGGCCGCTCGGGGCGAAGGAGGCGGCCTCGCTGGGCGGCAGCGAGGGCTTGGGCCGGGCCAGGCTCTCCTGGCTGCTGCCCGAGGAGGGGTTGGTCCTAGAGCTCTCCCTCCTCCCTTTGGGGGCGCCGCGGGCCCCGGGGACGGCCCCGTCGGCGCCGGACAGCTCCGGCAGGTCCGGGGAGCGCGCCTTGCCCTTCTCCGACTTCAGCTTCTTCCGGGCCAGAGTGTCGCACTGGATCAGCTTGTGGGAGTTGAAGGACGGCCTGGAGTGCAGCCTGTGAGTTGTGGCGGAGGAGGACGACGACGTGGGAGTGACCGACCGCGCCCCTCCCTCGCCCCGATCCGCCGCCTCCGGCGTGGGCGCGGCCGGCGTGGCGAGCAGGTTGCCGGGGGAGGGGACGGGGGATTTGTAGCGCGTGTAGAGGAAGCTGCGCGGGGCCGCCTGGGCGTTGGCGGGCGCCGCCGGGTGCTTGTCGGACGCCGCCGGGTGCTTGTCGGGCCTCTCCTGGGTGAGGGAGCGCGAGGCGAAGCCGCTCTCGTTGTCCGTCTCGCTCACCAGCTCGCTGTGCTCGTCGTCGGCGTCGCCCCCCCTGCCCTCCGACCCCAGGCTGCGGCCCAACGTGGAGAGCGTGGAGTAACCGGAGACGATGGAGCGAGCGTCCTCCGGGGCTTTCCACGCCGGAGCCTTCACCTCCACCCGCGCCTCCTCCTCGCGCAACAACGCGGCTGGTGGTCTTCCTCCTGCCTCCTCCTCGCCTCCCTCCTCCTCGTCTTCACGGCGCGGCCGGCCGGGAATATCCGCCTGCATCTCCTCTTTCGCTCCGCTGTCAACAACTTCCTCGTCTTCCTCTTCTTCTTCATCCTCGTCCTCCTCTCCCTCCGCTCGGGGGGCAGTGTCTCCCAAAGGGGAGCCCGCCTCCTCCTCCTCCTCCTCCTCCGCCCCTACATGTCCGGCTTTGATTGGCTCGTGCTCGGAGTCGTCATCGGTGCTGCTACCAAAGCGGCGGGCGTGCTTCCTGCGTTTGCGGCCCGTAACGGCCGACATGATGGACAGAGTCAAGAAGTCTTTGGGTGAAAGGTCCTTCTTTGACCCCCAAGAGCCCTGAAAAAAGGAGAGAAAAGGAGAGTTTGTCAAATCGTGACGTTGTCATAGATCCCATTCTACAAGTCTACTGCAGCCTGACAGCATGTGTGTGTGTGTGTGTGTGTGTGTGCGTTCAGAGAAACCTTGAACCGTGTTTAGAGATGTTACCTTTGATTTAGCCGAGTCACTGTTGGTTGAGTCTGAGGGGGGAAAAGGATAAAAACATCACAGGGTCAGAGCGGTTGAGGTTAACAAAAGGCCAGAGCGGTCACCGCGGGGGACACAGAGGCAGCTGCTGCGTTTTCTTTTTTTTTTTCAAATCATAGAAAACTGCTGCTGAATGTTGCACTTCTGTCTCCACTTCAAACCCTGACGCCTCGGCGGGTGTTTTCCATCAGCTGCAAAGGGGGAAAACACCCGCTGAGACACCGATGAGGCCGTGGCTCGAGCACAACATTCTTGAAAGTTGCAGCAGTTTTATGTTGTCTTCCCAGATTGCAAAACAATCATCGATCCAGGCAATTTTAAAGGAGCTCTCCTTCCTCTGTGCCCTCTGGCTGCGACGGGCCCCAGTACGAAGACACCGATTTACACATGTGAAGGAGAAACAACGATCGGGTGAGCGGGGTTTGGTGTTGGAGGCATTAGGAAACCACGGCACACACCGATGACATCACAGAAAAACGCTGATGACATCCATCAGTCAGAGAAGCGTTGGGAGGCAACAAGGCAGAAATAATTTTGTAAAGAAAGACACTTCCTCACAACACAAAACACAGCGGAGCAGGATAAAAGCTGTTTCTGTCTTCCACACGGTACGAAACTCTAAATCTTTTGGAGAAACCCGGGATTTTGGCCATTTAAACAACTTGGGATGGAAGGAGTATAGAATAATAATATCAATGCGGTTTATCTCGTTGGACAAACTCTCACCCTTCGCCTGTGTTGTGTCATATCACCATTTCGGCCCTTTTGTGATGTTATGCCGCCTCTCGTAGAAGAGGGTTGGCTGGCGCTCAGCGGGTGAAACGGTTTGTCCCCCATGACAGGGGCTCAAATCTGCAGATTATTGAGCGGTCGCCTTTGAAAAGCGTTTTAAATCTCTTGAAAAATGTTGAAAGGTCAACGTGAATTACTTGATTGGAGAAGTATTCCGTAAAAAACTTGACGAGTAATTGTTAAAGGCATTTTAAGAATGAATACAAAATATTGGCTAATTGATGTTTTACATCACTGCTCAGAGATGAGACCTTCAGCTCCGCCAGCACGGATCCACCTGTTAATATACCAATTAATATATTTGACAGATAATCTACATAAAGCATTAGTGTCTGCTACAGTTCTTAAAATCTGGGACCTATCGTGAGTCAAAGCCACGGTATCAATGACAAAGCTTTGGCAGCGGGAATATGGCTCATATGTTAAACCCATGAAAAAATCTGAGGGGTCAGTTAATGTTGAAACCATAGCTGGTCTTTTGTTTTGCTAAATTCCAGAAGGATTTTAATTTTGAAAACTCACTTCTACGACTCGTATAGCAAACTAGCGTGAAAGGGTGAAGGGTGAAAGTGGACCCCCACTGAACGATATACAAACAGACCAGATTATATCGCTGAGGTCGTTGGGGCATTAAAAATAGTCCATTTGGAGGCGAGCATGGCACGAGAAGCCTGAGCTTTAGGATACTCTGATTAAAAATGCCCCAACGGCGGGTGGAGGGGGGGTGGGGGTTGTCCCTCAGCAGCAGTTTAACACAGTTTACACTCCGGTGTCAGATACTGCAGCTGTCTCAGGCCTTAATGAATTAGTCCGACTGGGGCGACATGTTCTTACGAGGCCGTCCGACACCAAGAGGGAGACAATGACTCTAAAGGCGGGTAATGGAGACCATGGAGACACACAACCATCACCAACAGGAACACCTTCTCTCTCACACACACACACACACATTATTTCACTTTCACAACGAGCTGCACATATTCGGTTGCACACACACACACACACACACACACACACGTATTGCCGGGGGAGTTCCCATCCTACCGCAGTGGCTGCTCCACAGGCTCAGCTAAGAGAAGGAAATGCAGAAACGTACAGAGAAAGTGAAAGATGAGCATCGTGTAGGATAGAAAAGAGGTCAGCAGAGAGAAGAGAAGTGCAGACACGCTATCAAACACAGAAACACTCCCGAGTACCAACGCATGTCAGACTTTCATTTCTCATGCCGCGTTGCAGTGCAGTTTGAAAAGGAGTTCTGGTTCTAAACTGGGACAAATTTCCAAAGAGGGAGCACTTCATTTTAGTCACTTTCAGTCATTTAGGGTTCTGGATTCTTAGAAACATCAGAGCACTCACAATCGCAATTCCCTTTCTTCAGCTTCAAATGGAGGGCAGCATTAATTTGGGGAATCGATCACATCTACTCGAATGCTATTGGTCGGCCAGGTCAGAGCGGTAAAGCAGCGCGCTCACCTGAGGCCTCCCCGGTCCTGCCGATGTTGGGCAGCAGGTGGTCGATGTTGGGGGCGGGCTGCACGTCCTGCGTGTCCACCGGCGTCTGGACGAAAGACAAAAGGCTGTAAATTTACTGACTATTGACTGGTTTGAATGGGGATTTCTACAATTACGGCTTTTGGAATTTTTTGGGGAATTATTCTACGACACTACAAGCTCAAATCTGAAGTGGAAAATGTCGTTCCACTTCTTAAGATTCACAAAACGATAATAAATCATCTCAAAGCAAAAGGTGTTTTCTGCACAAGAATGCATTAAATAATACGTTGGTTAATGTATGAGCTCTTACAGCAAGTTTATTGTATTTTTAAAAAGATGAAGCACTCGTCCTCCTTTAAACTACGTAGTCACATTGCAATTCATTTCACACCAACCTGGAAGGATTCTCAGATAATGAAGTCACACGCTCCACATTTTCCAAAATCTTTAAATAACTGTCTGTCAACGCTTTTGATGTGTTAGTCTAAAGAAACCATACGGGTGGCATACCTTTTCGTCCTTGTCTTGCTCTTCAGTGAAAAACCAGTTGCACTACAAGAACAACAGAGGAAATATTTATCTTTAAAAGTTTCATGACGTGTGCGTGTGTGTGTGTCTGTGTGCGTGTGCGTGCGGCCTCTCTCACATGTTGGATGAGCGTCTCAACTATCTTGTAGCGGTCGGGCATGTGCGTGACCATATCTTTCATGTTGTCTTCAGACGTCCGAACCAGAGTCGGCCCGAACACCAGAGCCAGGTTACGGGGCTCCATCTACACAACAACACAACAACTCATAAACACGCACGAGCGCACAGTGACACGTGATCGTATTTACGCTTCATTCACAAAGTGCCTTTCACACCTTGTTTTTATCCGAGCTGTCGGCTACGGTCTTCAGGTGAACAACCAGGAACTTCAGAGTGTGGTAATAATAATCTGGGAGGTCTCGGATCTGCGAGAGAAAATAGGAAGAGGGACAATATTGATTAACCTGTAAAACCTGCCAAACACACACAAAGACACACACGCACACAAACACACAAGCTTGGTGGTAGCAGTAACACAAGTAATACAAACAAAAACGTACCAGTTTCTTCATGGTCTTCAGTCTGTCTGATGTGCTGTCCATCCGGTTGGCGTCGATGAAGTCGTTGTACTTGTCTGTGAAGATTTCAAACACGTTAACATGGAGGGGTCTGATGTTTGCGCACGGCGGCGTGAGTTGTTTGCGTGCGGCGGCGACATGTCTGGACAAACCGTTAGTGAAGAGCGGCTCTGGAAGTTTCCTGAAGAAGGATTTGAGTAGACTGCTGACGACGTTGAGGTCTTGCCACTTCTGTTGACGGGAGAAGAAGCAGAGGGGAGTTTAGCGGCGTACCTCCGGCGTCCAACGGCACGGTCGAATGAAGCCTGCGAGTCGGTTAAGCGCTTTGTTGTGTGGCCGCTTCCTCACTTCCTCTGCGGGGTTGATGTCGCATCCCTTGTTGAGCTGATCCTGGAGCGCCGACACCATGGCGTTGTTCCCCGGGACCCGGTATATTCCTGTGTACTCCAGACCCATGTCCTCCACCAGGCCGCAGCAGATCTCCACGATCAACGGGATGAACTGAGCGGGAAACACGGACAGAGTTCAGCGGGAGCGGCGGCACTTTCGCCGCATTCGGGTATGGCGGATGTCATGTCGGGGCTAACCTTGTTTATCACGCCCGGCTGGCAATCCTCCAGCCGCACGCCGAAAGCTTTGGGCCCGGCCTTCTTTGTCTTCTTCATGATGTTGATTCCCCACGGGGACTTCGGGGGGGCGCTCTCATCTAGGGACGAAAAACCTCACTGCTTGCATCTTGGTTTGTCCTGTCCTCACATCTAAAGGCCCTCATCCACACGGGGCCGTTACATAGTCTTACATCTGGAGATATATTAATCAAAGGACTAAAAAACTGTCTTTTTAGACTTCCAATAACCAGGACTATAAAGCATATAAGCCCTGATACGTCTTATAAGAGAAGCGATGCTCCCTCGAGGTGGTAATACATCTCATAATGTCTGACATTTAATGCCAATGAGTAGTAGCTGTGCTGGCCCAGTCCATCCCAGACACCGACCTTTGCCCTCCTGTTTGGGGGAACGTGGTGCCCCCGTGGCGTTTTCCATCTTGGCCTGCAGGAAGGGCGGCTTCATGCGGGACATCCTGGGAGAGGAGTCGGGCTTGCTGCCCGTCGGACTGCAGGGGGAGACGGAGAGAAAGTGTGACCACAGATGAGTGCGGTGTTGGGGGGGGGAGGATTCATCATCGGTTGTCAGGTGACTCACCTCTGCTTCCTGTAATCATTCAGCCTCTTATTGATCAGGGCCTGTCTGGATAAACCGAGCTCCTGTAACAAACACACACACACGCGTTATGACTCCGAAGGGACCCTCGCCGAGGACGTTAAAAGAATTGCAGGTGTGTCCTCTGACCTCGCTGTCAGTCTTGCTGTTCTCCCTTATGACCTTTATCCAGTCCAGCATGTCCTCCCGGTCCTCGGCCTGAAGCAGGTACTCACAGAAGTCCTGGGTGGTGAGGCGCAGGGCGTGCTTTCGCTTGGTCTCGCTGTACGCGATGTCCACCAGGCAGCCCCGGATGCTGATGGGCTGCTCGTCCTCGGCCGCGCCCCCGACCGCGGCCCCGCGGAGCACCGCCTCCCTCTTGTCCTTGTAGAGGAACAGCGAATTGGAGCGCAGCACGGAAAAGACTCGCTTCCACGGACGCATTCCGCTGCCCACCTTCTGCGAATGAGAGATGAAGATGAGAGTCTTCGCTTGCTTCGGTGGCTCTTACCTCGTCTCGCGCCGTTTTCTGAGCACGCCCACCTTGCCCTTCTCCGTGAGGATTTGTTTGAAGTGCAGCCATCCTTCCCGCAGCACATCGCTGTACGTTATGTTTCCCAGCTCTGAGGTGGAGTGGCGTTTGGATCTAACCTCCTCCGCTGTACCGAGGTTGTCCAGAGACTGAAACACAAGCGGGGACATTTTGTGGCCTTAAGACTTTTTTTCACTTATGTTTCAGTAATTAAAGTGTAGATAAACAAAGGCTGCCGGTTTCTGACAATGTACTTAAAACCACTGTTTTCCATTATCATTGCTCACTTACACGTTTGTGATTTGTAATTTAACGTAGCCGCGGACTACCGGAAAGGGTCTTAAAATCACATTTCAATGCTTTTATTTGTAAAGCAAATAACAGTCAACTGTCCTCAAGTATTTGTTTCTTTTTGTTAAGATGCATGGAATACATCTTTGAGTCATTGTTTTTCTTTTGATGTTGATAATCTGACAAAATGATGGTAAAGCAGTGAGAAAGAAGGACAACATTTGTAGAAATAAAGGGTTTGGGTGATGAAAGTTCAGAGGAATGAGAGGAGGAAGGGGAAGAACTCACCCCATCTGTGAAGAAACTCTTCACTCTCTTTGGTAGCCTCCTGTGAAGCACAACAACACAGCTGAGATGAGTCGGCCTGCACGCGGGTGCCGTTTGAACGTCAACGGTCTCGGGTCGAACGGTACTCACGTGAAGACTCGTCCTTCCTCTCTGAACGTGTTGAGTCCTTCGTCACACGACTTGGAGCGCTCGGTGGGGATGGCTAGAAGATAGGAGGAACGGCGACCGGGTTTAATACTGCCTGCTCGGCGAGAGGATGAGTGAGCAGAGAGAGAGAGAAGGAGACACAAAGAGACAGAGAGAAAGAAAGAGTGTTGATGTAATGCCAATCACCGGAGTGGGTGGTGTTGGATTAGGGGAGGTGGGGGGGTTGTGAGGGAGGAGGCAGGAGGTGGTGGTGGTGGTGGTGGTGGTGGTAGAAGAGGTTTGGGTGGCGCAGTCAGGATGAACGGTGGGTTAAACGAAATCAACTCCGGTGACTTCTCTCACCACTTGGCATGCGGGCGTGTTCCCTCGGAAACAGCCGACGTGGATTTGAAGAAACGTATCGTGCAAGTTGGTCAAGTTTAAGTTTAATTAATCTGGGACTTTTGACAATTAATCTGAAACAGCGCGACTCTTTTCGGCTTCGTGCACAGCGAGAAAAAATCCCCGAAACAAATTCTGAGCAAACATGTTTCTATGAACTTCTTTCGGTCAAACATGCATATCTACAGTACTAGCATGCTAAAACGGCATTTTCTCTTATTTAGCCTCAAACGTCTTGCTGCAAACTGGTTTCCAATAAAAATCATCTTCAAATTTAAGACAGCAATATGGGGAAAACTGCGGCTTGCTCAAAAAAATTGATTTGATTTAGAAACTGGTCAAAATTTGACTTGATTCAGTTTGAGGACGTGGAGGCTTTTTAAAATCCAATGCATGATCAATCGTAAACATCACAAAGGCTTTTTGGCTGCATGCAGCGGGGAGGAAGGGAGGGACCGGGATAGAAAGGAGGGGGGGTGGGGGGGGGGGGGACTCACTGCAGTCCTGCGAGAAGAGTCTAGTAAGGGGGAAGGTGAATGTGGGGGAGGCGGGGCCGGTGACCACGGCGGGCGCCGAGTTCATGCCGCTGGACACCACGGAGGACGCCGGCACGTGGCGGGCGCGCAAATCAGCACCTGGGCTGGTCGGCTCATCTGTGGGAGGAGGGAAGGGAGGAGGAGAGGCAGGAGGGGGGGGGGGGGGGGGGTTAGGTGTTAGAGAAAAAGGCCAGGACGGAAGAAGAAGGATATTAAAAGGGGTTATTTCAGGAAGAGGAGGAGAGTTTCGCAAGGGAGAGGAACGGCCAGGAACCGCAGCATCGTCGTCAATGGAAACTATACAAGGAAAATGAATTACAAGGTTTCGACTGCTGCCTTCTCATCTGTAAACTCTCTCGTATGCAAAAGTCAAAAACAACAATCATACTCGAACACGAGCCCCTCCCACGCTGACTGACCAACGGACTAAAGAAACTACAGGATTGAAAACTGGAAAAATACAAATGCAAACAAAATAAGCCGAGATTTTTCAGCGATCAGTACCTGAGCCGCCTGTTGCCATCGGGAGAGCAGTTCCTAACTGAGGCGGCTCAGTGAGAGAGACTTACTGCCGCCAGGTTTCAGTTCTTTATTAAATCTACAGCACGTTGGGATCCGATACGTGTGAGGACACACACGCGAGAAAAGCCATAATTTAACAAAATGTGAACATGTGGGTAACTGCGAGTGCATATTTAGTGATAGATTCACGATTCTGTGCTCAACGACGACAAAGGTTATGAAGCAGAATATGTAGGTCACACAAGCTACAAGTCTCCACCAGTTTAGGATGATGCAAAGGGAAGTGAAACCGCCACACACACACACACACACGTAACCCAACATACACACACACACACTTCTTGATTGGAGACAAGTGTACTATTTGCGGGCTGAATTCAGTGGAGGCTTTCTAAATATCCGGTGTGAGGTGCTGTAAGGCTCCAGTTCTCAGGGTGAACTACAGAGGGCAGCACAACCTCTGCAGACCGGACGGACTCCAGAAAAGACTTCTTTTTTTGTACATTCCTGCTACGCTCTCATCTCACTCCTGTTCTTATTTCCACTTCATGTTTTTTACTTCTATGTTCCAGCAACTTTGTGGAATTATCCCTCAACACCTCCGCTCCTCTTTTCCTTAGAGTCTCTTTCCCTTCTTCTATCTACCACCCTCCACTCCTGTGCACACTGGAGTCCGGCATCAGGCGGAAAACATTTCCAATCTGGCACGAGGAATCTGCCCAGAAATAGCCGCGCTGTGGGTTTAACAAGGGCCGTCATTAACACGCAGCCGGAGAGCGAGCTCAGAGTCAGCAGACGGAGAAGGACCAGCAGAGGGGAGCAACATACTGCAGCACACTCTGCCACAACTCTACAGGACATCCTGCACACAGGTCGTGACTGTTAATGTGCACCATAGTTATTCCAGTCTGGTGTGGTTTAGATAAACATATGAGAGTGGGAGTTATGGTACCAGCATCAAAATCATACTCTATGACTCTTTTTGACAGCTGGAAATCATCATCATTGAGCAACTGGGATTAACTAATATTTATCATTTTTGCTTGTGAAATGACATTAACGAGTAATCGATCATCAAAGTTGCTGTAGATTATTAGTTCATTGTTTCAGCTTCATGAACAAGACTGAAAATCAGATTAAAGCAGAGAAACCGGCCAGCAATCTTGTGACCTAGAGGCCTTGTGGAAGCAGAAGCCACTACGGAAGGTCTTGGTCCTCATGTGAAGTATCCACGGTCCAACTAGTGAAGATAGTCACAGACTGAACCCCCTCACACACACAGACACAGACACACAAACCCATTCCTCTTCCAGAGCAGCACAATAGCTGCGTTAAGCAGGAACTGAGAGTACGAAACCGTTGTGTTCCCAACGAGCACCGATACCAAAAATGCTTTGTAATTTACAGCTGGGATTCATGTTGATGTGTTAAATACTTCATCCGTGAACATGCCCCTTCTTGCTTCATTTACTTTGTATGAGCTAAGGAAATAAAAGAAAATACAGCATTTTCTATATCTCGACGAGACGCCTTCGTGGTCCGTACCTCACGGACCAGAATGACTTCGGACGACAATTAAATCACATGTTCCTAAAACAGGCCCGGATCATACCAGCATTTTGCAATAACAAGATGGTGAGGCAGAAAAGATAAAAAGTTATGTTCTTGTCTATGGGGAGAATCTAGCCTAGTTGCAGTTTGTGGCCATCAGACGTGTCCCTGCCTGCAGCTCTGACTGCCAGGTTTCATCTAATTTAGGTGAAGGCACGAGCCAAGAATGTGCTCTGAGAGGCGGACAGAGAGAAAGAGAGATTCCTTCTGCTTTGAACATTCTGCTGAATTCTCGTTGTGTAAATTACCTTTATTCTAAAAGAGTGTGGATGGGCTCAAATGTAGATGCTCGTTGGGTCAAAGGGTGAAACGCAGCTGGTTTGAATCTTTTGGGCATCAAGGTAAGCAGCGGTTGTCTTCCTCAGGCTGAGAGGATGATGGAGGCACAGCTCACGTGATCAACTAACTTCATTTGCACATACTTTGACTTAATGGCCGCCGTACATGTCAAGGCAACATAAAGCCAGAGGGCCGCTCTCATTTAGTCGTTTTACCGCAGGAAACAAGCTGGGACATGACCACAATCACCTGCCAGTGATACTGACATATAGGCCATAAATGTACTGTGTATATTCATGCAAACAGCCTCATATACGCAAAGAACAAACTCCTACTATATTGTCCTATTACAGCTGGCACTATCTAGTTCATTCAAGTCATTCTGGCTATCCTACCACGGACTTTCCTAAACATAACGTTTCATTTCTTTGCTTTTAGTGAATCCAAAATGTCAAAATATCAAACATATTTGGATTAATTTGTTGTTGTTTTTTAGGTGTTTAGTTAGTTTTCTTTCCGTAGGTATGATTTATAGGCAAAATGACCCAATGTAGAAATAGAGCCAAGCTGTAAAGAAGACGCACATAAAATTGTTTACATGTCACCCGTTTGTTGAATAGCCATGCCTGCCGCTCCGCGATGCCGTACTGCTGTAGCTAAATGCTAATGCTAGCATGACATTAGGCTCCCAATGACAATGCTAATATGCCGTTTGTTTACAATCTTCTATCTGTGCATGGCGTGTTAGCTAACATTTACTATAAAAACACGAATATCTGATACTAAAAGGAGGTGATGACAGGTATTATCACAGACATACAAAAACACAAACACACACACACTCACTCACATTCAGGATGTTAAGACCTCATTTCCTCAGCATTGTGAGGTGACCTTAGCGACCAGAGGCAGACGGGAATTTCTAAATTCCCATCAAATATGATTCAATCAAACCACTAATGCTGTCTGTAAGGCAGCGGGAAGTACCGGTATTACCCAATGCAAACATTCACAGACAAACACGCAATCTCTATGAGAGAATGGAAACTGCATCTGAGAAGAGCCGGAGCCTCACTAGACAGACGAGAAGGAAATTGAACACATTCCCCCAAAATCATAATTCCGTCAGAATTAGAGCGTCTGCATTTCCTCTCAGTAAAGCTTTCCCTAATATTCAATAAACACTCGGTGAGGATTAAAAATTAGAATGGAAGCAATGAACTCTCAAGGTCAGTTTTTGAGTTTTTTGAGAAGGGATTGAGCTGTTGAAGGAGCCGCACGAGGAGCTCATACGTTTCCTTGCTTACCTATGAAGGGGATCGAGGCCAGGGAGTCGTCCTCTATGGGGAGGGGGGCGAGGTTGCCATTGGGTTTCCGTGGGGCTCCCGGGGCCGTAGCCGCGTCCTGGGGGTCAGGCGAAAACAAAGAGGGTTCTAGCCCGTCCATGGGCAGCGCGTAGTGGGGGTGACGCATGCCGTGGGCGTTCCTTCGCCCGGTGGGGGGTTTCTGCCTCAGCACCACTTCCTGGGTTTGTGCCGCCGCCGCCGCCTCCGCTTGCCCCTCCACCGGCCCTCGTTCCCTCTCGTGGTTCGTCGGCCGGTACGCTTTGTCCTGGGATTCGGGGGTGGAAGAGGCGAGGTGGGACGCGGCAGAGGCGGCGAGGGGGGACGCGGTGCCTTCTGGTGGGCTCGTCTTAGGCGTTGGGTTCCAGTTCATGTGAGGGCCGGAGTACGAAGGGTCCCTGAAAGAGTGCGCTTGCTGCATGATGCGACCCGTCTTGCGGTAAAAAGAGGGGCTGTAGCTGCGGTAGCCCACCGGCTGGTCGTCCATGCTCTGCCCAGTCGGGAGCCGCCTGCTCTGCGGGGCCACCTGCTGGGACTGAGCCTGGTGGTGGGCCTGGGTTTGAGTCTGGGGGTGGTGTTTAGAATGCGACGGTGTGTGTCGGGGCATCGGGGGAGCTTGCGCCGCACCGTAATGGTTCCCCTGCCTCGGGTGGGCGTCAGTCCTGGGGGGCGGCTGCGGAGCCTGCTGGGGCCACGAGGGCCTCTCGAAATGAGGCGAGACCAGTCCGGCTGCCGCTCGGTCCAGCGTCTCCAACGAGCGGCCGTGGCCACCGTACTGCGCCAGCAGGTTTTCGGAGCGCGTTCGGGTGTAGTTAGTGGCCCTGCCCGGGGCCCCCTCCCAATCTCCGTACGACCAGTAGGGCTCTCCCTGCGGCCCCGGTCCCGACTGCTGCAGTAACAGCAGCGTGTCCTGGGAGGCGCTGTGCGGCCACCCGCCCGACCGCTGCTGCTGCTGCCTCCTCGAATCACTGAGCCGGTCCTGAGAGAAGCTGCGGTGGCGGCTCTGCATGTTGCGGCCTGAGCGCTCGGGGGCCTGGTTGTGGTACCACTCGGAGAGGGCCTGCTGGCGGCGCTCGGTGTGGCCATGGCTGACCTGGGGCTGGGGGGGACCGGTCCGGGCCGAGCCGGACTTGCGCGGCTGAGCGTGGGAGGAGCTGGCGGCGTGGTGGTTTGAGTAGTGGACTTGCAGCGGGCTGGGCAAAGGGCCTCCTGACGAGGACGACGAAGAGTAGGAGCGGCCCCTGGTCTGCCCCTGAGGCTGCTGGCTGGTCATGCCGTACTGGATCTCCTCCGTGCGGTGGGCCGGGCTGCTGTGACCCACGCCGCCCGGCTCTCCTGCCCGTCCTTCCTGCCAGCTGGCGGGGCTGCCCACGGCGGAGCGGTTGTCCAGGGGCGAAGAGGGGCTGGAAGAGCTTGGCCAGCGACCCCAATTATCCAGCTGGTTCTGGCACATGGAGCCAGGCGAGGGGGCTCCAGCCGGGGTCGTGGCCTTGGTGGGCGGGTAACAGAGGGGAGGCGGTGGTGGGAGGTACTCGGCTCCCCCTGCGTAGGGCTCGTTGCCCGTCAGGTAGGCATCCTGGGAGTACGCCTGGGAGAGGGGAGGAAGACGGAGAGGACAGGTGAGGTGAGACGAGAGACGCAATCCCGCATTGGGGAGAAGGTGAGCGCGCGCGTGTGACGGTTAACGACTCCAACTCATTTGCTTTCCCGGTAAACAAGTTTGACGACAACACTGACCAAACCCGTCGGCTCAACCCCGGGTCGCCCCTCCGCTCTGAACACAGATACGCGCCGCTCGCTGTAGAAGCTGTCACGTATACACACATAACAGGGTACGTATCCGCAGTGTGGCACTTAAGGACCTGCCCATTCAACATTTCGAGCGCATAAACAAACCAGTACTACAGTCAATAAGCCACACTGTCGCATTTAAAGCATCATTCACAACTTCATAACCAAAAAAAACCACCGGCTACATCGGCGTCACAATTAAGGAAAGCTTGAGAAAAGTTTTCTAATGTATACCTGTACCAGACAACCGAATCCAGAGTCATTCCTCGGGTTGCGTGTTAAGCTTGTAGTCACCACAGACAAACAGTCACAGAGGAGGAGCAGCAGAGGACGAGGAGGAAGACGCGTTACCACAAACACTCTTCTGACAGACACGTTCAGCCCTTCTCCTGGTTTTCTACCACTTTTTTGGGATGGATTTTGTAAACGTTCTCCCTTGTTTTCCCCGCTGTCGGATCGCTCCAAACTCCCTCTCTCCTCCCTCTCCTGCTCTGCTCTGCTCCACCCTGTGGGAGTGTGGAAGGAGGCGCAGCACTGCTGATGTCATGCTAGGAATGCAGCAGATACAGTGAGGGGAGGAGTGTCAGGACGGAGGAGTGGGTTCATAATGTTAAGATTTGGCAGTGATATATACGTTAATGGAGAGCCATGTTTTGACCTCTTTCGGCAGGAGCGCTGCCGTTCTTGGATGTGTCAGAAGCTCCACTCAAATCGTGCGGTATCTGGTTTTGTGTGTTGACACGGTGCTCCAGGTCGGTGGGAGGGGCGACGGTTGATGCATGTCTGATCATGTGAGCAACTTGTGGAGCGACAAAAATGCGCTGTACAGTAAATGGGAGTGTGAGCGAGCACCGAGACGTTTTTAAATTTGTTTTTTTTCAAATCTAAGCTTTGACAGTCGGGACACTCGCGGCTTTTACTGAATCCGTGATGTAATCTAAACACGGAGCAGTGAGCCTCTGACAAACGGCATCCCAACAAAGTCTCTACATTCTCCGACAGTGTCCTGCAGTGTCCCTCAGTGTCCTGCAGTGTCCCGCAGTGTCCCAGCATAATGCAAAATATAAAAGACAAATGCTTCTCAAGCCTCGTGTGCGATGCAGGATATGTGTGGGCAAGTTTGTTCAGAGAAGGTGCGTGAAAAATACCATACTCACACTTACCAACTGAAGCACGTCTTCATCCTTTGGCATAATGGAGAGTTCCAACACACTTTCACTGTCAGACATGTGCAAGGGAGGAAGAAGAGGGGAGGACAGGAAAAATGAAGTTAAATAAAAACAGGCGCACATCCAATATCCTGACCTGGTGCTTCATGTAAAGTGGGAGATACAAAAATAGATTTTTGTGTTTTTTTATTAGTGCTCTGACTCATTTATAGGAATGTTTAACTAAACTAAAACATCAACAGCGAAGTGGACACCGGGGACTCATAGAATCAACCCACCAAACCCTGTATCAAGACTTCATTGGCTCTGTTAAGTGGATGGAGACAGACGGGACTGATCCACATCGAATACACTTTCATCCCCAAAATCATTATACAGGTTTACTGTTTCTGCTATGAGTTGCATTTAGTATCACAGCAAAGGCCTTAATGAGTTCCTTGCTATGAGGTAAACAGATCTCTAGTTTGGAGCAGCAGATAAACACGTATCTCATATCAGGAGACGAAAGCTTTTTTCACGTGTCCAGCTGACCAGCCGGCTACGCGGCAGCTGACCTCCAACCTCTCTCTGGAAGTTCAGCAACCGATGAAGGAAATGAAATAACTGATAGTTAAAGATCATCACGATTAAATAGTTTTACCAGATGAAAAACCTTCCAGAGTCCAGTGTCACCTTTTCAAGGCTCTAAACTCCTCTGCAGAGCAGCGGTATCCGTCTTTGAGTCTTTGAGACCACGCCGAGCACCATGAATAAGTAGGAGACGCCGCAGCAAACGAATACTGAGGAATACCTGTTGTGTGTCCATGTCGATGGTGAAGGCGCAAAGAAAAAGCAAACAAATGGTTCGCTAGATCAACAGACCGAAAGCTGGAAGTGCAGACGGGCCGGAGGTCTTACCTGTTCTGAATGAGGGCTATCACCTGCGAGTACGTCTTTCCCAGAACACTCTCTCCGTTCACTTTCACCAGCCGATCCCCTGCAAGGCACAGAAATCTGATTTTATTGTATTCAGCACATATTACAGGTTAATGTTGACCTTTGACCTTTCAAGCGACACAAAGCATGTGTAATTGAATTTACTACAAAGTCATCCTTCACTTGTCAAGTTCTAATGGCAGAGGTGTGGCTGATTTAGACAAAAAACTGCGGGCAAAACATCAAGTCTATTATTTATATTAAGTGAGGCATACAAGGAGTTTTAGCCTGAAGGCCTGTTAACACCAGGGACAAAACTAAATAAATACAGAATATTATTCAACAATTTTTCCCTTGCCCTTGTCCGGGCTAAAAAGAGAACAAAGGTCAGAGAACAAAACGGAAGCGTCTCGACCCGTCGCGATGGACGACCCACGTTGCCGGACGGCTACGCGTTCAATGTCCGTATGCGTTCTCAACGGCTTCATCCAGGCTGAAACACATTCTATGCGCTCAGCCTGTGTGTGTGTTTGCTTGTGACTTTCTGGACGTGCCGGCTTGTGTTGCAGCATGCACCGTGCAGTACTAGTCTGTTCTGTCTGGGCGCCTTGGGAGTGGACTGCTGTCCTTCTGTGGCAACAAGACACAACAGGAACGCTTCAACGCATCCGTCACGTTCAAGTGGCCGTGAAGATCGGAGTTGTTATACCGGTACATGTATTGTCCCTGAACCGTATAAGTGTCCGACGTCGCAAAGTGAGCGTAATGAAAGCAAAACTGAGAAGGCGTAATTCAACATAAGAAACCTTCTCCGACATGAAGTAGGTGAGCTGTCATCCGGTCTAATTTGAGGTAATCCGTGCTTTTATTGAATCTTGTGTTGACTCTCTTTCTAAATCTGTCTTAGTCAAAAATCAGTCTCTCGTCTCAGCTTGTTCAAAATGCCTCAGCTGGAATTGTACTATTCATTAAATGGAATAAGCTGTAAAAATAACTCAATTTGTACTATTATTATAATCACTGTCATCCTCCCCGTTCAGCTTCGACTGCTTGTTTATTCTAAGGTTATCTAACCCTTTGCAAATGAGAGAAGGTTCGTTGTTTATCCTGGCAAACCCCCTCTCCTGTCTCATGTGACCGGAGCTCTTCCCCGACAAATTTACAATGCAAATCAGGATGTCCATAATCCTGCACCACGTTCCCTTTACCTGTGCACAAGCCCGCCTGATGGGCCGGCCCTTTTTCCCTCACACTCTTCACAAATATGGTGTCCATCGGCTCCAGTCGACCTTTCTGGTACCCTTCACGACAGGAGACAAAGAAGGAGAATGAGACGTAAATAAATGATTTTGTTAACTCTCAAGCCTCTCATCTATAAATAGCAAGAGCAGGCTAACGCTTTTAAAGAAATAAAAGCTTTTAATTCATTTTGTTTGTGATCTTCCTGGCCGGGGATTACACAGTAATACGTAATAGCCATTGCCTATTCTTCTTATACGATAATCCAAATTCAGCTGGCCGAGACAGTTTGTACTCTAGATGCAGTGTTGCATAGCATCCTGCAGGGGGCGCAGTTAGGCTGCAGAGGAGGAGAGACGGGAGGGAATGCAGGAGATCCTAGTTCATTACGTCACTGTTATCCCTCTGTGTATTTGTATTTGTTGTCCGATGAGGAAGAAAACTAGAAACACTTACCCTTAGCGTTACCGTTCTCCTCATCCTGCAAAGAACAGAAACAGACAGAATTACTGCTCATATTCAAGTCAAATTCATCCATAGAGCCGACAATGTTGACGTTTCAGAGAAAATTAGACACCTGGGGCCCAAAACAAGCAAGAGTGTCAGCTATTAATACTAAAATCAACACAACACAGTTTAAAATCTCAACTCATCCTCATCAACAGCTTTCGTAATAATAATCATAATTTGAAGTACCAGGCACTTCCCTAGCATCTCGTCCCAAGACAGAACTGTCTGCTTTTATTTTGAAGTTTAGCTTTGACACAGGGACAGACTTTCAGGTTGAACCGTCTGCAGGTAGTCATGACGTCATGGGTCATAAACACACAGAGCTGGTGGTGAGATTAGATAGCTGCAGGACGTCCACACTCACACACACACACACACACACACACACGTATACTGAGCTGAGTGGACAGTTTGGGGTTAGGGGCACGGTGGGCTGACTGCTGCCTGGCTTTATGCTGCGCTGAGTGGGCTAATTCCTGTCTCCTGTAGACAATGGCGGGGGGTTTAGAGGCAGAGAAAGAACAGCTGCCGACCCCAGAATGGAGCTCCGAGTCGGGGGACACTCGACAACTCGGCAGCTCCAGACTGAACGCATCCGGGACAGAGGTGGAGACGGTGACGGATGGTCACAAGAGTTTGGGCATCTCGGGGAAACACTGTACCTACAGGTCTGGACCTGTAAGGTGTGAAGCAGCTGAAAGGGATCTGTGAAAAACTACCCATCCAACTATTAAACTCGGTCAAAGTAATTAACTGTTTCATCTGGTCCATCGAAGGACAATTTGAGTTTTGTATGACTGCAATTTTTGCTCGAAATTGATATTTTGCTGCAAGATAGAAAATAGCTCATTAGCTGGGCTGATGTTGTTTGCTGAGCAGATCACATTTCACAAAACAAAATATGTAATTTGGTGAGAGAGTGATTTTTGATATGGGCCGTAGAAAAAACACATCTTACTAAGCACACGTTTTGCATACAATTAGTCAATTTGTAGAAGTTCTTGTCCACAGTGAAGAATCATTGAGTAGATCAAGCAGAGCCTATAAAGTTTAAAACGCCACTTATTACATCTATTTTCAAAGACGGAGATGAATCATGCTGGGACCACACAGTAGAAGGATCTTTGTTCTGGATAATATAATTGAAGACTCGTAAAGACTTTCAGGACCGACAGACACCAAAGAAATAAACGCTGAATCGGGTCATGCACCCGGTTTGCCTCTAAGTGGTCACAGCGAGGGGTCATTTGGGAGACTTCCACGGCGGCTCTCCGGATAAGAACGGGCGGCTCTGTGAGTCCGATTGTCCCAAAACCCCATGTGACGCTGGAGGCAGAGGAGACAAGGACAGAACCGAGGCCAAAGGCCAGCAGTGGGCCCTTTGTCCGAGGCCGGCCTGGTACGGCCTGACTGCCAGGGAGTGGTACCAGGCTAAGACAACAGGCCTCATTCAATCCGTGTTCCTGTCGGCAGCTGCTGGATGGTGGGGTGGTAGAAAAATAATAGAGGCCTTGTTTCAGCTGGCTCACCCCAGCCTCCGTATTCCCCTCAATTTCACATCTGGAGCCGTTTGCCTGCCCCCCCCCCCCCCCCCCCCACACACACACACACACCTCAGAGAGCCGAATATCCGCTCACTCACACAGGACGTTTCCAAAAACATCAGGACGAACCTGAATTCAGCAGAGACTAAACAACCACCAAGGCCTTTGAAGTGATGAACTCTGTCTGTTTGCTTTGTTATGGAGAAGCTCCAAATGGGAAATTTTGTTGTGTCCACTAATAATAAATGAGTTGCGTTGTTATTTAGTCTTGAAATCTTGTTTGTAGCTTTTTTAACTGCCTGCCACGTGCTTGTTTTGCTCAGTGTGCTCGCTTTCTCCCTCAGTCTGCGAGATCCTTTTAAAATCAGCTCAAACTCTCTGACCCCCGACTATAGTACGATTGGCTTTATCGCCGAGCTCAAATCGGCTGTGAAACCCTTTTAAATACCAGCAGGGATGAAATGGAGACCATGTGTGCCGTAAAAATAAACATGGAAGTTTAAAAAAAAAAATAACTTTACGATGCTAAATGAGAAGGAAGAAAAACACGAGGCTTAAGACTGTGTGTATTTAACATAATTCAAAAGCGCTCAACAACTTGAAAGTCCAATCTGCCGCGGGCCCGCAGGTCTCACCTTGAGGTTGGTGTGCAGCGCCGACTCGGGAGGGTAAACGATAAAGTGGCGTAGCGTGAAACCGAAACCCAGGGAGTTCTTGTGCAGGACCAGCGTCCGGGGACCCTTCCAGCCCACGCCGACCCCCTCCCTTCCCGGCCGGGTCGCCATCGGCGGCCGAGGGTTGTCGCCGGCTGAGGAGAGACCATCCCTCCGCCCCTTACCCTGTGGACACAGAGAGAGAGAGATTCAGCACAGTTTGTGTGTGTTTTTGATGTGATTCGATGGAAGGTTTGGTTCTCCAAAGCGCATGGAATATCTCGTTAATACAATTAACACACACAGAAAAGTTGGAAAATAAATAAATGAATGTACAGTAATATTACTTTCAAGTAGATCTCTGTTTCCAATTACACATGCAGAACATATAGAAAGGTATGCACATGGGTGTAGTATCAGTTTGCCTGTTAAATGCTGATCTACAGTGTTTTCTCATAATTAGTACCACAGTAACACTAGAGAAATAATGCAGTTCTCCCTGAAGATGCACGAGGTGACCCCAGAGGGCAAGACGGGTTAAATCCCCCCTCGACTGCTGGGGGACGACTTCCTCTTGGAATCCCGGGCAAAGCTCAGAGTCAGATCAGCCTCAGAACAACGTGGTCTATGAGCACATCCGCTATCCAGCAGGGCCACGCGTAGACGGCATCAAACCCGGTTTCCGACATGTGTTTTATCACACAGAGAGAGAGGGAAAGGCTCCAGGGAGAATATGAACTCCCGCTCGCTTGATATGTCGTTCCTGAAGCAGAGTCAATAAGCGCGGCTCGCTCAGCTGACAGACACACGTGAGAACTATCACCCTCCTGCCGCCCCGACGACCCACATCCGTCAATCAAGCGCAATCACCTGACCAAACAGGCGGGAGCGAGGAGGAGGAGTCCAGCCGTCTGTGGTTTAGTGATCTCGTGGTGCATTTTCAAAAATGTTCCGCTGTTTACGCTATAATCGTCCATGTGTCACCTCAACCCATCAAACAATGGCCGAAACATACTGCTTTATTTGGTTATTGTTCTAAAAGCAAACTGAATATGTTTGGGTTTTATATTTCTGACTGGACAAAGCAACCCAAATAACAACATTTGTGCTCAGGGAAATTGTTGTTGATTATTATTCTGACCCGTTTTCTTTTTAATTATCTTGCTAATTAATCACCTGTTATACTAGAATAACAGGTGATTAATTAGCAAGATAATTAAAAAGAAAACAGGTTTGATACAAGTCGTACTGGATTTTAACCATCCAAGAAATGTTAAAGAATATGAACAACAAATATGGAAAAACCTCAAATGAATGCCTACACAGCCTGGTTCCGTGAGGACATGGACAGACAGCTAGCTGCGTTTACGGCGCTCTAGGTGCGGTTTGGTGGTTTTTCATATTGAGCCAAAGTCAAACAGAGCGCTCGAGGGGCAACAATTAACAAAGCACATTAGGTGCACCAAACAGCCGTTATCGGCTATACACCTAAACTTGTCTTTGCTATTCGGTTGAAGGTGTGTCAATGTGTGTGTGTGTGTGTGTTTTTTAACGTGATAAAATGAATATGTCTGGACAACGAGCTGCTACCCGCAACAAAAGGAGCACCCCACGATTCCCCACTTCCTACTGCCCTTACACACACACAAACACACACTGATATATAACAAACACACACACACACACTTGCCCTGACAGGCCTGTAATGCGGCCACACAACAGGAAGTGGCTGGAAGCAGGAGGCTTGATAGCGTTGTGGGGCGGCTGCTCTTATAAATAAAACCGATTACAGATTTTATACTATAAAATCAACTCGTTCACTCCTCTTCATCCCTCCTTGCACGTTCCTCCTCTTCCTCTATCAGCACATGCTATTGTGTCCTCTCTGCATATTTTAATCTCCGCTACTGTAAACATCACAGTCATGGAAAATATGGCTGGATCGTTACATTTATTTCTGAAATGTGGCTCAAGTTTACAGATGCAATTTAGATGAATTGTTTGTATGCAAACGGGAAATTTGTACGTGAGGGAAAAGTTTACTCCATCATGTACCTGCAAACTTAAAACATACACAGATGTATATATCTCTGTACATAGAGAGAGAGCGTATGTAGAGTATATTTAGATATCCATGAGGTGTATATATCAGAGATATAAATACTTTCCACACACAAAGCATGCTCCTTAGTCTGGCAGTCTAAACAACGTAAAGCAACCCCTGCTATTTTCTCAAAGAGGCGAGAATTGAGGCCCCTATTGTGGCAAGAACACAGCATAAAGAAGTGCTTGAGGAAGGAGGAATGTTTGAGGCGTCGAATAAAAATGATGCAGACAAAAGGGACAGACAAAGAGTAAAAAAGAAAAAGAGGAAATGAAAGAGCATCAGGGTGAAAAGGAGCACGAGAATTCCTCAGTGGGAGCGGTTTGGCTTTGACAAGTCAAAGCACACACACACTGTAATCGGCCCAGGAGGGGAGGGAGCGCAGAGAGAGTGAATGAGAGGATGAGGAGGAGGAGGAGGAGGAGGAGGAGTATCGGGCTCCAGCGAGGGACAGGCTCCAGCACGTCGGTTTCGACCGCGTTGCCCCTCCCGGCACTGGGAATACCAAACCCTGTGATTATCCAAAACACACGGGTTCTGACCGGGTCTCTGAGCCAGCACGGTTCCCCGCTCGGCTGCTCTGGACCGTGTGGGATGTGCGCCCCCCCACCCCCCCACCCCTGCTTTGGCCCGCTCTGCCCGAGTCTTCAGTCTACTGAAGCCAGAAGAAAGCTCTCTCTCATGCATCCGTCACCTCGACGCGACCAGTTGGTCTTCTACCGCTTTCATCCAAAAAGCAAAAATATAAAAAAAGGGCCGAAACTTGCTGACACCGTCTGGCCTCTCCAGGCACTTAGTTTAACCAACGAAGCACTTGGAAAGAATTTCCTGCGGTTTCTAAGTCTAAACCTGACTTCCTATGCGGCCCCAGGGCACAGAGAAGGGAAACCTCGCTCTGCTTATTGACATTTCATCCTCCTAATGCATCCTTGCACCCTTTTTTCCCCCCAAACACGTCCTCGCCTCTCGAAACTAATTACAATAACAAAATGAACTCCGAATGCTCTTCAGATTATGCAGAGCCGCGAGGGATCCAATTAGCACCTCAATGATGTCATCAAAACACACAGAAAAACAGCGGCCCCGAGAAACAATTGGATTTTAATATGCAGAGCAGCTTGTAACGCCACGCGACGGCTTCCTGCTTTGAGTGTGTGTTTGGTGTGTAAAGTGGAGTGTGCGCGCACACACACACACACACACACACACACACACACACACACACACACACACACACACACACACACACAGAAGAAAGCTCTTCCCTGTGGTTATATCCCTTCCTAATTTCAATTAAACATGACTGGCGACACATAACATAAGTGGAGGGCAGAGGACGCCCTGCTGGTACGATGATAACACGCCGGTTTGGTTAGAAATGCAAATCCATGGAATCTTGGGCCAAAATCTGGAGTCCAACAGCTTTGCTAAATCACAACAAATGCTAAAAATAAACACTGCGGGTGATAATCTTTCAGAAAATCCAGTAAATTCGATTTTGCGTTTGCAAAGAGGCTTTTCTAGGACATGATGATATTGTTGCTGCAGGCCATAGTCGTCAGCAACACACACACACACACACACACACACACACTCCAAAGCAGTACGCAGGAATGCAGCGGCCATCAGGAAGCCGGTGGTCCTGCTAAAACCCCAGCAGGGCAGAACAACAATGCTCTTCTAAACAGCTGAGAGCTGCAACCCGGTTTGAAAAGTGGAGCTTTACGGACGCTCCAAACGCTGACGAGCCTTTAATCCCGCTGGCCGGGGCTGTCTGCGGCAGCGAGCCCGGGGCCGGGGCTGCCAGGAGGGAACGGGAAGAGCGATGCCGATTTCATGACCGGCCCCGCAGGATGCATCCTGTGTCTCGCTGTGAAGGCCTTTCCACCCCGAGGATTCAGAATCAAGACATGCGGCGAGCATTTTTAAGCAAATGAGCCGTGCATGTGAGACTTAGTGTGTGTGTGTGTGTGTGTGTATATATATTTGTAAGCACCTACGTGTCAATATGAATAAAGTATGTTTGCTCAAAAACCAGTTTGACCCCATTGCCGGCTCAACTGGGCCAACAGGTGATGATGCAATGGCGGTTAAACAGGGTGTTCTAGTTGAAGGGCAAAAACATCTTATCTTTTGTCTAAGCGCACACACCGTTTGATACGCTGTGGATTTGAATCCTGAGCCCAGCAGGAGGAGAAGCAGCTGTCTTAGTTTAGTTTTACAGGAGGACTTTGGTAGCTCGGTAGGCACGTGGCATGTAGTCAGTGCGTGATGAGGAGATGCCACTTTAAATGTGGCACTTTCATCCCTCACGCTTTCCTCCATGAAGGACGGGAAACAGCCCCGAAAAAAGACCATTCAGAGAATGTATGGATTTTTGTTAACAGTACACAACCTCATTGAGATGAAACAAGTCGACCTATATTACTTCTCTCTCTACCACACACACATCTCTCTTCAAACAAAACAGCGTACATTGTGTGTTTGTCCCAGCTGTGTTAATACGGCCTCTCCTCCCCCCACATTCCTCATTGTGACAGTGTGTCATCGGGGGTCGGGGGGGGGGGGGGGGACTGTAAAAAAAAAAAAGGGGGGGGGGTATATGTTCCACATAGATGCCGACACTGAAATGAGAACATGCACGGAAGAGATGCCCTAAATTCTTCGGCCATTTTGGGGGGGAGGGGGAGGGGATGGCGTCCGCAACCGCACAGCTTCCCCCAAGAACTCGCAAAAAGTGGCACTTGGCAGGAACGAGGGCCGATGAGCCGCACGGACAGAATCACGCCGAAAAGGTCTCACGTCAGCTGTTGGAAAAGCTAGAAAGAAGTGGCGTAGAGAAATCTAAAAAAAGTTTAATCATATTTCATGGAAATGCCAACATTCAACGCGTAATCTACTAAAGGAGGAAATGCACTTGAATAAAATAGGATAACCATTTATATAAATAGCCGAATAATTCTTTGTACTGGTAGCTGCTCGCCTTTAATGATGAACATTTGATTATTTTATCACAATCCCATCCCAGGTGAGAAGCGGTTGACAGCTCAAAGAGACGGCCACCTACGAGCACACACAGTAATAATCTTAATCCATCCACACAAAAAGGGGCCACCACATTGTGTCGAAGACACCGTGAGCGGCAAACAAAAGCAGCCTGAAGGCAACGCAGCTGTCCGCACGCTGAGGAGGTTAAAGAAACGGTCACCAGCCGAGAGGTTAACGGGCTTTAAACAGTGGGAACAGTTCCGCGGGCGGCGTTTCATCCCACGCAGCGCTCACCGAGGGGCCGCGGTGCTTCTGAGGAGCCACAGAAATATGCCCCGATAATCTGGGTAAGCAAAGCGCAGGAGGAGCTTTTATCCTTCCGTCCAACGTGCGATTGCACCATTAAGTCGATGAGTCGGTCGACACACTGATCTATAACTGGTGAACATTTTCTGAAATAAAAAAGCCAAACAATGAATGAATCGGAAAAATCGTTTCCCTGCGATGGCACCACAAAAAAAAAAAAAAACTTAAAGATTGTATTTCGGTTTTCCTTCAGCTGCAGCGACAGAGCGACGTGTACGGCCCCTAGAGGAGGACCTCTCCTTACCCCGGGATGCAGACGCTTCTGGCCGTGCTCGGCGGGCATGGCGGGCGGCGTGGCTCGCTGAACTGAACTCGTGGCGCCGCGGAGCACCGCCAGCCAGATGCAGCGAGGCTCGGGGGAGCTGCAGTCGACCCCCACCGGGTTCTGGAAGCTCCAGTCGGGCCCCGCCGGCGAAGGGCACGGGAGCATAGCGGCGGGCATCGCGGCGCGCGGTTTTTTCAGATCCGCATCCCTCAGCGCCCACATAGGCCGCTCAGACAAACACACACACACGCACGCACACACACACACAAGGAACCTGACTGTTGAATCGAGAGTCTACCCGTCTGCTGGAGCTACTCCATCGCTGTCACAAAGGTTAATCTCAACAGTTCAACATCGCAGCCTCATGACCTCCGGGAGTCAGCTCTCAAAGTCTCACACACACACACACACACACACATCCAAAAAACTCTCTCCGAGGGTTTGAGTCCAGGGAAAGCAGGCCGGCGGGCTCCTGGGCAGCAGATGGAGCAGTGTGTGAGGCGCCGGCATCGGAGGTAGGTCTGGTTTGGCTACAGACACACACACGGTGACAGCTTCCCCCCCTGCTAGTGTCCGTCCACCCCCAAAACACACAGCGCTCTCCCAGAGGTCTCTCTCCCTCTCTCTCTCTCTCTCTCTCTCTCTCTCCCTCCCTCTCTGCCTTCATCCAACCGTCATCCGGAGCCAAAACTGTCTTTATCTCAGGAGCCGTCGGCTATTTCATCCCTCACTCAGTAAGTCTCTTTCTTCCTTGTTTGTGTCACTCAATCCGTATCCAAACAATCCCTCCCTCCGCGGGAGCCGGTCCGACAGTCGTCAGCCAACCAACAACTGCACTGTACAGTGAGCTGGAACTCTGCAGCTTAATCCAAGAACTCCGGACAGACGCCGGAGGCCAAGTTGGTCCACACGGAGATGTCTCCTGTCGGCTAAATCCACTGGATTGTTGCAGACGAAGCTTTAGGGCCCCGCACGTGTGCTGCATGTGTGTGTGTGTGTGTGTGTGTGTGAGTGTGCGAGAGCGACACAAACACAAGTGACAAAGCTGTGATCCAGGCGCTAAACTCCACAAAAGCCGGTCCTGCCTCTCCCGCCCTCCCTTCCCCCGGAGAGGGGGGGGCGAAAAGAATAAAATAGAGAGAGAAAAAGGGCAATTTCCAGCACAAAGGGAAAAGAAAACATTTGCCTTGCTGCTGTTCAGTGTCTCGCTCGCTTTTTTTTTGCTTAACAGGGGAAAATAGAGGAGGAAAGATGGTAGTGAGAGGAGCAAATGGAAAAAAGCTGAAGATGAGGGTAAGAAGTGCTCTCAAAATAAACCGGCTACCTGATGTCAACATGACCTCTTCATCAAACTCCTGCACACACACACACACAGCAGAGTGACACCTAAACACCACACCACTAAATCAGTCAGAAAAGTGACCTCGCCCACCCGGCAGAGTTCTCACCAAACAGTCAGGTGTCCAGAATCCGTGCGAGAGAGAGATCGGCAGACAGGTGACCATGTTGTTTCAGACGACTGACTTTCCCCTCCAACGCGCATCGCTGCCAACGCGCCGCACGTCCGCTACCAACGAGGTTAGACAGGTTTCACCTGCCGCACGGCGGGACAAGTTAGGACTCGACCGGAGAGAGGGCCGCCCGTACCCCGTGGACAAGCACGCGCACCGCAGGCTCGCGTGGTTCGTTATGGCGGTGAATTGAGAGAAACGTGGTGAAGTCAATGGAGCAGCGCACAAGACATATAACTACTTCATACAACATGTTGGCCAACCATGTCGGAAAACACCGGATCGATCCTACACTTCCCATAATGCAACTTGCCTGGTAAACAACCGCGTCATTTAAACTTAATGCCCCCCAAGTTCATCACAGACTTTCCATCGAAGAGCAACTCCAAGAACCGGACTTTTTCAGTGAGTGCAGACACACACATTTTGCTGGAACAACACTCCACTCCATCCCTGAAGAAGTACACTTTCACAAATACACGCACGCGCACACACGCACGCACAGATGCCACATGTGTGCTATTGAGTCATACACTGAGTATAAATATACCAGACTATGTAATTAGGGTGCCTCATAAAGTCAGAGGGCTGTGGCGGTGGGAGGTTACTCTCCTCTCTCTGGGTTTGAGAATGGGGGCAGAGGAGGGGGGGTCACATTAACCCACACACGTGTGTGAGGGAATCACAGATCGCCAGTGTGCCGCCAGCGGACGGCCCGGCAGGGGTTCAATATCTGACACGTATCTGAAGCAGCGCTGAGTTATCTTCACAACAACAGTTAGTGACCCGGCGGCTCCAAGCTCTTGAGGTTGGAAAAAAAAAATCTAAAACAGCCCGTCGCGTGCTGCTAATCTGACCGTTCTGCTCTCTGATAAACACGTCTGTGGAAAAGAGAAAAGGTGGGGGGGGGGGCGTGCATGCAGCAGAGCGTGGGTCGTCGGTGCAACGGACAGATTAGTTTGGTGATATGTTTTAATCCCCGTCTCACACTGATAACGTGACCGTGGGCCTGCAGGTTAGCACACAAGACGCTCCCCCCCTCCCCCTGTGAGTGCCTCACAAGACAAAACTTCTTTGCCGACACAGTAGGTGCGAGGGGGAGGATGAAAATGAGGCATGACAGGAAGCACGCAGGAAAGAGAAGAGAAGACGGGCAGTGAGCCGTCGGTTGGCGTGTCACAAACAAACCGGGCCGCAGACACAACCATGTGGGGGGGGGTTCTCTAAACACGGGCTGCAGCAGTTCAGAAGATGCACGGAGAGGGGTCAGAGCGGCGCCGAGGATTAGCCGAAGGAATCTGGACTTTTGAAAGATTATTTAGGAGAAGCTTTCTGAGGTCGGAGTGTAAATCCCGTCCTTAAGATCGGGTTGTTGCCACGAACGACAAAAAAAGAAGAACCATAGAAATATGCATGATGCACCGCGACGGTTTCCTGTAACTAAGGGTACTAAGTAACATCATTGTACTGCAAGGTTCATGGCTGTGCATCATTACGGTTTGGAAAAATATAACAATTAATGCTTAATAAAGTCAGACCTGTTAAAAATCTGAAATTATTTGATCAAAAGAATGAAAATCCTAAGGGAAGGAATTGGATTTTGACCCACTGGTGCACAGCGATGGAGTCCATCCAACCGTCTAGACAAATCAGTAATCTGGATTACGGGGGAGAAAAAAGCGGCGCGGCGGTTTTAAGCAGGTTAATTTGAACATTAATCTCCAGTAAATATCAGTTGCACGGGATCTATCGGGCTGTTTGGCAGCGCTCGGAGTAGCAGCCACTAGAGGGCAGCTCCTACACGGTCCAACTGCAGATGGGGGAGAAAAAGCAGAGCGGGACACATGGGACGGAGCAAAGGGCGGACACCCAACACGCAGCCACACACAACTGAACTTTTGCTGCAGCGGCTGGCATGGGGATGTGTGTGCACTGTGCAGAGTGAGTCGACCTACTGGCCGTTATCTGCGCCCTCGTGTCAGTTACTAATTAATAACATCTGATTTGGGGGGGTGGTTTGGGTTAGGGTCATGGAGGTCACACCTGCTGTGAGCTCTGAGGTGGAAAGTCCTGAGACCGGAGCAGGTGGACTCGGAGACAAAATGCGCAAGGGTCAGATATCCTGTCATCCCACAGCCGAGGGGAGCTGGGTGGTCCGCCCCCGCCCCCCCTTCCCTGACCACACCAGGCATGATACAATAACACGAACAACAACAATGCTGCAGGAGCATTTTAGCAGTTGAAGATGCCCACCTGAATGCATGCACCTCTTCAGAAAGCAATGCGCATGCGTGTCGGTACTCATCCATTAATATAATCACTATGACTGTGTACAAATCAGTCAGTACAGCTTGAGACAATTACTCCTGCAACCGATGATTACGTTCATCGTCAAGTCATCCTATTATCTCGATTATTACATGAACTTCAAGTGCCCTGTTTTGTGTGAAATCCAAAAGATTTTCAGTTTGGCCGAAGATGGAGAAAAAAAAATCTCAAACCAAATTATGGTGTGTCTGCCTTGTGACGCTTCGCTTTTTTGTTTTCCGTCTATTGATTAATCAAAATTCATCTGCTAATAGTATAAGCTCTGAAATTCAAATAAATACATTGATTGTTAAAGTAAAACCAATTTAACAATGTTATTTGGGCCTTTTTCTTCCTTAAATAATAGTTAATAATAATAGTCCAAGCGGACGTCTTCAACTGTCTTGTTTTGTCACAACAGCCCAGAAACTAAACATATTCAGGTACCGACTGTACACATGACCAGTAGTTATAAATGTAAACCAACTGTAAATCCATCCAGAAGACAAAAATATATATAAGTCCATCATGCAAAATCTGCTACATGGGCTCATGGGAAAGGGGATGTTGGGGGTGACAGATGTTAGACAGTGAGAAATGAGAGCACAGAGTTATATAAAGCAGCGAGGAAGTCAGAGGGAGCAGATGGTGAAGAGAGAGCAGACACACTCCCATCACCTCCCATCCACTGCGAGCATGACCAAATGCACACATATGCTATGCGTGTCGGTCACATCGGGATGTTGCTGAATCATTGGACGCTGTTCGACCTGTCTTCGTGTTCGATGAGCCCGTGGCAGCGTGAGAGCAGCGGGGTGGGATGGCTGCAGGGATAATGCTCCGCTATGTTCCCCTGCGCAGTAAGTGGAGAGGCGGTGCCCCACTTCAACCCAATTAGCGGGGGGGGGTGAGGGGAGTGTCTCCTTCAGCGGAGCGCTTTCACTACGTTCAGGACACATCTTAACAACCTAAACAACTCACAAATATTCTATGCTTTTGTGTATATAAGTGTTCTCTTATAATAAATCACAGTCAGCCATCACCTCCATGCAGACAGTTGCCATGAGAACCAGTAAGGCGCCTCTGTTCCAGCATGAGAAAAACCCCTGCGGGGCGACGACGTTGGCCGAGACGTTTGCGCTTATTGCGGGTCTGGAATTGGTTTTCACGGCAGAATTTTTAGGGAGTGTCATGTTTCAGGACTTTAAAATCTCCCACGTCGGGTCATTTGATACTCAGTTTAGAAAGAATCTGGAGGTAGTCAGAAGAACGGAAATAGGAATTTTAAACAGTTACCACTGAAATGAATGAATGAATGAAAAATGAATGAACGGCACATTGAACCAACCAATCTGTTCCAGTTAAAGGTGTCAAATGCTTTCGTTCTCACATTCGCTTCCCGACTGCCACATCCTGAAGCAGCGGCTGAAGTTTCTCTGGAGCGGACACATCTGTCTCCACGGTGTGCGTGTACACTCCATGAGGCCTATGACGACACAGTGCAAAGGGCTGCTCCTTTTGCACTGCACCCCCCCCCCCCCTCCCCCCACACACACACTCCCCCCGCCCCGTCTGTACGACCACAAACGCTGGGAGCAATCAGAGCGTCGCGTCTGAGCTCTGCTTCAATAAGGCCCCCCCCCCCCCCCCCCCCCCCCTTCGCCTTTTCTTCTTTCTCCTTTTTAGCCTCTTATGTTTCTTTTCTGGTGGTTTTAAGGAGCAGGCCTCGGCAGCAGAAAACCACTGCACGCCAGCAAGCACCCCCCCCACCCACCCCATCCCAGTCTACGCCTGTGAGAAGGGCAGGCCTCTCTTGAACCCCCCGTCTTTCTTGGCTGCTCCCCCTCTACAAACCTACATATATATTTAGCTCATCTCGGTCTCTATGTCATTAACAGTTGAAAATTATAAGTTTGGAACTTGGGAGGATGACGTTGCTGGGCTCCTCGGCTAAGGATGGAGGATAGAGCTGGACCCCAAACCGTGCGTCTGAGCCAAATGAGGCCACGGCCCGACCTCTGGGGCGTGGCAGGGGGGCAGGCGATGCTGAGCCAGATCGGGAGGCTAAACTGAGCCGGGGAGGCGCAGGACTGCAGATTGGGAGTCGGGGAGTTTAATAGAGCGAGCGAGGTGGCCTGCCTGCCTCCGACGGCCCTGGAGTTTCCATCTGAGGTCATCTGGTTTTTACATTCCTGCCACGCACCACCGCTCACGCCGCGGCGAGGAAGTCTTCCGGCACGCTGTTGGCACGGGATCGCGGTCCAGCGATCCTCAAAGCGGAGTCCGGGGGTGTACAGGAGCCATTTAGGGAGCCTTCAGAGCAGCATTTTATATTATCCAAAAATAGTTCCCAATGAGGCTCCCACTGACACATCGCAAGTCCCCTGAGAATCTGTGGATTGCTTTGGGGTACTTGATGGGAATATATTCGATAAATGCTCACGTGTACGCTGCTCTTAGTGGACTCCTTCACACATGGCGGTCATGCTCCTGACACAGAAGGACGAATCCACAATTAAAGTGTATTATTCTGAAACCGTCCCAGAATTAAATTGTTTTTTTTCCCCCGGCCCTCATGACTCTTCGCGGGCTCGCGCTGACCTCTTGAAGGGCTGAACAAACAGCGCCACTGGGCAAAAGACACTCGTGCACACACATGATCAACCAACCGGCGGGTGAATTGTCCTGTGCGGACAAATCAACTCTGTAAATTGTGCGAGTTCTTCAACCTGGCCGAGTCTGAAGACCGAAAGCGGAGACTACATCCCCCCTTTTCTTCGTCGTTGCCGGCCGGGGCATGTTGTGAAAACAAGAGGATCTGCACGCACTGCCGATCCAGCGGCCTGCTCCGGTCTGAGAGACGCTGCAGAGCGAGGACGTCCGTGGGGGACAGGCGGTGCCGCGTGGCGTGCGCTGTTTGCTTTTCTGTGTCACGATCCATATGCCGTGCCGATGTTGTGTCTGTGCTTTTAACCTCCTGTCACTTGGTGTTAGCAGCCTTTGAATGCAGGGGGTGGCAACCGCTCAGGGTTTTTGACACCCCCCACCCCTCCCGTCCCCGTCCCCCTGCAGAAATAAACTGTCCGTTCCATGACCAGAAAGAAGAAGAAAAAAAAGGTCAGACCTCTAGCGATCATTGGTCTCAGTTGACTCCCTGTTTTGGCTTCCCGGTGGGATGACAGCATTGGACTGTGACTGCAGATATGAGAGTCACACACACACACACACACACACACACATATGGTTTCACTCTGTTATCCAGGCGAAAGACACACTGGCAACGCTTACAGCAAAGAGGAACGCTAACAGAAACATACAGTCCCGTTAGTTCTCCTTCTGTAAACTGAGAAGGATACACAGGAATCGTACCGAGACAGAGCTCTTATGAAGCACAAGCTTACATGGGAATACCTCGTGCTGTGAGGACGGCATTCGGCTCAGAGGAGTCGAGGCAGAAGCGCCCACGCCCGCACATTCAGAAAGAAAAAAAAACTGGAGAAATGAAAGCATCCACAGCAGTTCTAAACAAGAGTATCTCGAGAGGAGATGACCAAAGAAGGTAACAGAGAGGGGATCGGATCGGAGACACGGAGACATGAGAAAACGAGAACGCTGCGATTTAGGAGGACGACACACACACACACACACACACACACAGGGAACCAAAAGAGAAAGAAGCTCTAAATGACGCGAATGAGAAACAAGCTCAGACTAGATTTGCGTGCCGATAGTGTTTTGGTTGAGAAGTTCCCTCCGTCCCGCTCAAACACTCAGAGGAACATTGATGTTCATGCAATAACTGTGATACTTTGACAACAAAGAAACAAGACCACAATCGTTGCCCGGCATCCTCACCGTGACAAGAAGTGCTATCAGCAAGTGACTTCCTGTGAAAGCATAACTTGTTAGTGTTGAAATTAAACAAACCAGACGTAACGAGGGGCGTTGGTGAGGGCCAGGACAGCGGTTTCCCAAACTTCAAGTCCTTGTGCATAAGCCTCGGCAAAAGGTAAAGCACATAAACAGATCAATCCTGAAAATGTATTCTTTTATAACCATGACTTCAATACTGACATCTGATTTCGGGTCACCAGTGCAGAAATCAACAAATGAAACACTGCAGTCGTATCCTTTGAGAGGATCTTGGTGAACATGTAAACAGAGGCGCTGTTGTGCATCAGGAAAACAACCCCAGCGCATCTCAACAATCCACCGCTCCGCATTAGCTTCCTGCTAATCTCTATCCCGTGATTTCACCGGACTGTCAAAGCTCCTCCTTTCTCCTCCTCCTCCTCCTCCTCCTCTTCACCCCGAAACCCGCTTGAACTTATGCCCGGGATGTTAAGGAAGTACAGATAGAGGTCAGCGCGCCGGCTCACTAACCCTGAAGAAACCGGCCTGACGGCCGCGCAGGGCGCGCAGAGGGACCTCTCGGAAAGTGCAAACATCATCGCAACTCTCCTTCTGCTGCTTTACGACTTCCTGGCCGAGCTACAAAACCTGGAGCCTCCTGAGATTCTTCAGGCAATAGTTAACTATGGACTTGAATGTTTTCTAACTCGTAACACAAATGATTTATTCGGTTAAAAAGTGATAACTGAGTTTAGTGGTCATATGCAATCTAATATTGCACACATTCATTTAAACTGCGAGATGTTTTTTTAGATGTTAATAGTTTTTGACGGTAGGGATAGCCGACTGATTTTAAACATGGAGTTGTTTAACTGGTATGTCCGTTAAAAGAAAACTAATGAGCCAACAATAAATCAATGGAGTCCTTTTTTTCACGCAAAAATGTGAGGATTTTCATATTTTCTTTGCCATTAATAACATTTATACTTTGTTATTTTACCCAGAAAGGGTTTGTCAATCATAATTTCCCCTTAAATTCTATAACATTAAGCCATGTGTATTTATTAGGATTATAATTATTATTATTATTATAATATTAAATGATGATTGAGAGACTTTGCCTGATCACCCACCAACTCTGAAACCGAGGACATTTAAGAGCAGCGTGGCAGCGAACACTGCAGGTATTGTGCCGGTTATGAGGATTGATTAGTCTTAACTTTCCGTTGCTTCGCTGTGTTTCGGGCCGTCTGATCAGGGTTCGCTCTATCTTGTTATCTTCTGACTTCCTTCTCCTTCTCCTTCTCCTTCTCCTCCTCCTCACCCCCTCCTCACCCCCTCCTCTGTCTCTCACATTCCAGAGCTGTCCCAGCCGTTTGTAAAAAAAAAAAAAAAAAAAAAGAAAGAAAAAGGAAAAAATCCCTGAAAGGCTGATTGGAACGAAACACAGCGCCGCATTCAGCCGTCTGTAAACAGGTCTTATCATCGGGCCCCTTTGAGAAAAAATGTCAACATGCGGAGAAGGCAACGCATAAATGGGCCCATTTGATGTCGGGACGGGAGAAAGACAGAATAAGATGCAGGATTTGATCGTCTGAGTAGGGATCAGTCGAACAGCCCCCGCGCGGGACCTCCCGCCCACAGTGACAGCGGTTCCCTCCTGCCTCTTTAGCCTATTTACTGGGGGACAAGTGTGTGAGGAGGGGCCTCTCACCTCTGAACCTTGACCCGGATTCCAACCCGGTGCCGCCGCCTCCGGGCCGACCCGTGCAGACGGACGCGGGCGGAGACGGGCCCGCGTTTACGGACAAGATCTGACCTGTTCTTCATTCCTCCAATGAAGGCAGCTTCACCCCAACATGAAGCCCCTCGTGTACACTGGCTCTCCTGCACAGGAACAACACACTGAGACACACACACACACACACGTGTCCAGACAGGGTCCCTGCAATCGCACACACAAAGAGGCACTGACGCAGGCCAGACCATCAACAGGCTGAATCGAATTAGCCCTCATCTGTTTCTGAGAGAGGCTTTGTTTCACAACAAAACCTCCCTGCGCCTGCAAGTCAGACGCCACATGTAACGCGACCAGCCGGGACACGGGGGACACGAGGGGCAGGTGAACCCCGCGCCCAGATAATCCGTTGAAATCAAAAGGAAAACAGAGATAAGAGCAAATAAAAAGTGCAAGGGTTGCGAGTGCCGAGCCGAGCTCATGCCTTTACTTACTTTACCGAAGATTCTACCTATTAGCTGCCTGAGTAATGGAAGTGGTGTCAGATGAGTGTGTGAGTAAGCGTTTCCTGCAGTTTCCTTCCAGAGGAATCGATCCTTGTGAACTCCTCTCAGACAATAACATCGGAAAGCACAATAGTACCTTCAACTTTTGAACTCAGCCGGCATCATTTGTTCTTTAGCCACATGTGGCCTTCTGGAAGAGTGATACATCTAATCATGATCACATTCCCATCTAACCCAAAAAAAAAAAAAAAAAGAATTAACCCACCACTGGGTGAGTCAAGCTCCGGCAGGGATCCCAAAGGTCCAAAAGACACCAAACGTCCCGGACTGAAGCGGTGACGCCATGTAAAACATTGAGTTAAAGCCACTTTGCTAGATTGCCAAACGGGAAACTGGACTTTCAAATAAGAGAATAATAACAGACAGAATCCAACTGACTGACTGACTGGAGAATCGATAAAGAGCCATTAGCAGCAGAAACGCGCCTGCTTAGCAGCAGCCGCTCCCCTCTCACCACAGCAAACAAGGTCACTGGTGACTGATGTCCTTTGCCCACCTAACCCCCCCCCCCATGTTTGTACAGCATCAAGGACTCCCTAGTGAAAAGGACAAATTAGACGCTCGCCTGATCTTCAAAACAGAAAGCATGTGAATACTGCGTGTGGCCATGTTTCAAGCATCTGCATACAAATGATGATTTAAGTGTGTTTAATGTGCTGGAGAGTCTATATAGGTGAACACCTGTGCTCGGCCAAGTCTGTGTGTGTGTGTGTGTGTGTGTGTGTGTGTGTGTGTGTGGGGGTGGGTTAATGAGTGTGGGTACGAGGTGCGAGCGGCAGTGCAGCTGTTGTCCCAAGGCCCCGGAGTCAAGGAATGCCGCGGGGGTGACGGTGTCGGGCTGGGAGGGCGGAGGTGTAAAGGTGCGAGAGACGTCTTAATGGCGTTAACGGTCCCCTGCAGGGCAGCCTGTGACACGCACTTCCCGAGTGTGCTCTGTGTGCGTGTGTGTGTGTCCAGTGACGCAGTGGTTGACAGCAGGCGGACAGAATACCCGCCGTGTTCTGGGTGCGTCGCCTATAGAATGGAAAAAAACAAATACGAACCCCCGTTCAATTGTTCAGGGTAGTGGGCAGCCTGTCCCATAATGCATTGCACAAGTGCTGTTTATAAACGCTTCACACTTTAAAATTGAGCAAAAGTGCTCCAATAATGCAGTATTGGGAATACATGTGAATATAATTACTATATATATTGTATTATGCATTTAAGTAACAAATGCAGTAAACCAAAAAATAGTTTTTCATTTATAGATTGTTTTTTGTTATTAATTCAAATGATGACAGAAATGCTTTCCTCTGCAGCATCGTTCGCCTGCGTTTGGTTAACGTTGCTTTTGACCAGGAGCGGAGATCTGTTCAGAGACGTCTGTCCTGGGATCAGCCGGTGCTCAGATAGGGCTGTAAGAGTGCCTAAGCCTCCGTCCAGATGGGACAGCTATGATGTGACTCGGACTGGAGAGAAAGAGCAACGGTCATGAATCAGCAGAAAAAAATCCAAACGTCCTGTCATCGATAGCGCGCAAGTCATGCCTGCCCGCACTCAGGAGACTGCAGGATCACGCCGCGTTAATCCGTTGCACGTGCACAGGCTTTAACATCGACCGGCTCAAGATCTTTCATAAAAGCGCTCTTGTGTTTCCCATCATCGATACAATCAAGCATCACGTGGCACAATGCAGCATCAGGCACCCTGCATGTCCCGCCCTCCCTCACCCCGCCCTGCCGCTCCACAGCCTCTATTGATCCGCCCCCCCCAACACCGCTGCACTAGACCCAAGGCCCGCTGACAGCGCTGGACCCGTCCCACTGGACACTACCTCTCCCCGCACCCCCCCCCCCGTGCTGGGTGTTGGCTGTGACATGTAGGGTCAAAGGTCAGGTATGAAAGAGGTTGGGGACTGTGATTAGTTGAGGTCAGCATTGGAGCCGATGTGAAGACAGCTCAGAGACACACACACACACACACACATACTGGAAGACATCTGACACTAACTTGATTAAGGCAACATTTTGGTGGGTAAACCACGTGATATACTACAATGCGTTTTACCATGAAACTATGCAACGCTGAAAAGATAAGGAAGAGAATCCAATGTGGTTGAAGGAACTTTCTGTTACGGCCACATCAGACAGGTTCAATGGAAGCGTTGCCACAGAGGAGGAAACGTTTTTCCTCGCTGGGGGGAGTGAACCAAAACAGAAAAAAGGGGAGCACAAGTGGGTGGAAAACAGGCGGAAATTCACAAGCAAAAAAATCCCATACAGAGTGTTGAAGTATCTGCTGAGGAACGTTTGATTGGTTTGAATATAACCTCATAACACACACACACACACACACACACACACACACACACACACACACAGACACACACGCTCCCGGACACAACCACGTATCAAATGGAGCCTGTGGGGTTAAATCATAGCACACACACACAGTGTACCGAACCCTAACCCAGACCACCGCCCAGGCATCTCTTACCTCATGACTTCTCTATGACACATCAGTGCGTCTGAACACATTGTTAAAGTCAGACCGGGAGGAATGTTATCGACTAGAATCTACACGCATCTACAGCCACAGCAGCTGGGTGGACCTACTTTTTCTTTTGCAGAATACAAGCAAATGCATCAAACTATGGTTATACAGCAGTTATGGGGGAGTTTCTATCCCCCTGTCTTTCCATTTACTTGTATTACACCACCGTCGCTTTATTTTAACCCCCCCACCCGTCCAGCGGACCTTCCGTCACAAATGTAGCCGATTAACGGCAGAACATCAGAATAGGGAGTAACCCTGAGAGCCCCCATCTCCGTGTGGGACGTCCCGTCCCCACTGACAGCCATCCCTCCTCCCGGGGACGAAAGAGGCGGACAAAAGACCGACAAAAGACCCGGGGAGCCGTCCAATGGGACTGCGGATCACTTTTCGGCGAAGCAGCCGATACGAATTCAAATCGGCTTCTTGTCCATTTTCAATCAACAACGGCGGACAAGAAGCTTCAGGGGGAGAAGAAGAAAAAAACACCCGGTTTCTGTACGGTACGTCGCCGAGTGTGCGCGCGGGCGTGCGCGTGTCCACAGTGCCCGTGCAAACTAGTGTTAATCCTCTTAGGAAATCACGCTCCCTGAAGCAGCAGGTCCGGGTATCAATGCGCCGGGGAGCGGGCGGCGTACTTACGTGGTTCTCGGGGTAGGGGGGTATTCCAACAAGGCAAAAGGCAACTCCATTCATCGGACAGCAGAAACTGTTGGGCTGCAACAAGGGGAGGGGGTGGGTGGGGGTGGGGTGCAGGTTTGTTGCAGCACAAGCGGCAACAGAGGCAAACTCTGAGGGGAAACAATGCTCTGGCTTTATATGTTGGACACTTATCCAGCTTCCTTCCTACTGGGGGAAAAAAAAGCCCCTTGTCTGTTCCCGTTGATTTGGTGCCGTTCAATGCACTCGGCCCCTCCTCATCCTCCTCCCCTTCTGCTCCTTCTCCTTCTCCTCCTTCCGCCGGACCGCAGTCAGTTGTACACAACTAAATCCCTCCGTGCTGCCTGGAAAACCGCCTGCAAGCGCCACCCAAACGCATGGAGGAACACCGGAAGTCAGGGATGCCTTCAAAGTAAAGGTCCGTGGAGGGCGCGGGTTGAAAAGGGTGGAATGTAAACACGTGTTCAAGTACTTTATACATCGGCCCTGTTTAAGAAGAGACATTTTGAGTACTTGTTCTTTGCTTTATGCTACTTCATACTTCTTCTCCAAGACATTTTGGTAGCCAATATTGTACTTTTTAACTCCACCACATTTTTGAATCACACTAGTTTTTTGTTACGTTGCATATTACAAATATACACACAACACACAAATCCTGCAGACTATGTCTGCTTAATGAGGACTTTTCATTTTTGTGCTCTAACTATTTTGATATTTTTCGTAATTTTACTTAAGTAAAAAATCTATCACATGATTTTTTACCTTTAACAGGTTATTTCTTCACCGTTTTACTTGAGTAACATTATCTGTGTACTTCTTTTACCACTGTTGAATGCTTAGTAACGGATGTGGTTGAAGCTTGAGCAAAACCCGTCTGGAAACATTTCTACTATATCAACCATTTTTTATTTGATATAATTATTGTTTAAATAGTTAGTACACTAAATATTTAGCATTCTGACCAAAGTATGATTCCTTATCATTGAAGAGGAGGTCTACGCTTTTATGGTTAAAATCATTACCGGACATACTACGACTATATTACGGTAAACTTGACAATGTGGGAATTGACGGCAGTAAATCTGTGCGCTCCGCGCGTCAAACCCGCAGCGTGCGGGCTCCCTCTGGCTGCGCCGGACATTTGTGTGCAGGGCGGGAGGGGTCGATGATGGCAGGGAGACGGTAAATCAAGGCACGAATCAAACCAAACGTAACGCCCACAAAACGTCTGCACATTCTGAAAAGAACCTTTTCTAAAGGTCTTTAGGTCTTCGGTTGCTTTAGGAAAACACTTGCTCGTTATTGGTTTTGCATAATGTGAAAAGTAACAGTAACTAATGAAAAAAATGACACTATTTCCATTTGAAATATATCGACGTAGATCATAAAAAAAAACAAAAAATGGAAATAATTGAATGAATAACCTAAACTTGAATGTAAGCGCATTGAAAGGTTTTTGAATCTCACGTTATTATGTTGAATTGATGCTCTGAGAAACCAAGTGATTATTTTTATCACCGGTATTCAGATTGTTTGCTCGATTCATTGATTAATCATTTGGTCTTTAAAATGAACCGTCTTCACTTAACTTTCATAGAGAAACAGATATTCACATTTGAGAACTTCTGGTCCCTGCTTCAGAATGACTTAGGAATTGGTTATAAAAACGATTGACTAACCGACTCTGATCTCTTCATGGTGACGCTAAGACGCTTCATCATAATCATGAAGTACTGTAAAGACAGTAAACCACAATCTTATGAAATATAATGCTTTACATGTGAAAAATCTCATAGCCTCGACATAAAACACTGCTACTAAAAAAAGGCACATAGATCTAATTTAGAGCGTGACTCATGATAAACAGCGTAATGTGTAACTCACGTCGGGTTTCCCTTCACACCCAGGCTGAATGGACCACACGTTCTCGGAAAAATTTGTATTTTTAGCCCTTTTTGGCTGCAGATGAAGACTGCCAGAGTGTATCAATAGACGGCACAGTAAGCGGAAGGTTACTCATCAAGAGCAGGAACTTCAGCCTGCTGCCAAGAAGTCACACAGCTTCCTACCAGTGTGTATGTGTGCTCAACGACAGCCCCGGCGGTGATTATGGTGTAAATATTAATTTAAGTCCAGATGAAGGAAAAACAGCTAAAGAAGAAGAAGGAAGAATTTGTAAAGAAATGCCGTGCTGGAGGCCCATGTGGCCACTATTACTCATTACTCTTCAAAAGCCTGCTCGCCTATAGGGGAAAAAGATTGAAGTCATATAGTCATATATGGGAGGGGGGGGGCAGCTTACGGGAGGCTTCCCACGCCAAGAGCTGCAGCTGCCGACTCAGCCTCCATCTCAACATGTCTCCTCTTTCTGCTTCGCTCCCTCTGCATCGCGTCCCGCTCTGGGACACAACAATGCCCCAGCAGAGGGCTTAAAGAGGGCACGCCGTGACCTTCCCTCATCGCTCCCCTATGAGATGGATAATCAACCGAATGGGATCCGAACTCTGCCTTCCAAGGTTCCCCATGCAGCGGGTTTTGGAGAGCTCGCAGCTCTGGATGGGAATCCACCGTGGCCGAGTGAGAGGCTAAGCAGCAGCGTGCTGGTCTTAAGGTGAGAGAGGAGGGCAGATGGCCCTGAGAAATGGGGAGGGCCGTGGACCTTGCTTTTTTTGGGGGAGGACTCTTTCCTACATCTTCTCTGACCTTGGATCTGGATCTCTGCAGCCCATGTGTTTTCTATCGTACTATAGATCCCTCTGTGCCCGGACTCTCTTCCTGCGGGGAAGAATGATTAGTTAATCAAAACCCTCCACTGCTGAGGTCATCTTACCCTAGACGGCATGCAGATGCACGCTCCCGCTACACATCAATTTGCCTGTCAGGTGAGACAAGTGGGCTTTCTATTATTCATGCCCCGAGACCCAGAGGTGCGGGGAGAAGGACGGAGGCAGACCTGCGCGTGGCTGACGTGTTGTGTGTCATATCTGAGCAGGGTAAGCATATATATATATATATATATATTTCAAAATGCTGGGTTCGAAATGCAGGAATTCCATCCACATCTAGCCAAGACACGTGGCATTTCATCTGACACACTGCACTCGATGCCTCTCGCGTCCGTGTGCCGCATCTCTGGGTCAGAGCCTCAGCCGCTGACACACAACCGCGGGCCTCGGCCTTGCGGTGCGCGGGTAAGCCTTGATCTAACGGAGATGCGAGGCGACGCGCCACAATTTTTCTCCTCCAGGGTCCAGCTGGAGACGGAGCCTGCAGCATCCGCACAGCCTCCCCTCGGCCATTCCATAATCGCACCCCCCCAGTAGGACAATGCCACGAACAGGCCTCATCCTCCATCCTCGCTTAACCCCCCCCCCCCCCCCACCGTGGGACCATTCCAGGCCACCTCACAGAGCGCGTGGGCTGGTGTGCTTCAGTCGTTTGCGGTCACCCCCTCCCCATTCTTTCACATCGCCTCAGTTTCACGCCGCCTCCCTCGAGTCACAGAGTCGGTCCCTTCGGAGGATGTCCGTCGAGCCACAAACTTTGGGGCTGAGGGGTGAAGTTGCCGGATCTTTTCAGCGTCATCCACTTGAGGCCTCTGTGGAGTGTGCACTCGATATAGTTGCACTTAATGAAGCCGCTGGACTGGTTTCCCAGCTGCTGAGGGCCAGAATGACACAATGTGCACAGGTCCCCTCTCTCGCCCTCTTTATAGCTCAGCTGGTTTGATATAAAAAGTGACATTCTTTTGTCCGGGTGTCCAATGTAATGAGAAGATTATCACCGTCTGGGCCCGATGGGGTGAAACGTGTCCGGTTTAGCGCTCAGGCCACAGAAATGTGGACCATGAGCTCACACAGGCTGAAGCTCAACGTGTGATGTTCAGGTACGATCACGTGCACGACTGTAAGCGTGGGATTGAGAGGTGGAGGCAGACGAAGAGAGAAGGGAGAGAAGGGCTGTTGACACGGAGGCTCCCTTGGCACTCCTGTGAAGGGGGTTTGGGAAGGTTGTGGGGGGGGGGGGGGGGGGGGGTTAGAGCCGTAATTTCACCCTATTTCTCTGGGACAGGAGGAGTCCTTTTAGTCTGGCCAGACAACTGGCACGAGGGCAGGAAACAGCTGACCGGGCAACACAGACGGGCTTTGTCACTGGGCTGCATCTGGATATTTGATCGAAATGTTTGGATTTTCCCGTCAATTACTGGGGAATCTAAAATGCAGCCTCTGCTCAGGCAGTTGCCAAGTCGTGTTTGAACTAATAGCAGATAAGAAAACAGCAGTTTACACAGCGTGTGAACAATATTCACATCCGGTGCACACAAATGATTCTCTGCATAAAACCAATGGAACGTCGACAAAACTGTAATAAGTTACTCAACCTTTCTGTTTTCAAACCGTGGTCGTGAAGGAGCCTTCATCGTATCGTCTGCTAGGTCCGTCAGATTCTTACTCTGCTCTTTATGTCTTTATGTCTTGTCTTCCGGACCTGCTAACCCGTCTCCCCTCCCCGCCTCGCTGCACGCCACATTTCATTTTAATCCCCCTTCTCTCTTGCAGCTGCCTCGTTCATTCCTCTGCAGGCCGCAGTCGTTCAGACGGAACGCGGCTACGAGCCCGTGGACGTGTCCTGCTGTACAGCAGCGGAGACGGGTCTCTACATGGACCCTTGGCTATTGGAAGGGACGTTGGTCTGGGTGGGAGACTGGAGCATGTGACTCATTGAGTCCGAGAACGCAGAAACACACACACACGCAGGGCGTGGACCACCAGAGTGGTGGAAGTTCAGGTGTCGCCGTTTGCACGAGTGACCCTTGATTCGTCTGCCAAAAGTCTCCGGTCCGTCTCGGCCTATTGGTCAAAGCTCCAGACGACAATAAGTGAATCACACCGGGTATTCCACTCTTTCTAAACGTGAGCTGTTACTATAAATGCTTGGCACGCATTCGTCCTAGGACATCCCTGACCCCCCTCCCTCGACCCCCCCCATCTCCCGACATGTTCTTTTCCCCCTCATCCTCCTTTGAGGGACAGAGAGGGGAAATAAACAGTAGTTCCAGTAGCAGCGCTGCAAGTTTCCTTCCTGCTGACCGTCACTTCATAAGCCCGAATGTGTCTGCGGCGTCTTTATCTTTCACAGCTCCACTTCCTGCCTCTAGCATGGGGGAGACAATGGACATGAGCTGCAAGGAGGACATATGTCTTCAAGTCACATTCGAGAACCGCTCCGTCTGACGTTAACAAAACAGTTCACGTCAGGTTTTTCTGCTGGTCACTGATGAGTCAGGAAAGTCCGGAAATAACTAAAAGAATTAAAATAACAGTAGATGCCGTTTGTTGAATATAAATGTTAATATGTTGTTGTTGTTTTTAAACGCAGCTGTATTTGATAACAAATACTAAATATTTCAGTATTTTGGTGAGGAGGGTTAAAAAGTTAATTTTGCTTTAATTCTGAAAGTCACCATAAGCTTCAATAACTGTAATGATTACCGTACCGAAAAGCACGTCTGTGAAAAAATGAAGAGGTTTTGAAATAAACTAGACTTTTACCTGTTGACAGTTATAATACCTAAACAGGATAAAATCAATTAAACCAATTATGTCCATCCAAAAAAAGTGCAAAACGTGCCGAACGTAATGGATGACACATTATTTCTATACTCCTCATTTGAATCTTCTGATAAAAAGAGTATTAAGTGACATGAAAGACTCAAATTTAAGCCACACCTCTTATAGAATATATAGTGATCTGTATAATCCCATGTGTTCGTGGGCGATCACATCCTAATCTGAGCGTTTCCCTGCCTTCTAACTCTGTGATAGGTTTGTCTAGACATGGCCTTAGAGACGGGTGTTGTCCTTCTGGAGGACGGAATATGTTTTGGACCTACAGAAAGCTCCCTGGCACGTCTTCATCCAGCCAGCCATTATATAACTGTCATGCTGGATGGTAAATCTGCATTGCTCACCTCTTAGTTCTTAAAAAAATATATACAGACAGAATTCAGATATTCTGAACTTTAAGAAAAATGTTTTACAGAAACATATTTTTTTAATTTTATGCAAAATGCTGGAAAATACATTCATTTCGAAGCATGTATCATTAAAAATGATTCATGCAGAACATAAAGCAAGAAAATACCCACGAATTAGGACATTGATCTGAGTAGATAAACTTTACATTACAACACATTTCCTACTATGATCAATGCGGGTGAGAGGTCGATAAGAGGGCGTGATAGTAAACATACCCGTGTATATTTAACATAAATTTGTAATGTCACCATCAGCAAAACAAACTTGTTATTCTAGGTTAAATTCTGTCAAAAGCCCCCCATCTGTTCATTTGCAGAGATTTCCCTAAATAGATAATCCTTAAACCCCTTTGAAAAGACAGAAGTAGAACCGCAGTAGCGCGTGGAGGCCACAGGAGGGCTCTGTACAGGAGTTGTCCTCAGATTCAACTCGTTTTTCTTTTTGTCCCCAGTCAGTGGGATTTGACAGGATTCCCGGCGGTGATGCTCATGGAGCCGGAGACAGACATTTACAAAAATACATAGCAGACTGAGCAACATTTAAAAGAACAATCTGTGCCGTTCTGTCCTGATTGTTTGAGCCCCAAAATACAATGAGAGGGCCTGAACGTTTAATCTGATGCATATTCAGGTGTTGTGAGTTGTGGTGTGCCGCCGGCACAGACAGAGGACGGATATCTTTAGGATCACAACTCAGATCTACTTTAGACTTGATCACATGTGAATTGTTTCATCTTCCGTAGTTTGAAAAATAGGTCAATGGGCCAGTGGCTTATTAAGCAAGCGACTCATTGTTGAGAAGCAGCTGCGGTGGCGCCTGACAGTGAGGCATCTATGTGCTCAAAGTAATGAAGGAGCTCTACAGCTGTTCATTGCAGACTGACATCAAGCCATGGATGTAAAAGATGGAGGATACCGGGAGGTACCGACAGCCCGCCGGGGTCAAGAGTTGAAAAATACCAAACATGTCAAAATGAGCGCAGTGCATGCCAAACTGAGCCGTAGGCTTAAAGTGGACAAAGTCAGCAGCCTCACAATTGGATGCTACTGATAGACCCGATCGCTCTGTTTCGTTCATCTCACCCCTGCTCATCCTGTGTCATCAGCACGTAGAGGCCTGAAATGGGCTGGACTAATGCAGAGTGCTGCTGACAGGAAGGGCTTTAACCCCACGGGCTAACCTTTGACCCCTGCTGGAGAACCCCTCCCTCCACCTCCCCCTCCGCCCCTACCATCTGCATGCATTCAATGGTCGCCACTCAAGTGCATTAAGGGTTGAGGTCCAAAGCAGTTGTCCTGCGATGAAGAGGAGTTGTTTTCTTCCTGGACATGTCCTAGTTGTCTTTCATAGGACCATTTTCCCATTGTCTGCCTGCAGGCATCTAGCATTCAGTTATCTGCCTCCAGGAAATCCAATGGAAGAAAAAAATGTAATAAAGGAAAAATTCCTCTCATGTTTCTCTTACGACAACACGCAAAACATTTAGAAAAACGTACCCCCTCTATAGCGCGCATGTTCGTTTTCATTTCCCTGCATCTCAAGGGTGAGAAAATGAATATACGCTACACAAGCATTTCATTCCAATTTACATGCAGATGTGCATACAAAGTTCATTCTTTGAGAGTCTTTCAGTCTCTACCGCTCAGGACAATAGAACAAGAAATTCCTAGGAATCCAAAGATTGGAAAGCTGCAGCAAGGAGGGCCGGGGGGGGCAATGGGCGGGGCTTCAGATTAGACCACCTGTTCCAGCATGAGGCTTTTCCTTTATCCTTCCCTCTCTCACACTTGTTGTCTTTTGCATTCCCTCTCACTATCTCGTTTGTAACTTAATAGGAGCCTTTCTTCTCCCTCTCACACGCACTCGAGGCTCTCGTGAAATATCTCCCTTCACGGCTGCGGCGCTCCGAGCTAATTTGGACGCCAATCCACTTCTGCCCCATCCATGGGAAACAGACACAACAATTTGTGAGATAACACACACTCTCACACACACACACACATAGCACAGTCAGACACATATGTCGCCTCCAGGGAGTCGTGTTCAGACGGCGGCTGTCCAGTTCTTAATGGGCCATAATAACAATAATATGATAACATGATAATAATGAACATTATCCCTGAAATGAATGGATCCTTCGCCAGCCCTGTCTTTTATGCTCCTACACTAGCGTTTCTCTTCGGCTTGCGGGCCGTTAGAGCAAAAAGAGAAGCACCTGTTTCTGTCTGATGGACGTGGTCAGGAGCCCCCGAACCCCGGAGGCAGCAGCGGTCTCCACAGCCCTGCCCCGCTGCATCGATGCCTATCGATCGGAAAGCGCTAATGGCCACAACTACCGGGCCCGGCATTTTAATCGTCCTCACGCAAGTAGTTTTGCCCCGGTGTTGGTCAGGGTGTTTTTTATAAACTTATAAAAGTAGACACCCCCCCTGAGGATGAGGGATGCGTGCAGCACAGGGAGACGCAGAACAATGCAGACAGACTGAGAGAAAGAGGCGTCCCAGCGCCGCCCTCGATTCCACATCTCTTGTTCGCACACTGAGCCACTGCCCTCCTTATCGCCGCGCCCCTCCGACATGTCCAACACAATAAATGAGGGCCGAGAGAAACACAGACACTGTCCAGCGAAACGCCTTTCCACGACTACAGTAAACACCGTATGCCTCTGTTTACTTTCACACGGCGGTGTCAGCGCATGTTTACACTCCCAAAAGACAGGCGAGCCCTTGGGAGCTTCTGCGAACACGTACAGTATATCCAGAATCATCACGGAACACCAGGCTGACTGAGGCCCACACCAGGAAACAAGAGCAGAGATAAAGCCTCACATAATGACAACGACACTTAGTCACGTGATCAACAGGAAATGCCGTAATCAAATTTGTCCGTTCATCACAACATGGTCCATCTATTAGAATGACACAGGCCGAGTCGTGGCGCTGCGCCGAAGGCCGGGTCAGCATTTTGCAGCGCTGCGCAGTCTTATAAATAGTTTTGGTTTCCTGGGAGGTACATTGTGAGCTATAGGTTACCATGCTTGTTTTCCTGGTGCAGAACTGTGAACTGATACGGGAAGTGTGCGTTTGTTTGTGTGTGTCTATAACACTGACAACACTGAGGCCTTGACATTGAACTCGGACGCACCGTGTGCTCCGTTTATTTCCTGAGGCTTCCAATTTGGGGAAATGAGGTTAGAAGAAGAGTTAGAAAGAAAAACACATAAACAAGGGAAAGACACGGCACCTACAAGTGTGTTCACCGATACACACCAGAAAACACCCGCCCGCCCGCGCGCACACACACACACACACAGTCTGACGAGCAGCAGTGATGAGATCATCCCTGATTTTATAGAGGGGGGGGGGTTAACGTCACACTGACCTCAGCGAGCGGACACAGACAGGAGATGTTCCCCTCATGGACCACATGCATTATTCAGCCAAACGAACGGTCGGGGCATCTCAGACCCCCCACGCCGCTTCTTATCCCCCCCACCTCCTTAATCCCAAACCTGATGCTCACAACACTTCCCCGGGACGGTGGAGGGTGAGGTAATCAGCAGCTAGGACACACATTAGCGGTGCGTCGAGTGCAACGTTGGGGAGAGGGTGAGGGGGGGGGGGTCTGTGCACCACTCATCCCACCCTCAACTCCAAGCAGCCTTGTGTTGCCTCCAGCCTGCATACAGCATCTCACCTGAGCCTCTCCGTGGGAACCCTGTTGCATGGCACCGCCCGCCTCCATCCACGGCGAGGGGGCCACTTCCTGCATGACCCACCAAAGTGAGCCACACCCCTCTTTTCACGCTCCCCTCCCTGTGTCCACTCCCAAAGAGCGTTGGTCTTATGCCCAGAAGCACACAGACACTTTTTCAGCTGTGTCATCTCTCCAGAGATACTTACCGGGGGTGGCGGCACCTTTGCCGCCCCCCTTTCCCCAGAGTGAAACCTAGCTTGGTATTGGAGGAGGGGGGGCAGAAAACACATTGCCGGTAATGCAGCGTGCTGTGCCGTTTGTTTTTGCCTTGAGGGAATGGAAAAGGGGATGATGGATGTGATGAACGCTGCTGCTGCTGCTGCTGCTGTGTGTGTTTTGTGTCAGCGAGCTGTGAATGTAACGAGCACGAAAGCTGGTCGTCCCCTTCACTTCCCCTTCAGCACCTCCCTCCCTCTCCTCCTCCTCTCCATCCTCACCTGGTCCATGATTTCAGCGATCCTCCTCCGTCGTCCTGTTTCCTGTCATGGCACAAGATAGCCCGGCTGTCTGCCTGGTTCCCTCCTCCTCTTCCTCCTCTTCCTCCTCCTTGCCTTGTTCAGTTCTCCCACCAACAGTCCAGTCCGTCTCTCCTCACGCAGGCGAGGCAGCCTGCCCGCCGCTCCACAGAGGCATGCTCCGTCCTCTCTCCTTGAGTCTCTGAGTGTCAGATTCACACATCCGAACCCTCCTGCCTTGCCCCCTTTTCCTCTTGTCCTCCCCCCCTTGCTCCTGCTGCAGCTCAGGGTGGGGTTCGGAGTTCAAACGGGGTGCGCGTGGGTCACCGCTCTCCTGGATCACACCGAGGGGAGAGTCCCGCTCTACGCGTTCGTGCTGGAGGCTCTTTCACTCGTTCCCTGTGTGAGCTGGCCCCTCGCCTCGTCTCCTCTCCCCTCCCCTCCCTCCCTCCCTCTCCGTATCCACTTCCCTCCTCTCTATCCAGCTCCCCTCCCCCTCCTGCTGCACCCAAAGAGAGC